>NC_045773.1:29178910-29796047 GCF_008692025.1 Phocoena sinus | reverse complement strand
CAAAAACACTATGCCCCTGACAACAACCTCTTTCTATGCATCCAGACCTCTCTCATTTCCTCTCCTGCGACCCCCACTTAAAGTAATCATCTAGTTCCAGGTTCATACTTGCTGTGTCTTATTTTTATATGGTTTTGCTGCACTGTCTTAGTTTGCTCAGGCTGTTATAAAAAATACCATACACTGGGTGGCTTAAACAACAGACACTTATTTTCTCACAGTTCTGGAGGCTGGAAGTCCACAGGGTTCCAGTATAGTTGAGTTCTGGTGAGAACCCTCTTCCTGGCTTTCAGACTGCTGCCTTCTTGTTTTATGTTCACATGGCCTTTCCTCAGTTCATATCTGTGGAGAGAGAAAGATCTCTCTCTCTCTCTCTCTCTCTCTCTCTCTCTCTCTCTCTCTCTCTCTCTTCCTCTTCTTAAAGGGCACTAATCCCATCATGAGGGCACCACCCTCATGACCTCATCTAAACTTAATTGCCCCCAAAGGCCTCACCTCCAAATACCATCACACTGGGGATTAAGGCTTCAACATATGAATTTAGGGTGATACAAACATTTATTCCAGAACACATATCTATAATTGTTCCTAAAATGCTTTATAATATAAGCTGCTTTTAACTTTTATAAAAAAGGATAATATCGTTACACAATTTTATGTCTTCCTTGCAGGCTTATTTTTCCCCCCACTTAATATTTAATTAGTAAGAAATTAAAACAGACAGGCTGTGCAGGGCTTCTCTGGTGGCACAGTGGCTAAGAATCCGCCTGCCAATGCAGGCCACACAGGTTCAAGCCCTGGTCTGCGAAGATCCCACATGCCATGGACCAACTAAGCCCGTGCACCACAACTACTGAGCCTGCGCTCTAGAGCCCGCGAGCCACAACTACTGAGCCCGCATGCCTAAAGTCTGTGCTCCGCGACAAGAGAAGCCACCGCAATGAGAAGCCTGCACACCGCAACGAAGGGTAGCCCCTGCTCGCCACAACTAGAGGAAGTCCATGCGCAGCAACTAAGACCCAACACAGCCAAAAAAAAAACGTAAATAAATAAAAGACATTAAAAATAAATAAAAGATAACTACAACTGAATAATGAAACACTGCATATCAAAATCTGAACTTATATTAGAAAATAGCCTCAAAATTAACAAGCTCAGTGTCAATCTTAATACATAATGAACAAAATAAATCCATATATAACAAAAGAAAAACATAATGAATACAACAGAGCAGAATTAACGAAATAGAAAACAAATAAATTGATAGAGGAGATCCCAAAAGTCAAAAGTTGGTTCTTTGATAAAATTTAAAACTTTGGCAAGACTGATAAAAAGAAGGTAAAGAAAAAAACACAGCGTTTTGAATGAAAAGGTGGACACAAACACAGCTAAAATAAGATAATGAAGAACTAATATCAGGACTTCCCCGGTGGTGCAGTGGTTAAGAATCCGCCTGGCAACACAGGGGACACAGGTTCGAGCCCTAGTCCGGGAAGATTCACCACTACTGAAGCCTGCACGCTTAGAGCCCGTGCTCTGCAACAAGAGAAGCTCTCGCTTGCCGCAGCTACAGAAAAGCCTGTGTGCAGCAATGAAGACCCAATGCAGCCAAAAATAAATAAATACATTTATTTTAAAAAAAGAACTAATATCAACAACTATAAGTCACAACTAAAAAAATGGATGAAATGGACAAATACCTGGTATATAACTTTCTAGAATGGGCACAAAAAATAACCAAAAGCTTATGCTGTCTTCTAACTATCAAAGAAATGGAAGTCGTGATTAAAAACATTTTGACAAAGAAAACACCCTGCCAGATAGTTGCAGAGGCAAGTTTTTCCAAACTTTAAGGGAAGAGATCATTCCAATTTTACGCAAACTTTTCCAGACGATCGAAACAAAGAACTTATTCCCCACTGATTCTATAAGGTCAGTATAACCCTGTAACCAAGACCAGACAAAAACATTACAAGAGAAGAAAATTCCATTCTCATTTCACTCATAAACACAGAAGCATATCCTTCTTCTTAGTAGGGTACTCAATTGTAATCCATAAGAAACTTTATTTCCAATGCACAAGTAGCAGCTTAGCACTATAGAAAGATCACATTAACTTTGGAATGTACCATTTTCCTAGCTGTATGATGTAGGTATGTCATCTAAGCTCTCCAATACTTAGTCTCCTTCTCTGAAAAATGGTGTTTTCATAATATCTGTCTAATTCTTTGAGGATTAATGCAGTAAATCATACAAAGCCTTTAGCTCAGTGTCCAGAAGTAACCATAAACAATAATGATGAGTCACAGCTACTATTTATCAAATGCTTAGTTACTTAGCTGAGCATTTTTTTTAAAAAATCTCCTTTAATGCTCTATCTCCCAGAGAGATAGAGAGTATTATCCCCAGTTATGGAATGAAGTAACAGAGTCAAGAAGAATTTCAACAACTTTCCCAGAGTCACACAAACTGCAAAAAGCCAGGCTAATTTAACAACCATGTGCGCTGAGAACACTGGTGCACAGGGGACACTTCCAATTGGAGGCAATAGCTGCTACTGAGGACCCAGCACTTCCTCTGAGAGGCACTGTAGTTCCTTCCACGAGCATGGGATGTATTCACCTTTTCGGGAAAGGTAGTTTTCAAGTTGGGGCTTGATTTGTGACATGTGAGATTAAATTGCAGCATTTCTAATGGAAAGGCTTCAGAGGGCAGGAGTTAGTGATGCACTGTCATCCGTCCATCCCTGCATGGGGAACCTTGAACGTTACTGAGATCAGACATGTCATGGTAGCTCCCTCTGCTTCCGCCACAAATTCTAGGTCAGAAGACTTTTTTTCTTTCCCCAACATTCTGGTCACTTCCCCATCCACCTGGAACTCTTTGCCAGGTTCCTGAGATATAAGATTTATGACAGTTTCCCTTAGGTATGCCTTATGGCTTTATTCCATTAAGGTCACCAAGAATGTTGCCAATAATCCATTTCGTATTTTCATGGGAAAAGGTTATTTACACAAACAAGCAATCTAGGAAGATGAATGAGAGTTCTCAATTGAAGGAAAAGATGAGTAGCAGGAAACTTATGAGGCCTGGGGACTCAGCTGGCTTGAAAAATTAGTAGAGGAGATACAGTGTTCTACTCTATTCTTCCCCCCAGAGAAGCTTGCCTATTGATTAGACACAGAGAACTAACAAAGATTCAAGAATCAATTTGCTCTGTGAGTGTGGAAAACACCACCCCTGTTAAAGATTACACAGTGACACCATTTATTACTATGCTGTGCAAGATGCTCTTTTTTTGTATCTTAGAGGCTCTATGCTTGCCTTTGTAGTACTGGTACCTTGGAAAGGAAAACAACAAGAATGTGTTTCTCACCATTTAATGTCCAAAGGGATACTGGAAACTGTGACTGTTAACATATTTTCAGAGAGCTTTGATAGAGGAAACAAGACAGTGAAAGAGGATATTGAACAAGCCTGGAGACAGAAAGATCTTGAGCTGAACCTCTGGGTACCACCTGCTGGTGCCCTGACACAACGACCCATACCACCCAGCTCTCCTAGTTTTCTCTAGGCTAAGAGCTTTATGCTTAGTTGGCTCAGTGAATATTATCAAGTGAGTTCTGTCTTCAACTATGGTGAGACACAGCCTTGGAGAGAGGCAGGTAATGCTGAGAGAGTAAAGGGAAGGAAGTGCATGGAGAAGAAAGATTTGTTCATTTGACACAGATGCATATGTGTTGTGAAAAGCATCTGGGAGTTCCCCAAATCCATCCATCAGTGAAAAGGCATAAATGGTGATCTTCCCTTCCCTTTATTTCCCACCATGCCTTGCCTTGCTCTCCTGGAGAGAGATGATAGCATCTTAGGAGGTGGGTGGGAAGAGGGAGGAGCGTCTCGTGGAGGTGAGTGTTAGTGGCAGCATGTGCTGTAGCTGAAGAGGTAGGGCAGTGGTATGTGCAGTGTCTGAGGAAGTAGTATAGAGAGGATGAGAGCGGGGGGAAGGATGACAGAGCATTTAGGAGAGTCCTTATACTGAACAAATGAGTACATATGTTAAGGAAAATGAGAGCCAGGTTTCTCACTTCTGAGAAGGTATTTGTAAACAAGGAAAGGGGAAAGGAGATTTGATTTGATACGAACTCATGACGGGAAGTACATGTACACATGCTTATTCATTCACATAGATAAATAATAATAAATGAATGGGTAGAAATACATGCATATATCTTCTAGCTTTGTGTGTTGAGAGTAATGACATCCCAGGAGCAATGAGCACACTAAACGCCCAGATCTTAGTCTCTAAAACCATCTTCCAACAAAAGGGACCAGGGCTTTTTGGAGAAATGACTGATTCCAAGGCTGGACAGGGAAAGTATAAGATGATCCAGGAACTTCTCCTTTTGTACCAGAAAGTAGAGAAATGCTCAAAGAATAATGAGGAAACCTGGCAGACACCAACTAAACTAGGTGATCAAGTGAGAGGATGGGTCAGTGTAGTGTGTCTTCCGATGCCATACAGTGAGAAAAGCTCAGCACCATTTCTGCAGAATTCCTGCCAGAAATGCATGTGAGAATACATGACTTGAGTCTGATCATGAAGAAATTTTGAAAGATCCAGATCCAGGGTCATCCTACAGGGAAATGTGAGACAGTGAAAGACTGAGAAATGGTTCCAGATCAAAGGAAACTGATGAATAACAATAACAGCTCAATGCAACGCATGTTCTTGGATAAGATCCTGGACCAGCAAAGAAAAGGAGTCATTGTTGAGACAGGTGGCAAAATCTGAATGGGGTCTGTGGACTGGACTGTAGGGCTGTATCAGTGTTGATGTCCCAACCAGGAGGGTTTTTATAGTAGAAGTAAGAAGACACTCCTTGTTTGGGGAAGGTAAACACTGATAATTAGGGGTAATGGTGCATAATGTCAGGGAAAAAAAAACTATTATCTATGTGAAAAAGAGAAAGAAAATAAATGAATTAACATGTCAAAAGTTGAATCATCTGGGTGAAAGGGATGTGATAGTTCTTGCAATTCTTCTACAGGTTTGAAACAGTTTCAAAATAAAAAGAACTAGTAAAAGTGTTGAGTTCTGAAAAGAAGACGACAGCATATGTTTCGGGGGGAATTATATATGGTTAGAATCCCTTCTGTGCTTTCTAAGAAGTACAGGTCCTAAAGAAGACCCTTTGTTAGGAATAACTAATAAGCAGGATGCTAACGAGAACCTGCAAAGGTGAGCCAGATGACTTAAGAAAAAAAGGAAGATTCAGTAAAAGGAAGGGAGAGGAGAGTGGTAGGGTGTGTGTGTTAAGAAAAAAATTGACAGTTACATATTGACAGAAAGAGACAGGCAAAACATTGCCATGGGGAATGGAACTTCTAGGAAAGGAAGACTGTTACAGAAACGTTGAATGAATTGGGGTGTGTAATATAATCCTTCCATTATTCCAAGACACCACCAATAACAACTACGTGATTCACCAATACCATTTGGACTGACCTATATTTGTGACCTTGTTTGTTAGTTTGGTTTGATGACTAGTAGGAGGCTGATTGGAGGGCAGGTGTTGAGGGCGCACAGGGCAGCCCAGAGTGTACAGATACACTTGGGTTTCAAGTGAAGAGGGAGATAAAACATAGACATAAATGCCCTAGTACAAGGTAGAAAAGAATAAGCCCAAGCTGCCAGAGAGTGTCAGAGACAGTGCAAGAGGACTTCAGAGGATGGAATGAAAGGGAACATTCCAATTTCTTGAGATCCCTCTCTGAACCATGCCTTTATATCTGCTGTCACATTTATTCCTCACAATGTTCTCAGGGGGTGGGAATTAGACACAGAAACTGAAAGACACGGAGTTTCAATAAAAGACCAGTTCCCCCAGCTAGTAAATGGCAGAGTCAAGATATGACCCCGAGTCCATAGGACCACAAGGATCATTTTTATTTATTCCATCCTAGTAGGCTGCCTTCTGCCTGGGCTTAGGAGAGGAGGGGTACAGGGAGGGAAGGCTTCGTGGAGGAAGAGGCACTGAACAGAAACGCGAAGAAGGCTTTGGCTGGCAGGATGGAGAGAACGGACTCCTGACAGAAGATGAAGTAAGCCCAAGCACATGGAGATAAGGAGGCCTGGGTGGGGGCATGGGGGTGGTGAAATCTATTTCACAGATGGCAAGAATACAAGATGATCCATCCCAGAGCAGACACAGATGCCAAGAACAAACACAAAGATGATGGAGGTGAAGTATACTGAGCCACCAGTGATGCCGACTTGGGGGGGGGCCGTGGAACAGACGGCGCCAGCAACACTTCTGTGCGCTCCCCTGCCACACCCTGAAGCCTCAGGTCAAAACCACGTGTGCACTAACTCACAGGGAAACAGTAATTTTCAGACATCATTTAAGGGAAGCAATGCCTGAAAGACTGAAAGTGCAAATTTTCAAGGTAACTGCAGGAACTTCGAGTTTGGATATATTTTCTGAAAATGTCCCCCATCATTATTAGCACTTCTGTGGAATAATCACATCCCGAAAAATATTGCCTCCTTGATAATGCACGAATGAGGGCTCTTCGCTGAGGGGGAGCAAGGAGAGGAAGGTGATGAATTGCAAATCAATCATAATTTACGCAGATATTCTAGTGAAAATTACATTCATCCTCTTTTCCAAACAGCACTACCTGAATTTCCTTAAGTACAAGAAGGTCTATTTTCATAAATTGGACCCTGATTTATTTCTCTAATCAATGTATTTTTATACCCCAAAGTCAAACAGTAAACAGTGTAGTTAGGGAAGGAATTATGAACTGGAAGCACATGACTCAGAAGGAAAACAATGGAACAGCTAAATACATTTTCTACGACCTTAGTTCTGCTTTAAAATGCTTTTCTCCAAAGGACTTTGTGATGTAATTGGCCCTAGGTGTGCTGAATATGAACACAAAAATGCCAAATTACCCAGATGCATTTGGGGAAAAAAAAAAAAAAAAAAAACTGCGGTTGGTACTACCATGTACTCTGCAGCTGCAGATACAGTGACTAAATGAACAGAGCTGTACTTTTAAAAGAGCCATCACAATAGTGACCAGCATCTGAGGATCGGTGGTCACTTAGCAGGACTCACTTCTACTTCTCTGTCAAATGTCACTGGTTTTTTTCTTTTTTTTTTTTTTTTTCCCCTTAGCATCCCATTTGTAGAGGAGCAGACAGAGAAAAGTTCAAAGGCCTTGATTCTGGGGATTACTGATTACGTGTTTACATATGCTTGTCTAGGCTGAGTTCCTCTAAAGCAAATCCTGAGGCAAGACTGAGGGCCAGGAGTTGAGTTAGAAGGTGATTCCAGAAAACGCCAGTAGGGGAGAGGGAAAGTGAGACTGGAGGGAATACATCCTCCAAGTGCGTGTTATCAAGTAGGTTATTGCTTTGGCCAAGAGGGGCTCAATTCCCTCGGGAGGCAGTGTAGACGTGTTTCAGTTATTCCACCAAGAAAGCGAGGGAACCCAAGTGTTTATTCACCAATTTCCACGAGTCATTGGTGATGGCTGCTACCAAGGGGAGGTGGGGTGGTGGGGAATTAAATTTCCAGCACTTTCAGTCCATTTTGTACTGCACACAGGCAAAGTAGACACCAGTGGCTACAGAAAGCCTTCAACTGGAATGTCATGGTTAGAGATGGAAGCCAGTGTCAATGTGTAGTGGAATGTCAATGTCCAAGGGCTGTGGGCAATACAAGGACAGCATCTGCTACAGGGTCCTTTTAAGGGGAAATGCCAAGACACCTGAGTCAACACTTGATTCTAAGCCCATGCAGTACCGGCGTGTCTCCCCCCTTCCCCGCCCCTCCTTCTTCTTCTCTCCAGGATAAAGTCTTAATGAGCATCAAACAGACCATCAGATGGCCATTTCAAGACCTGCTTCGAGATGCACATTGCTGCTTAGACTGTTCTGGTGCTCATCAATGTGTCAAAGACCAAGTAATCTCAACTGTCTGTGCCTTTGTCTAATTATCTGCTTAAAGGCAAAACTGTTAGTTAACCTTGAAAGGGAAAGTCAAGATGCTGCTTAAGAAGGAAGAATGCTTGCACATATAACTTATTTACTGCCGTATGACCCCACAGCACCCTACCCATCTCCTTCCTTTAGCCTTCACCACAGTTGTAATTATTTCTTTCTCATTATCTGTCTTATCTGAGAAGCCATAAACTCAGTGGGGCCAGAGACCATGTCTGATTATCCACAGCTTTATTCCCTGTGTCTAACACATAGTGAGGACTCCATCATCACTTTTGAATGTAAGAATAAACAAATGACTGAAGATTACTACCATCATCCATCAGGCAAAATGGATTATTTACCTGAGTTGATGGACTGCTGTTACCCATGAGGCAACTTCCTATAAATTAGACAAAGGTGTTCCTTACTCAAAGCAGATAGAGCCCTAAGCCAGGGCTCACTGCTTATCAAAAGGAATGCAGACTAGAATTCAGCCCCTGTGCACCCATCAGCAAGGTGCCTGTGGTAGTCATAAAAGCTGTACACTGATATTTCTGGTTTTCCTCCTTCTTATGAATGAAAGGATCGCCCCTCCCTGTTCCTGTGAAATTAGGTATGGCCAGGTGGCTTGCTGTGGCCAATGAATGAAAGCAGAAGTGAGCCACTTATAGGCAGGGGCCTTTGAGAATTATCATAGTCCTTTCCCTTTGCCACAGTAACCAGCAATTTCCCAGACAGGAGAGCCTTGATCCGCCTACATTCCTAAAGTGAAAGAGACATATTACAGAATGCCCAGCTAATCCACAAAGGATTTGTGGCATACAGTAGAAATATCCTTTTTTATTCTTTAGATATTGAGTCTGTTTGCTACTATGGCATCCCTAGCCCATTCTGACTGGTACAGTGGACAACGTACAGCCCTACACTCAGTGGCCCTGGGTAGATTGATGTGACTTGTACATTCTCTGCTCTCATGAACTTCCACGTACACTCTACCCTCCGGCATTCATTAATCTTTTCCTTGCAAACAACAAAACCTTTAACAGGCATTGCTTTTCTAGCTGGGGAAGAAGACAGACTGGGTACATGGGCTTAACCACTTCCACTCAAAGAGGCACTTCTAAAATCATGTGACCGAGAAAAAAATTCTGCATGCTGTTCATTTGGAAGGGAGTCCTAATTGTTCCAACCTCATGTAATCTCCAGAGCAATTCCTCCACCATCAAGGCTGCCACTCCCCAAGGGGTCAGGGCTTCAGGCTCATAATCAGTTGTACTAGTACTACTATCACTGCTAATTAACGGTTGATGTTCAGCTTCAGTTGAACACTGCCCATTTCTGACTCCTACATTCTAAGTCAAATAGACAGCTCCCCATTTCCAAACTGTGCACTTTATCTTAATAGTGTAATTTCCTTTTAAAAAAAAAAATTTTAAAAGTAAGTCAAGGAAGAAATGACATTCTCCAAACTAGTTAGTTGGGTTATCAAAATTAAAAGCTTTAAAAAAATTAATAATAAGGGATTAGCACTGTTACAGAAATGCATTCAATCTTATATTAAAATCCAATTCTTCTAAACCACGGCTGTCACAGTTAAAATGCTAATAGTATTTAAACATAAATCCTTCTCCCCATGAAGCAAGAATCATTGTGCAGGCACCTTAGCTATCCTATTCACTTTACAGATGCTGTCTGGTAGAACATTTCAGCGTAAGCCTTGTCACTGTGAATCCTGATGCTGACATGTGTGTTATATTACTTTATGTAACTGAAAAATGGGAAGCCTTTATGTTGGATTACAGGCTGAAATAATGACCTCCTCTTGCAAGTGGGGCCTGGGACATAATGAGGAGCCAAATGGGATTCTAGGTCAGAGCCTCGGCAGGACTTGAAAGAAGCCAGGTCTCCTGTTAAGACACATTCACTCACTAACAGAATGCTTTTACCCCATGTCACCTACTTACAGCTCATCTACAAAGAACAAGCAAGTGAGACAGACCTGATTCGTGGTGGGAATGGCCAGCTAAGCTTGGACCTGGGTGGACAATAATGCAAGCGTATTAAGCCACCCCTTCCCCGCCATGACCAGCAGTCTAGTGCTATGGTGTTCAAATTCTGTTCATGAGTCCAAAGCGGTGTTCGGGTGGGAGAGGCCACGAACACCACTGTGAGTTCAGTGCCTTCTCTTCCACTTACTGCGTCCACAGTGGTTCCTCGTACATCTGTTTTAGACACCAGTGTTCTGTGAATGATGGCATACACAGTTTGCTTCTACTCTTAAGGTAATTCATTAGTTCAATAAATATCTCCTAGGCACAGACAGCAAACCCCTAAATAAATGAGAAAATTTCAGATAGTGACAGATGGTACAGTGACAAGAAAGCGTGATGATGGGACAGGGAGAACCTGGGATAAGGGCCACTTTCATATACGGTGGCAGAGAAAGACTGGCTGAAGGGGTAGAACTTGAGTGGACACATGAATAAGTAGAAATCATCTGCCATGTGAGATCCAGGAGAGAAACGCTCCAGGCAGAGGAAGCAGCCAGTACAAAGACCCCCAGGGAGGAACAGGCTCCGTGTCTCCGGGAACAGGAAGAGGGTCATGTGACGGTAGTTCAGAGAATAAAGGGAGGTGTGAAAAGGTGAGGAGGACAGATCATGCAGGGCCCTGCAGACTCAAACAAGGACTTCAGGTGTCACTGCAAGATGAACAGAAAGCAATGGAAGGTTGAAAGAAACGGGCATGGCAACATCTAAGTTTTAAAGACTTCTACCACATGCAGAATAGACTCTTGGAAGCAGGGAGAGACTTGGTTGCCAGAGGAAGACGGTAAGCATTCCTTGCTTAAAAGTAAATCTGAGAGGACGTGATGACCATTTGAAACTACTGACCACAATTTCAGAAGGAGAGGGTGTAGGCTGTGTGTGGGAACGGAAGAGGTGGCGGAAAGAATAGAAAAATTGCCATTTCTACAGATAACTCCTTGGTCAACGATTTGCCAAGAATCAACACAGTGTCTCTGAGCTGAGACCAGAATGGTTTGCCTTTGTCTCTTTTCACCTCTTTCACTCTTGCTTCCCAATCTGGCCAAGAACTTTAGAAGGTTTCAGAGCACCACGGCTTGAACTCTTTGTGTTTAGATTACCTCTTTTCTTCCTTCACTTGAACGTGGCCACAAACAAAATACTCTATTTTTTGCTTCCTATGACAAATGAGGGGTTTGTGAACTGCGTTTATGTGGGGACTCCATTTTTTTCCCTCGTTTACAGCCACCCCATATAAATAGCATCTAATTAGTTAAAAGACTCTACAAATTATACCGCCAGAGCCATGTACGGCAAAATCTGATGGCTCTAATTATCTCAGTCATCACCAGAACCATTCTCAACCGAATAAGAGAATGGGTCATAAACGGCAGTGTATGAAGATTACCCACCTTCTCTGTTTGCTACGGAGGTTGCCCTTCCCGTGTTAAAATTTGCATGCACTTTCTATTTGCATCTAAAAGTGATTTATAAGAAGTTACTGAAGTAATATAAGATCAAAACCTAAGTAATAACCACATTCATTCTCAATTAACATTACCGCAAAAGGAATTTATTGTAGAACACATAATTAAGTTATAAATGAAATCTCAAGACAGAAACTGCCCCCCCTTTTAAGATTTCTCATTGTCCATACGCTGAGAAACAGGAAGGATATTCTCATTCTTATCCTCTATCTACCACTGAAATGGTGACTGCACTTGCTTTCCTGCGAGTTGTTTTTTGTTTGTTTGTTTGTTGATTACCTTATCTTACACCCCTCCAGTTTCTTCTCTGTGATTGCTTTAATCCTTTTATCTAGAGCCAGAGGAAAATCTATGAAATTCACATTTTTGTGTGTGCTTCAGCTAAAGAAAAAACTACTGTGTAATTCAAAATTTGTCCAAAATTCAGGACCAAATATCATGCATTACACACTTCCTAAACCTTTGAGAGTTTCACTCTAAATCCATGAACAAAATTCTTCTCAGACCTCCACCCTAGGGTGTGTCCACATCATCCCAAGTCATAAGATAAATCTATTTGTGGTCAAAGTGCAAAGTGTGTCTACTTCAGTAATCTGTTATAGTGACAAAACTGAGTCCAAGGAAGAAGTAAGGACCAAGGTCCTACAAAAGGCCGGTAACAGTCTTGAGACTAAAACCCAACATCTTTTACTCTTAGTTAATGCTATTTTAGTGTCAGTGAATGAACTGCTACGGAGATATTTTGAAAATAACTTTTGTCTCTTTTCATCGTGTTTTACCACTGTAAAGAACATGGCCCTACCAGAAAAGCTAATTTCAATATTTAAAAAAAATAATCTTCTCAAAGAATCATTACATCCAAAAGGCGACCCCTTTTCTCTCTACACTGCTGTATACCAAAACACTATTCTCTACACACATGCTTTCTGGGTTCGAAAGCAGGGAGATTAATGTTCTAGTCACAGTATAGCACGAAGGAATAAGATCAGTGCTGTGCCACTTCCGCACAAAAAAATTATTTTCTTCATGTGACTGTCAGTGTATGTGTTTCAAAATGATAATGGAGAATGTTTAATACAAGGAATCGCTCCTTGTCGATGGATTGTGAAGAGAAAATTGGCTCACGTATCCCTTGACAGAGAAAGCACATATGAAGACCTGAATTATGCCACACTGCTATCAATACTGTTTTACTACAAGTTAGCTGATGCCCCCCAATACCACATGGTTCGCCATCCATTTCTCTGACAGCAACTCAGAACCCCAAACATATGTCACACTTGCCTCCAAACCAACCAACATTAGGTGCAAGCTCAAGTCCTGAACTCCATGGCGTTTGGCAAATCAAAATGATGCCCCTCAGACTCTCTATCTCTTCTATCTGATGTCCTATGGGTGCTTGGGCTAACTTCTTGCTCCTCTTGGGGTGAGGGAGCCTGGAGGAGGAAGTAGATGGTTTTAGCCACTTCTAGGTTGAAATTATACCAGCACGGTGAGTCCAGATTGAAGGAGAAAAGAGAAGCTTACTGTTCATATATAAAATTCCAGGAAAAGAATCTGATTGGCTGTGTTTGAATCATATGCTCATTCCTTAGACAAATCATTGTGGCCAAGAGATGCAATATGTACGTCCGGTCACATGCTCATCCTATGGCTTGGGAAGAGGGATACTATGACTAGTAGACCATCCAGAACCATACGA
The DNA here is from genome assembly GCF_008692025.1 of Phocoena sinus. Classification (NCBI taxonomy): domain Eukaryota; kingdom Metazoa; phylum Chordata; class Mammalia; order Artiodactyla; family Phocoenidae; genus Phocoena; species Phocoena sinus. The sequence goes on along the minus strand of NC_045773.1, from coordinate 29,782,838 downwards.
AATGTGGGAAAAATGGTTATCCAGTAAAATGCGGTAGTATTACCAGCAAGGGTTGAAAGTTATGCCTGTCACACAGAAATAACAGGTGTCCACTGTCATTTCAAATAAGTTTATTTTGAAAGGGAAAATCTGGGTCCTCTTCTGTAGTGGACTTCCATTCCAAAATTAGAAGTAAAAGTCTGTTCATAAACTAACAAGCTCAAGTAGTTCAATTCCTTCTAGTAGATGAGTCAAGAAGAATAAGCAATGTGTAAGAGTCTCTCAGGTTAGTTTTGCCCAAATTCTATAACTATAATCACAATGTATTCAGTAGGTGATAAATTTCCTAACTTACATACCACATTGAAGAAAAAAACAATACCCTTCATCAAGGTAAGTTCAATGCTGAATGCCTGCATTTTCATGTACTAGTCATTGTCTCACCCCTCCTTAAAGTGCATTCTTTTTTCTTACCCTTTCATCTAAAGTTACTAGACGAAAGAAAAGGTGGTACATAGTTTCTCAAAGTTGAGAGTTATCTCAGACGAAGCCCTCCTGTTATATTACTCAATTACAGAAATGGTGCTTAGCAGAAAGGAGCCATTTAAGCCATCATTTACATACTTTCCCCACGGCGGTCTCCCAAGGGTTCAGCAGAGAGGAAAAAATGGCCATGAAGAAGGTTAGGAACCTTGGCTTCATTTTGGGATCCATAATACTCAAACACAAAAATGGCCATGAAGAAGGTTAGGAACCTTGGCTTCATTTTGGGATCCATAATACTCAAACACAACCTCATAATTAGCAGGTAAAATGTAACCTGGGCTCAGACAGTTAGAGGAGGAAACAAATTACCTTAAAGAAGAGGAAGCAACACATGGAGGCTTATGAGGAGAGTAGGGAAACAGATGAGGGGATTGGCTTTTACTCCTGGTGACTCAATGTCAAAGCCAGTATTACTTAAAAAAATGCCAGGTACCCATGTTTACTTGAGAACGAGAAAAGGTGAAGGTGAAAATTCACTGCCTAAATGTAACTTTGACATTCCAGAGGAATAGTCCTTTGGGGAAAGAAGAATGTCTTTTATTAACAGAAGAATTTTAGGGCTGAAAGCAAAGTTTTCCACTAGGTCACACAGCAAGAGTCATATCTAGAGTAGATAAATAGCAAAAATAAATAAATAAATAAACCCCCACCAAAACCCTGCAGAATTCCAGATGTTTTCAAGGAGACAACAAATTCTGGGCTCAGCAGATCATCCCATATCCTCTAGCTGTTGTGAGGATGATATGATAACCTTCAGAGCCTTAGCTCAGAGGCAGAAGTGAATTCTGCAGGAGGCTTCCGCTGGCCTGTGGTTCCTAGGCTTCAGATCCACATTCCCAGCTGCCTGTTGGGTGACTCCACCTAACCTAGCAGGCACATTGAACTCAGCAGGTACAGTTAAACATGTCAGTTTTCCCACCAAAGGAGATCTTATTTTCATATTACCAGCCCCTTTCTTAGACTCAAAATCTAGAAGCTGTCCTGAACACTTCATGCCCTGATATGAGTCAAGTGTTGAATCCTACAGCTGGTTTAGACATGCATTTTTGATGAAATCTCTCCTCTCTCCTTTCCATCCTCTGAACATGTCCTTGTTTAAGCACTCATTGCCTCTCTCAGACCCCTCACTTGTTTCCTCAGCTCCATTAACTACCCATTCCAATCCATCCTTTAAACCGGTACCCAATTCACTTCTGTAAAGCCCACCCCTCCCATTCAACAGTCAGCACTTTGCCTGGCACATGGTGGGCACTCAGCTAACATTTGTTGGACTGATGGATAGACAAATAGATAGCATATTCACTGCTCCTTTACTATAGGCCCGACATCAGGCTGGGTAGTGGAGATGAAGCAGGGAACAAAGCATCTTCTAACGAAACACCTCCCTGCTCGCTAGTCTTCAGTGGCCGATTACTTCCAACAACTCATCCTAGCACTCAACAGCATAGCCCCAGTCTAACTGCTTCACGCTGGTCACCTAACTCTCCTATCCAGCCAGTGCCCAAGGGTTTCCAACCTTGGCACTATTGACATTTTGGGCCAGATAACTGTGGGTGGCTGTCTTGCGCATTGCAGGATATTTAGCAGCATCTCTAGGCTCTACCTACTAGATGCCAGTAGCACTCTCTCCCAGAAGTGACAATCAGAATATTTCCAGACATTGCAAATGTCCCTTGGGGGCAAAGTCATCCCACTGGGAACCATTGCTCTAGTGCAAATTGAGTTCCTTCTCATTCTGGACATACCATCAAAATAACTGTTCCTGTACCTTTAATTATATTTTATTTTACATTGCTACCTTTTTTTGGGAATTTCCCAGCTTCCTGCTCCCCAGCCCTGCCAGCTTCCTTACCTCACCAAAATTCTTTCTGTCCTTCAAGGTAATCTAAAAACCCACTCCTGATGGGCAACATAGCAATGAAAAGCCTTTTCTGAGCCACAAAGGCCATGTCATTCCTTACGGTTTTCAACTCGCTCTGCACCTGATTTGAATCTGTCAACTCATCTAACTGAACCTTATTTTACCACTGGGGCCCTGGACTAACATTTTCCCAAGCTGACTGTAGGCTTTGCCAGGAAGCATAATCCTCCCTGTGACTCAGTGATATTCAGCGCAACGTCTCTCCTGATAAACGGGAAATAAGAATTTATTGGAATGCTTTATAACAAAGTGAATCTAACATACCACTGTAAAGCAATTATACTCCAATAAAGATGTTACAAAAAAAGAATTTATTGGAATGAAGTGGAAAGAGATTTTCTTTTTTTTGCATTTAGGACATTCTGTGGGTTTCCGGACTCCAGTTAACAGAACTTTCACTAGCTTTCAGTAGCCAGGCCTGTCTGCAGTAGTGCTGCCAAGTCTTCCCATTTAGGGGAAGGAGAAAGCGTGCTTCTTCTCTGCGTTTATAAAATATGATTCAAGATCCCACAAAACTTCAGAACATTCTCCTTCAGCCTCTGCTTCATACCAGGAGCCATGGCTCTAGAGGCAGGGACTAGTTTACACTGAGAGCACTTCTCTCTGCCAGCCTCAAACCACATCAGACTTGGGTTAAGGCTGGCAGCAGGGGAGAAAGATCTACTAGAGAGCCCAGGTTCTCCTGCCCTGCGAGGATCAAGCCCCTGATAACCCAGAGCTGGCTTGCAACTTTTGCTTTCAACTTACCTTCAACTCAATAAATATTAATAAATTTCAGCTCATTTTCATCTTAGCATTAACATATAATAAAAGTAAAATACAAGACGATGAAAGAATGTTTCAAATCCATGGGTATTGGAATCATCCTTAACATAATTATAAAACATTGTTTAAAACTGCAGAATGTTTTTTAAACTAAGTAAGCATTGTTTTTAACTGTATAGTTGTTTCTTCAGGAAAACTGAAACTATAATCTGAGGATCCTAGCAAACAAAAAGACATACTTCCTGATGAAACAGGTTTATTCCATCACTTCCACCTCCGTCCATATTAGATGATCCTGTTGAATTTACACGGAAGGAAGCCTACTACCGTCCTGTAGACATCATCAAGCAAAGTGCTCATCATGAATGAGAACACTTGTTTTGAAAAGCCATTGTTATCCCCTACCGTCCTAGGACATGAGGGAGTCAAACAGAACAAAGTAGAATCATTTTCAGGGGAGGAAATGAAGAAAAGTTGCTTCTGCAGAAATTAGCATGAGGTATGAATTTATGCCCTCTGGGGGCGGGGGTGGGGCAGAGTGGGAAGGTGGTGAATTGACGGTGATAAGACGGGCCTTTGAGAGAGATGGAATACAGATTAAAACACAGAAGATCAGTCAATTTCAACTACCTAAGAACGCCTTGGTGTTAAAGAATTGCATCGTGGATAACACAGTTACCAGGCTGACTCAACCCTAGGCAGGGCTCCGGGTAACAATGCTTTTTTGCGGGGAGAGGTCCTCTTCATGGTAAAACGTTGAGCAGCATCCCTAGCCTCCACCCACTGAGGCTAGCGGCATACCTCCCCAGCCCAGCTGTGGCAACCACAGACGCCTTCAGACAATGTCAAAAGTCCCTGGGGAGCTGGGAGTGGCAAACTGGGGTGTAGGAGGTGGGAGGGTGGAGACACAAAATCACCCAGTTGAGAACCACTGGTCTAGGGTGAGGCCCAGTTTACACCTACTGTCCCAGGGAAATTATTACTAGCCCCCTCCTTCACTTTGAAAACTGTCCGAGCTTTGAAGACATTATATTATCGCCCTACTTCTGTCTCCTGAAGCTTTCTTCATCCTTCATATATGCGGGTCTGGGAGGTAAAAGTGCCACAACCTTTCTGCAGGAAAATGGGAAGATTGTAAACCATCCCTGCCTTTCAGCACAGAGTCACATAAATGTTTACAGCTTTTCTCAAAAAGTTGTATATCCCATAGAAACGCCTCAAAAAGTTATTTCCCCGCAGATTGAAGGGGTCTGGGTGGGGTGGGTTCGGGGAAGAGAGGAGGGAGGCCAGGAGTTTGAATCAGCTTGCTTGCTCAGGTGTTTGCTTTTCAGTTAATCAGGAGAAAGTTATTCCATCCATGCCTGTGCTGGGCACCCTGCGAGGCCCTGGGGATGCAGGGAGAACAGGTCAGACAGGGCCTCTTCTCCCTGCACTTACTCCACCCCTGCTGGTTCCCCTGTTTAGAGATGGAAGCCCTTCTGTGGGCTCCTATTCCATTCTTTCTAGCACTCTGTTTATCAGCTGCTAACCGGCACCTTCAATCATTCTCTAAATCCCCGTAAGACAGGTCCCATTTTTCAAAATCAAAACCAAACAAGCCAGGATAACAAAATGAAAAAGAGAACCAAGAGTTTCTAGAAGCATCTCCTATGTTAGCAAGCACTCCTCTCTTTCTGTGACTCTGATCATCTCATGGAAAACCCTTAATAGCATGGCCCATACCAGTCACATCCTCTGGATACAGGAGGGGCATTAGTCTATTTGTCTTAAGTCTTAAGTCTATAAGTCCCTCCTTATTTGTCTCAGGTCCTGAGGAGACCAGTGCTTGTTCCCATGCTGACAGCCAAGTCTGAAGCGCCTCAGACTTGTTGCCAGGGAACAGTAATTCAGACTATGATTTAGGACATTTCCTTTCCTCTGTCACTGTCACCAAGGCCTCTGGGAAAGCAATCTACATTCTCCTTGACCTCTGAGGTGACTGCCAGAGGCGTCAACTGTTTCTCCTTAACTACTCCTCACTGTTTACTTTTTAAGAGTTTCCATCTCCCAGAGAGGACACTGCTCTGGCTTACCTTTTTCATCATCATTTGGGTAGGCAAGGGGAAGGCACTCTCTCTGGAGTCATCAAGACACTTGTCTCATGCTGGGCTCTTTCTGGATGTGTTATCTTTGTTCAGGGAATAGTGAAAATGTCCCACAATTTGTAATCCCTCCAGGGCAGTGAAGGAGAAGCCTTTAAAATAACTATTTATATTTTTGCAATATTAGGAACATCCAGATGGTTTTGCTTACTCTCAGTCTTTAGGGAAGAAAAATGTGCCTTTCTGTGTAACTAAAAACGTGTTTTAGAGACAGTTATTTTGGGCTAACCTTGAATTACCAGAGACTTAACTATGCTTTGACAACACAAAGGGGACTAGTTTTGGAAGTACTCTATTATGGAAGGATGGCCCATGATATGGATCATAAGGCATCCATGGGTCACAGTCATATAGATTTCAGTGGCATCCATATGTCAGCCAGGGGTCATATCATTTCGTAAGATATCAGAGTTTTTCCCAAGCACATATGCCCTCTGCATCAGAAACAACTCCTCTGCTTTGTGAAAAATGCTTTACTTCAAGAATTCAAATTGCAGTTTTCTATTCCAGCGTAGAGAAACAGAAACGAGACGGCGGTCATTCAGACACACGTAGGCCTACCCAATGAGGATTCCCTGGTAGATAAAATTAGAGTTACCTCATATGCTTATTAATCTTCCCTCAGGTTATAAAGGAACCACTGAGTGACGTGTCTTTGGCTCTCCATGAAACATTAAGGACAAGCACGATTCTAAAAGGCTCCCTCATTCAGAAAGACCCACATTGCAAGCATGGGATGTGAGTACTGACACAGTATGCCACGTGGGGAAGGAGAAGCTACCGAATTAGGACAAGAAGAAAGATGCAGATACTCTGGGATCATTTTGAGGATCACTTCACTGACACTTATATGCATTAGGCCTGGGATCTCCTCCACAGTATTTACTGTTCTTTGTAGCTATTTCTTTAATCTGTGCGGGGTGTGAGCTATGTGAATTGTGGCTTTGGTGTTATGAGGACAAGTTGTTATTTTAACCATTCTAGAAATTGCTTCCTGGAGGTGAAGTCTGGATTGTAAAATCGGTGTGGCTAGAAAAAAAAAATATTTTGTTTTGAAGGCAGGAGGGGGTCTTACACAACGTCTTTGTTCTAGAAAGGTATCTGGATTTGACATTGGGGCAGATGTATCCTTTCTCTGGAAGGGCATTTTAGAAAACCACTTCTGGTCCTGTAAATAGAAGGCATATGCCTCCCTTTGGGAGAAAAATTGGGGGATTCCTCAGTCAGCCAAGTATTCTGAACACAGATGCTTCAGACTCTGATGTTGAGAACCTTATTTAAAAATATAAATTGTACATGAAAAGATGCTCAACATCACTAATCGTAAGAGAACTGCAAATCAAAACCATGATGAGAAAAAAACCCAAAAAAACCCCCATGATGAGCTATCACCTTACACCCAATCAGGATCACTATTGTCAAAACAACACAAAATAATGTGCACATCCATGAGCATAGCAGTAGTATTTGTAAAAGCCAAGGGGGAAAAGTAACCCAGTGTCTATCAATAGATGATTGGATAAACAAAATGGATTATATACATGCAACAAAATGTCTCAAAAACACGTATGCTGTACGGCTCCACTCACATGAGGCATCAAGAGTAGTGAAACTCACATGAGGCATCAAGAGTAGTGAAACTCAAGAGACAAAAAGTTGCCAGGGGGCTGGGGGAGGTGGTATGAGAGTTTCATGGGTAAAGCGTTTCAGTTTGGGAAGATGAAAAGAGTTCTGTGGACAGATGGTGGTGATGCTTGTGCCACAATGTGAATGTATTTAATGCCACTGTACTGTACACCTAAAATAGCTACGATGATACACTTTATGGTAGGTGTATTTTACCGCAACTCTAAAAGTAATAAAAAAAATACCAAAATAGATGCATTGGATATCTAAACAAAGAACTGTGATCTGGAAGAGATTATATTTTTTCCTCAATGGTAATGTGCATTGTACAGGCTTGAAATCATCTAGCATGGATTTTTTTGATGCCTAATAAGAGATGTTATTTAAAACTGAATAACTAAGAATTTGGGATAAGTAGTTGATTACCTGCTTTCACCCCCAGGACAGAGTGGGAGTGGGGAAGCAGCAGCCCCCGCCTTACTATGGCCATTGGGATGGTGCTTCCCTCAAAGGAAACAAATGTTCTACTGTCAGTCACCCCGGAGCATAAAAACAGACTTTAAGAGTGAAGAGAGGTGGAGTGCATTCCTATCTTTGGGGGTAATGGGCCCTGAATCATGGTAACAAGCTGGAGGTGAAGGAGGAGATGACCAGTAGGGAGTCCCCAACCCATCAAGCGTTAAGAGCAGCAATATTTGACATGCAGCTTTAAGGTTTACCTTCCTGCATTAGCAGCAGACACTACTGGCTGTCTCCCCACTCTCCATTCCCCCTACTTACCTTGCTAAGAGAATCTAGCCTTTTCCACCTGTCCACCTTCTTCTTGGGAAGCTAAGCCCACCCTCAGCTGAACTGGTCTAAACCATTCGTGGAAATAGGCAGATGATATGATTCTGCCTAGTGACATACTCAGCCAGCAAGAGACACCTGTGAAAGAGCTCCTCGTCTATCGAAAGAGACACATAGGAAGAGATGGGTACCACTCTTCTCCAGCTGTTACCGGCTCTGGATGGGACGTCTACACCACTGCAGGTGTCCTGTGACCATGAAGGTCGCAGCCTTGAGAAAGAAGCCAACACTGAGAGAATGCAGAGTAGAAAGAAGGGAAGAAATCACATTCCTGACGATGATGCTTGTGCCAATGAGGTAGAGCCATGGAATACCCTACCTTTGAACTTACTGGTTGAATGTTTTGAATGAGGAATTCTATAACGTGCAGCCAGAAACATTCCGCCTAATTGATTCAGAATTGTAATTCCTCCATGTATTCCTTGAGTCATCAAAAAAAAGTCTTGCTGGAAATGACAGTCTAATGTTGTCTGTGCCTTTGGAGAATTAAGAGGAGGCTGATGAGTACAGAGGGGATGAAGTAGCCTTGGGAAGAGCCTCAAGAACATGAAGACAAGCTTATAAACAGCAAGAGGTGATGATAAGGGAGGCCCAGAGCAGTGACCCATAGCCTGAAGTGACAAGTGACCTCAGAGATAGACTTGTATGACACGTAAACAAGCCCTGGGGAATTTCGGAAATAAAACAGGAGAGGAATTCACCTAAGATGTTGACCTCATTTAGACATGCAGAATAGGGGGCTTGGGTTACAATCATAAGACAGTAAAGAGAAACGTAAAGGCTGAAAGACAGAAAATTTAGAGGAATCCAGATAATACTGGCTATAAGGAATCTCACAGGATCTCCTTTCAAGAAAATGAGAGATTCCCATCTGATTTCCTACATCTCTCTGTATATTTTCGATAAGAATACTAGTCATCAGAATGACAAATTCAAATTGGTACATTCAGGCAAGTGGAATGCAAGTCCCCCTCCCCCAGTGAGTTTGGTAACCATGCAGATGAGACCCAAATGTAAACACCCTCAGGCAGACCTGGCCAAAGTGTGAAAAGATAAAGCTGGATGGTCAAAAACATGGTTTTCACCTTAATGGCTTACTTGGAACGTAATGGCTTACATTGGAACGTGTGCATACAGGCAAAACTATTAAGGAATAAGAAGCTATATTTTAGGTTAATGGTTGTACCATGATTGGAACGCCTGGATCATATGTTATGTAAATGCAGCTATGAGCATTTTCTACCTTTTAAAAAATATTATAATGAAAATAATGATTGATTGCACTTGGCATATTTTCCTCTCTGAGGTTGCATTTCACTGCAATTATAAAAACATAATATAATTTTTCCATAGGCCATGGCTACCTGACAGAAACATTTGTAAACCGACTCTCCTTTAGACTTCCAGGCACGTGTCTGTGTGTGTGTGTGTCTGTGTGTACGTGTGTGTTTTGACAGTTCAGAGGAGAAACTCATTTGACAACCAGAGCCCCATCTTCCTGCTTCAAGGGGCTTCCCAGGCCTACTTACGCTATTCTTACCTGAGTTTCAATAAAACCTGTTTGTCAGAGATTCTTACTAGCTCCGACAGCTGTCCATTGTACCCAGAACTGCCATCTTCATAGGAAAGTCAGAAGCCCGTTTCTGACTCTCAAGCAGTGTAAAAAATGCTGCCTCCAAAAGTGAAATTCTTTCTCAAACATGTTCACCCTCTAAGCAGCAGACAGACTGCAGAGCTTTCAAAAGTGCTACGAATTTAAAGATTTCACAGCTTCAGGAGCACAGCCTGGGAGAACACAGGAGAAAAACAATACAAAACAACATCAACTGTGTGATCACACGCAAGTGAGGCATCAGGATGGCTGACCGCATGGTTTCTGACAGGAGTTCAGAGAGGAACATACATGATGTGATATCGATGCTAATGAGAGAGGGTTTTGGAGCAAGCTTCAAGTGCAGAAGGAGGGCAAACTCAAACCCCATGCCCACGGCTGCCAATGCTCTATATCTGAGAACCCTGCATGCAGTTATTTTTACCCACCTTGTTCACATCTTACGCTGTGATTAAACCAAACCATTCTGACTATAAACCCTTTTGTTCTGTCTCAATATTTCACAGAGTCTTGGTGTGTTAATCAAACTGTCAGCAAAGGGGAAAAAGAGAGAGAGAGAGAGCACGTTTGCTTCAAATGAAGAAAAATTCGAGCTTTCTACAACAAACACATTTTCCAGTGGATGAGCTTTTCACAGAGTAATTATTTCACTCCTCCCAAAGATTACTGATTACATCACACAGGAAAACTATCTTCCCCATCTATCTATGGTTCTTGTGCAAACTTATACTTGTTACCATGAAAAATGACAAATTTGCCATCTGATCAAAATGTTAACAAGGTAACTGTCAGTGAGATGGATCTCTGACTGTCACTGCAAGCCAGGACATAAGGATACATTGATATTCCTCAATACAGCCACTGCTTCCCTACTGTTCACTAACAACATTTCCACCGTGAGAGTAATAAATCACCTGGAAATAACCAGCTATATAAGATCTCTGGGATATGACAGATTCATCCTAACAGTACCTTCTGCAAGGTAGAAGACAATTGATAATGGTCTAAAGAAAGCCGTAACCAACTGCCGTTGCCATAATGGGGTAGATGAAGCAAAGATATGAAATCTTAACTGTGTGATGCATGCTAGGACAAAACCGAACTAACTGCCTGGAAGAAAAACACACGACAACGAACAAAACACAAATGAGTTAATATTCTGTAGGGTCAAATAAATGGAAACTAAAGTTAATAACAAAGACCAGATACAATCATTATATTAGACACTGGAGGGAATGGGATAATCATAGCAATTGCTAGGTTCATAAATACCCAACGAGTGGAAGGTTCCTCGTATGACACTGATAATGACTCTGGCTCAGTTCTTGGTTTAATGGAACTTCCTCCAGTACTTTCATGTTCTTTAAGACTCTTTGGGCCCAAAGACATCAACAGAGAAGAGAAGGAGACGTCCACGTGGAAACAAGAGGAAGTGGGAAATTAACCACAACAAAGGAAAGTTCTACAAGAAGATCATGACACCAGGTCACATAGACAAAGAAATACAGCTTCAAACTGCCAAAGAGCTGCCTCACAGCTACATCCTCTTAGGTTTCAAGAGTGAGACGCTCTCACGCGGACACAGTTAGTCTAACTCTTTCCCCTTTTGTTCATTACACTTTGGCCACTCTGGCTTCTGTTGTTCCTAGAAATACTCCAAGTTCCTTCCCTCCCAGGGCCTTTGCGTTTGCTCTTCTCTCTGTAGGGATCTGTCTCTTCCCTGGCTCCTCCCCTTCCTTCCGTTTAAATCCCCTCCGAGGGTTCTTCCGTGTCCGTTTGTTTCAAAGCAATCTCGACTCCCAGCCCCTTTGGTTTCTCTCACAGCCCCTCCTTCCGTGGCAGCAGGAACCATGTCTGTCTGGACTACCGACATTTCTAAGCTTCTAGCACATTGGCTGCCATACAGAGGGATTAGGCACAGCCCATATCTTGAGCTCTGGGAGATGAGACTGCCTGCTTTTGAATCTGGGTGCCGGAGCTTAGTAGACATGTAACCCTGTGCAAGTCCTCAATTTCTGCTTGGCTCAGGTTCCTTGTAAAATGGGGAGAAGAGTGATGCCTACTAACGACAGTGTTGTAAAGACTAACTGAGATCACCCACGTAAAGATCTTCAGATCGTAACAGGCGCATAGGAAGATAGCAAAGATCATTAGCTGTTGTTCTTATAACTGCAAGAACAGAGGTAATTCTGACTTATTTAAGTGCATTAATTCATGATTAGATCAATGAGCCGTCTTCTTCATTACTGGTCTTTATTTTTACCACTAGCCAATACAATGCTGTGTTCTTTCTATTTCTATATTCTGAGACCAAATGGAGAAAATGGGTACCGGTTTTTAAATCCCTTTAAGGAGTGCCAATAAATGCAGTCAATCACTTCCAATTTGAGAGCACCTGGAATAGCAATGCCATTGTTCACGTGGACGTCTCAACAGCACTTAAAGGTGAAAGAAAAAAAAATGGATTCATGAGTCTGTTCTCTAAAAGCAACACATGTTTGATGCACAAACGTTTGTCACAGGCAGTGACACTCTACCTTTGGCTCCCACTACTCAACAGTTTATCTCTCCATTCACTCCATAATCGTGCAACTGGATCCTTCTGATGGGCCAAGTAGCAGGGATACAATGATAGTAAGACACCTGGCTACAGAGATACCTGCTTCTAAAGAAACCAGGTTCCAACCCACTGCAAGCTGTTGACCATACCTATTATTTCTGCTACATTGGCCCAATTTGGGGAATTTTTTTTTCACATATCTGCTTATTTATCCTTTCACTGATTTGAACTTGGGGCCCAAAAAAAATTTTTAAGAGACATAAATGAATGAGATGTAGATAACAGCTCATTAATAAAAATCATTTCAGAGAGGTGGGGGGCATGGGAAGAATGTGGGTCCCACTATCCCTATATGGCAGTAGCTCTTAAGCTTTCAATCACCTAAGCCTGCTGCCAGATTCTGATGAAAACGATGGACCCCTGAGGCAAATGCACCTACGTATACATGTTCATGTGTAACTTCCAGAGGTTGATGAACCTCCCAAAGTCAAACTATGAACCACTCACTCCAGGGTGAAAATCCAGTTCTTTAAATATTGCATATCACCCTCTCTTCCCTTCCAGATAGCCATTTCTTCTTCAAATAAAAACAAGTAAAATAAAATTAAGTTTTAAAAAATTCAGCTAAAGCATAAGGACAGTGTGTTAGAGTTTAAAAGATATTTGCTTGGTTACATTCTAAAGCTAAGGATATTTGCTTGAACATATAATAATGCAATTTTTATTAATTAAATGCAAATTGAAATAAGACAAACCTGTTGCTGTATAATTTCTGAATAGATAATGATGTATCCATTTTTTCCCCCAACAAATTAGATGAGGCAAACTTTCAGTTACTAAACTATAGCCATATGGGATACAGGAAAGAATTTAACATTAGGTGCTTTGAAATTATTGGCATTAAGAACTTTTATTTCCTACTTTCATTTTAACTAAAATAATATATATATATATTTAAATTTTCAACCAGTCTCAAATGTGAGGTATTTATCCTGCCTAATGTTCAAATTAAACGTTGAACACTTTCAAGTACAGACATGATCAAAGTAGGAGTCCTTTAAAATGCCTGCATTCAATAAAGAACACTGAGGTATGGAAGGCAAAACATTTAAAACACGTAAACTTTAATGTGTTTGGAATTATACAGTTAACATACTTCACGAAGTATTTTGGGGGAATCATCTGTTGAAAAGTCTTCACTCATATATTCAGTTGGGTAGATAAAGGAAAAGAAGTATTACTATTCAAGGGAAGAAAGCAAATTATTAGGAGGAGGGATTATTATAGCACATTATTTTTACTAACAAGCAGAGCAGCCAGTAACTGAGCTTTTAGAAATTTCTCAGCTGGTACCTAGTGGAGAACTCCAGACTTGGCAATGGGGTCTAGTCTCCCCTTGGTGACGTTATGTCAATCAAGGAGAGAGAGAATTTTCACCTTCCCACAAAGCAGACTGTTTCTGCAGAACACTGTGAAGGAGAAAGGGTGGAAGTGCAGAGAGGTTAGGAGCTTCAAACAACTTCAGATTATGGGGAAGAATGTCTAGAAAACTGAAACGCACGGTGAAGAGGGAGGCAGACGCTGTCACAAACAGTGGCTTCATAGAAATGCCTGACACCTTGGCTCTTTGGTCCTCCTTTCCTATACTAGTCCTGGTTGTGCGACGTCACTAGAGAAACAGGCATCGTCCTCAACGTTGAAAACGCAAGTCTAAAGCTGATCTAAAGTTTCCCAAGATCATGAAAGGCAAAACTTAATTGACTTTGGCCACGAATGTACTTCTAAGAAGAGGATGATGATAAAGTTTTCAGTGGAAATTATTTTCTTGGGAGCATTTTTACTAGGTCAGCAAACCTCCATTCTTCCCAAACTTTCTGAGTCTCTTGCTTATTTCGTGATTCACCTAAGTAGGATACAGTGATGTGCTGGAGATGGTTTGTACCGACTTATAAGAGATGTTTGTAGAATTTTCAGAAATTTGGCAAGCTGGTTGTTTAAAAAACCATTAAAAATTCAAATTTTATAACTTACAACTAAATAAAACAAAGATAATAATTGAAAATTTTCACTTCTTAATTATTTCACTACATTTTACCATTATCTATGCTCTTAGGTTATTTATGTCTACATGGAAATACTATAAGACAGTGTGCTACTCCATAACTCTTTTCAACTTTGTGCAGTAATGTCAAATTTGTAGTTTGAAATCAGCCATGGTGATTGGGTGGAAGTAGCAAAACTTACTGATTTCTTGCTCTGTTGGTTATCTAGCCTTGAGGAAGTGATAGATAAAATGTTAATAGTGCAGATTAAACTAAAAGCATGTTGTGTCTCTGGCTGTTACATTGTGAATAGCATAAGCTGAGAAAATATTCTTCCAGTATCCTAAATCTATCTCATTCAGCAAAAAGTCACTCCTGTTATTAATGTATGAGTAAGGTTGCAGCATCTATCTTCGTTGTTCGACTTCTGTCTTAGGTGTTAACGTAAACTAAATACCACCCAACATTCATGTCCAAAGCACACTTGTTTGTCAATGACATTATCAACTTTGCTGAACTGGATAGTAACCCAGCATCAATCCTCATCTGAATGTCTCAAATCACGGCTGAATTAGAGCCAGAGGTTGACTACAAATACAAGAGTTCAGCCAACATCAACAAAAGCAGCCTGTGAGAATCAAAATGTGTGCTGCACGTATTTTACATCAGTAAAATCTGTGATAAACTTATACGTACGGATGGAGTTTGGGATATAGACATTCACATACATATTTACTTTCCCTGAAGAGATGGCTGTTAAACATTTACCAGCATGCCACTGGATACAAATAAAATAAATACACTTAGCAAAAGGTGATCATTCAACTTTCCTAGGGACAACTTTATTAAGGTTAGAAACTACAGGCTAGCAGTTTATTGGGTCATTATTAAAGTTCAGTGAAGTCCTTTTACATCTCTAAAGTTACCTAATATGCTAATATGGCCGTAGTATCAACTATACCAGCTACTTCCCCAAACAGATGGTGACAGACCTAAAATCTCTTTCTCTCATTTTGGGGGTTGACAGGGGGGGTCTGGTTGGGGGATGGTAGGTAAATTCACCATTAGTGGGCAGGGAAGAACGGGAGAGGTCAACACCTTGCAGCTCCAGCAGACTGTGGAGAAGCAGCTACTGGACATGATGGGAAATATTGAACTGAAAGGCCACGAATGTGAAATCTTTGGGACAATATGTACTTTGTATGTGCTGAAATATTATTAAAAGATTCTGTTCAGCGTTTGACTATATTCAGAATAGTTTAGAACTGTAATTCATTTAATTTCAAGGAGAGGAGAAATCCTAAGTCAACTACTGCCTATGGTTTTATATTCAGGAAACAGTAAAAAAAAAAAATTCACCAAAAACAAAGCAACAAAAATGGGATGCTAAAATAGACTTGCTAATTTTTTTTAGTGTTTCCAAGTACAGATTTTTTTTAAACCCTTCTTTCTCTTGTCATCCTCATGTCCCCTAAGAAAACATACCAATTAGAGTCATTTAGAAGGACCAGAAGTGCATTTACTGTCAAAGTTGAGAAGAAGAAACAGGACGAGCTTTGGGCTCAGCTGCTGAAAGCCAGAGCTCCATCATGGCTGAGGCTCAGCTTCAACCACATAAATACTGCCTAAGAAACAGAAGGTGCCCACTGGCACAGGGAGTCTGCCGCATGTCTCCTCTACCCAAGAGGGGCTGAAGGATGTGGCGACGTCATGAAGAAAAACGCCCTCAGGAACAGAGACCCAAAGTGCTTCTACAAAAGAACAAGATGCTGTATTTTTTTCTTTTAAACTATTGACCTGCCTGATTTTATTTGCTCCACTCCAAGCTCTTTCCAGCATCTGTGATAGAAGGAGAACACCAACAGCTGCAGCCTATTGGATTTGCTTTAGTGGAGTAGAGTGCTCTGTCTGATTCTACACTTTCCGAGATCCAGCTTCACATCCTAAGTGCATCTTCCTTGCAAAACTTTGCTATTTGAATGCTGCTTTTTTCCAGTCCCTGAAGTATAAAAACATATGCCTGTGTTACCAACAGGTGAGTCTTTCTTTGACTTTCCTCCATGGAAGCCTTAAGGCATGTAAGAAGGACCTGAGCTCTGCTTTCGTTTTCCAAAAGGAACCAGCTTTCTACTGGGAATTACAAGCATGTGCCAGGTCCCCTGTGGTGGCTTTTAAGAACTCACGCACATTCAGGATGGGTAAAACCAGCAGAGGCAGGTCTCAGCCAAGAGGATATCGGCTAGTTTTCCTTGAAATTTTCAGAACTCGGACCCTAAGAGAAGGCAGTGCAAGGCATTCTTACTGGCAAGGACAGGAGGGTTGTGGGATGAAAGCAAAAAGATACACTTGCGGGGGAACTTTCTACTGGGCAGACTCTAATATGGAAGTTCTAAGGCAGCTTCTTCTACCTCTGAATGCTCGCATCCTATAGCTCTATGGTTACATGTAACATTTCCTACTACAGGAAGACAGCAACTGAAGCAAAGCACTCCACACTCCCATTATATATTATAGTATGGAAACCCTCTCTTCCCCAAAGTGGTCATTTAGCAAAAAAACAAAAAAAGACCCCCCCCCCCCCCCCCCGCCATTCTCACATCCCCTTAGCTTCTGCTCATTCATTCTCATAAGCCTAGAGCCACTTTCACCAGAACATCTCAGCTCACAGGGCTCAGAGGAAAGAAGGAAACTCACACACGTGAATTAAGGACCAACTATTTACCAGGCTCTTTGCAAACATTATATCATTAAGCAATTCTCCCCACAGCCTTGTAGAGGTGGCATTTGGATCCCTGGTTTACAGATCAGGAAAGTAAGGCTCGTTCACCAAGTAAATATACATTGCCGGAGCATCAACTGTCAATACTTGCAAGAAACCTTGCTGCGGGGTTTCCAGAGAAGAGAAAGATGGGGCCCCTGACCTTATAAAATTCACATCTCAGGGGAGCACAGAGAAGCAGATGCCCCAGCATTCACTAACAAACTTCTCGCTGGTTAAGGGAGACCGAGTCAGGCAAAGGAGGAGTGGGACAGCACAGGAACGGAAAAGAAAGAGAGAAAACAAAGGAAAGAAGAGAAACTGTCCAAGAACGCCCTGGTACGTAGCTGAAGATACCCAATTTTATATTCCAGCCTATTCGCTTTCCACATGGCCTTGGAGACCCCCCTCCCTGCTGATCTCCCAGCAACACAAAGAATGAGAGAAAGAACAGTAGCCACGGGACCTTTTCCACAGCCTGACTACATGCACTGGAGTCACAGCATCATCTTTGGGACAAGGGCTTTCTCTCACGGCTGTGAGAAGAAGAGCTGAATTCCAGAGGCAAGGCGAGGACTAGAAAGTTACAGAACACAGCCTGCCCTTTTAAACTCATCTTTATTAATAGTCTTCGAGCACATAGGTGCAATGAGAAAGTACAAAATACAGCCCCCTCTGGCTGCAGCAGCCAGCAAGCCAAAAAAAAGACTGAATGTCATGCCATCCTATTATAATAACAGATTAAAAGGACACAAACAGGGTACTAATTAGCGCTCATAAAAACTTGAAGTTCCAGATCGCTCATGTTCATCTCTGGGCACTAAAAGTGCCCCGTGTGCAGATAATATGGAAGTCAAGTAGCAGAGAGCCATCGCTGAGGGCTCAGCCAGCACGAGGCAGAGAAGGCAGCCGGATCCAGCCACAGCAGCAGTAAGCTCCCAAGAACGCAAACACAGTCAGGTGACTGCCCAGTCAGCCAGCCCAGACAGAGGCAGGTGCCTCCTAGCTCAGCAAGGGACGCCACGGGGCCTTGCCAACTTCTGACTGTCTTCGAGTCCCTCTCCCCAGGATATATTCCTGTCCGTGGGCACTCCCGGATTATATGCAGAAGGCTACTTCTGAGAAATGAGATGGTTTTATCAGCACGCAGGGGCCAAAGTTTAGCCTGAAGGAGAGATACCTTCATCAATAAAATCTTTTTTTTATTAAATTCAGTCTTTCTTTGGGTCTGCTCAAAGCTTAGAAAATAAGCCAGGTATGCTTTCTAACTTTTGTCCCCAATTTGTTCCCTAAGGATTTCAAGGATTCTGCTGCCATTAGGGCGATGAGTAAGAAGAAAGAAAGGAGTCTGTTTTCTTTAACAAGTTGCTTCTCAATAAATTCAGACCCAGAAACGCAGACTGGGAAATCCACTACACTCAGATACCTACCTTAGCCAAGTGACTGTGTATTCCAGGCTAACCAATTAATTTATAATTTTCAAATGACCATACACAGCACATATGGAGAGCCACCTTTCTAAAAAGAATGTTTTTTTTTTAGGAAGAAAAATATGTCTATACTGCCTGTGAAACTGAAGCTTAGAAATTCCCTCTAGGAATCACACAACAGTTAAAAGGGCCAAATTGAAGGCAAAGAAATGAGGCAAGTGAACATACAGTAACCATTATCATATTCATTTCACTTTCAACATTATAAGAAGGGATATATATCATTTAATGGTATATATTCCACTCACGGTGCAGTGAAAAATCTGGGGGAAAAGATCAAGACTCTTTTTAAAAAAAAAACATCAGCTTCACACTAGAAAAAAAAATAGTGTCCAGATTATTTTCCTCAAGAAATCTGTGTGAATATCACTGGGACGGAACTGAGTCCTGTAGTCTGTACGATCAGTGATTTGGCCTCCTGAGTATGAGCCTTTAGAGGACTCAGAGTTTGTGTTTCTCAGCCTACTCCCATGAATACGCTTGTCTTAATTTGTCCCTACTGTTTGGGATGTATTCAAAAATGTTCAACAGTGCATGAGCACTGGCCAGTCAGAATGGGACCAGACCCAGGAATCCACAGCCGGTCCAGCCCTCCCAGTGCACATGCCCTATATGTCCATCCGATCCCAGCTGTATCAAAGGTTCTGATGATAATATGGGCCCCTTCCCAAGGATCTGCCTTCTTAACTAGATGCCTAAAAAGACAATTCATGAATGCCTAGTGGTGATAATTCTGGTACATGTGCCACAGGCCCATAGGAGAACTATTCTGACTCAAGGAAGCCTCTCCACAGCCTCAAATTACACCATGGGAGTGAAGCCCTTACCACGGTCCCTGACATACTGGGCAACCATGGCCAAGCCATTTACATTCTCTAGAAAAACCCATTCTCCTACATAAAAAACCGCAGCGTTGGCCCTGCTTTCCCTCAAAGCAATGCTAAAAGGTCAGGTAAGAGAAGACACTGAAATGTGCTTTGAATGCTTCCAAAGAAAAATGCTTCCTAATCCCAAGATGTAATTGCTAATCAATGGTCTCTGAGGGTGTTCCATAAGGGTTAAAGGATTTTTAATGCATATATTCTTTGGTGCTCGTTAAGAAGACACCAAATCTTCATGGGTTCACAAGTGCATATATAGCTGAGAATAATTTGCAAAAACGGTGCAGTAATGAATGTAAAATCCTAATGAGAGAATGCACATTTGCTGGGAATGTGTGTTGTTCTTTTTTGCCTTCCTTTCTTTTGTCAGAGATATTGTACTGAATTTTCTTCAGAGGGTTTATTAGTGCCTGTTTAAGATTATCCTCCTCTTTCATGTGAAAACTTTCATTAGAATCTTAGGCAAAGTTTTAGGCTTTCAGTGAAGAGGTTATTAAAAAATAATTAATATCTAAATGGTGCTCAAAATACCACATTACAGCTAATCGACAGCACTGTCACAAGGCACAGAGATGGAGACGATATTAAATACCAGAGAGCTCACCCTGATCCATCAATAATTTCACTGTTTCCAAGTACAAAATTAACTTCTTTGAGACGGTTAAGGTTATACAGCTTCGGGAGGCTTCATTTGGTCTGAGCAGATGATTTCCTTGTGGGGACCACAGTGGGAATTATACCTGAGTTTTTAGTGGTTTCCATAGCTGGTTCTCCACTTTTCATATTCCTCATGCTAGGAATGTCATAAGTAGAGTCCTGGGAATCACCCTGGGACTCTTTCAGATTGTAGAGAAAGCCAACCATTGGATTAGAAAGGGCTGCCCGCGAGCTTCCTACTTCACTGGAGGGATTCAAGGGGAGGCTAGCCTGAGGGTCCCTGAACAACTATGCTGCCTCACTTCATTTCCTGTTCCAAAGTTCATTTGTTAGTTTCCCAAGGCAAAATGGTTACTGTAATTTATAAACAAAATGAGAACCAATTCAATCATTCTCCTTACTAGTGTGAAATCAGCCAAACCAGTTAATGAATCCTAGCAGTCTAAATCAGCATTTCCCAAGTATGATCTTTGAAACACTATGACCACAGAACTGTGAAGGACGGAAGGGAGGGAGGGAGGGAGGGAGGGAGGGAGGAAGGAAGAAAAACAAAAGAAAGAGAAAAAGTAAAAGAAACATCATGGTTCAAAGTACTTTGGGAAATGCTGCTTATTTTATCTCTTCTTGAAGTTTCATGAAGAATGTTATGTCTGAGAAGTTCTTCAATTAAGAATCGTATTTAATTTCATTTAGCTGAGCATTTTCCAAGGTCATTTACCATAGAACTTTCTTCATTTTCTCCCCCTCTGTTTCATTGCAGAAAATATTGCTTTGGCAAGAGATGGTCGAAGTTAACTCGCACCTGCACCCTGCATTAGGTGGCTGCCATCAATTTTGATATAATTACACAAACACTCAGCATTTCTCCAACATAAGGTCGGAATAAAGGCAAGGCACTCCTCAAGGGTAAGTCCTCAAATTGGTGAGACATGTGCCTATAGCCCCTCCAAGGACTTATACACTTTCTAGAAACCTCAACATCTATGAGCTACAGACTATTAACCCAACCTTCCAGCTGTCCAGTAGAGGTCAAGGGCCACCTCTGTGGTAGCGAAAATGACCTCCACCCTCAGGAAGTCCACCATGACAGAGTCCCATACAACTCACCATAAGCCATAAGATGTATGATACAGAAGAAGAGGAGGTACATTCTGCATTAGGGGCAAAGGAAAGTTGGTAAAGATAGTGACTGTCTAGTGAACTAGACTCCAACAGAAGGATTTTTCCCATCGAAGAGGACAAATGAGTAAGCAGCATGGTGAGAAGTACTCAAGGGGCAGATGTGAAGTGGATGGTCTTTCTAAGATGGTCACCGCCACTCCGACATCACACAGGAGCCAAAAGGTCTTACAGGATCTAGAGCTTAAGAATGCCATGATGGGGTGAACAAATGTCAGCTAATTCCTTCAGACCAGGGAACCACAGTGCCCGAATTCTTCATCTTGCTAGACAGCAGGTATGGAGTGAGCCTCTGTGTTTTCCTCACCTTGATCAACCAGGCCTCTCTGTGTCTCCCAGCAACAAGCTTTCCATCCTAGTCACCTCTCTGATAGCCACCAGCATAGGGATAGGCATTTGTGCCCTTGCCTTATAAAACAAAAGGGCCCTTAAAAATTGGATATTCATGGATGTCTTATAAGTAAAATCATTTTACACATCCATGAAGAATGACCCATTAGAAGACTTCTTGCAGTGAATTATCTGGGAAGCAAGGAATCACATCCACTATGATTTTCCTGAATAGAACATATTTCTTTTACAGGACTACTGAATTTAGAGAAGCACTGATAAGCAGACATATGAAAACTCCACTGTTTCCAAACTAAAGAGAAAAAGATAAAAGTAAACTTAGAAGCTAAATGTGTCATTTGACAATGATTTGATGTGAAATCATAGTCCCATGCGTAAACTGAGTTATAGACAGGTCTGTATCTTCTGGGACTCTTGAATTACCTGCATGCAGTTCTAAATAATGACCCTATAATTTGCAAGTTGAAGAACAGTGAGGGAGTGGAACCAACAGATTTTTACATCATCAGGAGGGAGACAGCCAAACAGGCAGTGGGTTTGAGCACAACAGAGTACGTTTGGAACCTCCTAAGCAAACTGACAAATTGCCCTCTGGAGTCCCATTTCCAGCTCAGCACCACTTTGCCATGATGGCTTGTCTCTTGCCTCTCCTGCCTAATGGCTCTCCATGCCAAGAAGGGCTGTCAGTGCAATTAAAATAACCATCAATAAAACCGTCCCGTAATTAGCCGTCTTCTTTGTTACATATAATTCTGGTCAGCAAGACTGATAGGTTCTTTGGTCATTAGCAATCCATTTAGCAACTGTGAACTTGAAGTCATCACTTTCGAGTCCTAGTGTTAAAGAGATTACGGAGCAGATTACACTCAGGCAGAGAAAGAGCTGGAAAGTTAAGCCACATGTGAAAACCAAGACTTACAAAGTATTATTTCTCAGAGACTACTGTGGGCCTGTATGCAAATGGGGCATTATTAATGCCAGGAAATTTGTTCGATTACTTTTGTAAAGGGAAAAATATCTTAATCAATGCCCTATGCCACAGCAATATAACTTGGGTGGGAGTGAGAAATCCTTAAAGATCACACCCAGCCAAAATCAAGACTTTTAAAAAAAAATGAACCACTGATCCATGAATCATAAAAATATTGCCTAACATCAAAAAGACAGAACGTGTTCTTCTGTCGTGTCTGGACATCCTAAAAGTACTGATCCCTGAAAAGTGTTTTCGTATTTCGCATAAAAATAGATATAGAAACTTTAAAAACTAGTCCTCAGATTGTATTTTAAAAGGTGAATCACTCACAGACGTGTCATTATAACACACTACATTTTAAAACTGTAGCTATAATATTCACAGTTATATAGTCAGTTGTGTTGTTCAGTTAGTGACATTATTATCTTCATGCCACCACATTTAATTTTATTTTTTAATTAATTAATTTACTTTTGGCTGCATTGGGTCTTCGTTGCTATGCACAGGCTTTCCTCTAGTTGCGCCGAGTGAGGGCTACTCTTCATTGCAGCGCTCAGGCTTCTCACTGCAGTGGCTTCTCTTGCTGTGGAGCACGGACTCTAGGTGCGTGGGCTTCAGCAGTTGTGGCTCGCAGGCTCTAGAGCACAGGCTCAGTAGTTGTGGTGCACGGGCTTAGCTGCTCCACAGCACGTGGGATCTTCCGGGACCAGGGCTTGAACCCACGTCCCCTGCACTGGCAGGTGAATTCTTAACCACTATGCCACCAGGGAAGTCCGCACGCCACTACATTTTAATCTAACGTTTACCTAACCAGTGCTTGCTGTTGGTCCATCTGTTTTATTTGATATTCATGGGTAATCCACAGAGAAAGAGAACTAACTCTTCCACTGGTGTATTTACTAGTTGCACAGAGAATCAATCTCAGGCTCAAAGTGCCAACTGATGACAAAGCCCAGTCTCACTCTACCAGGGAGTGGTCTAATAAAGGGCAAAAGGGCAAGAGGAGGAAGGAAAGCCAACTCCCCACAGCCTTCAGGATTTAGATTGTTGTACACAGCTCTTTCTAACCCAAGAAGAATCTAAGATCAACTAAATTAGTGCAGGAAGCTAAACTGGATTTTGTATACTCTAATCTAGAACAAACATCACTGGAATTGATCCTCATAGGTATCCCCCAACAATGGGGACACTTGGGGGCATCTCCAAGGGTCAAAGACTGGGACCATCAATGGGGTGCTGAATGCCACCTTGGTAGAAGGGGTGTTCTATCTGCCTTTGTAAAATGAAAAAGGGAAATAAAATGAGAGAGCAGAGAAATACTAGTTCTACTGATTCAAGTTCAGAGGAACCTAAAATATTACTTTTGAGATATATTTCAACCATTTTTCCCCTTCCTTAAAAGTTCACTGGACATTAACTCACATGTGTCTACAAGCATCCCCACATTCTGTCTCAGAAGAATTCACAGCCTAGTACCTGAGGGGAGAGAATTAAGGTACTGATGGGCAACTAGGTTTATTCTCAACTACCAGGTCTGATCAAGTGGTAGTAGCCTGTGTTGAAAATGATTCTAAGGCCGTATCTGGACTCAGTGGAAAATAACAACATGATCAATTAATAGTGCTTCAAGAGGCAGTTTTACATAGAGGTTAAGAGCGTGGATTCTGAGGACACATTGATGTTTGAATCCCAGCCCTAAAACTTACCAGCAGGGCAAGACATTTAACCTCGATTTACCACATACAAACTGGTAAAAAGAGCAAAAATGATCTTACAGAGTTATTACAAACATTGAATAAATATTATACTTTAAACAACTTTTACAGTGTCTAGCACACAGCTGTCATTTAATAAACATTAGTATCCTCACCAGCAGGACTAGTCACCACTGTTGTAATTGACATCTCAGAGTAGAGTGGTGGCTTGTCTTTTGCCCCAAGCACTGAGTGTGCTCTAGAACCTGCCCCTCAACTCAAGAGTAGAAATGGTGAGTACCATCCTCTGAAGTCAAGGTGGCAGTGGAGGAGTGGAATAAATCAAATCTATATAGTTCCTTGTATGACTGAATATATGAATTTGGTAGAACTAATCTCCAAAATGCAACATGTTATAAGTGTGGTGTTATACCATCTTTAGACTGTGAAAGTTCAAAATCTCTTTCAATGACTCATATTTTCAGGGCACTGCAAAGCACTCAAAATTGATGCATCTTGATTGAAATAATCACTTGATCTTCTCCAGACTTCCTAGGTTACTAATAACATGCAATCTCACACCTCGTACGTTCAACCAACTGAATAAAGGATCGAAAGGAGATGGGTTCCATTTCATGTGTTATAAGCTGCCTTCATATATTGAAAGTTTGCTTCTACTAATAGGCAAGGAAACACTCTCATACCTGGCAGGTGATGAGAATAAGCTTCTGAACTTGACTATATTAGGTCTTCTGCTAGTTTCTGCCATCAGGCAACGTGAGTTGGAATTAAGGCGTGAGTTCTCAACTGGGGACAACTTTGCCACACTGGGGATATTTAACAATGTCTGAAGATATTTTTGGCTGGCACAGCTGGGAAGGAGGTGCTACTGGCATCTAGTGGGTAGAAACTAGGGATGCTTCTCAACATCCTACTATGCACAGCCCCACCTCTATAACTAAGAATTTTTTGGTTCAGCCCAGAAATAAACCCATGCACTTATGGTCAATTAATCTACAACAAAGGACGCAAGAATATACAATGGAGAAAACACAGCGTCTTCAATAATTGGAGCTAGAAAAGCTGGACAGCTACATGTAAAAGAATGAAATTATAACATTTTCTCACACCATATAAAAAATAAACTCAAAATGAATTAGACACCTAAATGTAACATTTGAAACCACAGAACTGCTAGAAGAAAACATAGGCAGAACACTTTGATATAAACTGTAGCAATTTTTTTCGATCTGTCTCCTAAGGCAAAGGAAATGAAAGCAAAAGTCAACAAATGGAATGTAATTAAACTTAAAAGTTTTTGCACAGTAAAGGAAACCACTGATAAAACAAAAAGACAATAGACTGAATGGGAAAAAATATTTGCAAATGATATGACTGATAAGGGGTTAATATCTCAATATCTCAAATATATTAACAGCTCAGACAGCTCAATATCAAAAAAAAAACAAAGCCACCTGCCTAAAAAATGGACAGAAGACATGAATAGACATTTTTCCAAAGAAGATAGACAGATTGCCAGAGGGCACAGGAAAAGATGCTCAACATCACTAATTATTAGAGAAATGCAAATCGAAATCACAGTGAGATATTACCTCACACCTGTCAGAATGGCTGCCATTAAAAAGTCTACAAATAACAAATGTTGGCCAGGATGTGCAGCAATGGGAACCCTACACTGTTGGTGGGAATGTAAATTGGTGCAGCCACTGTAGAAGAAAGTATGGAGGTTCCTCAAAAAACTAAAAACAGATCCAGCCTATGATGCAGCAATTCCACGCCCAGGTATACATCTGAAGAAAAGGAAAACTAATTAGGAAGTATACATGAACCCCAATGTTCACAGTAGAACTATTTATTATAGCCAAGATATGGAATCAACCTAAGTGTCCATCAACATATGAATGGATTGGGCTTCCCTGGTGGTGCAGTGGTTGAGAGTCCGCCTGCCGATGCAGGGTACACGGGTTCGTGCCCCGGTCCGGGAAGATCCCACATGCCACGGAGCGGCTGGGCCCGTGAGCCATGGCCGCTGAGCCTGCGCGTCCGGAGCCTGTGCTCCGCAACGGGAGAGGCCACAACAGCGAGAGGCCCGCGTACCACAAAAAAAATTTAAAAAACATATGAATGGATAAAGATGTGTAAATGTATACGTGTGTGTATGTGTGCGTGTGTGTAAGATAACTCAGTCATAAAAAGAATGAAATTCTGCCATTTGCAAAAACATGGACGTACATAGAGGGCATTATACTCAGTGAAATAAGTCAGAGAAAGGCAAATACTGTATGCGATCACTTATATGTGGAATCTAAAAATAAAACAAATGGATGAATATAACAAAACAGAAACAGACTCACAGAAAACAAACCACTGGTTACCAGTGGGGAAAGAGATGGGGAGAGGGGCAAGATAGGGATAGGGGAGTAAGAGGTACAAAGGATCAATACTATGTATAAAATAAATAAGCTACAAGGATATATTATACAGTACAGGGAAATATAGCCATTATTTTATATTAACTTTAAACAGAATATAATCTATAAAAATACTGAATCCTTACGTTGTGTACCTGAAACTAATATACTATTGTAAATCATCTATACTTCAATAATAAATAATAAAAAAATAAAATCAATTGACTTTAGAAAAAAGAATTATCTGGTTCCAAACGTCAATACATAGTGTGGAGGTAAAACCCAGCACTGGTATGGAACACAGATCAGTGTGGACTCCTTTGCTAACTATTTCCCACACTAGACTGGAAGCCCCACGTGGGCAGGAACTATTGTATCCTCAGTGCTTGGCATAGTGCCTCGTACTTGTTAGGGACTC
The DNA here is from genome assembly GCF_008692025.1 of Phocoena sinus. Taxonomy (NCBI): domain Eukaryota; kingdom Metazoa; phylum Chordata; class Mammalia; order Artiodactyla; family Phocoenidae; genus Phocoena; species Phocoena sinus. The sequence goes on along the minus strand of NC_045773.1, from coordinate 29,755,964 downwards.
TATTAGTTCTTGTGGAGTGAATGAATGGTAACAGTGGAAAACGGTGCAGGTCACCATTTTTCTCCACAGCAGGACAAGTACTTCTTCCATATCAGAGTCACAGAAAGTCAGGAGCAAAGAGAAGATACAGGCAAACACACTTTTGCTTATTTGAGCACCTAGCATATTAGACACCTTTAATGAATCTGTCCCTTTCTCTGGCATGCCCATCTTCCCTACAGCAGTAACTGGTACCACATCCAGAACCCATCACTAAGTTGTGTCAGATTTGTCTAGGATCCACTCACTTCTCGCCACTGTTACTGCTACCAGGCAAGCCGAAGCCACCATCATCAACATGTCTAACGGGTCACCCTGCTTTGGGTCTTGACCGCTAACTTCCATTCTGGTAACATCCATTTAAAGGCACCAGTCAGACCCACCACTCCTGTGTTGCTGAAGTGCTTACCAGAGCTTACAATGCCTTCTGTGGTCCGGCACCTCTTCACACTCTAAGCAAAGGAGTCATCTTCCTACTTAAGCAATGCGCCCAGTTCCTTCTCCCTTCAGAGCCTCTGCCAAGGCCTGGAGATCCTTCCTCCAGATCCTTCTGTGGCTGGCACTCCCACATCATTCAGGACGCAGTTTAAAGTCGGCTCATCTCAGGGAAATTTTCTGACTACACAGAATCAAGAATTGCCTTCTCCCTGCCTTTATCAGACAGATCACTTTCTTTTATTGTCTTCAGATTATGAGGCACAAGCTGCGAGTTTATTCTTTATATTTGTCCAGTTATACTTGTGTAGTGGCCATGCCTCCCCCACTGGAATGTCAGCAGGAAATCTGACTGTCTTGCCTTCTGCTGTAGCTCAAGCCCAGTGCCTGGCACAATGTAAGGCTATTTTCTGAATGAATAGATTTCTGAAGAATGGATGGATGGATATGTAAATGGTCATGTAAATGGATACGTAAACTAAGAGAAAAAAGACATCATCTGGAAGGAAATATGTGTGAACCGTCACTTGCAAAGGAGTTTCCTAGCACTTCCAAACTAAACCCCAAATCTCATCCTTTGTTTAACTGAGAGCAATCCAACGTAAGGCTGATCGTCAAAATAATAAAGAAAAGTGGTTCATCAATCACCAAATATAACTCAGAAATAAAATTAACTATTTGTTAGTGTATCTCTCTCTCAGTCTCTTCATGCGTACTAAATTAAAGCTCATCCTATATTTTTAAATCTCTTACGAGCAAAGAGACAATGAAATAATGAAGGTACAATGAAGTAACTTGAATAATGCTCACTATATAACCACAGTGATGACTTTATAAGTTTCCAAATATGATTCAGCAATGAGCACCAGCATAGAATGAAAAAAATTTAAGTCTGTTTTCCTTTTTTAAACTTTTGTTACTATGAAAAATATCATTAAAATAGTTAATATTCACAGGCAGTATCTGGGGCAAGAATGAGAGTGTGTCACCCCTTGCAGAAACCTGGAGCATACACAAGTGTAAGGTTGCTTTTCTAGGACCATGTGATATGTTGGAATGCTTATCAGCTATAAGAAAAAAAGCCACCAGTATGTTGGCAATGGTTGGGAGGGTGGGTAGGTGGTGGCATACTGAAGCAAGCAGAGTCAAGGTTGAAAAGAACAATGCTGAATTTCCACACACACACATCCTCTCGCTCTGCCTCCTGCCCACCTTTCCAGCTCTAGCTATTTTCACTCCAGCTACACCCCAAAACTTGCAGTGTTCTGAACTTATTCGTGTCTTGGGGTAACTGTATCTTTACTGACACCATAATTCAGTACAGTAAAATAGAATTTTCTGCACTGTCTTATGTGGTAGCCCCTAAGTACATGTGTCCACTGAGCACCTGATATATGGCTTATGCTTATGCAACACAGGAACTGAATGTTTCATTTTGTTTAATTTTACTTAATTTAAATCTAAATAGCCACATGTGGCAAGGGGCTACTGTGCTGCACAACACAGGCCTACATGGCTTCCTTTTCTCCCTCCCTTGTTGGTCCCGCAAACTCCTACTCATCCTTCAAGACTCAACTCAAATGCCCCTTCCTCCAGAATGCCCTTCCTGTTCCCCCTGTGGCAGGTGCACAGACTTTGAGAATATCCATGTATCACACTCTACTACAATTATTTTATGATATGTTGATTCTCCCACTAGATGAGAATCTCTTGAGGGCAGGGAATCTGTCTGGCTCATCTCTAAATCCTTAGTTGAGTGCTTGGCACGTGAGAATTATTTGACAAATATTTGCTGGATGTTCAAGTGAGACAGTGAAACCATCTTTAGATGTGAACAAATATAAGCAGAGCTTCCCAGGAAAGATCTTCCCAGGGAAGGTTTTACTGCCTTCATATAAGAAGTTGCAAACCAGATATGACCTTCAGATTTGGTAGTATTTTGCCATGCGTATTTTTTTTTAATGGAAACTGTTTTTCAATGTTAAAAACTAAGATTTCCAGCATTTCCAGGAACAATGATTAGATCTGGAAGTTTCAGTCCCACTTTCCTGCTTGGCGACAATGAAACAGAATGGAACATGCAGCTGCATCTTTTAGATAATAAATACAATCTACAGATTCTGTTTTCTTACCCCTAGCCAACTTTAATCACTAATGGTCTCTGTCTTTCTTCTGTGGGCATTTGACTTTTTTAACTCTAGACACTGAATGAAGAGCCACAGAGATCAAGTTCAGACACTGACCTCTCAGTTACAAAAATAAAATACTACTACTGATAAAAGCAACAATAGCAACAACAATAATGGTTGCTAACATTTAGTGAGCATCACAACCCAGGTATTCCACCTGGCAATGAATAAGCATTGCCAGATGGAACCTTCCAAACCACCCAGGACCTAGAAAATATTCTTAGCCTCACTTTATGAATGAGGAGACCAAGATTCCAAGGGGTGACACTGGGAATCAGCAGAAAGTTCTGTGCCCAGGTCTATCACCAGAGTCCTTGCTGTCATTTCTCCATGATAAAGCTGCAAGCATCCATGTTTTTCCTGACCTGGATTTAGACCCCGGCCGGGATTCAAAGCGGGAGCTTGGGCAAGTGACATAACCCTCTGGGTTTTGCTCTTCCACTAGCCATGAACTTTAGAAATAAGAGCTGACATTTCCTCCAGGGACACATGCGGGCACATGATATGATGTAGGTAAAACGGTAAACTTCTCAGACATTTTTGCAAATGGAAAATGATCTCATCTGAGTAGGTGGATAATGGCTGGCAGAAGGCTGACAGCCCTGGAGTAGGGAAACAGGAGAGATTTTAACCATTTAAAGAAAACAAAGGCATTGTGGCTTCTGCTGGCACCCAGCCTTGAGCAACAGGAACCCTCACTAGGGAGAGAATGTCTCAGTGGAACTAACAAAAATGTGACTCCCCAAAGGGTGCTTGTAGCTTTGAGCCAGTTAACTGAGAGGATGCAAATGAATGGAGGGTTGAAGAATCAGTTGTTGTGGGCCCAGCACTCTGCCAGGCCAGGGAACAGCAAGCTTTTTCTGTAAAAATCCAGGAAGTAAATAACTTAGGCTTTGCAGGCCATTTGTAAACAAATGAGCATGGTGCTGTTCCAATAAAACTTTATTTACAAAGCCAGGCCAAGGGCCCACCTCCCACTGTTTGCCAACCCGTGAGCTAGGCAACAGGAAGGTAGAGCAGAGGCTCAGCCAGAGACAGAGACGTTGCACCTGCTCTTCACCATCATCGAGCACCATAACAGGGACGATACAAGATGGTGCCTATTGGATTCATCTCTCTGTGTAGCCCCAACCCTCTGAGGCAGACGCCTGGACAGTGACAGTGACTTAAGCTACAGGCCCTCCATGGCTCCAGTCCCAGACTAGCCCCAGATTGCTGAGGACAGTGAGTCTCTGCCTTTCTCCCAGTAAATGCTTCCTCCCAGCAACTACGCAGGCTGGAGAGCAGAACGGGTGAGGTGACATGGTCTTTCAACCACACGATATACGAGTAGTACCCTGGAAGCTGCCGTACAAGGATGCTTAGATTTATACACTTAGACAAGACTGAATAACTCTCCTCTCCTTGAGTCAAAGAAGTTGACTCCTTCCAGGTGCCACCCTGGCACCCCCTCGCACTAAGCCACCCTCTTGTGCTTGAACTGCTCATTCTTTATGTACCAGGCAAACACAAAGACGAGGGGTGGCTTCTGCCTTAAGCCAAACTGTTTGGAGCCCATGCAATCCTTCCTTGATATGATAATCTTAAGGTCAGTTGTTTCTCTTCCCACTACGTGACCAACATTATTCAAAGAAGCAAAAAGTTACTTCCCGTTTTGTCTGCTAACCTAATCCCTCACTGTTCTTATGCTTTTGTTCTCACTTAACTGTTTTCCTTTAGAGTACTAAGTCTGCTCATTTCTACACTATCTTTTGGACTTTACTATACTAACTTATGTTTTATTGTCATTTTTATTCTTCATTGTTTTATTTTACAAGGGAAATGGTGAAGAATATAAGAGTGGGTACACTGTTAGGAAATGGCCTTGGCCCAGAATCAGAAAGCCAGAGCTTCAGACCTAGTCCGCTCTTGCAGTCTACGGAACCCTGGGCCAATGAGTGAATATCTTCAGTTGCTTTACCTACAAAATAAAGTATGCCAATCCCAGAGAGACTTTTCAAGTGTTAAATATGAAGATTCTTCTTACAACTCAATAATAAAAAGACATACAACCTGATTTTTTAAATGGGCACTTGATCTGAATAGACATTTCACCAAAGAAGTTATACAAGTGACCAATAAGCATGTGCAAAGATACTCAACATCGTCAGCCATCCAGGATGGCTAATCCAGTCAAACCACAAAGAGATACCGCTTCACACCGCTAGGACGACTATAATCAAAAAGTTAGAAAATAACAAGTGTTGATGAGGTTGCAGAGAAATTAGAACCTTCATACTCTACTGGTAAGAACATAAGACGGTATAGATGCTTTGGAAAATAGTCTGACAGTACTTCGAAAACATAGAGTTAGCATATGACCCAGCAATTCCACTCCTAGGTGTATACCCAAGAGAAATTAAAACATATGTCCACACAAACACTTGTATATGAATAGCAGTATTTATAGCAGCATTATTCATAAGCAGTATTTGCAAACAATGTTATTCATAAAGAAGTAAAAACAATACAAGTGGCCACCAACCAATGAATGTATAAACAAAAGGTGGTACAGTCATACAACGGTATATTACTTGACAATAAAAAGAAATGAAGTACTGATTCGCTCTACATGATATATGAACCTTGAAAATGTGTGATTTGGAGTTGCAGCAACATCTCCCACCCCAACCTTCTCAAACAGATTAGGGAAGAAAAATATAAGGTGAGATTTCTCTCTAATGTCACCCAAAATCAAGAGAGAAGTAGCCTGAAAACATGATTTGGGAGACTTGGGAAAGCCCCAGAAAAACCCTGGAGAGTAGAATCCCAGGACTTCTGCCCAGCCAAGAGTAGGAAGCACTACGAGAGGTGCTTGGCGGGAAAGACTGATAGAACTTGGTGGACAAGGTCTATCAATTCAAGGATGAGATTCAAGAATGAGCTGGAGATGCATCAAGTTTTCCGACCTGGATTGTTCAGAACAGGGGTGCCAAGAGTAAGGATGGGCAGTAGAGAGGGGCCATTTAATGGAAAAAGGGGATGCATTCTATTTTCAGATGTTTGAAGTTTGAGCAACTTACCCCTTGAATTTAAATGTCTGAATTAAACTAACCCAGAACCTCCCAAGTAGTAAGCCTTTCAGCAGTGAGGTGACTGTATATAAAATGTTAATTGAATATGAAAAACTGATGGCACCTGTAAATTCAGATTTTTTTTTTAAATCACTTTTTTTTCCCCCAACCACTCGGAAATCAACCAGCTCCATAACTCTTTAAAATTTCCAAATTTCAAAATTACATATTGTAGAGCCACAGTCTGAGTCATCTTGCACTTAAAAAATAACCATGACAAGTATATCAGAGAATTAAAAAAACTGAATGTGTAACTTCACCGATAGAAAGGGCAAAAGTCCAATTCTTACAACTTATTTAAAGACTATTTAACTCTTCAAGAAGATTTATGATAGGTAACTTTCAAGACAATTGTTTTCTATATCTAGATGATATTATATAATCCACAGACATCAGAAATCAAGTCAATTCACAACTAAACTTAAAAGTGCAAATACCAATGCTTTGTGGAACTGTATGACCAGTTTTCTGGAAGCTACTGTGTGACTCTGGAACTGAACTTTTAATTAAAGGGAAGGTGGGAGATTCAACCATCAGATGGGTTCAACTATGGGCTCCCTAATGAAACTCACTGCCCCAAGTGTAGGGAATATTTCCTTTTCAAAAGACCCCATTCTCTCTTTGCATATTCTGTGTCTTTGCAGACACTGTGTCTCTGACACTTGCTCTAAGAGAGAATAACTAAACAGTCGAATGCTCTCAGATGGAGAGAAGTGGGTCTTGAGTGGACATAGTGAGCCTCAAGGATGTGAACACAATCCCATGACTGTGTCTCTGTGTGTGTGTATATATACATGTGTGTATATGTGTCTGTGTGTACACAACTTGCACAAAATTGGTTTTACTAATTTCCTAGACTTTGAGAACTAATTTCCTAGATTCTTCTCTCTACCTCAAGTTGGGTATTATTAACCTGGGACTTAAAAATAAATCTCAATAATCCCAATATTAAATGCAAATCTTTAAGGTATTTATGTAAATATTAAAATTTTTTTCTTAGCTAAGAACCTCCCAGGTTTCAGCAGCATTCTCAAAGGGGTCTCTTACGCAACTGGATCAAGAACCACAGCATGTGGGACCCCTAAAAATTAGAGACATTGCAAGTGTATTTAGTGAATCTGTATTAGATGGAGAGCCAGATTCACAGTGCTTTTTCGGATTGGTTCCTGGAAGTCCCAGTCACTCAGAGGTGGGGTCACAGCTATGTCTCCATTGCCTGAATGTTTTCCCCTCCCTATTATTCTCAGATCCAACTAATTATTCTCCCATTATTTCTAACCATAAAATAAAATTCCAAGAGTTTTAGAATCAGACTTAGTCTCTCCTTTCGAAAAAGACTATTGTTGTCACTTTGAAAACTGTAAATAGCATTCAAGATGACATTCAATTTTAAGTTTGTGCCAACATTTAGTGGAAATGTCTAAGTTTTGAAATAGTAGGGAGCTCACATTCCATCTGGTGTGTTTTCATTTCGTCTCCCCTTCTCAGTGAACTTTAAAAGTCAACTGCAGTATCAATATCCTTTCTGCTATGCTAATGTGACCTCCAGGTAGAAATCAAAGGGAAGGAGTCCTCAGGGCAAGTGGTTCTTTCTCAGTTGAACTTGTTAGTGTCATGGAATCACAAAGTATCAGAACTGAAAGTATGCTTAGCGGTGACCTAGATGAGATGAATGCCTCTCAGTTTGAGGACAGGGAAACTGAGCCCCAGACAAAGGGAACTGACCAGGGTCTCATGAGCCATGGAACCAGGACATGAGCCTCTACAGGAGGGAAGGAAGGTGGTCATTTCCTTCCCTGAACTTGGCTGGCTCTCTATCACAGCACACTGCCCGGGGTACTTAGGGGTTCCTACTCTCTCCATAGTTTCTGTTGCTCATTTCTTATCCATATGAGGCAAGTTAATATTTCAAAGTGATCACTGATGTGTCTTTTCCCTCTTGACCCTCTCCTGGCTGAGTGGAAGTGTCTCTACTGGGTAGCAGGAGTCTCCTGCCCTCACCAACTTGTCTTCTAAGTGCTGAGGGCACTGCCCCAGTGTGAGAGAGAAATAATTCAGGCAGGAATAAGGAGGCAGAATAGCTCTACCTGCCCGTCCCCAGACTTGAAAAAAAGAGTTTCAGACGGGAGAAGGAACAGAGTTAAGAGAGAGAAAGCCAGAGGGACAGAGAGCGAGCACACTAGGGCAACGCAATCCAGCCCCTTTTCGTCCCCCAAAGCCCAGGCTGAATCCTGAGGTTTGCTGATACGTTAGTTTTATATTTGCTGCTGTAACAAGTTTCCACAAACTTGGTGGCTTGAAACAACACAAATTTATTAGCTAATAGTTCTGGAGGCCAGAAGTCTGAAACGAGTTTCAACCAGCTAAAATTCAGGTGTCAGCAGGTCTGTGTTCCTTTCTGGAGACTCCAGGGGAAAATCTGTTTTCTTGCCTTTTTCAGCTTCTAGAGGCTGCCCGCATTCCTTGGTTCATGGCCCACTCCTATCTTCAAGGCCAACAATAACCAGTAGATTCTTTCTAATGCTGTATCACTCTTGATACCAGCTTTTTTCCTTCCCTCTTCCACATTTAAGCACCCTGTGATTATACTAGGCCCACTGGATAATCTGGGAAGATCTTCCTATCTTCAAGTCAGCTGATGAGGGCCTATTTTTAAGGTATCCTTTCCCCTGCCTCGCAGAGCAGGAAGTCAGGGAAAATGTTATCCTGAAGAATATTTTTTCCTAAGAAGTCAGAGAGTGGACGCCCCAAAAAGGCCATTTCTCTGGGTATTTCAAACTAACTCGTAGGTCAAACGTGACTATCTCCCACGAGGTCCTTTCCAAAACTAAAGTCAACGTCTTTCTGTTCACCACTGGTCTCTGTCAATGAGTAAAAAGGAACATAAAACATCTGCTTTTAAAAAAATGACTCCATGTTTTCTTTACATTACAGAATTATTGTCCATTCATTATATAAAGTTTGGGAAATGCCAAAGAGTATGAAGACAGAAACATGAGTGATCTATGATTCCATTATCCAGCCACAATCCCTTTTAATTACTAGGTACATATGTTTCCATCCCGTTCTTGGTTTATATGCCACTCTTTTCCTCAATATTATATTCCAATCTTTTATGTCATTAAAAATATTTTAAAACACTCATTCATATATATGCATATATACCATTAAAATATACTCTTCTATGATTTGTCATATAAATTATTTCCCAGGTAAAGACTTTTCTAATTAAATAGATAAGTTACTCAAGTTTTATAGGCCCATGCTCTAAGATAATACAGACAACGACTATGATACAGACAACAACATTTTGAGCCCAGAAGGGGAGAAAATAGAAATAGCTATTAGTCTCTTGGTAGGGTGTTGACACATTTCCAAAATATGAAGGTGCATGTGTACTGTTCCGTCTTGGATTGGCCTATCTTAAAGAGCTGATGGGACCCTCACAGGCCATTTAGAAAACTAATTTCAAGTAGACTCCAGAGATGGGCACAAGGTCTAGAGCCAGCCTTTGTGATTTGACTCTAGAGTTACCAGCAAAGTCTCACTATACCTCTAGACTAAGGCCTGATACTTCAGCTTTAAAATCCCACTCTTTTGCCATCAGGCTTTTGCTAGTTTGAAAAATACTTTGTCATCTCAGGAAATGTAGCAATGTGAATGAAGGTCTTAGAATGAAGGTACAGGCTCTTCTCGTGCTTTGTTTTTCCTCAGTTCTAGTGAGCAGTGATTGACATACATCATTGTAGAGAGGAGGTTTAGACAGGAAGGAAGGCAGGACCCAAAATAAGGAGGGGATGTGCAACTGATACAGGAGAGCCATGGAGCTGAAGAACGGGAAAGCGGGGCTCTGAATTCAGAGCGCCGGGGCTTCAGCAGAACGAATATCTCTTGAGAACCTACTCCATTAGACAGTGGGATTTATTGGGTGTGAGGAGGTAGGAAGGACAAAGGTAAACACCTCTGGGAGTTCACAGAGGCAGCAGAATGAAAGAGAGCTCAGACTCTGGAAACAGAAAGCCTGAATATGAATCCCAGGTCTCTTTCTTACTCTTTCCGTGACCTCAGAAAAGTTACTAGGTCTTCATGCGCCTCAGTTTGCTTAGTATCTGTTGGAGGTAAACATAACTCCCTGCCCCCTCTTGTACTTCACTGGATGCATTAATTCGGCAGCAGGTAATGTCATAATCACCCCACATTCTTCCTCTCCACTGGATGGTATAACCAACTGATGATATCTAACCTCTTTTAAAAAGTACCAATAGATGAAACCCCTTAAAGCTCCCCATGCTCTTGATTTTGAGACGAGTTCTGAAAGAAGAAACTGTTCTAGCGCCCCAAGGAAGGGAGGTAAATGGCAGACACACCGTGTGGATGGAAAATGGTTTAAGAAGACAAGTCAGATTGCTTATTTGATGTCATTTCAGGTTGCTAAAAAATATTCAGCCTCCGTTCGTTTTCACATCAACTGCTAGGGAACCGTGGACCGAAACCACCCACCTTGACCACGCCCGCTTGCCTGAGGTGTCTCACAACAGGAGGTCCCGATAAGGAACATGGAGTGGTGCTGCCTCCGAAAAGGAGAATGCGGGAGGAGGCTGAAAGAGGTCATCTAGGAGATGACCAATCTCCTAGACTCTTTCGCATTGGAATCCATCTTGGCTGAGAGAGGCGCACGCCACCAGGAAGGACCCTGAGTCAGACTACGGTCCAAGCAAGATGATTGGCCAGACACACCCGGAAACTAACCCCGTTCCCATAAAACCTAAGACTGTGAGCCACGTAGCAGAACAGTTGTCCTGGTTCCCTTACCCTGCTGCTCTCCATCTGAGAGCCCCTTACCAATAAAGTCCCTTGCTTTGTCAGCACGTGTCTCCTCAGGCAATTCATTTCCGAATGTTACAGAAGAGCCCACTCTCAGGCGCTAAAAGGGGTCCCCCTTCCTGCAACAAACTGACGTGGCCAAGATTACTGGAGAAGCCAGCTGGAAGGTCATACATGGATTTGACCCAAATGTGCAAATTCCTCTTCAATAACTGAAGAGTTTTCTAAGAACCAGAATTCTTTCAAAGGAAAAAGAAGGTGCTGGAACAAGGCTTCACTGCAGTGCAAAGGGAATATTCGATGAGTTCCTTAGTTACTGCTAATGTAAGAAGGATTTCCAACAGGCACTGCTGCAGCTGGCCTAGAAGATACTTGTGGTCCATTGAGAGTTGTAAGCAAGGACTGTTTCTTTTTGAGGGGGGAGAAAAAAAAAAGATAGCAATTTCCTTTTAAATATTTCAGTGTGCTATCATGACATGAATACACTACAAGGCATGCAAAAGTAGTTAAACGGTTCCAGTGCACAAAACCAGCTCAGAAAGGACGACCTTGGGAGTTGTAGAAGCTTGGCTAGAGTGTGTGGATGACTTCCTTGTATTAAAAAAAAAAAAAAATACACACACACACAAAACTATAAAAAGGAGTTATAATAAAGTACCCAGCTGGGGGCTGAGGGGTTAGATCCTAAAAGCAGAGAAAACATCTAACTCTGGAAGATGCCAATTTCCTACATTTTAAGTCTTACATACTTGATTAGCAGTCGTGTGTCCAGGGTTAGTGGAAATCTAGGATGTGAGGGGTGTGTGTGTGTGTGCGTGTGTAAATGTCTCTAAGGTTGAACAGAGCTCTGGAAACTGTTCAAAGTTTAGCACTGGAAGGCAGAGTCTCTAAGAAAATCACTTATCTCATTATCCTTGAGTTTTCCATAAAAGGGAAGATAATGTTTTCCTCAGACCAAAGGCTTTGTAGTCAAACAGACTTTAGTATAAACAAGCTTTGCCACAAGCTGCTTAAAAGGTTAGGCAAACACTTACCCTCTGTGAGGTTTAGCTTCAAGATAATGGTCTTAATGATACTTATCCAGTAAGGTTTATGAAGAATAAAGTAATGTATGCACAGCACCCAGCATAGAGTCCAGCCCATTGTGGACTCTCATTAAATAACAGTAATGAGTTTATTCTATTTTTCATTAGCCCTCTCCCTAGGAACAAAGATTAAGAACTAGAATTGTTTATTATTGTTAATCTGTTGTCTGTTAGTGTTAGCCTAATGCTATTACATTTTGTTCTCCCCATTTAAGTATGGAAAACATGAAAGACACTGAGATTTCAATAGCAAATTCAACATTAAAGAACTTGTAATAAATTACTGTATTGACCCAATGCATAGAATTTAGAGCTATACAGGTATAGGAGCATTTTCTAGATTTCTTTTTTATTAGAAAGAAAATCAGGCATCTCTCAACTTGCTCCTCTAAATCAGGAGGTCATAAAAATCTCTAAAAAGAACTGCTTGCCATGAAGCTAAAGCAATTTGAAAGACTTAGAATAAGATTCTAAGTCAGAATTTCTTCTTCCTGGAAGAGATTGCCTCATTGTGTTTGAATGTCTGGATAGTGTGGGTTGCATACTTGGGGCAGCTTAGAAGTTTAATGTGCTCACAAATTATTGAGCTGCTATGTCTGTGAAGGCTTCTCACTCACAGGCATGCATGAAAGCAGTCACAAGCGATGACACTGAACCCGTATGATCTCCCCTTAACGTGTTCTTTGGATTTGGAAAATCTCCTGAGTCTCCAGAGAAGGTGGTCTCTGGCCAGTCAGACTCCTCACCCACTCCCACCAACTCCTTAGAACGCTTCTGACACACCCTCAGGATGATGATGACGATAACGTTAATAATTACACAAATGATAAAGGCTAGTATTTACTGAGCACTAACTGTCCACCCGGAATTGTTTTAGGGCTTTACACGTAATAACACTTAATTATCACAGCGGCCCCATCACAATCCCCATCTTACAGATGAGGGAACTGAGATACAGAAAAAGTTTGGCAACTTGTACAAAAACACAGAGCTGAGAACAAACACCAAGTCTGGAGTCAGAGCCCCAGACTGAACCCCTAGACGATACTGAGTCAAAAGGACATTTAATGTGTTTCTTTTCAAAAGTAGAACAAGAAAGTTCAGCCACCTGAGTAATGCGTGATTGGGCCACCCATAGAAAAGTTATAATCTTCAGAAACAGTGATTAACATGGTGGCTTATCTGTCCTCCAAAATTCATGGATTATTTTAGGCGCATCCCTGGTGAAATCAGTAGCAAAAAGATTTTTTTAAAAAAAGGTAAACTCTGTGTAGAGGGATCTATCTGGTCATCTTTGAGGTCATTTCATCTTTAAGACTTCTTGATCAGGGATGATGGAACCTGACCTCATTGTTTAATGACATAATTCCTATGTTATGATATTCAGGACCCGGAAAAATTAATTATTGTCCTTTGGATTTGGAGGGCCAGGGTGAAAACATTGAGAGGTTTTATGTCAAATTACACTTTATGAAAACTAACGAAGCTAATTGGATTGAATAAATTCTGGAACCACACCACCCAATTTGGTAGACACTAACCACATGTAGCTAGCCTGAGTTGAGATTTGCTGGAAAAGTAAAATACACATTGGATTTCAAGAACTTATACAAAAAGAGGATATAAATATCTCACTAATAATGGCTTATATTAGTTACGTGTTGAAATGATAATATTTGGGTTATACTAAGTTAAAAATTATACCATTAAAGTTAATTTCACCTATTTCTTTTCACTCGTTTTAACGTGGCTACTAAAACATTTTTAATTACGTATGTAACTCACATTCTATGTCTATTGGGCAGTGCTGCTTTAGAATACAACGTGCAAAGTACAGACGGGGGACGTTGATCACAGATAGATGTAACCTGATGGTGACAAAAGAACACCCACATTGTGGGCACCCAAGCTGGGACTCCAAACACCAGGCTCTGTTTGCAGGGCTCTATGTACATTCTGTGAAGCAGGCAACTCAGAGGTCTATTGTTCATGTCTGCTGGAACACGACACATGGTAGTTTCAAAGAATAAGCCCTGCTCCCAGCTAAGGGGTAACAGGATTTATTTATAAAGGTTATTTGAAATAAGTTTATCTTTCTTTGTCTAATGAATGACAGATGATAATTGAAAAGCAAAAGCATTTTCAAATGCTTTGGGGCTTTAAAATTGTATTAATTTTTATCTTCACTTCCCCCCTCCCCCCCCCCCGCCCCAATTTCTTGCTTATTTTGCTTTTCTTCTTTAAGAGAGAGATCAAGTCAAATGTTTGGGGGCTTTTCTCTTTGAGGCTATTATAATTTATTGATATAAATGTGTCAATGCTTAATCCATATCTTTTTTATTCTTGCTGTATTTATCCATTTCTGCTCGTAACATATTCCTCCTGTAAATTTTTTTCTATCCCTATTCCCCACACTCTCAATTCTCTAAGTAAAATTGATTTGGAAACATTTGTTATACAAAATCTTGATAGTTTGCTTTAGTGGGTCATAGACTAAACAGTTATCAAAACATTTTGGACACTCTTCTTAAGTGACTCTTCATTGATAGCTATGCCAAGAACCGTGATTATAAACCTAACCAAGACTTTAAAAAATACACAAATGGCACAGTCTTCAAGTCTTGATATTAACTGAGGTTTGACACCATTAATAGTGTCTGAGAACAGAATTGTGTGAAACAGGCAGAAAGAAAGATACCCCAGCAACAAGGACTTCTTGGAGCAGGTATTGTCCACCTTAACTAGCAAGCATCTTATAGATTTCTGCTGGAATATGTCTGTTTGGTGAGACAATTCACTGATGAAGGCACACAACAATGCCTTATTTAGAGAATAATGAGGGAGGACCACACAGAACAGTTTGATGGAGTGGTTTTACTTGGTACCATGGATAGACTGATATGCAGTTAATTTTTTCTTGCTTATTCCCCACTAATATGTAGTTGAGCATATTCAGATGAGAGAGAAGGACAGCTGTGGGAAAACACCCAGGAGTCAGACAGTGTTTATAATTACTTCACTCAGGGTGTCAGTTCTCTGGAAGCTGACTCCAGGAAAAACCACAGAGGTGGCACCCTTTGCCTTGAGGCCCATTCTGTAGATAACTGTCCTCTCATCGGCAGCCACTCTTCTGCCTTCTTTCGTTCTTTATTTCCTCTTAAGTGTCCACTGACTTCGTGATATTCTCTGGAGGCCCCCAGCCCACCATCACCACCACAATAGCTTTCCACGCTCCTCAACATTCCACATGTGTAGATGCCATCAAATATGACTAATCTGAATTACATCCTCCCTGAATTCTCATCTCTACTAGGAAAAACGGGTGGGAATATCTTTTAACCAGATAAATGCTACTCTGCTAATTTTATGTTTCCCTTTTCCAAAGGACATAGAGATTTAACTGAGTAATAATCTGACATAAGTTAGGGTAAATCAGATGTCTACCAAGTTCTTTTATCGTTCAAATAGGTATTAAAAGAGCACCTGGAGATCCACTCAGAGAGAATTTGAGGTCACATATCATTAAATTATCACACTGTATATTTATTTGTTGGTTAGATCACATCCAGCTTCTTGGAGTTAAAAGCTCTCATGGGGCTTCCCTGGTGGCACAGTGGTTGAGAGTCCGCCTGCCGAGGCAGGGGACACGGGTTCATGCCCCAGTCCGGGAGGATCCCACATGTTGCGAAGCGACTGGGCCCGTAAGCCATGGCCACTGAGCCTGCGCCTCTGGAGCCTGTGCTCCGCAACGGGAGAGGCCACAACAATGAGAGGCCCACGTACCACACACACACAAAAAAGTTCTCACGAGTTGAAGAAGAACCAAAGGCGTCCTTAACAAGAGATAACAAAGTTTACAATCGGAAACTCTCAAACACTGTAAAACGCATCCCTCAGTCTGAGGACATCACTGAACTGAGAGGAAAAAAAGCTAATTAACTGTCTCAGTGAAACATTCCTTCCCTTTTGGAGAGTCAACTGGGGACCCATGGACTTTGAGCCCATTGTCAAATGGTGTGTGAAAGAGATCCGAGTTCAACAATAAATATTATCAGCAAGGTAATCGTTTTCTCCAGCCCTCAGGGCCAAATGACCTGCATTTTAGAGAACTGATTTTGTCCATGCGTTGTATTTAGCCAAGCAATTGTTTCCCATGATATGCCTGAACCCACAGTTGCTCTGTCTATGAAATTCATGGTTGAGTTTTTCCAGTTGCTGACTGCTAGTCTCACTGGCCTGAATAATAGTCACTTCCTTCGTCCATAATGGGTTTTATATACAATGCACAGTCACAACCATTCAATGTCACCCATAAACATTCAATGAATTGTCCAATACAGTTATGAGAGCTGCTTACTTGGGACACAGCTAGGGTAAGCCTTACTGTGTTAATGAGATGATATACCACGACATTAGGCAAGGGGTGTTTCCATCCCCCACATTAGCTGTACATGCTCTCTTATCTAAGGACCCATTTATGTTATTATCATAATCTTCATCGACTTGTCAAGATAATGAAGGGTCCACTGAGTTCAGACAAGGCCTCATGTAATTCATGGAAATTTAAATAACATAGATATAGAAAGGGTTAGGAGCACCATATAAATGAGATCTGCATAGAGAACCATCAAGAAAGGGCTTTACAAGAGATTCTGTCTTGGAAAGGATGGCGTTTGAACTTGGTTTTGAGGGAGAGAAGAGAGACTAATCGTCTGAAATGAGGAAGATAAATTATCCAACAAAATGCATAAAGACACATTCAGGACAGAGAGCTGGAGGAAGAGCAGATGAAGGTGAACTCAGAAGTGATAATCAAAGTTGGAAAGAAAGGAAGGGAAACTCTTGTGCAGGTTTTCAGCAAATCCCACATCTGTATTTGTTACAGACACGCAAGTCTGGGTTTCAGGGGAGGCAAGTTTCTTATCAGCTTTGACATATGCCTACCAGACTTGCTTAGCAGTCAGACGATGTTTATAATTACTTCACCAAGCCCTTCTGATGTGCCACAAGTTGCAGCCATCTGTACACTGATTTCTGACCAACAGACTTCATTCCATCAATGCTCCATTAAATTAACCTCAGATGGCTGATATCACCATGTCAGAATCTCACCCAGTGCAGCTATGAGTTAATAAATGGACCTTCTGAAAAGCAAGATGTTCTCTCCTTTTAAATTATGTAAGGACTAGTAGGGAATTTCGAGTTCCTCTATTTCAACACCCTGTTCTTTCAGGTATCCGTTCACTGAACAACTATTTATTTACTTGTTCTATAGCAGATTAGGTCCCTGTTCTCATGGCTTTACAGTGTAGCTGGGGATGCAGGCACTGAATAATACACTAAGAAGTTATTTCAAGTGTGGTAAATGTTATGAAGGAAATAAACACGGAAATACGATAGGCTTCTCCTGGAGGGGATAGGGGATTAGCTGTCTTAGATGAGGTGGGGGGGATCAGTAAAAAGGATTCTTTGAGGAGGTAATATCTGGACTGAGATTTGGAAGAAGATATGAAGGGGAAGAGAAAATGGAAGAAGGTACAGTCAAAGAAAACAACATGTGCAAAGTCCCTGCGGTGGGAACGAGAATTTGACAAAAGCAAGTGGTGAGAAGGAATGAGGCTGAGAAGAGCTGGGGAGGTGGGCAGACACACTACTGCGGTCAAAGAACTCACCCAGGACCACAGCATTGTAAATGAGGAAGTAAGGAGGTGAAATGGATGTTACGGATGAGTGGCATACAGACTGGACGGAGGATACTGGGGACTAGTAATATTTGAGTGGTAGAGAGAAGAGGAGTAACCCATGAAATGCCTTCAAAGGCCAGGCTGGTATCATAAACAAGTGAGGCAAGCCGGGTAAGAGACAGGGAGTGGTAGTGACCTCGAGAATGAGTGACATGCCTAATAGCATCCAGACTCATTAAAAAAATATGTTGCAGGCAAAATAAAGCACGCCATTAAAAAATTCTTCACAAGCAAAATAAAACACATATGAGGAGGCAAACAAAGCCCACGGAACATCAATAGGCAACGCCGAGCTAGGGGAAAAGCAGGAAGGAGGCTGGGAATGAGAAAACTCATTAGAGTGATCTCGTGTAAGTCAAGGACGAGTTATATCTTATATTCCCATGAACTGAACAGGAAAGGATATATTTTATTAGGCAGTAACCCGAATGCTGTAACACTAACGGCAACAACAAAAACCCTACACTATTTGTTACAGAACTGTCGTAACCTAAAAATGGAGGTAACCATCAAATGGTCAGATATGTAAAGACGGGAATCACAGAGCCACGCGGCCCATCCAAGAACTGGATGGACAAGCCCTCCTGAAGAATCACGGTCATTCATTCTGTGCTTGCACGGGTCCAGGGATGGGAAGCCCCCTCCCTCACGAGGCACTCTAAGTATTCAGAAGTTTCTATCAATTTGACCTGTTATGTGGAACTGATACCTGACTCCTTGATGCCTAACGGTTCCAGATCTGCTCTCTGGAGCCACACAGAACAGCTTTAATACCTTTTCTACCCGCCAGCCCTTCAGATACTTAGAAAGAGTGACCCTGTCACAGCCTTCCCTCTACAAGCCTTCCCTTCTTCCGACAACACATCTTCACCGTCGATGACTCCCCAAGGTAACAGTTTCCAGGCTCTGTCATCCTTGATCACCTTTCTGTGAACCTTCTCCGATTTGTCACCATCCCTCTTAAAACAGTGCCCAGGGAGAATACAGCATTCCTAGCCAATTTATCATCTAGAGCTTCTCCAGCCGTCATTTTCTACTTCTGCAGCAGTAGGAATACAATTCCATTCTTCGCAGCTCAGTCTCCTGCTGTCCCTGCTCCCACTGCCCACCCTCCCAGGCAGTATGTTTGTTGTATTTCATGGAGAGATGCATAATCGGGGGTGAGTACTCCCCTCAGTATAAAGAATGCTGCCCCTCATTACTCCATCATTTCTGATTAAGGTCACTCAGTCTAATGTCCATTACATCTTGTACCAACAACGCCTGTGCAATGCCTCATGTTTCTCGTGCTGCTTTCTAGGCGTTATCTTATTATGCGCTCAAACTGGAGACGTATTTTTGCACAAAGAGTAAGATGAATCTCAGGGTGAGCAGTTTAAGACAGAGGGAAAATGGGAAATCTGACCCTTGAAAAGAGCGCTGGATGGGGGCATCCAATGACCTGGCTTCAAATCCAGGTTTTCCATTTACTCACCGTTGCTGGTTTTTTAAAAACAAAACTAATAATGGTAATAAGAACAGAAACAGTTATTAATAAATGCTGGTACATACTTTACCAGCATGTACCAGATTGGTACATACTTTAATAAATAAAGTATGTACCAATCCCTGTAATAAGCTTTTCATGTACAGTATGTCATACATTACATGCAACCACCTTTTGAAGTGTATGTATTATATATTATCTACATTTTAAAGAAAAGGGGATTAAAACACAGGGTTTACGTGACTTGTCCAACATCACACAATCCCAGTAGGCGGCACTGGGGATTTGAACCTAATTCTGCCTGTCTCTGAAGTTCAACATCTTCAAGTCTCGTACCACAATCTCCCTTAGTGGGGACTTAGGACTCAGCAATTAATGGGGAAAAAGAAAACTCTCTTAGCAATTACTTCTCCTGAGAAGCTTCTCCTAATGGGTAGGAGACAGGGACATGTGTTGCTTCACCTGTGAGGCTGGAGACACTGGGAGAGTGTACGCGAGAGAGCAAAAGAGTGTGGAGGAGAGAAAGGCCACACACCAACCTCAGCCTTGGACATCATGTCTCAAACTGGGCTGAAATGTAGCCCTGCAGCTTCTGTCACAAGCACATTTGGAATACAAACAAGATTTCAAGGGGACAGTTCAGCCTAAGAAAACAAGTGTTTTCACCTCTCCAACCAAGCACTCCAGAGCCCCACTGCCATCAGATCAGCTCTTACACGTGGGGAACACAGGTGCCCTCTCCTTGCTGAAAGAAATATTTAAACTGAAATTTTCTTCTGGTATTTTACACCAGCATATCCATGATAGGATCTACGCTCCGCACAGCACAGACAGACATCTGAAGCTTCTCATGTAGATGAGGTCCTAGGAGCAGATCACCTGCTTCTTGCTGCTCATCTTTATAGTGGTTTCACACTTATATCTTTGAATGGAAGTAATAAGTTAACTGCTAAATGCTTATGACACAGGGGTTACACTCATCCTTCAAACCAACCTAGTTTCTGCTGACCATAACTCAAAGTTCCACTCTGAATAAATGCTGCTAGGAGAGGCAAGCCGAGTTCCAAAGTGGTTTTAAAATTAAATGTAGTATTCAACTAAAAAAAGAAAAAATCATATATCAATCTGCTTGATTTCCATTGGTGGCACTCTAGATTATCTTCTACGGAACCTCTGGGCTGTATCTCCATGAAAATGTTTAGTGCCTTGGTAAATGACAGGACAGAAATCACAAAGACACTTGGTTTCTGCCAGATTACATTTGAAAAAGAAAATCATTGTAATTCATTTGTCTTCAGTTTCTGCAATGGCCATTCTTGGCTCCTTGGCCTCTACTGCCACTTCCCAAGGCTTATTGGGTAGAATCCCATTTAAGACCATATACGCAGGGTTCCTGGTTCATTAGGTTGATTTCCTCACACTTCCAGCCCCGATAATCAAACAATAAGATCAGAGAGAGCAGACCTACCTCATCGTAGATGCTGTCATTCCTGCTAAAGTCTCCAGCCTTCCTTGGGAGAACGTGGATGTGAACATGCTGAAAAAGTACAAGGAAGAAAGAATAAAATGTGATTATCTCCCCATATATTTCTAGACTTGATAATGACGCTCCCATGAAGTCCAGTTACTCCATATTGGCTCCAGCTGGATTATTTTTCAGAGGAAGATGATGGTCACCTTCAGTAACTATATCTGAAATCTGCAGAGAATAGAGGCTCAAAACAAGAGAGGGGGTTTCCCTGGTGGCACAGTGGTTGGGGGTCCGCCTGCCGATGCAGGGGACTCGGGTTCGTGCCCCGGTCCGGGAAGATCCCACATGCCGCGGAGCGGCTGGGCCCGTGAGCCATGGCCGCTGAGCCTGCGCGTCCGGAGTCTGTGCTCCGCAACGGGAGAGGCCACGACAGTGAGAGGCCCACGTACCGCAAAAAAAACAAAACAAACGAAACAAAAAACAAGAGAGGACAATGTGGTGGCATATGTGAGAGTGTGAGTGCCAGTGTTTTAGGGGCTCTGTGGAATTACCCATAGTTGTCAGTCTTGGTTGTATTTAGCCAGTGCTTTGAAATGACAGCACGTCTTAAAAGGTTACCGTAGGAACTCTGAAACTGACAAGAAAGAAGGATTGGCTAACAGAGAACGGCATAAGTAAAGAAGCAGAGGAGTGAAAGTAGAAAGGAGAGTGGAGCAAGTTACAGAACAGGGGCTTCAAATAATAATCATATAATAGTAACATCAATAGTTCTCACTGATTAATAAGTGTTGAGTTACTATGATAAGAAAGCTTTTATCTCATTTAATGATCTGAATGATCCCCTGAGGCAAGTTCTACTATGATCTCCATTTTACAGATGAGGAAATCTACGCTCAGAGAGGTCAAAGCCCCAGAGGAAGTGGTAGAGTCAGCACAGGAAGATAGCCCATCTGGCTCTTACATCACCACATTCTTTGTCAGCACAGAACGCCGATTCTGTGAAGTTAATCTTTTCAACGGTGCGTTTCTCTAGTCTACTAAAGCGCCCAGGTAATATACTTAGCAATGCTATTATGCAGAGATCATGAGTCAGGCACACAGCATATCTAATTCAAAACCCTTCAAGGCTAAAGTGCCATTTAAAAGTTTTATTTCCAAGGAGCCTCTATTGTACCTCAGCCGAAGTTAAACCTCACTCCTGCCCTTGAGCTATGTTCACAAACCAGGGGGAGGAATGTGAAAAGGAAAAGCCTAAATGTGGACAGGCAGACAAAGAATCAAACCTAGTCTCCCATCACACCCACCCCTTCTTGATTACAGTGATCAGGATCCGAGTCTCCAAGCCTCCAAAGGGCCTCCGGAGAATGTGAGATAAGTGTCCCTGTGGCTTTGCTGCATGAGGAGGGGAAAATGATATGCTATTAAAGCAGAGGCAGGGAACAAGGCGTTCCAAGGTGAATAAAGCAGAGAGGAGCTTCACATCAGCCCCTGAGCACATGGTCCCCAAAGAGTGACATGTTTTTCCCAGAATATTCTCCAGTTAATGATGAAGCCGGTCATGGATTCCTCGGCAACTGGGACGAGTGCATGCCTAAGTCACAAAGACTATGTGAGCAGCGGGAGACGAGGAGAAAAAACAAACAGGGAAAAATACATCACAAACTACCCATGGAAACAAATTCTTAGAAGGAAGCAGTGCGGGATAAGCCCAGGCTGAAAGTGATTGATGCACGTGGGCTAGCTGACTTAACAGCAAGACAGCAAAACTGCCACAGTACATGGAAACAGCCCACCCTTAAAAGAAGGCGCACTCAACCTTTACCTCCCAAACCTGCAGCTAGCCTTTTCCCCTCTTTCTTCCCTCTTTTCCTCCTTCTTTCTTCCCTTCCTCCCTGCCTCCTTTCCTTCCTTTCTTATGTCTATCTATCCATCCATCCATCCATCTATCCATCCATCCACCCACCCACCCACCCACCATCTCCCTTGGACCTTTCAATCATCAGGTATTCCAGACCAGTGTTCTGCAGCCAAACTGCCTAATGCAAATCCTGGGCCTACCACTTACTAGCTCTTTGCTTTTGCCTCGTAAGGCCTATATCTCAGTATCCTCATCCATAAGGGGGGTTGCAACCGTTTCGACCTCACAGAGCTGTTAAGAGGATCACATCTGCTAACCATGTCCCTAGCACGCTGCTTAGTACATACTGAATACTTAATACACAAAACTGCAGCAGTATTACTCTTACCTTTTATTTATGTTTATTTATTTATTTCTTAATCAGCAGATAGAGATCACATTCAGGGCTTGGTTCCCACACCAGCAGGGAAGATACTTAAGAAGCTCCTTGAATGGGACATGGTTAAAGTTACTCTGTTGCTAAAGCTTATTTCTGTTGCTTTGACTAGTGGTCCTCAAATCTGAGCACGCACCCGGGGCTTGGTGGAACACAGATCACCAGGCCCCTAGAATTCACATTTCTTACAAACTCCCAGTGATATCAATGTTGCTGGTCCAGGGCCATACTTAGACAACCGCAACCATGGTTCACAGGATCCATCTGGTTCCTGACCTCCTCTCCTGAAAATGTGCTAATGTAAGCACCAAGGTCACTCACTGTTTTGCCCGCCCTGTTGCATTATGGGAGACCTATTACTGAATGCTTCCTCGACTTGCCGCTCTCTGGTCACCCTCTGTGCCTTGTCCTTACGAATATGTCTGTTCTTGTCCACTAATGACATACAGGTGGCTGTGAACTTACATTAGGGAAACCTCCTGGGTCCAGGCCCATCCCACACCTCTTTTTCTTTACCTTGCTCTCCTGGGTTAGTGTTCAGGGCTATTTCTATAGGCTCTGTTACCACCCAGTCCTGGAACTGCCACCCTTGATCATTGGTAAGCACTTTAAATTCACTGTGACACTGATGACAGCAAACAGCTCACTGTATAGGTGATTTTCCCCAAGGGCATAGCTCTCAACACAGCCTGAGAGCTTGACTTAAATTCTTAAGTGACAGACTGATCACAACATCCTGACAAAGCACTCAACTTCTCAGAAAAGGGAAATCACCATAAAGCCTGCTCAAAACCTCACTGTTGTGAAGGAGTACCATTGTCATGGCCTTCCAACAGAATGGCATTCTGATAAAACCCCCATGAACAGCACATACGGAGATAATTCGACATAATTCGTTCTTCATATTGAACTTTGGTGATCACAATTGACTTTTTTAAGTGCTATCAAAATCTCTGATTAAATTTTACAGTATAGCTGCTTGAGTGGGAAGAGTATTTTTTTTTTTCTTCTTCTTCTTTTTTTGCAGTACGCGGGCGTCTCACTGCTGTGGCCTCTCCCGTTGCGGAACACAGGCTCCGGACGCGCAGGCTCAGCGGCCATGGCTCAAGGGCCCAGCCGCTCCACGGCATGTGGGATCTTCCCGGACCGGGGCACAAACCCGCGTCCCCTGCATCGGCAGGCGGACTCTCAACCACTGCGCCACCAGGGAAGCCCGGGAAGAGTATTTTTAAAAATCCATGATGCACTGCATACCAAAAAAGTTTTCACGGTCAACTAAAATTCCACAATGCTCACTAGCACAGTGTCAGAGAAGACCCACTCAAAAGACACATGGTTAAATTTGTTTAATTAGCAATCCAGAAACTTATTTAATTATGGAGATCTCCACTCTTTATTCATATAACATCTGTTTACATTTTTCTAACATTTATAATTATTCATGCAAAAATATTTAGAACCAAGTTCTAGTCTAGAAACCAGGGATATAGTAATGAATAAGACAAAGTCCCTGCCTCCATAGAGCTACAATGCAAAGGGTAATACAGAAAATAAGCAAGAAAATAAATATACAATTTAGTTTCAGGTGGATATAAGTGTCCTGCAAAAAAAAACCTAGTGGGCAGAGCTAAAAATTCAGAACTGGGACACTTCAACATTTGAATTTTGGGAAGAGAAGAAGCAGGACTCAGATTAAGGATACAGCCAAGAAGGAGGCAAATCAAGAGAGGGTAAGCTCTCAAACTGATGGAAGAAGGAATTTCAGGAGTGTATCAATCAACAGTAAGCACTGTTGAAAGCTTGCGTTAGCTTTCCATGAAACTGGGAGAATAAATCTTAACTAAAAAGCACATGCAAGATGCTCAACATCATCAGTCATTAGTAAAATGAAAATGAAGACCACATTGAGATGTCTACTTAGCAGTCAATAGAATGGCAATCTTAAAGAAAGAAAATAACAAGCGTGGGTGAGAATGCAGAGAATTAGAGCATTCACAGGCTGTTGGTGAAAATGCAAAATGATGCCACTGTTTTGGAAAATAGTTCTGCACTTCCTCAAAAAGTTAAACATAGAGTTGCCATATGATTCAGGATTCTACTCCTGAAGTATGTACCCAAAGATCTGAAAACAGGTCCACAACGGAAACTTGTATATGAATATTTATAGCAGTATTATACATAACAGCCAAACAGGGAAAACAACCCATATGCCCATACAAGTAGTGAATGTATAAAAAAAATGTGGTATAGACAGACAATGGAATATGATTTGGCCATAAAAGGAATGAAGTACTGCTAAGTGAAAGAATTATGCTAAGTGAGTTATGCTAAGTGAAAGAAGCCAGACACAAAAGGCCAGATATATCATTCTGTTTATATGAAATGCCCGGTATAGGCCAATTCATAGAGATAGAAAGTAAATTAGCAGTTGCCAGGGGGAATGGGGAGTGACTGCTAATGGACATGACGTTTCTTTTGGGGATGATGAATTTATTCTAAAATTAGATAGTCATGATGGTTGCCCAACTTTGTGAGTATACTAAAAAACATGAAACTGTTATACTTTAAAGAGAAGTGAATTTTATGTATGTGAATTATGTTTCCATAAAAACTGATATTAAGAAAGAAAACTGAAAGCGGATTTTTTTTTTTTCCTGAAGAGGATTTGAGAGAGAGTAGAAGGTGAAGAAAAGGAGATAAATAAGCACAGATAACTTTTCCAAGGAAGAGGAGTTTCACAAAGAAATCCATGGCGGTAGTTGCAGAGGAGGGAGAAAATCACTTGTGAGGAAATATGGCCTTAAGTTTCCTGAGTCTACTAGTTTCTACAATTATTATTATTACCCTTAGTAGTAGTAATTGTTGTTAATACTTAATGAAAGATCACTGCATACCAGTCCCTGGGTTGATTTACATCATCATTTCAATTAACCCTTACAATGCTGCCTAGAGGTTGTTAATAAATGCATCACCATTTCCAAGAGACAAAATAGACCAAAGAGGTTAAACAACGTGGCCAAGCTCCTGAAGGCATGACCAGGAGGTGAAATCTGAACCTGAGTCTGCCATCAGACACTGGAGCATTTGCTCTTCACCACCAAGTGACACCATCTCTCAGGAGGCCACCCTGCCTCTCCAGATTCCAAATATAAGGACACCTCTTCGCCATGGCCTCTTGATGCCTCTGCCAGCTCCGTGATTTCTCAGTAACGTCTTTGATCACATCTGCAAGTTCTTTCGGACTTGCGTCCCTCAGGGGATGGAACCTGCCTTTGCCCAGAGATCTCAATTCACTTAAAGCAAGGATGTTATCTCCTAAGTCCCATTTCCACCTTACGTCTTCCTAGTTCAAAGTCATGCCAGATATAAATATAGATTAACCGAGTTGTTCAATGTCAAGTCTTTTTTCCCCCCTAATTTATTAATTGTATGTAGTTGGCACCAAGCAGTAGATCCACCCTTTCCTGGCTCATCTGCTTGAGTAAATTTTAGCTTTTAAAGCCCTTTCCATTATCTTTTGCTCCAAATGTAGGGTCTCTCTCAGTGTCAATACCTTAACAACATTTTTATAGGTCCCGTCTCTTTTGCACGATCTGTGTGTCTCCTTCCATCCTTTTGAACACATCTACTTTACCCCATACTCACCTGAGGATGGTCAGTATAGTCACACTGATGTGTTTTGTCGTTGTCGGAACATATTCTAATTTGTCTATAAGGGATAAAAGCATGGCGGGGAAAGGGCAGGGAAGACTAGGGATAGAGAGCTACCCTGCAACCTCCATCAGTTGCCCCAGTATGAATCCCTCTCCCTCAGATTAATGAGTAATCACAGAAGGCAAGTCTGATTCTGAAGGAAAACAAAAACACTGCTTTGGGAGGCAGACAGTGGACCCTCCAGTATGTCCATATCCTAATCCCAGGGCTGGTGAATATGTTAGGTTGTATGGCAACGAAAAATTACAGTTGCAGAAGGATTAGCAGAAGGATTAGCATTGTTACCAGCTGACCTTAAAACAGGGAGAGTATGAATGACCCTGAATTATCCACCTGCACCCAATGTAATCACAAGGGTCCTTAAAAGTGGAAGAAGGTGAACATAGCCAAAATTTAAACTTTGTGCTTCAAAGGATACAGTCAAGAAAGTGAAAAGGCAACCCGCGGAATGGGAGAAAAATTATTTTGCAAATCATCCATCTGATAAGGGACTTGTATCTAAGTCGTATAAAGAACTACTACAACTCAGTAATAAAAAGACAAAAAACCCAACTAAGAAAATGGGCAGGGGTTGAATAGGCATTTCTCCCGAGAAGATGTGTAAATGGCCAATAAGCAGAGGAATGGAGTTAGAAGGCCATCCCTTCAAAACAACTTCATGAGAGCCTGCCTGCCTCCCTCCCTCCCTCTCTCCCCTCTTTGTTTTCCCCCCTTACAGGCGGATAAGAGTACTCAAAACCAGCAGAAATCAGATTTCCCAGCATGAAACATATTACTAGTGAGGGGCCGTATAATTTATTGTCCAAAGGGGAATTTGGGGAATGAAAGGAGATTGTTCATCACTACACTGGCCTGTTTATAACTACAGACGGGCCCTGACTTACGATGGTTCTACTTAAAGTTTTCTGACTTTACGATGGTGCAAATGTAATAAGTAGAAACCATACTTTGAATTTCGAATTTTGATCTTTTCCCAGGCTCACGGCGATATGTGGGTCCATACTCTCTCGTGATGCTGGGCAGTGGCAGCCAGTACAGCTCCCGGTCAGCCACTGGCTCACAAGGGTAAACAACAAATACACTGACAACCATCTGTACCTAGACAACCATTCTGTTTTTCACTTTCAGTATAGTAGTATTCAGTAAGGTCCATGAGCTATTCAACACTTTAGTATAAAATAGGCTTTGTGTTAGATGATTTTTCCCAACTGTAGGCGAATGTAAGTGTTCCCAGCACGTTTAAGGCAGGCTGCTAAGCTATGACGTTCTATAGGTTACGTATATTAAATGTATTTTCACCTTAATGATATTTTCAACTTACGATGGGTTTTCTGGGATGTCACCCTGTTGTAAGTCGACGAAGGTACATATACATCTAAACACAGACCGTTACAAATAAACCAGGGCATACGCTCACCCAAATACCAGTTATTTAATTGGGAAGGATGATAGCCTAACTAAATTGGCATTTGACATCCCCTCAACCTGGCTTAGAATCCCAGATCTGCCACTTTGACCAGTTTGGTGACCTCGGACAATTTACTTACTCTCTGTAAGCCTCCGTTTCCTCATCTGCTGCAACGGACACAGTAACATCTCCTATATCTCAGTGTTTTGCTGAGAACGTGGTAATGCATACAGAGCCTTACGCACAGTTAGTGGCACACAGTGTTCTCACGTAAGTGGTAGCAGACGTTTTATCATGGATAACACCTTAAAAACGGGTAGATGAATGATGTGAAAGTACTATAAATGTGTAAGTAAAGTGTTTTTACCTTATGAGAAAGAAATGACTAAATGGTGTGTCCGTGTTTTCTCTATAGGAAAGAAGTGGCCTAAATTTGGGGGATTCTTTAAGTAACAGATGAAAGAGCCCCCATCTCTTTAGATGCTAAGACTGCATCACTCCTATTGTTCAAATCACAGCATCAGAGTAGTGGGTGATGCGTTTATTGCCACATCGTTGTTACTGTCGGGGAGGAAGAAAACTTTCCTCTACCCTTCTAGGTTCTTCTGGCTGCTCAAAGAGTTAAACTGACATAAGACAGATTAACAGGAAAAAATCAAATTTAATATTGTATGTACGGGAACCGAATATATGTGAGAGGTACAGAGACAGAAAACTAAAATGAGGTACATACGCTGTCCTGAGCTAAGGAATGGGATAGGGGACTGGGGCTTCCAAGGACAGGAGGGTCATTCACAGGACGGTGAGAAGAAGAGCAAAGTTTGGTAATTAGATGTCTGCCCTGCCATATAGACGGGGAAATTTAGATAAAATTTATCTTTGGTAATAACTCTTTTTCTGGGAGGAATCCCCAGTTGAAATTCTTCTAGGTAGCTAAGGGAGGGGAAGTAGTTTCTCTTGAGCCCACAGGGTCTCCATTGCCTTTAGCTCAAGAGAATCCACGTGCCAAAGCGCACATCTTGGGGAGGCCTGTTCTGAACGCTTCCATTACCTAGATTATGTACTTAAGCCTCTAGTACAAAAGAAGCCTGGGACTTCCTTTTGAGACAGTAAATGCTTCTATTTGATGAAAAGAGGATGTTCTGCCCTTCAGAAGTCAGGGAGAGGTAGGAGGTAGACACCAAAAACCTACAGTAATTTGAGAGTTACAATCTACTGGAGGAAGCCAAAGAAGTGAAAAACTAGAGGCAAGATAACGGGAAGGGAGACTGTGTTAATGCCTCATGCCCAGATGTTTCTCTCCACATGGCAGTAACTCTACCACCATTCTTCCCTTTAATTCACTCACTAAAGGAAAATGGAAGAAGCCACTTGAAATGTAATTGTCTCTTGATGTTCTCGTTTGAGTCTACTACACAAACAGTAGGGAGATTTCTCATTTTGTTCTGTTTACCGTAGTAGGGTTAAAAAAATAAACAAATAAAATAGAGGAGGAGCAGTTCTCCCAGCACCTACTTTCTTATTGGTAGTGATTTCCTTGCCCCCAAAAGCGAGTGGTTTTTAAACGAAGTGGGTACATTCTCACAAGCAACATCGCCGTCTTATAAACATATCGTTAAAACAGGAGAGGTGATGGAACTATGACAATAGCTCCCACTTCCTTCTCAGGGTGAGTGGCCTATACGCTATTCATCTTTTATTTTTCTTCTCATTTGCAATCAGTGCTTCCTTTACTTTACCAAGACGAATGATAGAAAAGGTGAGTTTTCTTCCCCTATGCCCTGTTTTGAATTTGCGAACAATGGGTAAGGAAGTTAATCTACTTTTTATCTGTTCTTCTTGTTCTAACTTTTAGTGGGAGAACACCTTAAAACAAAGAAAACAAATCTCTCCTGGGTTTGCCCACTACCTATTACAGCATCTCGTGATCCAGTACTTTGCAGTGGAGATGAGCTACTCGTGTGTGCAGTGTGGAAGACGGGGGAAACTGATTGGCAAAATGGATGCACTGACACTAGCTCACGTTTGTTCAGTTCTCTGGGCTTCTCTTCTTGTGGAGGGGGAATTGAAGAAGAGCCTGCCAATTATTTCCACCTTGTGAACTTAAAGTCCAAAGGAAAAGACACATACCCAGGCTTTCAGAGTTCAGTGACGCTCTATACAGCATCAGATTCCATCAGCTTGCTTGTATTTGACTTGAAAAGACCTTAATTTTTTAAAAATTTGAAATTTAAAGCTGCTTGGTCACTAAAAGCTCCTTTAAACTCTCATTGTGGTTTGGAGCCATACATCATGAAAGCTGTGATGCTCAGATGATGTACTGCACTCATACATCATTGGAGCACCATCCTTCTCATGATATATTATTACAACTCACAGCTGGAACACCACCAGTGTGATGTACGGCTTAAAGACACAACCGTTAAGCCACGAAACTCCACAGGGTCTCAACAAAGTCGGGGATTTTTTTGAAACTGAATTGGTTCTTTATCTTTTACCTTTTTTTAAAGTTTCTCAGTTTGACTGGGACGATTGCGGCACCTGGAAAATTGTGTTTCCTCTCTTTCATGAAAGGCACACCAGCTGCAATATGCTACAGGAAGGAACTTGCTAACACAAGGGCCAGAAACCATCACTGTGCCTGTGCCTTTTGACAGACAACTCATTTTATTCCTGAGTCAAACATGTCAAGGCGTCCTCAAGGCCCTGGAGCAGAAGCACTTGCAGTGACACTTATTTTGGAACTTAGTAGCTGGTAGTGTTTTCACACTGACCCTAAACTTTGCAGCAGAAGGTGAGGCCTCCCCAAACCAAGTGAGGAAGAATCCAGCCAGGAAGAAAACATAAGCTTTGGGATGGGTGATGGTCTGGGGTGGAATCTATTTAGCAAGGCTCGCTGCAGAACCGAGCCTTCTGGTTTATAGCAGAAGCGGGTTGTCAGAAATATTTTCAAAACTACTATTGTGTAACATAGTGATAATAAGATCTACTGAACATTTGGAATATGGCAGCATTGGTCTAAGCACTTTATCTACTTGTTTCATACAACCCACACAATAATCTTATGTGTTGGGATACTGCTTTTCTCTCCACTTGAAAGATGGAGAGAGAAAGAAATGCAGGCCTTGGGAGGCGGAGTGAGTAGGTTTTCTCAAGGCCAAAGCCCAGGTGCGACACTTCCTACTGGCACCTGAGGGGTAGTGAAACACAGCCCAGCAGGAGGTTATCATCCCTCTGCCCCCGCATACTACTCACCCTCAGGATACTGAGCACTTGTGCAAGAGAGTCCCATGAGAGAACAGACAACTCACAAATTTGAGAGAGATCTTGTAAAATATTCTGTATTATCATCTGCTGGCTCATGACTGATTTTCAAAGTGACCATAACAGCTTCAAGTTCTTAAAACTGGTCAGCAAGAAGACAGGAGAATTTGTAATCATTGCCCTTCAAAAGGCTGACCAACTCAAGCAAGATCCGCAAAACCGTGATAATCCTCAAATATGGTCACTCCTACAACATTAGGTTATGCTCCTGCAACGAGGCAAGTGGAAGCCCAGGCAGACCCTTCCAGGGTAGAGTCTTCCTGTCGAGCCACACAGGCAGGAGTGGGAGCAGGAGGTCAGAGGTTCTTTGTGAAACTGGTTCTGTTTGCTGCCTTGCAGGGAAAGCGCCTTAGTGCTACTTCCAGCAAAACAACTTTCAAGAGATACAAGAGTGTTTCAGGATTTGTCACTCTTGTATTTTATGAGCTACCATTGTAGCTGTTGTGTTTATATATTCTTGGTAGAAAAAATTAAAAAGGAACTCCCTCCATGTGGAGTTCCTTTCCTTCCTTCTCTCCATCTTCCTCTCAGTTTTTAAGAGCCAGTTCAGATGTCACCTCTTCTGTGTGGCCTTCAGACTCTCCAGGGTTCCTCTGATTCTTTGTATGTATCTCAATGACTGCTTTTATCACAAAATATCAAGAATTACAGTTCTCTCTCTTTCATTACTCTAGAACTCTAGCTTAGTCCTTACCATATCTTCTTCCTGATTATTTCTTTCCCCCTCCTCCCAGATTCCTAGCTTAGAGAACACATTGTGTAATTGTTGAAAGGATGGATACGTAGATGAATAGATGGAAGGACAAATGAATGGATGGATAGATGGTGGGTGGGGAGATGACTGTGATCGTACTTGTTAGCTTGCTTAAAAAAAAAAAACGAAAAGAAAAAAGTAACCTCATACACATAGATCTTCTTCACCAGTCTTGTCTTTTCCCTCTGCTTAGAAGTTCCTGCACATGCAAGAATGTGGGCTAGCTGGAGCCATTCTGACTGCGTGTCACATGCCTTTCCTCCCCACTGAAAAGTATCGGTTTATCAAAATGTAAGTTTGAAGGTCTTATCTTTCTAGCTTCACGTACGTCCTTTTTAAAAACTTCTCATATATGCTTGAGTGTCTGGAGCCAACAGCTTATCCTGAAAACGATCAGTATCCAGCCGACTGCCAAGGGGAGGGATTCTTTGTTCAGCATTAACTTTAATAAGAGTCACTGTGATTCTCTCTCAGGAGAGAAGAAGAAACCCACCCTTTCTTTGGATAGCTTCTGAACTTCACAAATTAATTCCAGGATGCATTCTTCACTAGGAAGAATATCTAGCATATATGTTTTTTATTTACACACCACATCAGAACATTAATCTACAGAGTTATTCCCTCTGGGTGTCTTTCTGTTGGGTCTACAATAAAGGATTTGGATGCAGATGAAACAGCGGTAGCATTTTTCCTTGTCTTACTCATTTCGTGACAAATGTACATTGCTTTGCCGTTTGCCATACACGTAATTACAGTTCTTTAATTTATGTTTCAATAAAACATAAAACAATAAACATTTACTGCTCCATGAATTAACATTCAAATGAAGCTTCTAATGGAGGTTACACGTTTTGAAGCAGCTCTGTGGCTTTCCAGAATCTCGCCCTCTACTTAATGGGCATCATTTCCATAATCTGTGCATTATCGCTTAAGCCTCCCTTTAGGAATATTTTACAAAGCAAAAATTTTGTGAAATATTACCAGTCTAAAGGGGTAAAAAATGTTAAGGGGATCGGCAACTTCTCCTGTTAAAGGGACAGGACAAGCTTTCATGTCCCTCCAGAGACAGTGATACGGTAATTATGGAGACGGTGTTTCCTAATTATCTCACTAGCCAAGTGCATCTCTAGTAGAGTTTTTGCCTTTAATATCTGGTTTAAATAAAAGTAATGAGAAACCCAGAAAGTTCAGCCATAAAGGGCAAGCTTGTGCTAATTCCCTTTCTAGTGCTAGGAAAGGGACCAGGAAGGTCAGGATACCACAGACTGGACGTTTCTGAATGCGGTTAAACAGACACACGACTTGAGTATCAAATGGTCACCGTGAAGTAACTGAATCCAGACAAGATCTTAGGTCGAGCTTCAAGTTGATGGTGTCACATATTGCTATCAGTGCAAGTTATTATTTAAGAAAATCACTTAATATAGTTTTATGGCATTATCATTTCAAACAGTTACAAATTCAAATAATTTTTTGCAAACGGTGTTCCAAAAAGCAGGTGCTTTAAAAAAAAAAAAATCACTGAATCTTAACGATATATTTATTTATTTTCTCTTTGTCCAACAGCTCAGACTGGATTGTTTAACTAGAGGGAAAAAAAAGATGCCAGGGGAAAGCAAGAAACAAAGATCCTTTGCAGGTGATGAGATCCAGATACTCAGCCTCCGCTGAGAGGTGATGAGATGCATTAAAGTGACAGCTGTCACTTCAGGACACGTCAGCCTGCTTTAGCGGTGGGTCAGGACAATTTATTGAAACTTTCTCAGGGGGCACTCATTCACACAGAGCTGCGTTTCTCTAGTATGAATAAATATCTCTGGACCTGCATGCAACATTGTGAGGCTGTGTTGTTATTTGAAGCAAGAACTACAGCAAGCAGCTAAGAGTTCCTAAGAGGACCTGTACCCTCTCCTAACATTTTATGATTTGCTATGAGCTCCTTTGCTATATGCTCCTTACTTTCACTGTTACTGCAAAATCTTTCCAACAAACATTACCCTTCCTTCACGCGAGCGGAACACAAGATTTCCGCCATTTCAACATGGCTATTTTCACATAAGACTTCAACAAAATAAAACGTTCAGCATAAATAGAACTTAGCGTGATCCAAATTTTTTACTTCTCCTTGGTTTTTTTTTTTTTTTCACATCCCGCTTTTCTCTCGATCCATATGCTTTCTTGTCTTCTAATGTTCCTGAATTAGAAAGAATTAGGCAGAACCATCTTTTAGAGCATTACGTTTTCCTCGTAACTCAAGAGAGCAGGTATTTATTTCGGAGTCGTGCTTTAGAAATGACATCCTCTTTTAGGATGGAGTAAATCTCAGCCTACAGAGCTGCTAAGCTGAGCTGCTACT
This sequence comes from Phocoena sinus, assembly GCF_008692025.1. NCBI lineage: Eukaryota > Metazoa > Chordata > Mammalia > Artiodactyla > Phocoenidae > Phocoena > Phocoena sinus. The sequence continues at coordinate 29,721,728 of NC_045773.1, read as the reverse complement.
TCTTGAAAAGGGTTCTTCCCAGATATGCTACAGAGAGCATTAACTTCACAAATGAGATTCTTTTCAAAGTAGTCATTGTAAAACATACGAGAAAAACCACGCTCATCCAACTCCCTGCAACCCACGAGCATTGATTTGATAGCTCAAGACAGGATAAATGACTCCGATTAGGCCAAAGATCCCTGGTTATAGGGACCTCCTAAATCATATCTCAGTTTGGGTCTAGAGTGATGATCTGGGAGCATTCAGAGGGCTGCATATCTTAGCCTGGCTCCCACACAGGGGGCCAGGGAGATTTGTGGGACCCTGTCCGGTGGCTTTGAGGCACAAACGATGAATACTACTAAGGCAATAATAATAAAAAAGGAAATAGGCAGTGGGGAAAGCCCTGGACCCATCCCTCATTTTTCTCATAGTATACTTCATCATTCAATGAGACAGAGTGATTCCATAGACAGTGCCCAGAAATTAGATAATGTGGGAAATCGATAACATTTCTTTTTCTGGATGATTTCACTGACCGAGGCCTGGGATTTCTGTTGACTAAACTCCTTTAATTCTTCAATGCAGAATGGAACCCTTGCTCGCTTCAGTCTCCACGGTTCACCTCCATGGAAGATGCACTGCACCATGCATTTAGCCTGAACCTCCTTTACAGAAGGAACTGCAGTCGAATTCTAATGACGACATCTTCAATTTACCAGGAATCTGGCCACAGACCCAGGATTTACAGTGGTGGAGACCTTCTTAGGAACGTTTAGCATGAATGTCCCCTCACTGCACCGGTCAGGACTGGCTGTGCAGGAGGCGAGGTCGGACGAACAGTTTATGATGACTTTCCTATGCCTCTTAATATTCGGAACTAATTTTCGGTCAAGAAGATCATCGAATGGCTGACTGTGTGTTGTTGCACGGAAAGAAACAAATGGTTCTTCGTGTTGGTTTAGGACGCTGCCTGGCCCTGATTACTGCCGGCACTGGCTTAATTCATGAATGTGATTAACCAACAATTCATCTTTTAAAAGGAGTTCCACAAGCAGGCCATGCCGGGCTCATGGGTATGAAAGTTGGGAATCATATTCTGCTCCCAAGAAACATACCTACACCAGCAAAAAATCTAGACAGAGAGCATCACAGGTAACGCTGAATGAGTGACAAGTCCCACAGCCAGGGCAAGCTGTAAAGTGCTCACTACAGACACGCAGCCACCAAATCTGGATTTCAGAGCAAGCACAGCGTTCACTTTAAGCCCAGTGACAGAGAAGCTGCAGGTCCCCAACCCTGTGTCACAGGGTAATGAGGTACAGATTCTGCAGCTGAGCTCATTGCCCGATCCTGCTTATTACCAGCTGTGGACAGTCACCCATCTCCGAGCTTCAGAATCCTCTTTTGTAGGATGAACCTACCCCACGTGAGGATTGAATGGGTTAGTATCACAAAGCGCTTAGACTCGTGCTTGGAGCTTAGTTAGCATCAGTGTCAGTGTTTGCAGCCACCGTTGCTGTTGCCGCCTCTGCTGCTGCCACCCTCACCTCTACTGCTGCTACCTGACCACCAAAAACTTTCATTTTTAAATTAAATGTTTAAATAAATACTCATGGAACAAGTCACCTTCCAACTCTCTTCTAAGGAGTTCAATCTATTCTTTAAAAATTTATTCAGTTGAATCCTAACATAAAACAAACAGAAGTAGGACCATTCTCCCACAAGCCAATGCAAGACCCCTGCACACATATCCCAGCTCCCAGAAGCCCTGGGGCTTCCGCACGGCACAGCGTGAAAACCTTTGCTTTCAACCCACTGGGGAAGGAGACTGAAAGCAGAGACCTGGGGGCCTCTCCCTTAGGGATACAAAGCTTCAGGCAGTGGAGCTTGATGGTTAAGTCTGCCAAGTTCTAAGGTCATATGACCGAAGATGACATTCCCATTCCAACTGTCATTTCTTGAGTGACCCTGGGAAACAGTTTTACACCTGTGAGCCTTGGGTTCCAGAGGTATAAAAATGCAGATACTAATGGACCTTCTTCGAATGACTGCAGAGAGGAAGAAATGAGATAACGCACGAAGAGCCCTCAGCATGGCTCCTGTCACCATAAGGAAATGCACAACCAATTTGAGCAGCTCTTCTAGTTATTTTCGTTCACGTCTCTGTTCAAGCATTACCTCCCGCTATAAACTGAATGTGTGTGTGCCCCTAAAATTCATATGCTGAAATCCTAGCCCCCCATGCTATGGGTATTAGGAAATGCAGTCTTTGAGAGGTAATTAGGTCATGAGAGTGGAGCCCTCGTGAATAGGATTAGGGACCTTATAAAAGACACAAGTGAGTTTGCTTCCCTCTCTCTGCTCCCCGCCATGTGAGGATAGAAGAAGGGAGCCATCTGCAAACCGGGAAGCAGGGCCTCACCAGATACCGGCTCTGCAGATGCCTTTACTGTAGACTTCCGAGCCTCCAGAACCGTGGAAGGTGTTGTTGTTTAATGAACCCAGACTGCGGTGTCCTGCTGTAGTAGCCTGAAGTAAGACACCTCCCTAGTGAGGACTCTCCCCATTCCTTAATATAAAAGGACCTCCACCATAACACCGTCTCCATGACACAATCCCCCTTCCCCACCTGTAATTACAATCTCTATTTGTTTACTTTAAAATTTTTTTTGACATATTCATAGTGGTGACCTCAGCACCTGGAATGACGCTTAGCACACAGAAGACACTCAGTAGATATGTACAGAATTAAGTGGAATAGGAGAAGGAGGAGGAAAAAGGAGGCTTTCCTGCCCGACATTCAAGAGATTACAGGAATGGATCTCTCGACCCTGAATCTCTACTGGACTTGAAACCAGGAGATACAATTAATTCTTTATAGAAATAGCGGAAATAAATGGGATGGCATGTACTGTTGTGTACTGGGTTGGCCAAAAAGTGCCTTCGGTTTTTAAGGAAAAGTAAAAGACACGTTTTTCAATTTCAACAAGAACTTTATTGAACAACGTAGTCACCCTTTTGTTCCACTGCCTTCTGCCATTTTTCAGACAACTTTAAAATTCCATCTTCCCGAAACTTTTTACCTTCTGGAGCAAAGAACTATTCCAGGTGCCTTTTACAGTCTTCCAGGGATTTGAAATTTTTTCCATTAGGAGAATTTTGTAAAGACCAAAGTAAATGGAAATCCGAAGGTGCAATGTCTGGTGAATACAGCAGATGAATCCGAACTTCCCAGCCAAGCTGTAACAGTTTTTGCCTGGTCATCAAAGAAACATGCGGTCTTGCTTCATCCTGATGGAAGATTATGCATTTTCTGTTGACTAATTCTAGATGCTTTTCATAGAGTGCTGCTTTCAGTTGGTCTAGCTGGGAGCAGTACCTGTTAGAATTAATCGTTTAGTTTTCCGGAAGGAGCTCATAATAGAGGACTCCCTTCCAATCCCACCATAGACACAACATCACCTTCTTTGGATGAAGACCGGCCTTTGGTGTGGTTGGTGGTGGTTCATTTCACTTGTCCCACGATCTCTTCCATTCCGCATTGTTGTAGAGTATCCACTTTTCATTGCCCGTCACAATTTGTTTTAAAAATGGAACGTTTTCGTTACGTTTAAGAAGAGAACTGCGTGCGGAAATACGGTCAAGAAGGTCTTTCTTCGCTTAACTTATGAGGAACCCAAACATCAAAGCGATTAACATAACCAAGCTGGTGCAAATGATTTTCAATGCTTGACTTGGATATTCTGAGTAGATTGGCTATCTCCCGTGGGGTATAACATCGATTGTTCTCAATTAATGTCTCAATTTGATCGCTATCAACTTCAACTCGTCTACCCCACCGTGGATCATCGTCCAGCGAGAAATCTCCAGCACGAAACTTCGCAAACCACTTTTGACACATTCGGTCACAGCACCTTCTCCATACACTGCACAAATCTTCTTTTGCGTTTTTACCTTCCTTAAAATAATAAAGCATAATAATATGCCAAAATGTTGCTTTTCTCTTCCATCTTCAATATTAAAATGGCTATACATAAATTCACCAATTTTGATAAGTTTGGTTTCTTTTTAATGCACGCTGATACGACAGCTGTCACATACAACCTAACAAGATTGTTTCGGATGAAGTTAAAGACAACTAAGTGCTACTGGAGCCATCGTACGGAAAAAAATGAACGAAACTTTTGGCCAGCCCAATATATAGTAGCGTAAGATGACTGCGCTCAAACCGTCCACTACTCCTAACATTGCTCTCTTCTGTGAAGGCACAGTGCAGGGAGCGGGGGAATCAAATTAACTTCGAGTTTTGCCAAAATGAAAGTCCAGCCAAAGTAGCAAAGACACAAAACACCGATCTCCTCACCGGCCTCTCACTCTTTTCTGCTGAAGACTGCTCTACATTGTGACCTCTCTCTGCCTCTCTCTCTGTCCCTGTCTCTCCCACACTTGGCTTTATTTTGTCCATGCAAAAGGCCTCACACATTCTCTTTTATCCTAAAACATCCTATAGCCTCCCACTGTGGGTACTGTGTACACGATTCAAGTTGGGACTCTTGGCTGGCTTTATGTGTACTTTGAGGACTTGTGTTGTATTTGGATTCAAAACGTGCTAGCAGACATTGAAAAGAGCACGTGAGACTCAGGGCCGCACGGCAGCCACCAGGCTATCGTGAGGACCTCGAGAGATGGGGACTTCTGCAGGGGCTGGAAGAGACCCAGGAGATGAAGGAACACAGCACCATCAGATTCCGTGAGCACAGACGCCCCCGGTCTTCCTTTCCTGACAACAATCCCAAACACGCGAGGTGTGACATGGTTTGTTAAGGTGAGAAGGGCTGCTATGCAGTGGGGGCAGCTCGTCTGGCAAGGGTTGGGGACCGGAAGTCTGGTGATGGGTGGAAAGCTATGTCACCTTTGAGGGGAGCTTACCCTTGTAAACTGCTCTCTTCCCCCAACTGCCTGGCCCCGTACCAAGGCCAAAAACGTCTCCTAAGGCCCTGGGACCTGGATTCTTCTCATGACCTCAAAGTAGCCTCAGCAACTAGGGAAGGATCATGCTGAACGATTCACATCACCACCATCAGGGAGGTGGTAGGCCCCTGACAGAGGGCCTCCAGATGCCCGGTTCGAAGGCTCTTTCCGAGGGTAGGACTGCTCACCCCACCCCAACCTTTCTGAACTCTTACTTCACCTTGTTCTCTGACTGGCAGCCCTGCTGCTATGCATCCATATTTAGCTTCTCAGCCTTAATCTTTATATGTGGCCCTTCCTACGGGCAGCCTCTTTGGTTCTCAGGCAATCACCAGCCTTGGACTCCACCTCTCCAGAGATCTTTGGAATCCATACCCTGTGCCTCTTGCAGGAACCACCTTCTTCCCGACACTCCCGTGCCCCAGGTTGACTCCCCAAACCCAGCTTGAGCCCACATCTCATTTCCACCTCCTCACACATCGAGGGATGAGTTTTATCAGGTTGTTGGCTAAATAGTCAACCAAGAGTGGGTGTGGTCGAGGAAGTCACATTTACAAGACAGAAACCAAGGCTTTTCCTTGAACAGAACAGCAATTCACCTTTTACCAAGAGGCCTCAGGTGGACATTCCTCCAGGCGGTGCCCCCAAGACCCCAGCTGACCCAGTCCCTCTCTCCCCGTCAGCAACTCACTTCTCTACTAGGTCTTTATCTAGGTAGTTCAGCCCGAGAGATTATGACAGTTGAACAGGTTTCAACCGGAATGCTAAGCCCACTACTCTGAGCACAGACCTGCCCTCCGATTACACTAGTAAGAAGAAAAACCGAGGCACCGCAATAAATCTGTGGATGAGTCTTGGAGATCATGCAGCTTTGCTCAAATTTTACTCCTGGTATCGCAAGCACTTACACGAGGCGGGTAGCAAAGCGGGACATGGGAGGGAGACCAGGGCACCAGGCTCACAGAAGGAGAAGGCTGGCAAGCACCACGCATTTTCAGGTTGGCACAAGTCGAAGATTATTTGGGCCTGGGATGAGAAGGAGATTAGGCAGCTGGCTAGGGAGCAGGCAAAGAAATATTTTCAACCTCAAGTAAATCAGCATGGAAATTGGAAGACGATTTATATCTCAGGGATGGAAGAAGGAGAAGAATATTCACATCTGTTTTACTGGAAATGCCCCCTTCCTCCCAGCCCTTCTCTGCATAGAGTCCGAGAAGCGGGGCCCTTGGGAACCTTCACTTCAATTAGAACCATTGACTGCAAATGGGAATGAGAACACCACCACTCTCCTCAGCTAATTACAGAGGCCTCTTTCCCGCTGCCTGCATAAACGCAGAGCATCCTGGCTGAATATGCATCCTGGCATAGTCAACAATGGCTTTTTAGAGACTCTGCAACTCTCTCTCAAGTACGAAGGCCAGCCCAGGACTGAAGGAAAGAACATACCTGGCTCTACCATGAGAATTTTTCTATAGCTCAATACCCTTCCTTTGTCACATACGTGTCCTAAGTCAGTGGAACTTACATACCCCTGAGAGCCACGGGCAGCTTAGAGAAGAAGGTAGTGGTGAAAAATGCAGCTCTGGAGCTGGACTGCCTGTGTCTGAATCCCCATGCCAGCACCACTCTCTGGAACTCAGAGCAAGTTACCTGATTTCTCCAGGCCCCAGTCTCCTCAACTTTGTACATCTCCTAGCATTTTCTCCCTGAGAATTAGGAATAAATTATGTAAAATAAATGCTAGCAAAGGCCTAGCCCACAGTAGGCAGTCTCTAAATGTTAACTCTGGTTATCATTTTTATTTTATTGGTAATATCTACAAATACCTTAATTATTTTGAGATAATTATAGATTCAAAGAAAGGTACAAAAATAGTACAGAGAGATCCTGGGTAGCGTACCCTTCACCTAGTTCTTCCAGCCACTAGGCAATGTAGTAGGTACAGTAACACTCAACCACAGTACAATATGAAACCCAGGGAACTGACGTTGGTAGAATGTGTGTATAGTTCTAAGTCACTTTAGTACATGTACAGATGTACAACCACCACTGTAACCAAGATACAAAACAAATCCATTACCACAAACATCTCCTTGGTGTCCCCTTACATCCATACTTGCACCCCTCCCCCTACCGTCCCTAACCACTGGCAAGCGATAACCTGTTCTCTAACGGTATAATTCTGCCATTTTGAGAATGCTGTGTTGGAATAATACTTTAGCTGACCTTGTGAGATTGGCTTTTTAACTCAGCATAACGTCTTTGAGATCCATCCAAACCGTTGCCAGTGTACCAACACCTCAAGCCTTTTCACTGTTGAGTAATGCTCCACAGTAGGGATATACCACATTTTGTTAAACCATTCACCTACTGAAGGACCGTTTGGTGGTGTCCAATTTGGGACTAGTACAAATAAGCTATTGTGAACACTCAGGCACGTGTTTTCGTCTGCGTTTAAATTTTCATTCTCTGGGATGAGTACCCAAAAGTGTAACAGCTGGGTCCTGTGATTAGTGTATGTTTGGTTTTCAAGAAACTGCAAACCATCTTCCAGAGTGGCAGTAGCATTTTCTATCCCCACCGGAGAGACTCAGTTTCTCCACGACCTCGCCGGCTTTTGGTGTTGCCACTTTACTGTGTCTGTTCTAATCTCTGTGTAGTGAGAGCCCATGCAGTTTTTTTTGTGTGTGGTTTTTTTCTTTTTTTTGCGGTACGCGGGCCTCTCACTGCTGTGGCCTCTCCCGTGGCGGAGCACAGGCTCCAGACGCGCAGGCTCAGCGGCCATGGCTCACGGGCCCAGCCGCTCCGCGGCATGCGGGATCCTCCCGGACCGGGGCACGAACCCGCGTCCCCTGCATCGTCAGGCGGACTCTCAACCACTGCGCCACCAGGGAAGCCCTCCCATGTAGTTTTAAGTTGCATTTCCCTAAGACCTAGTGATGTGGAACATCTTTTCATGTGCTTATCTGCCATCATGTGTGCACTTCACTGAAATGTCTCCCTAGGCCTTTTGTCCATTTTCTGATTGGATTTTTCATTTTTTCTACTATACTTTTGAGAGTTCTTTTAATATTCTAGATACGAATTCTTTATGGGTAACTTTTTAAATTTCAGGAATCCTTCCTTGGTCTCTTCAGCTAATCGCTTCTTTCTCTAACTTCTTTATAGAAGTTTCACTTAGGATCTTCACTCCTCTCACCTTGACTCTTCCAAAGACAGCACTCCTAGCTGCCTCACTAACCTATAAGCAGAATCCGTGGCTGTCTTCCTCAGTGCCTTGCCGGGGGTTGGGTATCTATCTAGCTTCCCACTAATATCCACCAAGAGACTGAATCAAACATACCTGGCTTTTCATTCAGTTACTGTAAGACTTCAACCCAAATCAAAAACCACGGTTACCATGGATACATGGCTTGGGAGCAATGTAAATCATTAAATACCTTGGAAAGGATAACTAATTACAAGAGGAAATACACAGACCCAGATGTGTTAATGATTAATTTCTTCTCGGCTACCACACTTCTAGCTAACACGGCAACACAGGGCCGTTTACTGAGGAGTATCTATTTATGCCAACCTGGAGCTCACATTTAGTTAATTAAGCACACACGCATTTCAGAATTTCTGATCTGCGGGCTGTGTTTACACATGAACATCATATTCTATACACGGGCAACTGTTTAGCACTTCTAACCTAGTTCAAGCCTTATATTTAATTATATTTATTATATTTAATGAGGGAGAGTTGCTGAGGGGAATGCAGGGTATGGCTTTGAATTAAATAAACAGCTATCTTCCTTACAAATCACAACAATATGTAATTAAATAATGAGATATCTGAGCTTTGTAGAGTCTTTCTTCCAAAGGAATTAAAGCTCCAAAGAAGACCCAGTCACAGGGGGAGCTGTGGAAGGAGTGTAGGTAAGAAAACATGGCGGCCAGATTCTCGCCCTGCTTCCTGGTCTCCCTGGGTCTCAGTATCATCACTGGTTATAAAATGAAGACACAAATGGAATACTCCCCTCCCCCCTGCACCCCACCGCCTCTGCCATGGGTGTTCTAAGGGTCATGTGCTGTAACAGGCGCATCTTTGTTAAAGGAAAAGCACAACATAAAATACAAGAATTATCACTGCAATTAGTTGAGTGGATTTCATTATTTGGGTTTTACACAGCAGACAAAAAAACTGCCATTCAAGGAGGCTCTCCATGATCTGCACTCCCACCCACCCCGACCCCACCGCCAACCTCAACCCCTTATTCTTCTTCCCCTCGTTCATATATGCCAGCCACCTTGACCTTCGTCTATCCCCCATAACAGCAGGCACATTCTGGCCTTGGGGGTTCCACACCTGCAAATGCCCCTCCACAGCGAGCCTTTCCCTGATTTCACCCTCCAATCAAAACTATCATCCACTTCCCCCCCATTTTACGCTGCCTCTTTAAATGTCTTCACAGTGCTTACCACTATCTAAAAGCATTGTGTTTCTTTGCTTACTTGCTTTCTTTTCAGCTCCTCGACCTCCACCTTCCACCAGAATGAGGAAGAGCAAACTCGATGGCTTGGCATTACTTCTGTGCTAACACCTCAGATGAATTCACTGTAGTGCCCAGGAGGGTAACACATACTCTTTCCTCCAGGACAGACCTAACAGGCACTGGGCAAAAATCTTCCTTTTACTCTATATAACTTTGGAAAATACCTTTGATTATAACATTGATAGCCATTGTCTTCATGATGGGTTCTCAACAGGCACAAGAATTCTGCAGCCCATAAATGAGACAACTTCATACGAGTAACCAGTAGCGCTCACAGTAATAGTATTGTGTTGAACCACATGAAATGGATGAGATTCACTGTCTTGACCCAAATAGATCCCCATGGTTCCACAGAGACAAAAACAGCAGCAGGAGCCCTTGCATATGCCAGGCTTTGTATTTAAAGTGTTTGACACCACTGTTGACTGAAAAAAAAAAGACCAACCTCAAAGTTCAGAATTCTGAATTTTATTCAGCTGACTTGCTGAGGACCTAAGCCCAGGAGAGAGCTTCTCAGGTAGCTCTGAAGGACTGTTCCAAAGAGGTAAGGGAGGATCCAGGGTATATAGGAGTTTTGCAGAAACAAATCTGGTAGTTGAATATCAAAAGATTTCTGCTAACTAAAGAAAAAACAGACATCTCGAATTAATGAATTTAGCAATTTCCTACGTATGGAAAGATGCAAGAGTCTCGCTGAAGTCATTCCTTTGATATGCACCTTAACTGTCTAGGGCCAGCAGCCTACTTTTCTCCATTCTGAATTCCCCTCAAGATGCACGGTCCCGGGGTGGCGGTGCGGGGAGAGCTACAGTGACTGATGGCTTGCTGGCCACAACATCCTCTGTTTACTGATATGGTAGGTGGCGTCCTCTGTCCACACCATCCTAGCTCGTACGCGTCTCACCACAGTCCCATAATCTGAGTATTATAACTATTCACGTGTTCACAGATGAGAACGCTAAGGCTCAGGAAGGTTAAGGGGGTTAAGGGATTTTCCCAGAGATGTAGTGTCATCAGGATACAAACCCCACCCTATACAATCCCAGAGGAGATAATGTGCGTTCCCTTCCCACGGACTAGTGTGCATTTAACTGGGTTCACAGCACAGAAAGAAGACAGAGCAACGGAGGTTGTTATTCTGTGCTCTGTTGCCTCGAGCACTCCATGGCCACTGATACTGAGTGGGAACTCCTAAACTACACTGACCCTCAAAATGAGATGAGTTGACAAATTTCATGACCACAGACACTGCTTCCAAAAGAAAAAGAAACTGCTGATAAAATGGGTATAGAAACATATGTTAGTACTTCCTGCTGTTTGCCTTTAACCCAGACAAGAATTCTGAAGAGAACCCTGAGACCAGCTTGCAAGGCCTCAGTCTCCTCTGCCGCTTTGGACACCTGAGACCCTTCAGCCACCTCTAGGCCCTCAGTCCAGGAGCGAGACCATTAGACCTAAGGCCTCTCACCTTGGAGAGGTGACTCTTCTTGCCCCAAAGTTTAAGTTCCCACTAAAACTTTAGGGTTTCTGAGCCCAACACAGGCCTCCCCACATCACCAGTTGCTCCCATCAGCCTCCTAGCTCCCTGCCTCCCCCACTCCCTAGATCGAAAACAACTCTCCCCCTGGAAAGCCCCTTCACCCAGCTCTGCCCAGGGCCATCACCCCTGCCAGCCCAGTTTTTCCCCTGGCTCACCTTCCCAACCACCACATTTGCATCTCAAAGCTAAGAACCGAGACTGGTCTTCTCTTGCCCGCAATGTCCCTAAGAACAATGATCCACAATCTTCACTCAACAATCACCTCCTCTAAACTTGCACTGTTGGGTATGGCAACCCCTTTCCAGTTTTGCTGACTGTGGCCTCCAGTTGCTTCCCCCAAATTCCTCTCACGGGGCCTCTCACAGTCTTCATCTCTGCCTGGTCCAGGATCTCATACAGGGCATCCACAGTATTACTGAGAATGACTGATCCCTCAGGCTCACCTAGAAGTTCCTGGGTTCCTCGTACATGCAGTGAATTTCACTGCCCTCCACTGTACTACCATTCTCATGATGTTTTAATATAGGTTTCACTATTATTTAAGTATGGTGAGACCAACAGATCAGAAGATGACTGCCATTGAAAAGACAGTTCATTATACTATCAGGTTCCAAAGCAGGGGACATGCCATGACATGGGGAAAAACTGGGGTTGGTCAAGAGGCAGAGGGGGAGGGGAAAACCATGAGTAAGAGCCTTTATGTGGTTTCCATGGAAAGGAATGGGCAAGGCAGGATAAGCAGGCTTAGGATTGGCTAGTCTGAATAATTTCAGCAGGCTGTAGGGCACAGGGGCTGCCCCTAGCTGTCTGGTGCCTGGTCCTGGGGTGATTAGAGCAGGTGGACAGTGGCCTGGGGTGTGAGAGCCCTGTGAGAGCCTCATAAAAAAGGTGGCTGGGTGTATGAGCTCTGGATTGGTTGGTGTGCACTGGAAAGGCTTACTCACAGGCTAGCCTTTTACTATCTCTAGAAACTGGCTAGCCCTGGATGGGCAGTCCCTCCAGGGTCATTAAGGTTCCGGATGTTAAAGCATCAGAAACACAATACATTCAAAAATAAAAGATATGGGAAATACCTATGCATTTTTCTCATCATCCAAGCTATTCTACCTCCCAAATAAAAAACCCCCTGATGGCCATTTCTGAAAAAACCTGCTGAGTTTCTCTACAAGAACAGCCAGACTGCACATTAAGTTCACCAGGTATAACATTTAGGTTGTCATCTCATCACCAAATCCAGTATTCCAGACATACCAGGTTAGAGACACTTGGGTCAAATTGACCTCCCCACCACCCCCTGCCAGTCGTCCGCCAGGCTCTGTGGAATCTCCTCCCTCTCATGGCCATCCCCTCAGCCACATCCACTGGGACAGGCCATCTCCAGGTGTTCATCTCCCTGACCAGATCTAGAGGCACGGCCCTTCTATGGTCTCCATTTCTGGTGTCACCCTGTAGAGTCTTTACGTCACAGTCCTGCTCACCACCTACGTGTGATCACTTCAAGCTACTCTTCACTTGCAAGACACTAGGTTCTGAGGGTAGCAGTAAGGTGAAACTCATGGATGGTTAGACTGCACTGGAAAGATCCCTTAAATCAACTGTAAATTCCATGAATAGATTTCCCCTCACCAAAAATTCCCATTTTCCCTCATTGGAACCAAGCACAAGTTCTACAACTGAGTACCTGATGGAGTCCAGGTTTGGGTTTAGGGGGAAAGAGGCAGCCAAAAAACATACTTAACCACAAGGATCGCGCTCCCACAGCAAGATGCTCAGCTGTGAGAAGCGTCGGCACTTCAGCCAATGCAGGAGCACATGTACCGTGAGCAGTGTGGTCCATGACCTAAATCCAGAGGTTCACTTCCTTTCTCCCTATGTGTTTGTCTCTATTTCCATGTCAGCTTCTGGCTTTTTGTCTCTGTTTCGACAAGTGTGTGTCTGGGTGTTTTTCTTTTGCTCTTCTCTGTCTGTCCTTCAGGGTCCCTTTCCTGATGTCTGTCATGTGTCTGGCTCTATGTGTGCACCTCTGTGTGTGTCTTGTTCTGCATCTTCTCTCTCTCTCTCTCTCTCTCTCTCTCTGTGTGTGTGTATGTGTTTATAACCCTCCATGTGTGTGCACTGGTTGTGTGTGTGCACATCCCTTTCTCTGTGAGTGTCTCCTTGGGCGTACATTTCTCAGGATAGAGGTCTCAAGCACTTTGAGTTGATTGACTTCGGATATACTAGCCACATGCAATTCAGAGCCACAGTCAGCCCTGTCCTCTCCTCACACCCCCAAGGGCTCCCCAGGCTGCAGGGCTAGGTCTACTTCTTTAGCATGACCTTCCAGGTCCTCTGCAACCTGTCCCCACCAGGTGTGCCAGCCCCACCTTCTGCATCACCACGTGGACGGCATAGTCTGGCCCAGGCATTGGCAAATATATTTTTAGCAAGGTACATTTTCCCTTTGTTCCCCAAAAACTCATGCTGAAGAAACCTCCACATATGAAAGGGAATGGCGTGGCACCATAGCAGGTAACTACCAGGAGGGTGGGGGGCCCAGAGCCACATTCAGCCTCCCCCTCAGCAGCCTGCAGCCAGAGGCCAGACTGGAGCCAAAAACCACCGCTGGAACTTCTCCAGCCCCTGTAGCTCCTTTGCTATTCTCTATGTATCAGAAGCCCTGGCTCCTGGGTAAAGCTCACGTGTCACCTTTTGCAAAGCTGTGAGTGCCCAGGGTGCTGCCAACAAGCAGCATCCTGGTCCCTGAGTGTTGGCCTGTTTGCTGACGCACCTTCATGTCCAGAGGTCCCGGCACCCGTAGCAAGAGCCAAGGGGGTGTATTAAAGGAGTGGCCCTGCTTCAGCTTTTAAGGCCAAACCGCAGAAGCGTTGTTTGTACTTTTGCCTTCTTTGTGCCCAAGTGGGAGGTCTCGGAGAGGTTGTTGTATTCTGGTCTTAACGCTCAAGTCACGAAATGGCCTGAGCAAGAAAATAGCGCATTAACTGAAGAGTGGAGAAGAGAGGAACAAGGAGAAAACCAAACACTAGAAGCAAATCAGAACCCAAGAAGCCTTCATGGGTACGCCAACAGTTGGTGACAGCCTCAGTGATCAAGGGAGGGAACCTAACATTTTTAGAGGGTTTTGTTGTTGTTGTAGTTTTTGTGTTTTGTTTTTCCAAATGTGTGTTTGTGCTTCTCTGTTAAAATACAGGTCTGATTCCTTCTAATTGCTCCAGCTCACTTGCATGAATCCTCCGAAAGACCCAGGGCTTTCAGAACTCAAGACATGTTTCATAATTTGCGAACAACTCATTTCAACAAACAGCATTTGAGAAAAGCATTGTGCTCGGGCTTCTTGTAGACATACAAGGAAGGAAAATACTACGCTCCCTCGCCTCTGACACACGCACGCGCGCGCGCACACACACGACCCCTCATCTAAGGACAACTGTGATAAGTGCTGAAGGGGATTAAGGGTAAGACTCGTATTGTGGGAAGATCTGGGATCTGACACTCAAAAGGAGGCAGGAGTAAAGGACACCTCAGGTGGAGGAACAGCCTGAGCAAACACCTAGGAAGGAGAGCGTTTGGCATATTCCAGGCACATACAATAACAGCTGCACTGAGTTTATGATGAACATGTCCATGTTGAATGTGAACTCAAGGCCAGAGTGGCACTGAGAAGCAGAGGTGTTTCATGACTTCCTTTGGAAAGTTTCTTATGTTATATTAAATTATTTTGATATAATTTAAATTAAATGTAAAATATAAATTAAATTCAATTATATAAATTATATTAAAAATCTAGGAAGGACATTGGAGATAGTTCTTTTTTTTTTTTTTTTTTCCAATCCCGTCCTTTTAAAAATGAGGAAGCCAGAGCTGCAAGGTGCAGAATTTAGATGAGAACTCAAAACTGTTCTCAAATCACTTTGAATTTAAATATCTACGATTGTAATTTGAATTTAAGGGGCTGAAATAAAATTGGCATTGCCATTTGCTACTTTTCTGCATCGATGCCATTAAGAGAGAAAAACGGTGAAGCATTCAGAGCCTTGAGTTGCCAGCTCCAGTTCTGAAAGCTTAGACAGCCACTTACAAAATATGTGACCATGGTTAGGTCCCCGTCACACTGAGTCTTGATCTTCTTGTCTCTGCTATAGGAATGATGATAGTATCGATATTACAGAGTGTCTGTAAAGATTTGGTGAGACCATGTACCAAAATGGCTCTTACCAAGGTCATCAGTGATCTCTAAGCTACCAAATTCAATGGTCCCCATCTCACTAGACCTCTGGACAGCAGTGTCTGACACAGCCGATAACTCTTTCCCACAGATACCCACCATCCCCCCCCCCACCTTGGTTCCTAGGATGACCTTCTTTCTTGGTGTTACTTCTCTCCCTCGGATACTTTTCAGTCTCCTTTGCTGACTCTCCTTCTACACAAATTCTAAATGTTGGAGAACCTCTGGGTTTGGTTCTATATCCTACCTTCTCTAGCAACACACTTTTCCTAGTTGATCCCATTCAATCCCACTGCTTTAAATACCATCCATATGTTCATGACAAATACATTCATAGCCTCTGCCCCTACTTCTCCTCTTCTTTCCAGGCTCTAAATGTCAAGCTACCTGCTCGAGAGCTCCCTGTGAATGTCGTAGAAGGGTCTCAAGCCAACATGTCCACAACTAAAATTTCCATTGCCCCATCTCTAAACTTGATTCTTCCCCACCTTGGTAAAGGTACCTCTATCCACCCATCGTTCAAGCCAGAATCTAAGAGAGTCATTCGTGACCCCTCCATTTCTCCCTCTCTCTCCATCCATCACCAAGTCCCAAGGATTCCACGCCTCAAACGCAAGTTAAGTCTGGGTGCTTTTTTCCCACCCCCCACTGCTGTCTCCTGATGACTGGGGGGCCCTCTTCAGTGGCCTCCTGACTCCACTGTTGCCCCTCTACAGTCGTTTCTAAACACAGAAGCTAGCCTGACATTCAACAAGTGGAATTCAGATCCCCGTGCTCTCTTGTGCTACGTCCTTCAATGGCCTCTTGTTCCTCTTAGAATAAAGGACAACACCTGAGATATGTCTTCCAAGTCCTCCAGGATTGACTCACAAAGCTCCTCTGGCACCACTCTCCTCTTTGATCATTTCGCTGCATCCCCACTTGCCTATTATCCATTCCTAGAATAAATCATACTTTCCTGAAACAGGGCCTTCACATGTGCTGTTCGTTCCTTAGCCAGCAAACTCTTCTTCCTTAACCTAGTGGCGAAGAGCCCCAGGTCTGGAGTCAAACTGCCTTACTGGTTGTGTGACTAAGGACAGGCTCCGTGGTATCTCTGTGCCTTATTTTTCATCATCTGTAAAATGCAGACAATAGTGTCTACCTTATATCGTTGTGAATATTAAATTAAACTAAATATGTAAAGCCCTAAAAAGGATACCTGGCATATAGGAAACAATATACGCTAGCTGTTATCTTCAAAAATCACCATTATCCTTCAGCTCTCAGCTTAAATGGTGCTTCTTACCAAGCCCTTCCTTATACTAACCTCCAGGTTAAATCCATTCTGTTTTCATCAACTAACCTTAATTGGTCATCAAATATTTATTTTGAGGCTTACCGTCCATTTCGGTCTCTCACACTACACTGCAAGCTCTACAGAACAAAGACCTTGACTTGACAGTATTTCCTGTGGCCCTTAGAGCTTGGCACAGGAACCGAGAAATACATAGTATACACTCACTGTCATGGGTGTGCCCCCAAACTTCACATGTTGAAGCCCTAACCCCCAGAAATTCTGAATGTGTCTGTATTTGGAGACAGGGACTTTACAGAAGCAATTAAGTTAAAATGAGGCCATGAGGTGGACCCCAATCCAAGATGACTGACGCCCTTATAAGAAGAAATTTGGACACGCAAAGAGACACCAGGGATGCACGCACACAGGAAAAAAACACCATGTGAGCACACAGCAAGTAGATGGCCTTCTGCAAACCAAGAAGACAGGCTTCAGGAGAAGCTGAACAATCTGACACTTTGACTTGGAACTTCTACCCTCAGAACTATGAGAAAATAGATTTGTTGTTTAAGGCACCAAGTCTGTGGTATTTTACTGTGTCTGCCCTATCAAACTAATAACTCTGTAAACACTGGGTAAACTGATGAATGCACAGAGGAACACACCAGCCCAGCCGAGCTCCAAACGTGTAGTGGGTGTGCCAGAGCGGCTGACTCCTGCTCTTGAAACAATACAATGAATGCAATCATGACTAGTAGCAAATCCACCCAATGTGCATTGCCCAAGTGACAGAGGAAAAAATGTCTCAGGGACACTCAGTGCTTCTCAAGTGTGACACCAAAGCAGAATGTGATTAGTGATGAAGATCTGAGACTTTCCTTTGGGACCAACCAAATATTACTCTTAGGACCTCTCTCTATATAATGTGCACATGTTGGAACTTGACCACTTTTATGACGGACTGTTGGATACATACAAGGAAGAGTAGGTATTTCATACCCTGTAAGCAAATATTTCTCAGACATGAGAGCAAAACTGGAAATTAATGACTAGAATATTGTACTTCTAATATTTGGGCCCCATCGTTTTTAAAAATATATCCTTGAACATGGATGCATGTGTGTGTGTGCATGTCTGGGTATACACATGTGAGATGTATATGTATATATACATACATATGTATATAATTTTTCCGCTGAACGTAACTACATCATATACCATCATAGGATCTTAAACTAGCCAGCAAAGGTAGCCATATGATCTACATCTACCAAACTACCTTCAAAATAAAGCCCTTCTATAGCTGAGATGTGTATTTGTCACAAGCAAGTGCTGGGAAGGAGGAGGCATTTAAAATCATGACAAAGGGGCTTCCCTGGTGACGCAGTGGTTGAGAGTCCACCTGCTGACGCAGGGGACATGGGTTCGTGCCCCGGTCCAGGAAGATCCCACATGCCGTGGAGTGGCTGGGCCCGTGAGCCATAGCCGCTGAGGCTGCGGGTCCGGAACCTGTGCTCCGCAACGGGAGAGGCCACAGCGGTGAGGGGCCCAGGTACCGCAAAAAATAAAAATAAAAAAAGTAAAATAAAATCATGACAAAATTTCAAGACTTGGCACATTTTTTTGA
This sequence comes from Phocoena sinus, assembly GCF_008692025.1. NCBI lineage: Eukaryota > Metazoa > Chordata > Mammalia > Artiodactyla > Phocoenidae > Phocoena > Phocoena sinus. Next base: position 29,703,563 of record NC_045773.1, on the reverse strand, counting down.
CAGTAGCACTATCTCTTGTACAGTAGGCCCTTGTACCAGAGCTTCATATGTGTGCATTCAATATAGCAAGTTATTGGCTCATAATATGAAGCAGCATATATACTGATTCTTTTACTAGATCTTGAAATTAAAACACGTGATGCCTTTAAAAGAACTGTAAAGAATCACCAAGTGGATCACTCCACAGTGAGAACTGACGGACATAACCTAGGCTGTGGGAGAAAAGGTAGGTGATTTCTCTTTTGAAGAAAGCTCTCCTCTTACAGACGGATTTTCTACTGAAGAAGAACAAGTGTAATGAAGAAATATAATTAGGTATTTCATATAAATAAGGGGAGATGAACAAAATCAGGATTAACAAAGAGCTTTCAAACCAACGTCAGCTCCAAACAATGAGCCAGTACTACCTTGCTATCCCGAACCAGATGTCTCTAAGGTCCCTTCCAGCGCTAACCGCCTATGACCCTCTCCTCAGCTCCAAACAATGAGCCAGTACTACCTTGCTATCCTGAACCAGATGTCTCTAAGGTCCCTTCCAGTGCTAACCGCCTATGACCCTCTCCTCTTTTCTCTTTCCTCACCCTTGCTCTCGCAGTTGGGACAACGAGCTAGAAGCTCCGGAGAATCCCGACTTGCTCTGCTAGTGTTAAGTCATGTCAATCTCCGTTTTCAGCCTCAGGACTCAAAATAGCAACCTCTACCCACCATCTAGTGTCATTTTAATCGTGTGTGGCTTTGGTATATGCATTGAAAGTCAGCATCGGAGGGTTGACTGTCATTCAAGTAATCAACCTAAACTATAGCAGACACGGTAAGGGAAGTGTCGGAAACCCAGATTCGTGAATGACCGCAGGTCCTCTCCTCTGGCAGGAGGTAGACACACGAGGCGCCAGCACTACAGTCCTACTTTCATGTGTAATTACAACGGCCAGACAACAAAGCAGTGAGGATGGTTCCACGCTCTGCTCTATGTGTGGAGTGGCGATGGAGATCATCACCACCACCAAAGCTGTGGAATTCCTTCTCCAGTTCTTTGACGCTTTTCAATCATTGTCATAGCTACCATTTAATGATGATGCCTTATCATAAATAATCAGAATGCCAAAAATTAAGTATAGACTATTTCATTTAATCTCTTCAACCACTGAACCTATAAGACAGTATTGCCTCTGTCTTACAGAAAAATGAGGTTCGGGGAAGGAGGGTGAGTAACATATATGTAAAAGATTCTAACAAAATGTTCTGACTTGAAACACATATTCTTAATCATTTGGGATACCAGTTCTCACCTCAATGCATAAACTATGTGGCAACACCAAGGGAGGTGCAAAATCTCACAGGAAGTAATTTGAGTCAGTCATTCATTCATCCATCCATCCATCCATCTATCCATCCATCCATCTATCCATCCATGCATCTGTCCATGTCTCCATTCATTCTTGCTTCAAGAGATATTTACAATGCACCTTTTCACGTACTTGATGCTGGGACACAGTGGCGAGCAAAACAGACAAGACCCCTGACCTCACAGAGTCCAACTCTAATGGAAGAGCAGACATTCACTGATGGTGTGAATGTGTAATGACAGATTAAGCTCTTTTTTGAGGGAAAGGAGTACAGTTCAATGGGAGCCCATGACAAAGAAGGCTGACTTAGGCGGGGAGTCAGGTCTAAAGAAATGAGACTTAAGATGAGAAGTAAAGAGTGAGTCAACGTTAATTAGGTGGAAGAAAGGTGGTGGAATGAAAATAGAGCACTGCAGAGGGGAGAACAGCACTTGCAAAGGCCCGGGGGAAGGAATGAACATGCAGTGTTCAAGGAGCTGGTGAACAGTGTAGCTGGAACAAGTCAGCGAGGGGAAGGGTGTAAAGAGAAAAGCTTGGTGAAATAAGTAGGGGTCAGACCCTATTAAGGTGCATGGGTTGCAGTGGGAAACAATGGGAAGACTTAAGAGAAAGAGAGAGAGAGAGAGAAAGGAGAGAGAGGGGAGGGAGCAATGGTGCTTTTTCATAGTCAGTCAGACTTCAGGGGGCATAAATAATATGGGAAGCATGGCAGGAACCATATTTACAGCAACCAATAAATAGGTCACTCAATGGTTCAGATAAGAAATTTGGTAGCTTCGATTAAGTGGTGGCAGTGGTAATGAGGAGAAACAGATGGATTTAAGAAACACAATGAGGTGAAATCTAAAGAATTTTCCGATGAATTGGATTTGGGAAGATAAAGAAGCCGGAGGAATCAGTGGTCATCTCTAGGTTTCTCACTTGACCCATTAGGTTGTGGCATTCACTGATAAACTCCGAAAGGTAGTCCCATTGACTCCGAGGTACCTTTTAGGCTCCCTGGTAGAGAGGCCTAATAGGCAGTTAGGTGGTGGAGGTCAGGAGGGAGCAAAGAAGTCTGGGATGGAGATATTAACTTGAGGGTTAACCGTATACATAGAGATGGTTGCTGAGGCTTCGGGAAATAGAGAAGGGGTACTAAGCAAAACAATACTCATGGAAAACTGCAAAACACGCTTCTCAACTAACTACATTCTTCTAATTACTTTTCCTTTTGTTATGACTATTTGCATTTGTCTTTTACCCCCATGTTAAGAGAACTTCTAATTTTCACTTACACGTCCCATTGGCTCTTTTTTTTTTTTTTTTTTTGCGGTACGCGGGCCTCTCACTGTTGCGGCCTCTCCCGTTGCGGAGCACAGGCTCCGGACGCGCAGGCTCAGCGGCCATGGCTCACGGGCCCAGCCGCTCCGTGGCAGGTGGGATCCTCCCGGACCGGGGCACGAACCCGTGTCCCCTGCATCGGCAGGTGGATCCTCACCCACTGCGCCACCAGGGAAGCCCGGTTCTATTTTTTTAAGTTATTTTGCATATCTCTTTTATACTATGGATCCATATAGTTACTCCAGCTCTTGAGAAATGAGGAGAGAGAGGATCAATCACTAGCCGTCAGAATACCCAGATGAGACTCCAAGTAGTCAGATTATTCTGACAGCTAACATAGCAACAGATTGAATTCACTCACTAATAGTGCATTCAAAGAGATTGTCTTTGAGACTCCAAGATGATTCTTGATGCCTTCCTATCATGAACACCAAGATGTTTGAAAGTGGTGGGCGTGGGAGACTGGACCCGGCATTTTATGCCTAAAGGATTCCCCAATGTTTGGTTTTACGGTGGATTAAATTCACCATGACTAATTGGAAAATTCAAAGATGTTAGGACACACTAGCTATTAAAGCCATTTTTCTCATCTTCGAGCTTACCGCTTGATTGATTTATAGCTCAAACTGACAGTTACAGAAATGGAAATGTAAAGATGAAGCAGTCCCCAGGGGCAAAAAATCCTAGAAACATGTGAATACAATACATGTACCAAGTAATGAGTTTAATTACTTAATTATTAGATACTAAGTACTCAAATTTAATCAACACCTGTTCCCTCAAGAAGAAAATCACTTCATTTCATTGTTCTCAGAGCTCTCTGTTATGCCTCTCACACATTATTTTAAAGCTCACTTTTTCTAATGCTAAGCTATGAGTTTCCTGAGAGACAGGACACAGTTTCTTTTTTTTCTTTTTAGTCTCCCAGGCCTAGCACAGTTTCTGGCACACAACAAATGAATTAATGCAACCACTCAAGCAATACTTCTCAACACAGGGCAGAAACACTCCACAAAATAATTCATTAAAAAAACTGACACCATAGAGATGTTCCATTAACAGGCTTTTTGGACCAAAATGTTTAATTCAGCAGCCCTGACCACATCTCAAACAAAAGGAACCCTATCATTCATATTTTCATCTTGAAAGCCAACCCATATGGCAAATTGTTTCTAAAACATATGGAAATAGAGAACAAAGTCAGCCTTCTGTGTTCGAACAAAAAATGCCACCGACTAGAGATGGGGCTCTTGGAAAATACTTGGTGTTGCCCGTTCTCTCTCTCTTGTTTTTCTTCTTAAGACCTACTTTGCCCAAAGTTCAGTCAAAACCAAAAGAAAGCATAATCTATTTACAGTAAACCGATACTCTTCAGGATCACCTTAATGTATTTCAGCTAACTGTCAATCAAAAGTTCTGAAAAGTAGAAGGTCCTAGAATGGAAATGCGATATTCGTGTCATTGGAGTGTGGGCGTGTTAAGGTGTTAAATTATTATTGCCCTAAGCGAAAGGATGGCTAATGAGTTCCTAAATTACAGAGTTTAATCCCCAGGCTTATTGACTACAAGGTTATAGAGCTTTCTTCATTTCCATCTTTAAAGAGATATTTAAAGGTGAATGTCTTTTCTAACCTTGCAAGGCAACTGATAGAAAACAATGACTATTTCCTCAGTACAACTGCATTTTCCTTGAAATGTTTATTTAAATATTAAAATCCAACTTAAAGCTTATTCACATATGTATTTGCTAGTTCAAAAGCACAAACATGACATGTGGGGATGAAGATCACAATAAAGAAAATGATAAAAGGACAGCTAGATGCATACATTTTTCTAATATACGCTAAACATGCATTTTGCATCATGCATGGAACTCAGCACTGCCAATATTTTATTTCTAACAAGCCAAGTACACAGTAGGGAAAGCATCAAGTATTGCTAGCGTTAAAGGTTTTCTGGTTTTTGGTTGTGTCAAAAAACTTAAAACTCAGGCACACTCATTCAAACTCCAAGTCTGAATTCTATGGGTTAAATCCTAGTACAATTAAAACTAACCTTCACTGAGAATCAGGTTTTAAGTGCCCAAGTACCATGTTACGAACTTTTTCTTTTTTTAATTGGGGTATAGTTGCTTTACAATGAAGTGAACCAGCTATATGTATACGTATATCCCCTCCCTCTTGGACCGACCTCCCACCACCCCCCATCCCACCCATCTAGGTCACCACAGAGCACCGAGCTGAGCTGCCTGTGTGATACAGCAGGTTCCCACTAGCTGTTTTGCACATGGTGGTGTATATATGTCAATCCCAATCTCCCAATTCATCCCACACCCCCTTTCCCCACCCCATGTCCACACACCCACTCTCTACATCTGTGTCTCTATTCCTGCCTTGCAAATAAGTTCATCTGTACCATTTTTCTAGATTCCACATATATGTGTTAATATCATTTTTATAATCTTATTTAGTCCTAAAAATTAAGTAAGTGAGGTTTAGAAAAATAAAGAGATTTCCCAGAGATTGTTCATGAAGAAGTGGTAGAACCCCAGTTTCAAGGACAGATCTGTTGGACTCCACGATGACTTCTCTTTCCAGAAAGCTATACTACAAATTGGGGGAAATGGCTCATCTTAAAATATCTTGTGAGTAAATAAATGAATGGTTTTCATGGGAACATAGGCAAGCAAATTGAGAGAAGACAATTTAAAATGTTGGATGTGAATTGGTAAACAGATGCATGTCACTAAAAAGTCACATTTTTCATCATAATAGTTTGCTGTCTGTTGGCAAAGACCCCAGCAAAGCTGTTTTTATACAACAAAAGCACAGCTGGTTAAAAAGGGAATAAATCTGGTCAACCAACTAAGATTTTCAATTCATTTAATGTCAGGTATCTGTATGGAATCGTTTTTTAAATAAAGCAACCCATAAGTAAGCTGACCCATAATAATTGGGGCTTTGGTCTTTTGTACTTAATAACTTTAATTTTTTGGTCAAGCTCTTTAAAACAGCCTGTCTGTTATTCATGGTAAAAGCTCAAATACATTACACTAAAATTGATTTTAGGCCCTGGAAAATTCCTTTGCAAAGAGGTATGAAAAGGGAATATTTGAAATTAGCTTAAGGTTTGGGTGTATTTCAGATACGACATGCCATTCATGTTCACATGTTCTATTCTCCATGAACAACGGGCTGTGCGGACCAATGCTTATCATCCATTAACCCAATACTTTATCAATTGACATGTATTATACAAAAGTAACTTCATATCCATTACCCCACGTGATGGACGTTTAACTCATTTCCAGAGTGTAACATAAAACTAAAAGGGTTTATATTTCACATACAGGGCTAGTTACCCAATTTTTCTTTAGCGTTTGGTTAATTAGAACAAAAGTCTCTCTCACGTGTATATATCAATCATAAAATGCCCCAACAAAGCCCATAAAATAAATTGTAACAGGTAAAAAGCAGCACTCAAATACTGAACCTTTAGGAAATAACAAGGGAAGACACACATCACTACCTATTCCCAATTAAAAATGTCATCAATTCAGAGTTCTGAATTTAGACATTTATAAGATGACTCACATGATGGTGAACATAAATCTTAATTCCAGTGTGCATAAGCGGGAAAAAGTATATTGTATACGTATACTTATTCAGTGTTATTATTTTTAAAAGCCCTATATATCATACCAAAACAGATCAATATAATGCCGCCAATGTGAATGCCATTAGGCTCAGCATCTGAAACTCAGCATGAAATCTACCAGACCATAAATCTGAAAGGGAGAAGTTCAACATCAGTTTCAGAAATCAAAGTAACATCAGGAGAAAATCTATTAGAACAAAAAGTCTTATTCAGGGGAAAATGATGTTCTTGGCAGTGGCGGGGGAGAAGGTCTGTGACACTCTGCTCTATTAACCTCAAATCTTAGGAAATATCTAATTATGGGAAGGTTTTAAGGCAAGTAGATCACAGAGTTAGCAAAACAATGCTTACATTATGACAGAAATCAATAGCATGCTTTTTTATTAAATATTACTTCCTAAATTTGTAAGGCTTTAAATGTCTAGCAGAACGCAGCATGAAATACAACATAGGGTTGCAGGTATCTGTGACTATAGAAAATATAGACTCCATTAAGGAGATCTATCTGACATATACATATGCATGTATATGTGAGAATATATTTAATCATATACTAAACCTCACAGAGCTACAGAAGTATCTCCCTGCTTGCTTTATACATTTACTATAAGAGAATACTATTTAAGAGATGACAGTCATTTCTAGTTTACTTATTTTGTCTCGCAGAATTATGTCCTCTTGGAGCTAGAGAATAAAATTTCTTGGTAACATAACATACTCTAAGATTTTGCATTAACACACCCATGAGTGACCAACTTTCTCCCACCCTCAACAAGAGAGAGGGACAGACCTCCCAAGTCTAGCCTAACACTGGGGTTTGCTTATTAGACAAAGCCATAGCTCTAAGGGATTCTTAAAGTGACTTTTTAAAGAGGATTAAGTAAATCCACCTTCCAGCCCACACAATACAATACCCAGGATCATAACTAACTTTATATTAAAGCTGATATTCAAAACTATCTATAAATATTAATATCCTTTAATCTATAAATACAACTAGATCATCAGAGAAGCAGTCGAATCAGCTTCTAATTTCCTCCTTTCCCTTCTGTCAAAAAGGATGATCACGCTAGAAAAAGCAAATCAAACTGGTCGCCCAGAGAACCAATGGCCAAGAGAGGCCGGGAAATGAGACCACAAGGGAACATGCCATTGTTTTAAAGGCCTTTCCAGACTGGATGAATGGAAAGAACGTGCAGATAAAACTGCTGAACCGATGTGAGGGTCTCTGAGAAGACGTCGCCATATGCAAAGGTGTCCTAAAAAGGATAACCCTAGAACTGGCGGATAAAATTGCTGAACTGCTTTTGGGAACCTGTGAAGAATCACCGTCATAAGCAGAGGTCTCCAGACAGGGACAGCTGTAGTACTCGACCTTCTACTGCGTTAATATGAAGATGGCACTCAAGGGAGAAAGCGCCCTTTCGTGGTCCCCAGGTGTGGGGCTTACAGTGGAAGCCTCGACTGGACTTCATCCTCATTTCCACTTTGGCCAGGAACTCTCATGCATGACATAACCTGTGCAACCCACACACACTGACCTTGATCTAAAAGAACTATAGCCTACAAACCTAACAAAAGCTAGGTAAAATTCTAAAACACATTATGTTTAAATTGTTGGTAATAATTTAGCAAAGACGCTCACTAAGAATGAGCATGGTTCCCAGGTGCACCTCAGTTTCTATATTTGCAGGATAAGCTTGGTAGATCTGAGGAATGCAACAAAATATCATGGAAGGTATTTGGAGTTACCATAATTCTTTATTAGGGAAGGACAGGGAAGAGAAGACTAAACAAAAAATAAGGAAAAGGAGAAGGAAGGGGTGGGGGGGGGGTGGGTAACCAAGAAAGAAAAATAAAAGAAACAGAATGGAAAAAACGAGATACTTTAGAAAACAAAAAAGGAAGGCGGAATAAAGAACAAAGAAACAATCAGGATATCACAAGACATAAGACCCAGTCTCTCACAATAGCATTGCAAAGAATCTCACTTCAATCCAACAAGCAGAACATAAGCAACAGTACTATTATAAAGGATCAGGGGTAGGTGAGAAATTTTCCTTCTTCACCAATTTGGAGGGACACTGAAATAAGGAAAAATACCACCTCTCTTTCTAAGGAGGCATTTTTAATATATAAGAAAGGCTGTGGAAGGCAAACTTGCTTTAGGTGGTACCCACTGCTAATCTCAACTGTGTACTTTCCTACAAAGGTCAGGTGTCCAGGACTCTCATACAATTTCAATTTGATTTCACAATACAAACTGGGGGTTTTTGATAAAGTGAAGAACTGCCCAGAAAGAGGGCAGGAACCTATGTGAACCTAAAGCAGTTCAGGAAGCCCAGACTCATTTAAGATCTGTTTTAGACTCAGCCGGGATAAACTCATAGCGCCTTTAAGGTGACTTACATGACTACAGTTGCATCATTTATACTAATATTTCCAGCAGCCCCTCAAAAGCAAGATATTTTCTCAAAAGGAAAATAACAAAATATACTGCCTGTCAGATACTTCAGGGACCACTTAAATTGTCATAATAAACCCAGCAAAAGGATCACTGAAGTTAACAGCCTTGAGAATGTCAAGGCTGATATTACACCTCCCTCAGGTAAAGCCATTTCCAAAGACTGTCATTTCAACTGCACATCTCCCTCCAGAAAACTTTGCATTTCCTTTTCACCCCGACCCAGGACGTGATTAAATATCACTTTGCTGGGTGCCCATCCTCCCTCTAACTCAGGTCTCATACGTTTTCATTTAACCACACTCCTCAGTGAGTACCACTGCTCTCCCACGTTTACCTCTGGGAGGATTAAAGAGGATGGTCTTTATGAACAGATGGTCTTTTCAAGGAAAAGTAGCTACATTTAAATACAGATAAATGTACTGTAAATAATGGCCTTAAAAGAATTTAGGTCTTTAGGGGGAAAAATATGGGAGCATAAGATACTATTCTTTAATTACATGAGATTTTTCTCCTTCCGTTGAAGACAAAACCAATTCCTAATGAAGCATAATGAATCGTAAAGAGGCACTGATGCTCATTCTAACAGATGTTTATTGATTAGTGTTGACTGAACACAAACAGCCAAGTGCTGCTGCCACCTCACCGACAGTTAAGTGGTGGGAAAAGGCACGGGCTTCGTTACTTTACCTCCAAAGACAAGCTGACATTTTTTATTTTTTATTTTTTTTTTGTCTCAAGCGGCTGAGCTCTTACTTTTATTTTATTTTATTACTTTTTTTTTTTTAATTTTATTTTTGCTATGTTGGGTCTTCGTTTCTGTGCGAGGACTTTCTCTAGCTGTGACAAGAGGGGGCCACTATTCATCGCAGTACGCGGGCCTCTCACTATCGCGGCCTCTCTTGTTGCGGAGCACAGGCTCCGGACGCGCAGGCTCAGCGGCCATGGCTCACGGGCCTAGTCGCTCTGCAGCATGTGGGATCCTCCCAGACCAGGGCTCGAACCCATGTCCCCTGCATTAGCAGGCAGATGCTCAACCACTGCGCCACCAGGGAAGCCCTGAGCTCTTACTTTTTAAAGGCTGCCTTACAACTAGGAAAGCAAGCGGAGGCAACAGGCCTTCAGTGTCCAATCTGTCCGGCAAGGACAGATTGTTTTAGGGCGCAATGGAAAAAAACTTTAATGAAACTACATTTCAAAGGAGCAGCATATGTTTGATTTTCCCTTCTGCTGCTCATCCTGCCATTTGTTAATTTTTGTTATTGTTGCTCTCCCGGACTCCTAAATTTTCATACAAGCTGTCTCATCTGAAACTAACACAGCTTGGGGTTAATTACGCTTGGGATGCAAAAACCTCCACCTCCCACTCTAGCCTTTTTTTTTTTCCCTCCCAGATTTTCCACATTTAACCAAGGTTCGCTAGTGAACCAGTGATTTCTAACTGAATGACCAGGGAAGAAAAAATAAATTCTCCCTCTACGTTAGTCATCAAAGCCTCAGAGCCTGAAAATATGACTTCCGGATAAATGCGGGCTTTTCAGCCACCTCAGATGCACAAAATCGCGGGGGGTCACAGCCCAGAACACAGGTCTTGAGAAATTCTGAAATTGGGAATTAGGGTGAAATTTCTTTCCCTTTAACACCGTAATGCTTCATATTAATTTACGTGATTCTCTCAGAATGATGCTGTGTCCCAGTTAAATAAAGTTCAAGGAAATGAATTTCAGTCTTCAGCAATCTACGTCCCATTTGAAAGCAGTTTTAGCAGTTTTAATCTTTTTTACAAGATTTTTTAAAAAAAACTACAGCAAATAGGAAATCTTCAGATAGCAGGTGCTTTGATAGATTCAAGAATATTTTTCTTAAAAAATGTGAACACACCAGGGAAAGGGGCACCACTATTAATATCTTTGCTGGAAAGGCATTCTAATGAGAATATCCTCTGTTTGGAGACTAAAGACACGAACAGCTGCGTGTGAAGGGTCCTGATTCAAGGGGTGATTTCACTGCAACATTCAGTGCAATGGAACCTGCGGTTGGATGAGTTTATAAACTCTGGGTCTAATATCCTTGGATGATCAGTTGAGGAACCTGGGGAGATTCACTCCTTTAAGTGGGTTCCCTTACAGGAAACAAGCTGAGACACACTTTGCCAAAAGGCTGAGAGAATGCCTGACATTTTTCTACATCTGCACCAACCAACGGCAGAAAAGGATCTTGGAATCTACACAGGGTCCTTGGGCAGCTCTGGGCTCAGGCAAACTTCATGCCCAGGCGCCTCCAGTCACATGTTCTACGACTGTGGGCAAACTACTAAGTAAACTCTTTAAGGTTCAGTTCCCTCATCTGTGATACGGGCAAGATTGTGTCCACTTCAAGGGTCACTGGGCAGATGAAATGAGTTACCAAAGGGCCTAGCATGCAGTAAGGGCACATTAAATGGCAATAAAATATAATCATAAATATCATAAATGTCATTTTCTTACTCTGTTTCATTTCTCCCATTCAGTTCATCGCTATAAGTCTGTATAAAGGTTCAACCTCTTTTCGATAAGCCCTGAACAGACACGGCAAACTGTGCTGCTCACCAGCCTTCAATGGATGATAACGTCCACCGCTTGGTCACTAATAAGGGGCTGCACATGTGAGGAGCCCCGTCATTACTCTGTATCCTGTGGACAGGGTAGCAACATGGCGCTAGTGTTAGTAAGGATGGGTACTCAGAACCAAGATGTTATAGCCAGGTGTGCGGCTGGCTAATTTCAGCTGTGATGCATGTAAGGAAAACACTCTGGAGTTTCAGGCTGACTTGGTGGCATGTTAAGAAGCTTGATAAACCCCAAATGGGGTCTTGTGAGATCTAGGGCCACTTAACCCTGGACAATAAGAATACCACTGTCACCAATTCAAGCATGTCTCCCACAAAGAACTGAGGAGACTTGAGAAGCTTGGTTTACCAACCATCCCATCTCATTTCCTGGCATGTTTGACTGGGAATGTATCTTTGGCACCCACAGTAGTAACCTATCAATTTTAGTAAGTTTTATGGGTCAGGGTGCCCATATTCACCAAGCATCCACCTTACATCTCAGAGGGCACCTGGCCTTTGTTCCTCTTGGGTCACCACTCCCACAGGTGGGCCAGTCAGCTTTTCTCTGCAGCTTCCACCTTGTCCCAGATTTCGAAACAATCAAACTCCCTGACCAGTGGAATCCAGGCCCCATGAACCCATGTTCCAGGTCTCGGCAGTAAGTCAGCCCTGGGGCTCAGCCCGCCCTGCTCACCCTGCTGCCTGGACCACAGCTTCCGCAGCTGAGCTCCCGCCTCTTCACTCAGTCCAGGCCTCAGGAACATGGCCAGGGCTCCTTTCTTTGGGGGTTAAGGTTCTTGTCCCTTCTAGGTTCTCCAGGGAGGAGAAGGAAAGCAGGATTTGCTGGTCCCACCCGATACTTTCATCACACTCATCTACGTGTCTGTTGTTCTTTGGTCACCGCCTGGCGTTCTCTCTTTGATATTTTTGCTCCCGATTTCTCTCTGTCTCTCAATCCCATCCCTAACCCCTACTAGTTTACCAATAAAATCCCACCCAGTTGAATCCAACTCTTTTATGAACCCAGCCAAACAGGATGCATCGCTCTCCTCTAATTCTTAAACTAATTGATTCCTCACTTTCGGTGCTTCTTATTGCTTTCCATGATAGTAACTAAGGATACGCCCTATCATGTGGTCTAAACTCTTGACTGTCTTCCAAGCTCCTTTTTCCTTTCCACTTATATCTCCTCCAATCTATTTTCCACTCAAATGCTACAGTCACCTTATTGAAACACAAATCTGATTCCCTCTGCTTCTGGCCTCTCCGCGGTTTCCCACTATACTTGAGATAAAGAACAAGATCCTAAACACAATCCAGAAGACCTTAATTGGCCCTGCTCATCTTATCCTCATCTGATATCTTCAGCCTGCTCTAGTCTTATGTTCCCACCGTATCAACCCCTCTCCCTTGCCACAGGGCATTTGCACATGCTCCCCCACCCCAGCTATTTCCCCATCTCTGACTCTACTTAGCTGACACCCCTCCATCCTTTACATCTCAATTCAATCATCAATTTCTAAACAGGATCTCGTACGGCCTTCCCAGCTAGGCAAGTTCTCTTTGGTTAAAATCTTCCAGCATTAATATGTCTTCTTTAAAGCACTCATCAGAGACATAATTTTATGTTTTTGCATTTTTTAAAAATAATTTCTGGCTACCCTATGAGACTATAAACCTTCTGAATGTAGGGACCATGTAGCTTTTATTCAACATTTCATCCATAGGGTTCTGTTCAATATGTATTATAGTTGCTCAATTATTATCTGCTGACTGAAGTTATTTGGGCCAAAGACCAGCTTTCATTTTTCTTCTTATTCCGCCGATTTCTGGCACATAGGAGGCTTTTATACCTTACTTCCACTGATAAAAATATGGGTATAATGTCTGAAAGCTTCCTGTTTCTCCTACTACTACCATTAAACAGGACTACAGCAGCAATACGTCACAGGGCACTGTGGAGGCTTCAAGCATAAAATTTTTTTTGGAAAAAGAAAGCTAGTCAGTGCCATATAAAAGGAAGAATATGGTCCTCCTGGGCCAGGCATTTCTCAACAACTGATATGGATTGCCTCATAATTGCTACAGTCACAGCAATCTGTTCTGGCCATAAAGGCAGGCCAAAGCAAACTGTTATGACCCCTGAGTGTTACCCTTGCCTGTTTTGCCAAGTTGTACCCCAAGCCCAAAATGACAGACGATCTTCTACAAATTGTCCAAGTAACAAAAGAAGAATAAAAGAAAAGTTGTGCATGGTTTAACCTCCGTTTGTGTAATAAGTGCAGAAACTCTTGATGCTTGAAATCTGCCTAAACTAAATCTAGATGTGCCTAGGCACTTCCCAAATATCTTCATTTCTGGGCTGGTCCTAAAAATACTGACGAGGGAGAGCAAATTTCAGCTTAGATTCAAAGCCCAATCATTTCAAAATGTCAAGTGAAACCGTATCAGAGTCCTCCTCCATGCTGATAAACTTAGACACAGCAAAGAAATCCTGACCACAGAGGTCAACAATTCAAACAGAAGAACAAGTATGCAAGGTACTTCCCCCAGCACTGGGGGAAATATTTTGGAGCCAAATATAGCTTGAAGGTACCAATTATAGGGAGCTCTTAATTAAGGCCCTGCACATCACCAGGGGGTCTCTGAGTGGGGTGGGAAGGGGCAAGTGAGAACTGGTGAAAGTGTCTGGGAATATGTGTTTTTTTTGGTAGAGACAGGGTATAGCTTCAATCAACGGATCAGAGGGGTTCTAAGAACCAAAAGAGGTTGAGAATTTAGAACGCATTTTTAGCTTCCATTCTGTAGATAGTACAACTTGAGCCTCACATAAAACAGAAGTGCTTCTCTCAAGATCATATATCTGCCAATGGTTCTGGCTCTGCCACTAGGCAAGTACCCCCCAGACTCCAGCCTGCTGTTTCTTCCATCTATCAAGGCCTCTCTGCAAGCTGTTTGGAGGGCTTTCCTTGCTAAAATAACTACAATTCATGTTCCCTTCCCAACATTTTGACTTATTTTTAGTGAAAAAGTAGGAATCTCTGAAGCATTTATTTAAAATAAAGCCAGCCTGCCAAACCATCAGCGATGTGTAACCCTAGCAGAAGAATCCACCATCAGCTACAACAGCCAAGCAAAAGGGTCATAAAAAGAAGAAACACATTCACGTCTCCAAGCCTCAAAGAGGTTATTAAGTATGATGGCAGGGTCTTCTCTTTGTGTCAAGGTTGAAAACAAACTGGATTTAACTTTACATTTTCATAATGGCAGCCGAGGTAGAGTCACTGTGTTACCTAACCATTAGAAGTGGGAATATGGTTTGTGAACAAGTCAAAAGCAAAGAGAAGTACTCATGCCAGGTCTGAATGAATTTATAAATATTTATCTATAGCCCCAGGACAAACAGCTTCCACATACACACACAAATAAAGCCTTATAAATCAAGGTTATCGATACTTTGCGGCCGAATTTCTAATACCTCTAGTTATTCTACTTATTAATTGATTGTGACACAATGGCAAAAGAGAGAGAAAGAGGTAACTGAAACATTCACATGTGGATGGTAATTGGCCATCCTCTGTTTTTCAGTATCACTCTTTTAGAAGGATAGCCATGAAATTACAAGTTAAGAACACCATCAGGCAAGTATACGGTATTATTAAATGCACCTAGTGAGCATTTAATATGTACCAGACGCTATGGCATGTATGTTTTCTTCATGTGCCATCTCAGTTAATCCTCATAATAACGCTGGTACCATTGTTAATTTCAGTTTACAGATGAGAAAACTGAGGCTCCAAAACACATTAAGCAACTTGCTTCAACCAAATGGCTAAACAAATCTGGGCTCAAACCTCAAAGCCTGTGCGCTTTCCCTTACTACATCTCTGATCTTGGGCAACACATCTGGGGAAGCCCCACCCTAAAGCTGTGCTTACAGGGCCACCTTTTGTGCCAATTAGGACTTTACTTAAAATTTAAACTACTTCATGTCCTCCCAAAAAGGGAAACAGAATATGAGACACCTACAACATAACTATGCTGAAGTAAGAACCCTAGACTCACTCATGTATAATTGGGTATATACCCATGATCTGAATATTTAAAATATCATTAAAAGCCTGACTATATATATTAGAGACTAGAATACTTAAAGAGCTGATTAACCAACCGTGCACTTTGGTTCACCTCTTATCATTTCTTCCTAGTGCTCGGAAACAACCCAAACCACTGTCTAAGCAGCAGCTTAGAACCAAGAGGTCCTTGTATGCCCTCTGGAGGGTGGGGCAGAAGGGACTCCACACTCAAAAACTACTGAGAGACAATTAGAGAGACATATGTAAATTTTTCTCAGGACAAGGTCCCAAGCTACTCTCAAAAGGGCCAGGACCTGGAGACCTTCAACATGGCGGAAGAGTAAGACATGAAGATCACCCTCCTCCTCACAAATACATCAGAAATACATCTACAAGTGGAGCAACTCCTACAGAACACCCACTGAACGCTGGCAGAAGACCTCAGACCTCCCAAAAGGCAAGAAACTCCCCACGTACCTGGGTAGGGCAAAAGAAAAAAAGAAAAAACAGAGACAAAAGAACACGGACGGGACCTGCACCAGTGGGAGGGAGCTGTGAAGGAGAAAAGGTTTCCACACACTAGGAAGGCCCTTCGCGGGTAGAGACTGGGGGTAGCGGGGCGGCGGGGAAGCTTCGGAGCCGCAGAGGAGAGCACAGCAACAGGGGTGCGGAGGGCAAAGTGGAGAGATCCCCGCACAGAGGATCGGTGCCGGCCAGCACTAACCAGCCCGAGAGGCTTGTGTGCTCACCCGCCAGGGAGGGTGGGGGCTGGGAGCTGAGGCTCCGGCTTCGGTCGGATCCCAGGGAGAGGACTGGGGTTGGCTGCGGGAACACAGCCTGAAGAGGGCTAGTGCGCCACAGCTAGCTGAGAGGGAGTCCGGGAAAATGTCTGGAGCTGCCGAGGAGGCAAGAGACCGTTGTTTCGGGGTGCGTGAGGAGAGGGGATTCAGAGCACAGCCTAAACGAGCTCCAGAGACGGGTGCGAGCCACAGCTATCAGCGCGGACACTACAGACGGGCATGAAACACTAAGGCTGCTGCTGCAGCCACCAAGAGGCCTGTGTGCAAGCACAGGTCACTAACTACACCTACCCTCCAGGGAGCCTGTGCAGCCCGCCACTGCCAGGGTCCCGGGATCCAAGGACAACTTTCCCGGGAGAACACATAGCGCACTTCAGGCTGGTGCAACGTCATGCTGGCCTCTGCCGCTGCAGGCTTGCCCCGCACTCCATACCCTTCCCTCCGCCCGGCCTGAGTGAGTCAGAGCCCCCGAATCAGCTGCTTCTTTAACCCAGTCCTGTCTGAACGAAGAACAGACGCCCTGAAGCGACCTACATGCAGAGGCAGGACCAAACCCAAAGCTGAACCCCAGGAGCTGTGCGAACAAAGAAGAGAAAGGGAAATCTCTCCCAGCATCCTCAGGAGCAGTGGATTAAATCTCCACAATCAACCGAATGACCCCTGCATCTGTGGAACACCTGAATAGACAATGGATTATCCCAAAATTGAGGCAGTGGACTTTGAGAGCAATAATATATATATTTTTTTCCTTTTTCTCTTTTTGTGGGTGTGTATCTTTCTTTGTGTGATTTTATCTGTATAGCTTTGCTTTTACCATTTGTCCTAGGGTTCTGTCTTTTTTTTTGTATTTTTTTTTAGTATAGTTTTTAGTGCTTGTTATCATTGGTGGATTTGTTATTTGGTTTGGTTGCTCTCTTCTTTCTTTTTGTCCTTTTTTAAAATTACTTGTTAATTTTTTATTAGTTATTTTTTATTTTACTAACTTTATTTTATTTTATTCTCCCTTCCTCCCTCCCTCCCTCCCTCCCTCCCTCCCCCCCACCCGTTCTTCCTTCCTCCCTCCCTCCCTCCCTCCCTCTCTCTTTCTCTCTCTCTCTCTCTCTCTGTCTCTCTCTCTCTTTCTCTCTTTCTTTCTTACTTTCTTTCCTACCTTTTCTTCTGAGCCATGTGGCTGACAGGGTCTTGGTGCTCCAGCCAGGTGTCAGGCCTGTGTCTCTGAGGTGAGAGAGCCAAGTTCAGGACACTGGTCCACCAGAGACCTCCCAGCTCCATTAATATCAAACGGCGAGAGCTCTCCCAGAGATCTCCGTCTCAATGCTAAGACCCAGCTCCATTCGATGACCAGCAAGCTACAGTGCTGGGCACCCTTTGGACCCTATGCAAAACAACTAGCAGGATAGGAACACAATCCCACCCATTAGCAAAGAGACTGCCTCAAATCATAATAAGGTCACAGACACCCCAAAACACACAACTGGCGCAGTCCTACCCACAAGAAAGACAAGATCCAGCCTCATCCACCAGAACACAGGCACTAGTCCCCTCTACCAGGAAGCCTAAAGAAACCACTGAACCAACTCTAGCCACTGGGGGCAGACATCAAAAACAATGGGAACTACGAACCTGCAGCCTGTGAAAAGGAGACCCCAAACACAGTAAGTTAAGCAAAATGAGAAGACAGAGAAACACACAGCACGTGAAGGAGCAAGGTAAAAACCCACCAGACCAAACAAATGAAGAGGAAATAGGCAGTCTACCTGAGGACAGAATTCAGAGTAGTGATGGTAAAGATGATACAAAATCTTGGAAATAGAATGGAGAAAATACAAGAAACGTTTAACAAGGACCGAGAAGAACTAAAGAGCAAACAAACAATGATGAACAACACAATAAATGAAATTTAAAATTCTCTAGAAGGAATCAGTAGCAGAATAACTGAGGTAGAAGAACGGATAAGTGACCTGGAAGATAAAATAGTGGAAATAACTACTGCAGAGCAGAATAAAGAAAAAAGAATGAAAAGAATTGAGGAAAGGCTCAGAGACCTCTGGGACAACATTAAATGCAATAATATTCAAATTAGAGGGGTCCGAGAAGAGAAAAAGAAAGGGACTGAGAAAATATTTGAAGAGATTATAGTTGAAAACTTCCCTCACATGGGAAACGAAATAGATAATAAAGGCAGGAAGTGCACAGAGTCCCATACAGGATAAATCCAAGGAGAAACATGCCAAGAAACATATTAATCAAACTATCAAAAACTAAATACAAAGAAAAAATATTAAAATCAGCAAGGGAAAAACAACAAATAACATACAAGGGAATCCCGATAAGGTTAACAGCTGATCTTTCGGCAGAAACTCTGCAAGCCAGAAAGGAGTGGCAGGACATATTTAAAGTTACGAAAGGGAAAAACCTACAAGCAAGATTACTCTACCCAGCAAGGATCTCATTCAGACTCGATGGAGAAATTAAAACCTTTACAGACAAACAAAAGCTAAGAGAATTCAGCACCACCAAACCAGCTTTACAACAAATGCTAAAGGAACTCTCTAGGAGGAAACACAGGAGAAGGAAAGGACCTACAATAACAAACCCAAAACAATTAACAAAATGGTAATAGGAACATACATATCGATAACTACCTTAAATATAAATGGATTAAACGTTCCCACAAAAAGATACAGACTGGCTGAATGGATACAAAAACAAGACCCGTATATATGCTGCCTACAAGAGACCCACTTCAGACCTAGGGACAAATACACACTGAAAGCGAGGGGACAGAAAGAGATATTCCATGCAAATAGAAAACAAAAGAAAGGTGGAGTAGCAATTCTTCTATCAGACAAAACAGACTTTAAAATACAGACTCTTACAAGAGACAAAGAAGGACACTACATAATGATCAAGGGATCGATCCAAGAAGAAGATATAACAATTGTAAATATTTATGCACCCAACATAGGAGCACCTCAATACATAAGGCACATTCTAACAGCCATAAAAGGGGAAATCAACTGTAACACAATCATAGTAGGGGACTTTAACAGCCCACTGTCACCAACGGACAGATCATCTAAAATTAAAATAAATAAGGAAACACAAGCTTTAAATGATACATTAAACAAGATGGACTTAATTGATATTTATAGGACATTCCATCCAAAAACAAGAGACTACACTTTCTTCTCAAGTGCTCATGGAACATTCTCCAGGATAGATCATATCTTGGGTCACAAATCAAGCCTTGGTAAATTTAAGAAAATTGAAATTGTATCAAGTATCTTTTCCAACCACAATGCCCTGAGATATAAATTACAACAAAAAACTGTAAAAAACACAAACGCATGGAGGCTAAACAATATACTACTAAATAACCAAGAGATCACTTAGGAAATCAAAAAATACCTAGAAACAAATGACAACGAAAACACAATAACCCAAAACCTATGGGATGCAGCAAAAGCTGTTCTAAGAGGGAAGTTTATAGCAATACAATCCTACCTCAAGAAACAAGAAACATCTCATATAAACAACATAACCTTACGCCTAAAGCAATTAGAGAAAGAAGAACAAAAAAAAAAAAAAAACCCAGAGTTAGCAGAAGGAAAGATCAGAAGTATCAGATAAGAAATAAATGAAAAAGAAATGAAGGAAACAATAGCAAAGATCAAAAAAACTAAAAGCTGGTTCTTTGAGAAGATAAACAAAATTGATAACCCATTAGCCAGACTCATCAAGAAAAAAAGGGAGAAGACTCAGATCAATAGAATTAGAAATGAAAAAGGAGAAGTAACAACTGACACTGCAGAAATACAAAGGATCATGAGAGATTACTACAAGCAACTATATGCCAATTAAATGGACAACCTGGAAGAAATGGACAAATTCTTAGAAAAGCATAACCTCCCGAGACTTCAGCAGGAAGAAATAGAAAATATAAACAGACCAATCACAAGCACTGAAATTGAAACTGTGATTAAAAATCTTCCAACAAACAAAAACCCGGGACCAGATGGCTTCACAGGAGAACAGTATCAAACATTCAGAGGAGAGCTAACATGTATCCTTCTCAAACTATTCCAAAAAATAGCACAGGGAGGAACACTCCCAAACTCATTCTACAAGGCCGTCATCACCCTAATACCAAAACCAGACAAAGATGTCACAAAGAAAGAAAACTACAGGCCAATATCACTGATGAACATAGATGCAAAAATCCTCAACAAAATACTAGCAAACAGAATCCAACAGCACATTAAAAGGGTCATACAACATGATCAAGTGGGGTTTATCCCAGGAATGCAAGGATTCTTCAATATATGCAAATCAATCAATGTGATACACCATATTAACAAGTTCAAGGATAAAAAGCATATTATCATCTCAATAGATGCAGAAACGGCTTTCGACAAAATTCAAAACCCATTTATGATAAAAACTCTCCAGAAAGTAGGCATAGAGGGAACTTACCTCAACATAATAAAGGCCATATATGACAAACGCAGAGCCAACGTCATTCTCAGTGGTGAAATATGAAACCATTTCCACTAAGATCGGGAACAAGACAAGTCTGCCAACTCTCACCACTATTATTATTATTTGTGTGTGTTGTGGGGGGGGGGTACGCGGGCCTCTCACTGTTGCGGCCTCTCCCGTTGCGGACCACAGGCTCCGGACACACAGGCTCAGCGGCCACGGCTCACGGGCCCAGCCGCTCCACAGCATGTGGGATCTTCCCGGACTGGGGCACGAACCCGTGTCCCCTGCATCGGCAGGCAGACTCTCAACCACTGTGCCACCAGGGAAGCCCTCACCACTATTATTTAACATTGTTTTGGAAGTTTTAGCCACAGCAATCAGAGAAGAAAAAGAAATACAAGGAATCCAAACCAGAAAAAAAGAAGTAAAACTGTCACTGTTTGCAGATGACATGATAGTATACATAGAGGATCCTAAAGTCTCTACCAGAAAACTACTAGAGCTAATCAATGAATTTGGTAAAGTAGCAGGATACAAAATTAATGCACAGAAATCTCTTGCATTCCTATACACTAATGATGAAAACTCTGGAAGAGAAATTAAGGAAACACTCCCATTTACCACTGTAACAAAAAGAATAAAATACCTAGGAATAAACCTACCTAAGGAGACAAAAAGACCTGTATGCAGAAAACTATAAGACACTGATGAAAGAAATTAAAGATGATACAAACAGATTGAGAGATCTACCGTGTTCTTGGATTGGAAGAATCAACATTGTGAAAATAGCTCTACTGCCCAAAGCAATCTACAGATTCAATGCAATCCCTGTCAATCTACCAATGGCATTTTTCACAGAACTACAAAAAAATTTCACAATTTGGATGGAAACATAAAAGACCCCGGAGAGCCAAAGTAATCTCGAGAAAGAAAAACGGAGCTGGAGGAATCAGACTCCCTGACTTCAGACTATACTACAAAGCTACAGTAATCAAGACAGTATGGTACTGGCACAAAACCAGAAATATAGATCAATGGAACAGGATAGAAAGCCCAGAGATAAACCCATGTACATATGGTCACCTTATTTTTGATAAAGGAGGCAAGAATATACAATGGAGAAAAGACAGCCTCTTCAGTAAGTGGTGTTGGGAAAACTTGACAGCTACTTGTGAAAGAATTAAATTAGAACACTTCCTGACACCATACACAAAAATAAATTCAAAATGAATTAAAGACCTAAATGTAAGGCCAGACACTCTAAAATTCTTAGAGGAAAACATAGGCAGAACACTGTATGACATAAATCACAGCAAGATCCTTTTTTACCCACCTCCTAGAGAAATGGAAATAAAAACAAAAATAAACAAATTGGACCTAATGAAACTTCAAAGCTTTTGCACAGCAAAGGTAACCATAAACAAGAGGAAAAGACAACCCTCTGAATGAGAGAAAATATCTGTAAATGAAGCAAATGGCAAAGGATTAATCTCTAAAATTTACAAGCAGTTCATGCAGCTCAATATCAAAAAAACAAACAACCCAATCCAAAAATTGGCAGAAGACCTAAATAGACATTTCTCCAAAGAAGATATACAGATTGCCAACAAACACATGAAAGGATGCTCAACATCACTAATCATTAGAGAAATGCAAATCAAAACTACAATGAGGTATCACCTCACACCAGTCAGAATGGCAATCATCAAAAAATCTACAAACAATAAATGCTGGAGAGGGTGTGGAGAAAAGGGCACCCTCTTGCACTGTTGGTGGGAATATAAATTGATACAGCCACTATGGAGAAGAGTATGGAGGTTCCTTTAAAAACTAAAAGTAGAACTACCATATGACCCCGCAATCCCACTACTGGGTATATGCCCTGAGAAAATTATAATTTAAAAAGAGTCATGTACCACAATGTTCACTGCTACTTTGTTTACAATAGCCAGGACATGGAAGCAACCTACATGCCCATCGACAGAGGAATGGATGAAGAAGATGTGGTACATATATACAATGGAATATTACTCAGCCATAAAAAGAAATGAAAATTAGTTATTTGTAGTGAGGTGGATGGACCTAGAGTCTGTCTTATAGAGTGAAGTAAGTCAGAAAGAGGAAAACAAATACCATATGCTAACACATACATATGGAACCTAAAAAAAAAAAAAAAGTTATGAAGAACCTAGTGGCAGGACAGGAATAGAGACGCAGGCGTAGAGTATGGACTTGAGGACACGGGGTTGGGGAAGGGTAAGCTGGGACTAAGTGAGAGAGTGGCATGGACTTATATATACTACCAAATGTAAAATAGATAGCTAGTGGGAATCAGCCACATAGCACAGGGAGATCAGTGCAGTGCTTTGTGACCACCTAGAGGGGTGAGATATGGAGGGTGGGAGGGAGATGTAATAGGGAGGAGATGTGGGGATATATGTATATGTATAGCTGATTCACTTTGTTTTAAAGCAGAACCTAACACACCATTGTAAAGCAATAATACTCCAATAAAGATGTCAAAAAAAAAAGAGGGCCAGGACCTAAAAAGAAAAAAAAAGCTAAAAGCTCAACTTAGAGGCCCAGATATGTGTAATATTGCATTTCCCCCAGCATGGCAGGTTAGAGCTTCCCTGGCTCTGTTTCCCCAAAAGAAATGGATCAGTTCAAAATTATGGGTAAAGAAGATGTGGTACATATATACAGTGGAATATTACTCAGCCCTGAATAGAACAAAATAATGCCATTTTCAGCAACATGGATGGACCTAGAGATTGTCATACTGAGTGAAGTAAGTCAGACAGAGAGAGACAAATATTATATGATATCACTTATAGGTGGAATCTAAAAAAAAGGTACAAATGAACTTACTGACAAAACAGAAATAGAGTCACACATGTAGAAAACAAACTTATGGTTACCAGGGGGAAAGGGCAGGGGGACTGATAAATTGGGATACTGGGATTGCCATAGACAAACTACTGTATAATATAAAATAGATAAGTGATAAGAACCTACTGTACAGCTCAGGAAACTCTACTCAATACTCTATCATGTCCTATATGGCAAAAGAGTCTAAAAAAGCATGGACATATGTGTAAGTGATTCACTTTGCTATACACCTGAAACTAACACAACATTGTAAATCAACTATACTCCAATAAAAAATAATTCTAAAAGATTTTGGGAGAGGTAAAGTAGTGAGGAGCAAGTATAAAGCTAATACTTGGACAACTCCCTGAATAGTTCCTTCTGCATTCAGAAAGTTAGAAACTCAGCACACAAATGCATTCAAACCACCCTGTGGAGCTGTCGGAGGACTGCTCTTCCTTGACTTTTTTTGGTTTCCCATTAAACATCTGAAGATGGCTTTGACATATGTAGCTAAAAATGTCACACTGACACTGAGATACCCCAGAGCCGTGAGCCACCCAGACTTTTCCAGTCACCTTGCCCAAGCATGAAGCAAGATACTGACATTGGTCTTGCGGATCTGAAGAACTATGGAAATGAGGCAGCATTGTCGACTCACCAATTGCTTGTGTGGTTAATGCATTAACACCTAACTCATCAGAGCCAGAGACACATTTTATAAGTTACTGCTTCCCTCAATGCATTTTTATCACGTATTTTCACATTTCTACTTCCAAGATTCATGGAAAACAAGGTGTTTAGCTGAAAATGTTTACGGTGGGGACCTTATAAATTACTTGATAGTCTTGGGAGACAAATCTATTTTGCAAAATACCAGCTATAAGGAATCAACTATTTTAGAGGATCCCTAGGGATCATTTTTTCTACGGATATAATAAAATCCTTCCTAAACAGAAATATCTCAAGTGGGGGTAAGAAACTGCTAATCAAGCCCACTTAGGATTTGCATACCTTCATAGAACATTCCAGGTCACTGGGGCACACTGAAACTCCAGACCAAGACGTGATGGGGCTGCTCTGTGGTGCTTTACCGCATGACTGAGGAATGTGTGGGTCACTTAGAATCCCAAGCCTCCCATAGGTAAGTGAGTTCAGTGAAACGAGTGCATATTTTCAACTAGACAGAAACTGTGAAAATGAGTGTCACTGTCCTCCCACCTAAAGAACATCAGCAAATGCAAAATGAATGCATGTGGTACATACATACAATGGAATATTACTCAGTCATTAAAAAGAATGTAATGCCATTTGCAGCAACGTGGGTGGACTTAGACATGATCATACTAAGTGAAGTAAGTCAGACAGAGAAAGACATATCATTTGATACTGTTTGTATGTGGAATCTAAAAAAAATGGTACAAATGAACTAATTTACAAAACAGAAATAGAGTCACAGATGTAGAAAACAAACTTACCGTTACCAGGGGGGAAAGCGGGGGTTGAGGGGGGAGGGATAAATTGGGAGATCGGAATTGACATATACACACTACCGTATATAAAATGGATAACTAATAAGGACCTACTGTATAGCACAGGGAACTCTTCTCAATACTCTGTAATGACCTATATGGGAAAAGAATCTAATAAAAGACTACATATATGTATATGTAAAAATGATTGACTTTGCTGTACAGCAGAAACTAACACCATTGTAAATAAAATACACTCCAATAAAAATTTTAAATAAGTAAACAAAACTGTGTATCTTTCAAAAAAAAAAAAAAGAATGCAGCACCTTCTTAATGGAGGGTTCTAGTAACTCCGGGGGATGAAGCAGCAGCTCTTTGTCAGTCCTTTCGCAACATATTAAGGTTAGCTGACAGCACTGCTCGACAAAGAAGGCTTAATGTGTCTGACAGATGGCAAATACACCATATTGACTCTTCTTCCTAATTTAACAAATTTGAATCTTTTGTCAATTTCCTTTCCCCAGCCAAAAGATATTCTAAAGCGCCACTTAAGCTTACATTGCTCTTTTCCCCCACCCTCCCTCTTACACATTATCTTTGACACTGTCTCAAGAAACTGAAACCAACTTAGTAAATGAACTCATCTTCCCAGCTATCGATGATCATCACAAATCCTGAGCGTGTACTCCCCATTTTTGCCACTATTACGAGGCTTTATGTCAGGCTTCAGGTCTTTGAAGGAAAGAAAGGGTCCCTAGCTTTGTCATATACCCGAAGGTGTGCTGCTTCTGCTTTAGTGGGAGGTTATTACAGTTAACTGTAACACTGCAGTCTCTGCTGGGCTTTGGGATTCCGGAGGGTTCATGTATGTCAGGTGGATGGGGTGACGGCAGAGAAGGGCCTCAGGCTGTGGTGAAGCTCTCTGGAATGCCAAGCTGTCTAAGGAGCATCACGTGACACTCAAGTTCAGGAAGGAGTCATGGCCAAGGGTAGCCTGCTGCCACAAGGAGGTGATGGGTCCCTTCCACCACTGTGGAGGTATTCAAATCACAGCCAAGGGCCACTGCATGGGTGTTGGAGAAGGGCTTCAAACAGGCATGGGGGAAACTTGGATGGACTGTGGAATCAGGATACGAGCCTAGATTTGGCAAATTCTTCATTCTGGCTTTCGGAAGCAGGGGAATTCCACCCTACAGAGGTACCTCTAATTTCCATCCCTCCTGATGCTCCCCTCCATGGTGGCATTTCTCTTCACTTCCTTACTTTGGTGTTTTGTTATGCTTACACCCACCACATGCTCTCATGCTGGGGTGGAAACAAGGTCCCTGCCCTCAGACAGCTTATACTCTGGGGTGTGAGTGCATGGAGTTGTGGGTAGAGATGAGTGAAACACTTTTTTAAAAAAGGAAATGTTCTGATAACAAGAGCTGCTCAGAAGAAAATAATAAAACAGGGGAACCAATGGGACAGCTACCCAGGTAGGGTAGAGGGGCCACTTCAGCTCAGGGACCAACAGAAGGCTCTGAGAGGGGACACACAGGGAAGGAGCTAATAAAGGGGAGCCCCGTGTAAAAATCTGGTGCAAAAAGTTCAGGCAGAGGGAACTCCAAGTACAAAGGAGAAGGGAATGCACCTGTGTGCTTCAGGAAGAGAGAAAACACCAGCGTGGGTTCAGCATAATAAAAGGGAGAGAGTGACACAAGCGGAGAGAGAAGCGGTGCTGGGCTGTGATTCAGAAAGTACGTCTTATTCTAACAAACACTGGAAGCAATCAGAGGGTTTTAAGAAAAGGAACGACATGAATTTATTCTGTCTCAAAAAAGGGTAAATGATGGCTATTTTTTCACCATTTCTAACGTGTGCTAAAATTAAGGATAACCCTAACTATAAACCTAAAATTATGATGGAGAGCCCCTTTCTAATAGTAACACTAAAGTCTCCCCCAAATCCTGGTAGTTATATTACCAACAATAACCAGAGACCAAGTGACTGCAGAGTTTTGTTATTCTGTATAAACGAAGACAAATACACAAACAAAAGGCCACCCAAACCCCCCAACATTTACATGGTAAGATAAATCTGAAGAACGTTTAGTTAAGTCAAGTAAAATA
The DNA here is from genome assembly GCF_008692025.1 of Phocoena sinus. NCBI lineage: Eukaryota > Metazoa > Chordata > Mammalia > Artiodactyla > Phocoenidae > Phocoena > Phocoena sinus. The sequence goes on along the minus strand of NC_045773.1, from coordinate 29,676,368 downwards.
GATTTCCTTACTGTAAGAAAATAAAAATTCTTAGAACATCTCATGGAACTGGACTTTAGCAAAACGTTGTGCTTTATTCCTGAATCCAAATAAATTTTTCATTTCATCTAAAAGGATTAAAATGTTCGTATATGGAACGTCTCTATATTAAAGATAACTTGATGTTGGCCTGCTCTGAATTTTCTTCTAAACTTCAGGATAATTCCTATAGTTCCACCTGATTACCTGGTTAGGACAACATAAGGCAACTAGAAAACGGGCCACAGCTACTGCAGCAAACTCAATACCCAAATTCTACTGCTGTCCTTGAGCTATAGTGTCTGATTTCCTGCTACAAATAAGTAGGCCATCAACGGGGATCTGAAAAATCTCTTCGTTATAGAAAGATTCCCACAGTGGCAGTGCCTGGCTGGAATTATCTAAACTATAGGTAACACCCCAGCAGTTGCCATTCCGCCTGCATTGCCTCAGTTTCATAGTAAGGAACACATCTAAATGCCCACATGTTAAGGCACAGTGATGCCCTCGATAATTAATAGGGTTTTTTGCACTAATTCTTCTATTTTATTTTTCTTTTATTTATTCTATTGAAGTATAAGTGACTTACAATATTATATTAGTTTCAGGTGTACGACATAGTGATTCAATATTTTTATACACTACAAAATGATCACCACAGTTTTTATGGGGTCTCTAGAATGATAAATGGGTAAACAGAGAAGCTAAACAAACATAAGACATTTAATGTGAGACGACCTAAATATACCAAATTAGCCTTAAATGAACTTGAAAGACCTTGAGCTCTGGAATTAACATTAATCACTTTCTGGAACTCAAGGAAAAGCCTGTTGTGGTTAATTTTAAATCGTATTTTGATAGAAAGCAATACAATCCCACAGGATTCAAGGCATCTATTTGTTTACTTTCTTGCCAGGGTCAGCAAAAAAACCTACTATTGATCAGCTATCATAAATCAGTTGACTTCACTTCTCTCCGAATAGATTCTCTCCAAGTGTTGAGCACTGGCTCATCTTACCTCTGCCTAGTGACAACATGAAGAGATAAACAGACTATTCAAAGAGAGCTCTTCACATCACATTAGCTGAATAAATAGTGATGGATGGGTTTCTTCTCTCTAGTGCTACCTTAGCTTGCAGGGATGAGAGCCAGGAAGATGGGGCTTACAAATCCTATTAGAATATTTAAACAAACACAAAATAACATCTCTGAAGATCATGGTTTAAAGAAAAAAAGAGAAGAGCATCTTGTCTTTTAATTGTAGCTCTGGAGACAACAAAAAGGCCCGCGATAAACCTTTGAGGTTCAGAAGTTACATGAAATCACAGGAGAAAAAAAGTAATTTGCTGTTTTATGAGCAGTATCCAGAGGAAACAGGATAAAGGCCCTGTAGCACTTCTGCAGGCCACAGAACTAGCACAGAGCAGTTCGGCTAAAGCGAAGTATACTATCAATAACAATCTTACTCTGAGAATATTTCAGAGTGAGAGTTTGCCCTCTAGGATCTGCTCTTCAGGATTCTGTGCTCAGTATCCAGAGCAGACCCATTGTTACAGAATGGGAGGAACCTGTGAGTGGCTGGCTGAGCATCAGTATATGAAAGCAATGTAATCAGTGCTCTCAACATCGTGTCCCTTAGAAGCTATGGTCCACACAGAAAGGGAAGCAGGTGCTCAACAATGACTTCAGCCACAGTCCCTCTGCTCTAAGAACTGAGTCCAGAACATTCCTGTGGCTTCTGCGTATAACTGGCATAATTCACCAAACCCTGAGTTTTCTGTTAGTAAATGAGAGATTGTCGCAAGGAAAAGAGAACAGATGACGTCCTATGCGTCATGTATCAGGCAGGATTCTTGTTGACCAAAAGCAGGGGATATTTTAATTGACTCACAGGAACAGCCCCAGGAACGGCAAGGCAGAGCTGGCAGAGGCCTTTGCCTCTCTGGGTTTTGGCTTCATTGTCTCAGAATGAAGATAATAACCTGATAGGGGAATGTGGCCTGAAGAAGCTCCCAACCTCGTCAACGGAGAGGAATGGGAGAATGTCCCCATCAGAACCAGAAAAGCCCCAAATAAGCAAAAGTGGGCCCTGGCTTGGGTCAAGTGTCCATTCCTTTATCACTGCTCTGGCCAAAGGAGGTTCAATTACCATAACTAATCTGGTGATAGAGAGGAAGCGTTGCTGGGCAGGCCAAAAACGATAGCCTCCATAGACTGGAAGAACAGGGCACACACACACATTTATGAATTCTGATTAACCAAGTACACAACATATGAGAATACTTACAGGATCAATACATACGACTTCTGGGTGAATGATTTCTTTTGCCTCTTATTAAGTCGCATGCTCCTCGTAACATGCGAAGATGAAATCCTGAGTCACTGACAGCTGAGCAGGCTGTACTAAGTTGTTTCCCCAGTTGCAGCAGCACATGTGCTGAACTTCTCACCTTGATCCTATTGCTTTCTTCTTAGTGTCTTAGACTGCATTCCCCAGAACAGATCCCGAGACAAGAACTTAAGTGCAAATGGATTATTTGAGATTATTATATGCTCTTAGGAAGTCCCAATAGGAGACTGGAGGAAACAAGAAAGAGAAGCGAAGAAAGCTACTACAAGGTATATCCATAAGCAGTTTACTGCTTCAAGCAACCGGGGCTCAGTCTACTGGGACCCTCCAGGACATCTCATGGAACAGAGTTCCTCAGAGTTTCCCATCAGAGGGCAAGGTAGTTGGAAGATATATCCTTCAACTCTCACTTGTCATTAAGCGAGGGCCACTCTTGGAAAGGCATTAGCTCTCCAGCACTTTAGGCCTGCTCCCTACACTGGTGAGAGAAAGCCCTGAAGTGGGGAGGAGAAGACACTTGTCATAGGATGCCCTCAGCATGTACAAGAAAGGGTGAGTTTTGGGGGGATATGACCAAGTCGCACAGCTTTGGCTATCATCAGTAACACACATGTATGAAAATACGCATTCATGGATTCAACAACTATTTACCCAGCTCCTGTTATGTGCAGGTACTCTTCCAGGTGCTGGGAATACACTGAGGGGCAAAACAAAGATTACAGTCTTATTTAATACCTAGCACAACTGGGCTGGGCAGAAGCAGATTCTGTGGGCTATATATCGTGATCTTACTCACAACATCAGCTTTATGAGTAGTAGCAGGGTCATCATTATTGAACTTCCCCATCACCAGTTCAGGTATGCTGAGGTCTATGATGTAGTTATGACCTTGAATCAAGAACTGGAGCAAGCAGATAGGTATTGGAAGGAAGTAGAGTTTTCCATTAAAGGACAGTGAGATATATTTCGCTTTCGAATTGTTTTGGGACAGCTTTCTTGTAGTGGCTTATTCCCAGAAGCACTGCAGAGTTGCCTGCTTTAACTCTGACAGCCCAGCAGGGTGTGTAGCTTCTGGACGCAGAAAGGACTAATGTTAGTCTGACCACCTGGGGATTAAACTGGCATTGGCAACTTCAAATGTGCCCGGCAGAGACTAAGTGATCTCCATTTCAAACACAAAACACACTGCCTTCCAAACGGTATAGAATTCTATTTTATCTACATCGGCCAGGTAAAGCAGAGTATTTGCCAAAATTCTAGATATGGGTAGTTGTTTATAAAACCTTAGAATATCATCAAGTGTTGCTTTAAATAAACCATTACACTTACATAGAAAGCAATAAGCTGTGTGGTTTAGGTAAAAGACATGTTATGACTATCCTGAAAAAAAAAAAAAGTATAAACAAATAAAGCAATTTTCTATTGTACCCTGAACACCTATGTACACAGAATATGCTAAAAGGCAATTTTACCGATTCTGATTATCTCTTCCATTTGGTGTTTCCCGTCTCACGGAAATAAGTTCAAATTTACACGTACTGCTTAGCTCTGAGGACTCTAGATAATGTGATTAAAGACTGTTAAAATAAATAGTCAGAAAACAAAGTATCAATGGGATTTCGTATGAGTCTAGTGTGCCCTACAGCAAGATGAGCAAATATATGTGGCACGTGCCTTTGACAGACATCATTCATTGATTACACCTCATTCTCCCAATGAGCCTAGACTGAGCCTCGGAATCCTTCACAACACAGTCCTCCAGACAGACTTGATTGATCTTGCAGAGGTGGACCTCAAAATGAAACCTATTTGACATCCATGAGAAACTTATAAAGCCTGGTCTCCTTGACATCACATCACAGAGAGAGGGAGAGAGGGAGAAATGGGAAGGAGGGAAGGAGGTGGGAAGGGGAAGGGAGGGGGGAGTGAGGAAATGGAAATAAACTTTGAAAACAAATACCTCTTCCTTTCTTCCCCGCAAACACTGCCAATTAGGGGGTTCAGAGTGGAGGGGATAAGAACATGCTATACCAAAATGTGCCACTTTGGTATACTAATTATTTTGACTGAAAGCTATTGAAATACAGCACTTGCAGGAAGGTCTCTCTGATTGCCTCCTTTTAAAGAGCATAAATTTCCTGCGAGAAAGGTACCCTCCCTGCCCCAGGAAGGAGAAAACATTCTTATCACCAGGAGTTGATGCTGAATTGAATCCATTCAAACCAACCTACTAAAATCATGCTTACCTTCCACTGATTTCCCCCCTATATTTCCTGGTCACCTTCTCACAGTTTATTGCCCCTAGTACAAACCCCATTCTCCTTTATCTTATCATGTCTCCACAATTTATTGTTTTTGTTAAAATGGTATATAAGCGCTCAGGCCTATCTACTTCTTTGGGTCTTCATTTTATACACATATAAAAACCTCTGTACATGTAAAAATATTATCAAATAAACTTTGAATGTTTTCTGCCTGTTTATCTGTCTTTTTTTCAGTGTAATTTTCAGGCCCAGACACAGAACTTAAGAGGGCAGAAGAAAAATCTTTCTCCCCCACCACACTTTACGACTGCCCACCAAAAAACTGTATCAAGCTAAGTTTCCTGAGAAAACTCAGACAGAATCATTCTTTCCAGAAGCAAAGAAAGAAGAATGAAAAATGCCCATTCTTAAGATAACTGAGCAGTTCTCAGAATGAAGAAATTGTCCAAATAAAACTCAATGACATCAAAAAATGTCTAAAATTCCCAAGACCATCTTCTCCCTAACCCTCCTCTTTTTTTCTTCTACCATTGATACTTTCCAAAGAATCACTCCCTCTGCCTTATCACCTGGATGGCTGTGACTGGATCTCCCTCAGAGCCCAAGGGACTCTGGGTAGAAGTAGTATAATACATATTTTTTCTGAAACTCTTTTTACAAAGTTTTCCTCACACCAGCTACTTCTGGTGGTGACCCAGATCATCAGTTACCTGGTATAAATGAGCTTGGCTGTGAACAAGGTTAAGAATTAGAGCTGAGGATGATCTATTAGTTCATCTTGCTTGTTTCATGAAGTAAAAGCGGAATTGTTTCTCTGGAGAGTTTTCTTGAATGATTTTTCAAGTCTAACTTGAAATCACATTCAAAATCTTGTGACTTTCCTCTTTCTTGCAGTCCACCAATAATTAGTTGTTTTAATACTTCAACGGCAATGATAGCCAACCTGAACACAAACTGTATTCACACACGGCATCTCCTGGTTTCATACCGCAAGCTCACTTCCAAGCATTATTTGTTTTCATAAACTTGAGCTAGGATGACTCTTTCCTCACTGCCTTTAATTACTACGGAAAGCTTAATATGCACTTTTTCCCCCCATCAATCTGGCACTAAAAATGCTGAATTGCTTTTGTAGTAATTTGAAAGAAGAGTTTGGGGCTATTAGAAGAAATTCACATCAGGCATTTCTCTACATGGCCTACTTATATTTTTCAAAGTGAAAGAGTGTTTCAAGTAAAATGAAAAACTTGGGGGACTGGGGAAGTCTGCCCCATCTAAAGTCCTATTTTTCAATTTTCTACACAAAGACGCCTTAATGGTGCATTTTAATAATGTAACTTGAAATATATTTTGAAAGAAGGAACAAGTTGTAATCTGACCCAAGACAGAACAATGCCTCATGCAGACCCTTGAATGAATATGTGACTATAGGAGCCCTGCTCTTTTGTCTTCTGGGTAATTATTTCATACATTTGGGGGGTTTATAGGGAACATGTATGAGATTTTCAAGTAAAAAGTGTAAGGCTATGGGTCTTCTGGGAAATCTGGAAGAAAACGAGAGTATGAAATTAACAAGGTAGCCTCCAATACTGAACCAGAGACCCTGCAGGTCACCTTCAGTGCTGAATATTCCAAAGTTACCTTCGTCAAAAAGGCAGAAACAGCTTGACAACATATCTGACTTTACCTTTTAAAAGTAGAATTAAAAATTTAAGAAGCTTCATGAATTTCTCTCCCATCTCCCTATTCTTTGGTATTTTTTCTATCCCTTACGCTCTAACAGAATCTCTTTTTGGTTCATATATCACATGATCCGATAAAGTAAAGATGTGAAATTGTTCTTTCTTAAATAAATTCACTCTAATCAAAACACTGTATCACAACAGCTCTCGTTCACTTGGGTGTTTCCTAAGCTCATTCTGTGTGCCATGCGGTCGACTAGGCAGTGGGGACACACGTGGACCCATTCTCCTGAGCCTCCAGTCTACTGGAGAAGATGAGTTTTAATCAAATAATCACACATATGCCTTAGGATTTCAAACTGAGATAAGGGCCATGAAACAAAGAAGCAAACACCTTGAGGATGTGGTACTTAAGTGAAGATCTTCAACAAGAGTAGGGGTTTAGTTAGTAGGAATTAGATAAGTACTCCAATATGGGGGGATGGTACCATGTGGGCCCTAGAGTAGGAAGGAACAGGGGCAAAGTCCTAAAAGAAAAGAGTAGGTGGTGGTGTGTGCGGGCCTTACTTTATGACAGATTCCTTTACCTATCCTGGCAGCATGCACAGTTTCAAGTCAATGAATATGAATGAATGCACTAAGCATTCTCTACATTGTTTCCACTGAGGGGCAGTTTGGGGTGGGGGTAATGGAGATGGTCTAGCCTCAGGCCTTTTCACACAGGCTTTAAGGAAGTTCTCGGTAGGTGAGTGGATCTGAAGTACCTAGGAATGTGAAAAAATAGAGAAGTGATGATTTTTCTCTGTCTTCCAGTGGTTTCCATCTAGGAAAGGCCAACATTCTCATTTTCTGTAATTTCCCCTCAGCCCAGCAGATGGTGTTATTACAGGTGGACATCATGAACTCTGATTCCCTGGAAACCATGGAATTGAAGGAAAAAAAAAAAAATGTCATGAAGAATCTAGGGGTAAGACGGGAATAAAAACACAGAACTACTAGAGAATGGACTTGAGGATATGGGGAGGGGGAAGGGTAAGCTGGGACAAAGCGAGAGAGAGGCATGGACATATATACACTACCAAACGTAAGGTAGATAGCTAGTGGGAAGCAGCCGCATAGCACAGGGAGATCAGCTCAGTGCTTTGTGACCACCTAGAGGGGTGGGATAGGGAGGGTGGGAGGGAGACGCAAGAGGGAGGAGATATGGGGATATATGTACATGTATAGCTGATTCACTTTGTTATAAAGCAGAAACTAACACACCATTGTAAAGCAATTATACTCCAATAAAGATGTTAAAAAAAAAAAAAATAAAAGAGTACGCGAGACACAGCCTTCTTACCAGGACAGGTTAGCTGCAGAGGGAAGAAATGGCTGACCTCTCCCACAAAGGACTCTGATTCTGAGCCTCCTCGCCAGCGCCTGGGAAATGAAGGCCCTCTCTTCGGTTCTCCTTAAAGCGAGGCACTGCTCTTTCATATCTGGGTTAACTTTTATTTCATCAAAAAAGAGCTTCACAGGCTATGAGGCAACAACAGTCATTCCCAATCACTACCTCACCTGGAATTTGGGCCTCTGAGGGCTGGGCTTTCTTGGGCCCGAAATAACAAAATATGGTATAAAGGAGCTTCAACTTTGCAAAAAATTATATCCCACAATCTACAGCTAGATAAAAGGAAGAGAGGGAGACCTCACAGTGTGGATTCAACCAGAAGTACATCTGCACTGAGTGTGGTACCTTCACAGGGAGTCGGCCTCTGGGAGCATGGAACTTCCTACCTGCTATCCTCACCTTTCTCCCTCTCTTAATTTTCACACAGCTTTATTTTTCACAAATTGTGTTCAATTTCCCGGATATCGAAATGACATGTTCTGCTCCACAAACAACAGAGAGAGAAAGACAAAGAAACAGACGACAACTGAGGGTTTCTTTCCATTGGCAGGGTCTTCCCTGGATAGAGAACTTTATCTCAGGAGGAAGGGTCAGAAAATGGATGGGCCAGACAACCTCAGCAAAGCTTTGTTTCTATGCTGTTGTTGTTTTTAACCTTCAGTGGGAATAAGACATCCTCATATTTTACGAAGGCTTAGTGTTGTGGTAGTTTCAAAAAAAAAAAAAAATCGGCCAAAATACAAATTTCACCACGGATGATTTCAATCTCTGGCTTTGTAATTTTATGTAATTTCCCAAATATCTACAATGAACAAGTGATATCTTTGCAATCAGAAAAGAAACTATAGAAATCCTCAAATGAGATCTCTGTCTGCTTGCTTTCGGGGAGCTATTTGGCGTTACAAGACAGAGAGGGAAGGGACGAATACTCGCGGAGCCAAGTCGCCGGGTTGCTTCAGTCAAACTGATTTCTAATTCTATTTCCTGTGGATTTTCATCAGTTACTAGTTCATTTAAATCAGCTATTAAATGAATAAATGTGAAATCTTAAAATACATTTAGAGAAAGTATATTGCTCCATATTAAGCAAGCAGAGTTTCAAATTATATGCAAGCATTATGAAGGGTAACAGCTCTCACTTACCAGGTCTCAATCCACTTTAAAAACTGCTTACCCCTTAACTTTCCTCCCTAATTAGAGCATTTTATCTTTGTGGACATTTACCCTGACCACATCGTGATAATTCTTGGCTAGTACTCTGTGAAGAAATCATTACTAATAATCCACGCCAGCCAGCCCGAAGCAGATAAAGCAAGGGGGCAAAGAACTAGCTTGGCGTTAATTGGCTCAATGGCCATTCGGGGGAAAAACAATTAAAGGGTTTTTATTGACCGACATGGTTTAACAAATGACACTTCAGCGATCTATTGGCATATTAGAACAGCAGCAAGACTACTGGCTTACTAAATCATTTTAAAAATAGTTGTTACAGAGGTTTTGCCATAAATCAAGGACAAAAGATTTCAGGAAATAATTTTTCATGAAAAAAATTTTAAACGTATAGTAGTGTCGAGAGAAGGAGTCTGGAGCTGAGTAGGGTTACTGACTACATTTTCCAGATGTCTTTGCTAAAAATAATCCTTCTAAGAATCAGGATGTGTTATTTTAGGTAAACGCTGGGGTTGAGAGACCTTGGCAGACTATCAGCTCCATGAGGTTAAGGACCACATCTGTTTTGTTTAGCAAAATGTGTATACAAAATGCCAGGCTGTGTGTGACCCTGGGCGTTCCTCAGCAGGTGCTTGGTAAACACTCAGTAAATGGATGAATGAGATTTCCTAGCACTGCCTGATTTTGCAAACAGAAAAATCACAGCCTTTCTGAATTTAAACTTACAGGGTAAAACCCGATACTAATACTACACAGATTGTTAATAGTATTTTGGTATTCAGAAAGAGGCTTAAGATCTTCTGCAGGTAAAAAGATGTATCACGCAGTATTTGCTGTTTGATCTGATTTGGCCTACAATGTAAATGATCCTGATAGAAATCTAGGTTCTATGGGGTTCTATCACAATTCTTTAGCTAATGCGATCTTGAATCTAACTCATATTTATCCCTTCCTTATGAATTCACTTGCCTCACCCTGGCCCTATTATAATCTCAAGCAGATAGATACTTTAGTTTCCCAGACTTGAGGCTCATCCAACCCACTGCTATCTTGTTATTCCCCACCAAGTATCTTTTTTCTCACCTCAGTCTCTTCCTCATTATTTCAGTGGGTCCTGAATGCTTTTCTGAATTAAATTCAGACAACACACCCTGGCTCTTGGGTATCTTTATGAATAGACTCCAAACCAGCTAATGAGGCACCCATCTCCTTGCTGCTCTTTACATGGACATATGTCAGCCAGGACACTCAACTCACTACTGCCGTATCCATCCCTAAGCTAACGCCTGTCCCTTTGCTTTACAAGTGATACAGAGAAAGAGGAACACACAGAGAGGGAGAGGGAAACACTGGGTCCTGAGGGCACTGAGTCCCTGGATCAACCCATACCTGAAGTCAGAAACTTTACCTGGACCCTTTAATTATGACTCAATAAATCCTCCATTTCCTTTAGGTAGTTTGGGTATGCTGCCATGTGCACCTCAAAGAGTCCTAACACAGGCAAGAAGGAAATGAGGAAAAGGGGGAAAATGATAAGGAAGAAAACGGAGGCAGAAGAAGGGAAATGAGAGATTTGTCCCAGGTCATAGGACTAGCCAGTATGGGATAAAAATACAGAGCATGAAGACCAGAGTTTACTCTCTTTTCCCTCCTACTCCCCTACAATTATAGTATTATTATTCATTTCTACACATAGTTACTTTGAAGCTAAGCAAATGAGAACTGGCCTGCTATTAAGAACCCACAAATACAAGGCATACATCAGCCTTGAGTAACTTGTATTCTGTTTTCCTGGTGTTGTACATTTAAGAATTGCTTTCGTAATTGAGCTTCCCAAAGGGGATACGGATGCCAGTTTTAACTTAAAGAAATACTAATGCTAAAATCAATTTGTAGAATTTTTCAGTTGGATCGATGGATGTCGTCTCCACTAAAACCAAATTATTTCCCTACTTAGGCTTCTTTGTAAGTATGTACCAAGACCAATCAGGATTTTTAGGGAGCTGCTACAAAGGCATTATTTCCAGGGACTGGATCAAGTAGCCAATGATCAAAACATAAGGTAAAATCTATTTCATCCTTGAATGCAGAGCACCTCTGTTTTATTAAACACTTACTAGAGTTTTTACATAGAATATGATGCTGTGTACCTCCCTATATTCTTCATCTTCCAGATGGTTTCACAATGCCGTGTGTGTAGCACAGCGAAGAAAGGCACCACAAACAGGTGTTATCTGTGCAACAGACAATGACGGCAGCCTAGTCACAGAACAGAGAGAACCTGTGAAAATCACCACCACAACTTTGCAACTGTGTCAGCAGTAAGGACCCAGGCCCCAAATATGACAATGGGACTGAGTATGCTTCTGGATGCAATGGTGATGAGTCTGCCACACAATTACTAACTTTATTCAAGCTGATGTTATGTTTCCTTTTCTTTTTTTTTTTTGCATTTTATTTATTTTTGGCTGTGTTGGGTCTTCGTTGCTGCACGTGGGCTTTCTCTAGCGGCGAGTGGGGCTACTCTTCGTTGTGCACAGGCTTCTCATTGCGGTGGCTTCTCTTGTTGTGGAGCACAGGCTCTAGGCACTCTGGCTTCAGTAGTTGTGGCACACGGGCTCAGTAGTTGTGGCTCGTGGGCTCTAGAGCGCAGGCTCAGTAGTTGTGGCACACAGGCTTAGTTGTTCCGTGGCATGTGGGATCTTCCTGGACCAGGGCTCAAACCCGTGTCTCCTGCATTGGCAGGCGGATTCTTAATCACTGTGCCACCAGGGAAGTCCCTAGCTGATGGTATGTTTCTTTAAAGACTGGATTTAATGATTCAACTTCTAAAAGTCCAAGTTATTAACGAAATGACAGCTGGCTAAAAACTGAAAACAAACACATTTAATCCTACTAGTGGCTGCTGTCCCTGATGCTTCACACAGGCAATTCATCATCCTCTCTTTTTCTTATAGAACAGCTTCACTAAAAGGGAAAATTCTCTTATATCCCAAGAACTTCCCTAACCACCTGAATCCACAGTCTTTACTTCTTACCTTGAACTTAATGCTTGGTCCTTAAGACATGCCTCCTTGCATTTTTGGCTATTTACGCACATTTCATATCCTTCCTACAGAATTACACATCCCTGGAAGAGGTATTGAGTCTTACAGAGCTTCTAAATCTGAAGGTTAGAACAACACCTTACAAAGGACGTTACTGTTCAAAACAGGCTCTTTTAGGTTAGTAGTTGATCATTTTCATTCTTTAAAGATAAAACTGCTTACGTGTGGGGCTGTATTTCAAAAGTGGTATGAATATTTTAAAACAATATCAATGTGAGCGTGGAATGCATCTTTAATTTAAGAGAGGCGTCTAGGGCTTCCCTGGTGGCTTAGTGGTTGAGAGTCCGCCTGCCCATGCAGGGGACACGGGTTTGTGCCCCGGTCCAGGAAGACCCCACATGCCACAGAACGGCTGGTCCCGTGAGCCATGGCCGCTGAGCCTGCGCGTCCGGAGCCTGTGCTCCGCAACGGGAGAGGCCACAGCAGTGGGAGGCCCGCGTACCGCAAAAAAAAAAAAAAAAAAAAAGAGAGAGAGAGGCGTCTACTCAGCCTGTGAAGGGGGGAATTTATGACATCTCAAACGCCAGTTTACAAAGGCTCCTCTACCTTCTCAACTTAGAAAACGTTACCTGAGAGAGTCTTCTCTGTAAAGAAAACCTTCAGATTCCATTCTCCTCTGCCCCAGACAATGAAATGTTTTGGTTTAAAAGCTATTGCTGGGAGCTGAGCTTATTAGCCACATTACGATGAGGTTGGGGCTACAGAAACCAGGCTGTGTGAGCGGATTCAGTCGGACTCTGTCAACATTTTGTCAGTAGATAAGACGTCATGGGTCCAGGTTTCTGTTCAGCTGTGCCTCTGACTGGATTCTAGCCCTTGAGCAAGTCACTTTTTTTCCTGAGCCTCAGTCACCTCACCTTTTAAATAAAGATCAAAGTCACACTTCACACAATGTTGGAAACATAATAATAACATTGACAGTGTTAATAGTTAAATGATAATAGCTAACATCTCCTGAGGCATACATAGGCTAGCCACTGTGCTAGTCCTATATGACCCTTACCTCTTCTGATCCTCAGAACAACTTTACAAAGCCAGGCATCCCATATCTCCCTTTTACAGATGCGGTAACTGAAGATCAGAGATGTTAAACAACTTGCCCAAGGTCACACAGCTAGTAAGGAGTAGAACCAGGATCTGAACCGTGGCATTCTGGTTACAAAGCCTTACCCCTGTGCTATTCTGCTCCACGCAAATAAGTTAAAGTATGTGATGTGAAGCACTTTGTTTTTTATTATTATTTTGTGTGTGTGTGTGAAGCACTTTATAAACTGTAAGTTAGTACAAAAAAGTAAAGTATTATTAATACAAATAGATGCTCATTATGGTTTTTAAAAGATGAGGTAACCAACAATTCCTTTAGTGAAAGCACACACACTTCTCTCAGTAATACTGACAAGCCACTGTCAGAGAAACAATTAGAATTGAATTAGCACATCATCACAAAAGAAGTTCCAATGACATCACCCCAACCAAAGAACTTGCTCTTCCCTGGAGTTTAGAAAGGAAAAAGAAAAACAAAAAACCATGGTTCATCTGACAAGAGGAACATCTTGCAGCTCTGGCAACGCGAAGCCTCTGAAAGAAGAGGTTAAGGAAGGTGCTTCCACTGCAAACCCTAAGTCCAGCATGAATCCCACAGAGGGATTCACACCACAATGCCAGTTTCCCAAGCATCCTTCCATAAAGCCTTGTCGTATCAAACTGGATCCCAAAAGGGATATAAAGGGGCAGACACCGATGAGGTACAGCACTGCTGGTCCAGGCTCCAAGGGTCAGTGATGAAGCTCATTAACGGAACAGGCTATTTTCCAATCCTCCCTTCAACTTGTTTACTCACTAAGTTACTTTGACACCACACCTGTTTCTGTACTAGCCTGGAAGCCTCCACAGCACAGCAGATGGCAGAGTGTTTGCATAACAAATGTTCTCAAGGGTCAGCCTGTGGAAGTGCCTGCGGGGACTGCTGCAGGTGGGACAGGAGGGGCGGCAGGGACCCTCTCCTGGGGCAGCAGCAGAGCCATCAGTCCCAGACTTTGCTGGAGAAACATCCCACCCCGTACAGGCCGAATAAGTGTGAGCTCTGAATGTTCCCAGCTCTGCTCTTCCTTCTGACAATCCTTTCCAGGATAACAAAACTCAGTGGCTATAAGAGCAAGCTACAAAGGAAATCTAGTGGGGACATTAAGAATATATATATTAAAAAAGAACAAAACCACATCAAATTTAAAACTTAACTTCAAACACAATTCCAGCTAAACTTCCAACTTTGCTCTCTTAAATTTAACTGAGGTTTAACTCTCTTAAGTCTAAACTCTTTGTAACTCTCAAATCTCAATTCCTAACTCTCAAGTTTCTTAATTCTAATTTCAAGTCAAGCTTAGTCTCTTGAAGACGGAAGTCAAATTTAACAGCTGATTGGAATGAGTTCCTGTGACTTGTGAGCCTGGTTTAAGGTCACACCTAGTCTTCAGAGGTTAAGAAAAGCCCTACTTTCTCTTATGCAAATTTGACATCAGAATAATGTCCTATCTTGGCTGCACTGTGGAAGAAATAGTTGCTCAATCATGCAATTTGCCATTTTTTAAAGAATCCATGATGCAAGGAATGTAACGTAAAGCTCCTCAATGGAGCAAACACCCATCTCAGGGGCCACACTTTGCAGATGACCTGCGTGTCAGGAGGGAATATCCAGCTCACCCCCTTTCCCCAGTGACACCTGGTAGACTTCACTGTTTTCAACATGAAGAACTAGTTCTGCACATTTAGTTCCATTTGACTAGTGAGTCAAGCTTTGTTGCTTGGAAACCAATGAGCTTGCCATTAGTAAGAATCTGGGACCCATTAACAGGGTAACTTGAGGGGACTGAAAATAAACTGAAATCCACTATAATTCCTCTCCCAGGGTTTCCTCTGATTCTCTGATCAGCCTTCCTTCACGCAGGGGTGATGGTAAAACTAGCGGGGTGATGATGACAAAGCAAGTGAGAAAAATGCTTTGAGGGCAGGGACCACATCTCCATGCTCCCTGCTGTCCTCACAGAAACTGGAAGAGAAGCTGGCCTGTAGCGGCTCGCAATAAGTAATTGGTCCTTACCAATAGAGTGCACCAAGCACTGTGTACCAAGTTCCCCATTCGTGGCCTCCTGGAAAACTCACAGAATCCCCTGCAGGAGGGAGTCTTTTTCTTATTTCAATTTCACAGACAAGAAAACAAAGGGAGGGAGAGTCAAACCACTTGCCTAAAGCCACACAGCTAAGAGTGAAGGGAGCTGGACTCAATCCTGAGAGCAAACAATTCTTTTAAGTGAGGGAAGTATTTTTCAAACTCACATCTCTCAGATGGGGAGGATGTGGCTCTTTGGGACCCACTGAAGTGGAAGACAACAATTCCGGTAAATTCAGTTGAGCAGTCCTTGGACAGGAGTTAGGGGGCCAGGAGACCCCTGAATTAAATGCAACATTGTGTACGTACCTGGATTTTTCCACAGAAAATGCTCATAGCTTTCAGACTTGAAAGATGCTATGACCCCTCCAACGTTTAATGAATCAGCTTCTTTTCATTAAATCACGCTGCTAATTGTCACCCCCAAAGAGCCCTAAGGGCTCTAAGTGCATTTTGTATGCCTGCTAGAAGGGAAGTGACTAGCGTGAAAGTTTGGTGGGTATTAGATACGAGAACAGTCAGTCTCTGCAAACACCCCAGATGTGGAAAGAGCCCTCAGAGATCATCACTTAATTAAGAATATTCAGAGTCAGAATGGCCATCATCAAAAAATCTAGAATCAACAAATGCTGGAGAGGGTGTGGAGAAAAGGGGACACTCTTGCACTGCTGGTGGGAATGTGAATTGGTTCAGCCACTATGGAGAACAGTATGGAGGTTCCTTAAAAAACTGCAAATAGAATTACCATATGACCCAGCAATCCCACTACTGGGCATATACCCTGAGAAAACCAAAATTCACAAAGAGTCATGTACCAAAATGTTCATTGCAGCTCTATTTACAATAGCCCGGAGATGGAAACAACCTAAGCGCCCATCATCGGATGAATGGATAAAGAAGATGTGGCACATATACACAATGGAATATTACTCAGCCTTAAAAAGAAATGAAATTGAGCTATTTGTAATGAGGTGGATAGACCTAGAGTCTGTCATACAGAGTGAAGTAAGTCAGAAAGAAAAAGACAAATACCGTATGCTAACACATATATATGGAATTTAAGGGAAAAAATGTCATGAAGAACCTAGGGGTAAGACAGGAATAAAGACGCAGACCTACTGGAGAACGGACTTGAGGATATGGGGAGGGGGAAGGGTGAGTTTTGACAGGGCGAGAGAGAGTCATGGACATATACACACTAACAAACGTAGTAAGGTAGATAGCTAGGGGGAAGCAGCCGCAAGGCACAGGGATATTAGCTCGGTGCTTTGTGACAGCCTGGAGGGGTGGGATGGGGAGAGTGGGAGGGAGGGAGACGCAAGAGGGAGGACATGTGGGAACATATGTATATGTATGGCTGATTCACTTTGTTGTAGAGCAGAAGCTGGCACACCATTGTGGGGCAATTGTACCCCAGTGGAGATGTTTGAAAAAAAAAATAAAAACAAAAACAAAAACAAACAAACAAACAAAAATATTCAGAATTCACTGCCTTGTTAGCATTTGTTCTCAGTGACATCTAAAAGCAACTCTATTGACAACCAACTGATCTTGGGGATAGCTGACACCATAGGACCCCATATCATGGATTAGATTCGGTGGTCTTCAAAATATGAAAAGGAGACAACAAATTGCACTTTAGAGCAGTGCCTGTCAACAGGGTCTTTCTAAGTATTTCACTTTCTGTGATCTTCGTCTGCGGCAAGAACACCGAGGCCTAACGCTCTGTACTTGGGGAAGCCGCCCTCGTGCTCAGCAGACATAGACTGAGACTCTACTATGTCCCCAACTGCAATAAACCACTTGTAGAAAACCACGCTGCGTACACAGTGAAAGGCACCGATGATTCCTTACGGGGAGGACGGCACATTTCTTCCAACTCCTACAAGGTTTCCAGAAAGGAGAGGAAGTACACAGTTATTCCAGAATGCCCAGACTCCAGAGAGAAAGGTAAAAGAATAATGCTGTTTCACAGAAAGAGAAAAAGAAGAAGAGGAGAGGAAGAAAAAGAAGCTGCGGCAGCGGCGAAAGCAAACTTTTCCAACTGTAGAATCCAAAATGGAATGAGACAGCTGTTAAAAAGTAAGCTAGCTGTCACTCGAGTCACTTTACGTGGATTTACACGTGAGCTAAACTTAAGACTATAAAACACAGAAGATGGGTAAATACAAGATGACTGTACTAAAATACAAAGAAACAAACACGTTTAGTCAGTGCGTGACCCTTTAAAGCTAGTATGTTGATGATGCTGTTTACGGGGAAGAATGTGATGTTCACAAATCAACTCATCACAAATTACACGCTTACCAGGTCTATTAACGTAATCTATTAACGTAATGACCTTGGGAGTTGACTCAGGGTCTCCCTTAACCTAACAAGCATGCTGAATATAATCAGTTAGGTCGGCATTTAAAATTACAATTTATCTAACGTATTTCCCCCACCCAATTCCTGTCTCCTCCGAAGGCTCAAGAAACTGTTGGGTGATCAGTAGGTGCCCTTAACGCTATGGCGCTCTCGCGCGCGCACACGCGCGCTCTCTCTCTCTTTTAAGCATTTCTGTTACAGATAATTTATTAAACCTTAAATTTCTTTCCTATTTGTAAGTTTCAGCAAAATTTAGTCAGGTTTCAACACTGAGTGTCAAGGGATAATTAGGACAGTTAGCAGTAATTTATCATTCCTCAGCTGGGTTTTCAAGCTTCCGTTGACTGCGTGTAGAAATCCGTTAGCCAGTTCTACACGGATCACTAAGAAATCTCCTTTATCTTTGTGCAAACTGCTTTTGCATTTAACTGAAGTGAGCTGAAAGATGAGCCTAATCCATTCCTGAAAATCTAGCCACCAGTATGTGTGTCATCCGACCACGGCTGAGGCCGGGGCTTCAGATGAACTAGTGTGTTGCCTAATGGGTGGTACGCTGCCACGGGCAGCTTTTTTCCCACCTGCTACGGCTTAGAAATGCAAACCAAGCGGTCTGACTTCAGGTTAGACCTTCAGAAAATATGCACAGGAATCTATGGACCGGCCAACAGTACATTTTACTGAGCAAATATTGCCTCACACAGAGTCCACCAAAGATGAAAAGCCTGGAGAAGGCAGGGACAACAGCTCTGCACCACTTCTGTGCAGGAGGATTTTATCATGCCTGAGCTGAAAAGGGAGGACCTTGTGTTCTTTCAAGAGACTCATTTACTAGATGGTGAAAAATGAATGGTCTGGGTAATTTCATTTCAAATTGACTTATTTCTAAATGGGGGAAAATTGACACTGGGTGAAGAAAGTAAAAAGCAAGTCTCTGGGAAGAGCCAACTAGCCTCAGGCATAACCCAATTATTTGAACACAGAAGGCAGGGTGCAAGGTCACCCAGGAAAGTCATTCCTTGCAATGAATACCTTCCTTTTCCCCTCCCAACAGACTCTCAGAAAAGTATACACTGACACGTATTTCCGGTTTATTTCTGACACCCAAAACCTAATCAAAGTTCACTTTTAAAAAATCTAATAGTTATTCGCAGTTAGATTGCACAGCAAATTAAATCATAAATTTCTCTATCCTATCCCTGGTTGCCACGTTCCTAAAATACAACTTTCTTCCCTCTGGCACTCTATTTAAGTCTCAGAGGCCAGGCTTGAAAGCAAGTTATGGATTTAATAAGTTGCTAATGTGGCCACAGTAATTGTTCTGAGCCATATTTATGACTTTATTGGATCTTACAACAATCAATAATCCATCGATGGGACTTCTCTGGTGGTCCAGTGGTAAAGAATCCGTCCTGCGATGCAGGTGACGTGGGTTTGATGCCTGGTTGGGGAACTAAGATCCCACATGCCACGGGGCAACTAAGCCGCGCGCCACAGCTACTAAGCCTGCGGCGTGCCGCAAACTACAGAGCCCGCACGCCACAACTAAAGACCCGACAGAGCCAGAAAAAGAAAAAAAAAAATCCATCGATGTCCCTGACTCTGGGGTTTTCTCACAGTCCACAAATGGGGCAGTGGATTCATTTTTAATGTACACACTTAGCACTCCCTCCCTGAGAGAGTCCTGCATATATTAATAAAGGCCAAGAAATGAATGGCATTGGTGTGCATACCTTACCTGAAGAAACAGCTGCAGGATAAGATTTAACATGAAAAAGAAGGGGAAGAAGAGACTAACAGGGCCCATTTTGTACAGCACCACTATGGTTAAAGTTAATGGAATTACTCTGTGGTCATGTACCAAAGGGAAGTTTTGGAAGTTAAGTTCTGCTAGGGCCATTGATTCACAGACTTTCGCTCAGAGATTCCCATTGGCATGTGGTGAGTACTGCAGATAGGCAGAAGCACTTCGGAAACTGTTTACTCAAACTGCCCGTTAAGCATATTAAGGAGTAACAATAACTGAATATTTTAGAGTACATCATCGAATTGAGGATGTTTTCCATTGGAAGCAGCAGGAAATTCAACTCTTCCTGAATGAAACAATACGGGAACTTTATTAAATCACCTAAACAAAAAGTCTAGACGTAGCGCAGTCTTCGGGGCTGGTTAATTCAGCAACCCAACAATGTCACCGAGGATCCAACTTCTTTCAATCTCTGACATGCTGGCCGCAGCATCTGGTTCATTCTAAACCAGGTTGCCCTTGGAATCCTAAGATGGCTGCCAGCAGCCGTCAGGGTTACTGCTTCCCTATTTATCAGCAGTAGTAGAGAGCAGAGAAAGCATCCCGTCCCACAGTCCTCCACGATGCTGGGAACAACTGTTCCTGAAGCCGAGAGAATCCTACACTCTAAGCGAGAGTTAGGTCAGAGTTAATTAAAGTCATCACTGTGGCAGAGAGCTGGCTTAGGCTAGGGAGGGGCAGCCTGTGGACCAAACGTGGCTCACCGTGTGCTTCTGCAAATACAGTTTGATTGGAATACAGCCACAACCATTTGTACAAGTTCATTTACATATCTTGTATAGCTGCTTTTGTGCTGCGAAGGCAGTTATGTAGTTGTGACAGAGACCGTCTGGCCCTCAAAGCCTAAAGTGTTTACTATCTGGCCTTTTATGAAAAAATTTGCCAACCCCTGGATGAACCAAACAAGGTTAACACCTGGAACTAGAGATGGATTCAAATGCATCCTAGCTCCTTGGCCGCTAAATAATGGAGTGTGGGGAGTACGTTGGGGAGACAACCAGCACCCAGAATAGACATAAGACCAAATTATTCAAGTTCCTAGAAACTTAAAAACCAAATCGATTTAGGGGACCCATCATATTGAGCACATGTGAAATATCGTCTGTCCTTAGAATATAATCCGAACAACAAATACATTTAAAATAGAGTTAAAACTCTTTACAGCGGTACCGTACTTATACTAGTAGAAATACTCTCCTGTCCACCTCTTCAAACTTATCTTCCACCACTTCTCTCTCCACCCCAAAGTCCTGCCATGTGGTCTTCAACAGTCTCCTAGATTGTGCCAAGCTCATCTCTGCTGCTGTTTCCTCTGCCCAGAAGCTCTTTCTTTCCCAGCTCTTTACTTGGCGGGAGCCCTGTCATTCCTCAGGTCTCAGTTTACAGGTCACCTCTTTGGTGGGCCTTTTTTTGACCACCCTACCTACAGCAGCCATACCGCCCCTATTCCGCTCCCTCCCCCCATATTATCCCCTTTCACTGCACCGCTTAAGCCTTTCTAACACCTCCTCAAAATCTGCAATTATTTTATTCGCTCACTTTCATGCAGAGGAAGACAGACAATGACGTGAGAGTCATTCCTTGGCTGCCCTTCCTCCCACTGTACCCCAGTTCCCAGAAGTGCCTGACACATAGTAGGTACTCAGTAAACACTTAACTGGTAGGAGGAATTCGTATGAACTCCACAACGTCTACAACTTGCTCAGTCTTCCTCTCTTATAGCCCTGATTTCAATGACTATCCTTAAAGACGGACAAGGACTACGCCTCATTCTTCTTGTTCTCCCAGGGCCTGTGACAATACTTGGAACATGGTAGGCATTGGCCGAATAAATTAAAAAATGAATGCTAGATATAAAAGCATGAGCAGGCAGGATGCTCATTTCCTGGGAGACAGGAACAGGGTACTTTTGGCAGTAAGAATTCTCATCCTTGACCACAGATCAGAGCTGTTCCAAACTGGAAGAAGCTACCTTACAGCACACTGCGTTCCCAGGTGTAGGGGAAGATGAAAGACCGATTTAAAGGCTACAGAGGGGGAATCATTTGCAGAAGAGAAGGTACTACATGACTTCCAAGATCACTTGCCTCTCTGGGATTCTCTGAGTCATCCCAAGGCTCTGAGTTTCTTCCTGAAGAGTTAGCTTCGTCCCTGGTCATGTGATCGCAGAGCTGAGCTTGGAATCACATTGATTCCTTGCAAGACTAAAGAGCTTCCTCAAAATTATACTGCTAGAACCTGATTGCATCTGGGAGTTTATACCATTTATAACCAACAGATGAACTGAAACACAAATAAAAGGCCCTGTTGGGTTGTTTTTCAGGGCAACGGTCTAGAAAGTATGACAAGAAAATATTGTTTTCAGGGAACAAGTGCTGATACACAGACCCTAGGGTGGGAGATTTGAATGTGAACATTAGGGTAAATGGATTTCACCACGAAGTCAAAGAATATTGGGTGAGTTCACTTTGCTCATTCACTGTTGTCTATTCTTCTAAACCACTTTGGCAAGGTCAACATCCTCAGCAACTTCAGGTTTATTTTTCAGGTAACATCAGGAACAAGAAAAGCTTATTCGAAAGAATAAATACAGGGGAGAGAAATGTGGGCTTTCATTACCAAAATGCAATAATATTATCTTTATGTTGAATGAGCCCAGAGGGATTTCAAACCATGATTTTTGTCCTTTCCCCCTGAGGTTTGGGATTAATCTGATTCAGAAGGCTTCTAGCAATTTGCATCTCTATTTCCCTGACCTTGGTGGATGAGCAGCTTCTCTAGAGAGGGGATCTGCTATGAGACTACAGGTATAGGATTGATGCCTCATGACATGTAAAGTTAAAATCTCAAAATTACCCTTTCCCAGTGCTAACATACTTCACAAAGAAATGGGGGGAGAATTTCTCACTGTGTTTGGCCCGAGGGCCATTACAGATTCTCACCAACCCAATGTTTTTCACTCAAATGTCGTTAGGGAGGTCATTATTCTAATTCTTCCGTATCTGTGGCTCTGCAGGTTGCCACGACTATTATTCATTAACCTGCCTTCCATCTCACCCAGGCTTGGTCATCACACCCTTAGTTTTCCAGCTGCATTTTGAGTTTTGATAATTACTCCAGTAATGGCTTTGGCATGGGCAGAGAGGAGGCCCTGAAAGGAACTGGATAATTCCAGATGAATTTGGGAGTTAGAATCAAGTCTAGGTCATCTCGACCAAGAATCAAACCGTATTCATACAAGTAAATAAAACAACAGTTCATAAATCTGGGTTACCACCAGAATCAACTGCAAGTCTAAGTCATCTAGACCAAGAATCAAAATGTATTTATATAAATAAATAAAACAGTAGTTCATAAATATGGGTAACCATCAGAATCACCTGTGGACTTTTCTAAAACCATTTTTTATGGGCCCCATCACCAGAGATTTGAACACAGGAGGTGTGAGGACTAGTTATATGCTAAAGACAAAGACAGAACAAAGAACGGACAATCAGAGTCATTTCCCAATGGAAAATTCTTCTGATGGGACCCCCGTGAAATAAAAATTATAGAGATTGTTCCTGTATTTTCTTTACAAAATATAAATAA
Organism: Phocoena sinus; assembly: GCF_008692025.1. Classification (NCBI taxonomy): domain Eukaryota; kingdom Metazoa; phylum Chordata; class Mammalia; order Artiodactyla; family Phocoenidae; genus Phocoena; species Phocoena sinus. Next base: position 29,653,456 of record NC_045773.1, on the reverse strand, counting down.
TATAATAGAAAACCAGGAACGTATTAGGTATGTAGTGAAAGGCCCCTGGGTTTCCTTGACACCCCTTTGTGTGCTCCTTCTTCTTACTGCCTCATTCTAGAGGCATCCCGACCCTATGTTGTCCATTTCTCTAAGCAATATATAGATCCATATTTTTTAGACTTAAATAGATAGGCTATAAGTAACCCTCTTTTGCATTTTATTATTTCTGCTGTGAGTACTGAAACAAAAGTTTGCAAATTCATCTGGATCTGTTTTAGCTGAAGTGTCCAGTTTCAACCAAGCGCACATTATTTTAGGTACTTTTCACTCCCCGTTCTGTATTTAAGGTGTATAATGCGGTCTGTAACAAACAGCTCATCTATGAAGACTGAAGTGACCACTCATATTTAATTAAAACTATTGAATCCTTGTCCCACGATTCATTGGACTGAGTTTAGTTACTTATTTTTTTTTTTTTAAATGGATATTTTAGACAATTATTTACATGTCACAGGTTTAAAACTTTGAACTTGAAAGAGTTACATGGAGTTAGAAATTTTATACATAATGTCTTAGGCCTGAAACATACACAGCAAAATAGTGAGAGAGAGAAGTGTCTTCAGTGATTATTTACTGAAAACCTAGTATTTCACAGCAAAATGACAACAGTGAGTCACTGCCCTTACTATATCAACAGAGGCAAGAAGGTGATTCTGAATAATAATGCCTGTAGCATTTTAGGGTCTACAAAGCACTTTGCCTTTCACAGGATATTTGATTTGACAGTGATTAAATAAAACCCCCAAACTCTGAGTATCAGGTAGAAAACACAGTTCACTGAAACCTGTAACCCACTGACGCTAAGAATGCATCTGTAATATTTGCCACATTTTGTGTCATGGATCTCAAAATAAATTTAACAGCCAAATATCCACTTCGCTCTATGTCAGGGCCTCCAATTACGAAAGGGATTTGTTTGGTAGCACTAATGAAACATTAAACACTAAAACATATAATTCTGCTGTAAATTGACATACACCAATAAAGCAGCATTTAGGTTAGTTAACCTTCACCTGTACAATAAAAGTAAAGAGGGAGTCCTCTGGGTATTTTTAGATGGAAGACACATTATTCTAAGCAGAGAAAAATAATGCAGAATGAACCTGTGTTCAGGGAGACAAAATATTTACAAAACCTCTCCTTGTACATCTTTTTCTACGCTTACTGGGTGCAAGGTGTTTTTAGGAACATCTAGCCAGATGATATAATGGAAAGTTGGGCTTTCAGACAAGCCTGGGTTTGAATCCCACCTCTCCTGTTTGTAACTTGTGTTGTCATTGTTGCTGTTGTTGATAAGTGACTACCTCCATAAACCTTGGTTCTCCCAAGTGTAAAATATTAATGCCCAATTTTGAGAATCGTGAGGATTAAGTGAAACTTATAAAACTAATAGTAAATATTTATTGAGACTTTCCTGTGTGTCAAGTGTTATTTTAAAGGCCATTTACATGTATTTCAGTCCATCTGATTGTCACAACACCCCCTAAGGGGCAGGATACTATTAAGGCCCCCATTTTATAAACTTTATAAATAGATGCTGAGACTAGGAAAGGTTGACTTTTGCAAGAGTCATAGAAATGACAGGTGATGGTTCTGGGAATGAAACCAGGCCGTCTGGCTCCAGAGTCCTCCCTCTTCATCAGGACTTTAGTTCTGAAGATCACATTTCCCCTTCATCCTCACTCCATCTCCAGCATCCCCCATCAGGCCCACCTAAGCTGCCTGTGAGTTTGAGAAAACAAGGATAAAATAAGCAAATAGGAACGGGAGAATAACAGGGAGATTAGTTAATGTTTCTTTCAGTGCTTTGATCCAAATGGCATTATGCAAATCAAAATTAACCAATTAGAAATGGAAAAACTCAATGATTTGATAGTTACTTAGAAGAAGGCTTGAGGGTTTAGTATGAGAGAGGACGTTTCCCACAGGGGAATGACAGGGTCATCTTCCCTTCTCCTGCCTAGAGAGCCAGGGACCAGGGGTTTTGCCTCCAAATCACCAGGAGGGGAAGGAGAGTCAGAGATGCGTACCTGCCAAGGGGAAGAGTGGGCTTGGAGGCATCCACTCCCACCTGTACACCCAAACCCATCCCCTGAGCACCAAAGATGATTTTGGTTTACCAAACTCAGGCAAACTGGGTTCACTTTCAGAGCAGAGATGCAAATTATAAGGCAACTGCACAAGATAAAAGCTACTGTATCCTGAAGATACTAATTCTTCAGCAGTAAATACAAGAATTAGCTATAAACAAAGGCAAGACACTTTTCTTCATGGCTTTAATCAAAGGATAAAAGTTCTCTGGCAAATTAAAGCTCTCTTGAACTTTCTTTCCAGATGAAAATAATAAATACCAGTCAAGTAAAATCAGTTCGATTTTTAAGATGTCGGTTTCTCCTTTCTCTGCACAACAAATATTAGGAATACTTTTGGATTGAAAGCAAGCCGCTATGTGGAGATTCCTCCACATCTTGTCACTTCTTTGCTAAGTGGCTTTGCACTGGAGTGACGTGTACACGAACATCACTTACAGTGCCTGTTTAAATGCAGAGTCCCGGGTCCCACATCAGACCTACTGAACCAGCATAGGGGGCAGATCGATTTCTGTTCTACTGAAACCTATTTCGAGTAATTGTGAAATACACTGTTGACTCAGGAGCACAACTTACCCGTTACCACTGAGGGGTACAGCAGATGTTAAAAGTACCTGGGCGGAGATTTCTCACCCCAATTAATAAGGCAGATTTCTGAATGCTCAAGTGGTCAATTTAATAAAAGTTCAAACTAGTTATTCAAACTACACAAGAGATATGATCAGATGAAAGTTTTTTTTTTTTTAAGAATTTAAGCTAAAAGGCAATAATTAATAGTGAGAGAATTTAGTGTATAATTAAGTGAACTAGGCAGGGCCACAAACAACCTCTATACCACAAACATTCTCCCTAAGTGACACCTTAGCCTGTCTTAGGGACGAGAAAACTGAGAGTAAGATTAAAATTAAGAAACATGCATAAGGTCCTAGGGAAAAGATGTGGTGGGTTGGGCGTTCTATTCACATCTTCATATCAGTTTCCTCTCACCATCACTCAATACATTTGATAGGATTTCCCCCATTTGAAAAATGAGGAAATGAATGTTCAGAGAGGTTAAGAGGCTGGACCAAAAGTCACACAGCTAATAAATTAGCAGAGCTAATACTCCTAGGGAGCCTCTGACTAATGTCAAAGTGTATTAACACCTGGACTTTGAGAGCTAAAGTGTCCTCTAAGTTCATGAACTGAAAAGATTACCAAATCTCCTTGTGGGAGGGACCGAAGAAACTCCTCAGTGAATGGAAGACTTTGTTTTTTTTAATTTTTAAATCACAGTTCTTTAAAGAATTCCTTTCCTTGTTCTTCCCAAAGCAACCAGAAAAAGTAATTGCTAATGTATCAACAGTAAATAAGAGACACTTCCCACTACATTAACACTATAAAATTAAATATGTAAGTAGAGGAGTCAAGCACCGTAAACAGAAGAGTGTAAGCAAACATAATTTATAAATAGTTCTTATAAAATTCTAGATTACCTGCCTGCCATAAATCTCTCCCTTTAATATAACCTAAAGCACTCTCCCACCCAAAGACACACGTAATAATTGTTCTAAAAGCTCATATTAAACTTAATCAGTAGCATCCCTTTTAAAGGACTGAACATTGCCTTAATGATTTGACTAGCTGGAATTACATTTTGGAGTACGATTTGGGAACTTGATTAGTGGAAATTCTGGCCTTTGTCAGTGATGCCAAAATATGGGAGATTCCTGATAGAAATTCCAGAAAACCCACACCTCTGACTGCTCACTGAAATACTAGGACATATCATCTGCTTCTTCATGTTAACTGAAGTTAGAAGCTTAGAAGTATTTGTTCTGTCATGGTAAGTACCATTATCATCTCCATTTTCCTCCCCACACTGCCCAAGAGAGCCACGGTACACAATGGTAAGATGCAGGTTCTCACGAAGCTTACATTCTCCAGGGACTAAAGAAATAATATGAGTACAGGGAAAAAAAAAAGTAACACACAAACAAATAAAAGACAGTGAAGAGGGCCTTGAAGGAAATCAAATAAGGCATGGGCAAAAAATGTTGCCTGCCATTTTAGTAAACAAAGAGTGCTGCCTGCCATCAAGCCGTCAGCCAGGGCAGCAGCGGCCCCTACAGTGCACCCTGAGGACAATTCAAGTTGGAGAAAAACAGGATACTGGCCTTAGATAGTAAAGACGCAAGTCAAAGGAATAATATCAATGAGCTGAACTCTTGCATCTTCCCATAGAAAAGCACTGAAAAACCATTAACTTGAGATGTCTGTTTTTTTGTGATTATCTTTAATCTTTTGATGTTTGACTACATTTTTTTTTTTTTCAGCAAAACTCCTATATATCCCGGTTCCTCTTTGACCTCTTGGGAACAGTCCCTCAGAGCTCTCTGAGAGGCTGTCTTCCCAGGCTAACGTCCTCAGTAAGGTCCCCGAATAAACACAACTCACAACTTTTAGGTTTTTGTCTTTGTTTTTAGTCGACCAAGGCAAACGGGATAGGAAGTAAAGGGTTTAGGAGGGCTACTCAGAGGGGAGGGGCTGGTCAGCGAAGGCTGATGACCCAGCGACATGTGGCTGTACAGGTACATGATAATATGGATATGCATATGGTGATTATATGGCTGAGACCAGAAGAAAGGGATCATTTCTCAAGCCCGCAGGATATCAAAATTGCTGCAATAATCACCTGGTGGACAGCAGTGCCCTCCTCCTTTTAGACTCAAACGGGAGAGTTAATAAACAATCGAGAAATAAGAGGTCACATTTTTAGGGCTTCCCTGGTGGCGCAGTGGTTGTGAGTCCGCCTGCCGATAAATTTCGGTATATACATACAATGGAATACAGTTCGACAATATAAAGGAATTTGCATACAAAAGCATGGATGATCATTCTGAGTGAAAAGAAGCCAATCACAAAAGACCACATATTATACGAGGCCATTTATGTGATATGTCCAGAACATGCAAACCTACAGAAACAAAAAATAGATTAGTGGTGCTTAGGGCTGGGTTGATGGGGAAGTTGGGGGTTCGTGCCCCGGTCTGGGAAGAAAGATCCCACGTGCAGCAGAGCGGCTGGGCCCGTGAGCCATGGCCGCTGAGCCTGCACGTCCGGAGCCTGTGCTCCGCAACGGGAGAGGCCACAGCAGTGAGAGGCCCGCGTACCGCAAAAAAATAAATAAATAAAAGAGGTCACATTTTTAGTTTGATATTTCCCTTTCGTTACAAATGCCTTACTGAATAAGCTAGGCCACCCTTGTTCTTTGCAAAGAAGAATTCAAAGCCCACAAAACAAAAAAGCCCTAAAGGGGTGCCACGTTCAAGAGGCTTGCTCAGTGGTGCACTTCCGCTAACAACAGCAAGGGAAGGGATCATTGCTGGGCTTATTGCTCTTACCACCCAACATGAGACAAAAACGGTTTAGGGCCCAGGCGTCAGGCGGGACACCGAGAGCCAGACACAGAAGCAAAGAGAAGGAAAAGAGTCACTGCCCTTTCCGTGGCAGGCCGTCAGATAGTGCCTCATAATGTTCAACTGTGTGAATTTCAAAATCTGAAATGCTTACTCATGATTTGTAGCTTTCAAAACCTGGCCGCTAAATACTGACCATGTGGCATTGAGGCAGGAGGTAGATGGGCCCCAGGCTAGCCATTGACAACCAGCCTCCTGTTCACACTTCCTGGGGTGAGAAGAAGATGGGCTTCAGGCGGACATTCATTATCAGCCCCTTGTTTACATTTCCTGAGGCAAGAGACAAACTGGCTCCCGACTGCATATTTATGAGCAGACTCCTCTCTGTATTTCGAGATCTGCACTTTGATATAAGAAACAACAACAGGAATAGGGTAGATAACCGGTCTCTGTATTTCGAGATCTGCACTTTGATATAAGAAACAACAACAGGAATAGGGTAGATAACCGGACATTGGACACTTTTATGGCAGGGACAGAGAGGGACTAAACTCTGCTAAAGGATCAAGAGGTCATACATTTCCCATCCTTGAGGCAAGGGAAACATCGCACATGCGCAGAAAGGCTCCTTGCGGGTCAAAAGGAGGGGGCACACCCCATAATACGTGATGCTAAGGCCGTCCTATAGACCTCTGGGCTGAAATCCACCTTGGAAAAACGTTGCACACGCACGTTGGGGAGGGTCCTAGAGCAGGGCAGGTGTGGAAAAAGAAACCAGGTAATTGGCCAAAGGTAAACGAACACCCGGAAGAACTGTCCTATATGAATGACCTAACCACCTCTTTCCTGGCTTCTCCTCATTCGGGAGGACGCCCACACCCTTCCTCTCCGGTGTGCATCTCTGCCTTGCTTCTGTCCTAACTAAACAAACTGTTTCTCTGTGTGCTCTCCCGCCTGTTGTTGTGCTATGTCTCTAATAATAAACTTGTACCTGTTTTTACAGTTTTTGCTTCCGTGAGAAATGCATTTTTCACTGGGGACAAGACCCAAGGTGTGTGGTGGCCAGGCTCCCCGGTTTTCATCCAGGCTCCCCAGGTTCAATTCCTGGGCAGGGGATTACGATCTCGCTTCACACCACCACTCACTACTGCCTCTCGGAGATTAGCTTTACTCCCTGGAGGGGCTGACTCCTGGCTTCCTTGGGTCAAGGTTATGTGGCCATCACCACCTACTACTTTATCACCATAAAGCAGCAAGGCTGGTAAATATTTACATTCTGAGAAGACTCATGAGGCGTGCTTGTTAACAATGAAGATTCCCAAGCCCCAAACACAAAAATTCTAAATCAGGAAGTTTAGAATAAAAACAGAATCAACCTTTTTATTAAAGTAATATCAAAATTAATTCTCAGGTAGGTAGTATAAGAATAGTGGGTAGGTAGTATAAGAATCACACTTAGAAAACATAGACAACTTGTGATATGTAGACTTGGTCTAAAAGGACAGTTTTCAAAACTTTGTCATCCACTGAGGTTTTCGTTTTATGTACAGCTGACCCTTAATACTTGGGGGTTAGGAGTTGCGACCCTCCCTCGAAGTAGAAAATCTGTATAATTCAGAGGCAGCCCTCCATACACGCAGTTCTGCGCCTGCAGATTCAACCAACCACTTATCTGTAGTATTTACTACTGAAGAAAATTCCTGTATAAGTGAACCCTCACAGTTCAAACTCCTGCTATTCAAAGGTCACATGCATATGGATATTTTCTTTTAGCCATTTAATATTACACAAACGATTTGAGATGGCCCTGCTAATTCATATGGGGGAAATTAGGGATCACATAGGAAACAACTGAAAGATGTTCAAAAGAACATAATCTGCCAATTAAAAAAAAGAACTGTAAAAAAAAAATCAACTTAAGCTAAATTACAATGGCAGTGATAAGAACCACATTCAACAACTTATATATGAGTGCCATACTCCAAAAATTACTCCATCACCCCACCATCAAAGCTAACAAAACCATTAAAAATTTTGGCCCGATCATTGGGACATGAAAAAGTAGTCAGTACTAGAGTCAGAGAGTCTACAGCCATGGTGCTCAACCCTGCTAGACTTGGTGTTTGTTGGGATTTTTTATTATCATTCTTAATTGAGATGTATTTCAAATAACATAAAATTTACCATTTAAAAATGTACGATTCAGTGGGTTTTAAAAATATCCATAATGTTGCACAACCATCACCACTAATTCCATATTTTTATCACCCTAAAAAGAAACTCTTACCTGGTAGTAGTCGCTCTCCTTCCCTTCTTCCTCCAGCCCCTGGCAACCACTAATCTACTTTTTGTCTCTATTCAGTGCCTGCTTGTCTAGGAAAATGCCCCGTTTAGATTAACGTCCCATTCAGATTCCCAAAATAAAATTTTGAGATCATATAACCTATATATTCATATAAAATTTCAGATATGTTTATGTTGTGCAGAGTATCTCTGCATGCCCCTTGACATGGTTTGAATTTCTCCCATGTTACTAGCTATGCCTCTGCAGCGTCACTTTCAATGGCTGAAGGAATTTCATCAAATAGATACTGCACAAAGCACCTAACTAATCTGGTGGTGTTGTCATTTATATTTGAATATTGATTTTTTAAAAAATCTAGTGGGACTTCCCTGGTGGTCCAGCGGTTAAGACTCTGCCCTCCCAACGCAGGAGGCCCAGGTTCGTTCCCTGGTCAGGGAACTAGATCCTGCGTGCCCCCGTGTGCCGCATAAGACCCGGTGAAGTCAAATAAATAGATAAATGAATATTCTTTAAAAAGAAAAAAAAAATCTAGCAACCAGGTTTAAACACTTACATTTTGTATTTCCAAAACGAAGCTACCGTATTACACCGTTTTGTTTGCTTTTTTTTTAGCATCGGCATGTTTAGAAGCCTGGCATGGAGGTGGGGGAAAGCTGTGAAGCCCCTCTGTCCTTATCACACTGTGTGTCTGGAGCGAGGCTAGCTCTTTTTTATCATAAGGAATTTGGTGGCAATCTCTATAGGACATTTGCTCCTCAAAAGTATCTCCCAGAGATTCTATTATAAAAGTCCCACGGTTGCTATGTTAAGCATTAAAACCATACGCAGACGAATATCAAAAGAGGATGATGTTCATTTGGCATTGTTTGGTACCAAGCATTACCTTACGCACTCACAGTCAGTCTCAAAGCCATAAAATCTTATTTCGCAAAATGTAACATAAGCACCCCAGTTAGACTTGCTTCAGATTTCTAACACGAAAAAAATGAAAAGAAAAAGAATAAAAAGGCCTCTTCTATGATTTAGGTGTAGGAACTAACTGCACAGGCATTTGCATTTGTATGAAGGGGGCCGAAACTCAGCTTCAGAATCAGCCAGGATTTTATTCTTTTCTTTTACTTTATTAGGGAAGCAGAGACTATGCTGATAAATCTTCCTTCCGTCTTCTGGCACACTTAAAAACTCACTTTTGAGCTCCACTGGCTCCATTATGTTGAACTTTGGTATTAAGTACGAAGGGAGGAAAAGAGTAGGTGTGTGGGTGGAAAGGAGGAGAACAGAGGGAAGCAAAGGGCCAGGAGTGAAGGGACAACCATGGGGCCACCGTATCTGTGAGCCCTCCACTCAACAATGGCAAAGCAACAATATACAGCGTAGAGAACCGGAAGGCTGCCACAGAGGCGCAGGCTTAACAGGAGACCCGCCAATGCACATGCGGCATATGTCCTGTTTCCTAGACACTACCTCCCATGAGCTCGTTTGACTTCCGTTTCTGTTTCAGAACTCCATGATTTAGTTTCTGTTTTAGCATTTGAACGATAATAATTTTACTACAAAAGGTAAATGTCTTGTAAACGAATGTGAAACACATTGCTTGGCAAAGTTTACAATGTCACGATTTATAGCTCCAACACCAAGGCTCTCTCCGACCTCGAAGATAACATACTGAAGGAGGAATGTGCTCCAAATGACTTTTTATTAGTTGTGATTTTATATATGTGTGATTAGATGTGATTTTTTGTTAGTTCTTGTAACCGCCCCCTATTAATTTGCATGCACATAATAAGCACTCACCTTCACAGTTTGTCCGGCTTCGGGGCCATCCTAGAAATAGGGGGAAAAAAAAAAAAAAGACAGAGGTGAGAACATAGATGGTATCTCCTGCTTATTCAGAAATATTGCCTGTTAATAATTTAGATCCAATTTCATTGTGTGTTCATTTATAGTTTCCTCATGGGGACCATTTGCTTCGAAGGTAGGGGGCCCCATAGTTCTCCATTTCCGCTTGAGAGTAAAAAGTTATGTATAAAAATGATATAAATTATCCAGTGAGTGAACCCCTTTCCTACTTTTCATGCTCTTTGCTTTTGGCTATGGTTTTAATTGCATTAAAGGAAGACTGGAAATACTTGGGGAGGTGAAGTATCACACCTTTTGGTTATCTTTAAACCAGATGTAGCTTAATTAATGCCTGATTACTTGAAGTCTCTCCTCAGGAAATTGCTATAAACATAATCCATTAAGCAAGAAGCAAGAATATGGGCTGTCTCATGTAGAAGGAGCACCCAGAGTGGGCCCTTTCTGGCTCTTCTGACCTTGGGAGAAAAGGTGCAAGTGTTTATTGTAGCTGAGCTCTTTTCCCATCCTGGGTCCTTCCCTCGGCTTTCTGAAGCCCAGCTGAACTACTTGCTTAGCTAAAAAATAAGCAAACTCGCCAAGTCATCAGCCACAATACAAAGCAAAAGCAAGTAAGTGCTCAGCTGGTTGGGAACAGCATAACATGCGACGTTTCTACGATCAGAAATTTCAAAATGGAATGACAACTCTGAAAATTTAGGTTAAGGCTTTCTACTTCTAAGACCCAAACTACTTGGGGTGAGAATTCTTGCCCTGCTATGGCGACGATTAAGCAGACCTGTGTACCCAGTGGTTTTCAAACTTGGAGTCTCAACCTATTAGTGGGTCATAAAGTCAACCTGATGGGCTGTGACCAGCACTGAAGACAAAAGAAATCAGATAACAGAACAAAAACTATTAGACTGTACAGAATAGGTAAACACTGCTTTGTGAAGTTTCTGTTTCCTTTATCTACATGTCTGTAGGGGGAGAGGGGAATATATGATTGTGAAATAAATATAAATCTTACTGTACGTTAAAGTTTTAAAAAGTTTGAAAACACATATATGAAAGTACTCTAAGTGCTTTATATAATAGCAACAGTTTCTACATTTTTTAACATCAGTTTCTATACTTTTGGAATTAAGTTTCTAGCAAATCATGTTAGATAACCAGCACTGGCCATTTCCTATGTATGTGAATTTTCTTCTAGTATTCCATTAAACACTGACAGATGTCTTCACCCAGTTGCCTTCATTTGGTCTCTCTGGAAACATGATTTGCAGCATCAGCTTAATAAACCCACCCTGAGCTTAACTACCTGCCTGAAGGTGACTCAAAGGGGTTAATACACAATACACACAGACAGACGGACACACACACACACACACACACACACACAACCCCCCCCACACACAGTATTTTACAAGGAAGTTTAGATACTCTTGACACAGACATGGTGGCAAAAGTTTTTTTTAAAGAATGCAGATGAGGGAATTCCCTGGTCATCCAGTGGTTAGGACTCCATGCTTCCACCGCACGGGGCACAGGTTCAATCCCTGGTCGGGATACTAAGATTCCGCAGGCCGCATGGCGCGGCCAATAAATAAATTAAAAAAAAAAATGAAGATGAGCATTTCTAGTCAGAGTCTTTCACGACCTGAAAACAGTGGCCTTCTCTATCTGTTCTCTTTTAAAGTCTACGGTGGAGAGCTGAGGAGGGTAGAGGGAGGATGATAAATATCCAGTTTGCCTAAAGCACTGAGCACAAGGTCTTGCATCATGAAACCATCCACTTCTTTCCAAAGGGTTTTTGGAGAGTCATCAAATCTCAAGGCCACACAGGTCTTTAATTATGTATAGATACCCGAAGCTCTTTCCATGGGCGGTAGGAAGGGGCTCATGGTATATTACTACCTGAAGATTCAATCAATTCCCACAGCTGATGACCCACCGCCGACCTCCTCCTCCCACACTGACAAGCATTGGCTCAGACTCGGCCTAGAGATCTCTAGTGATTGGGGGTCTAGCTTCTTTACCAGGAAGGAGGCCACAGTGAACACTCAATCAATCCAGCTTCATACCATAAGCAATCCATAATCAATCACTGAGGCTTGAATTAAAAAGGTCAGCCTTGTGAGGGCGAGGCCCTACCTAACCTGCATATCTCTATTCCCCTAGAAATAGAGCAGGGCTCAAAACATATTTCTCCTGGAATCAAAATGACATGTCCAGCCCCAGTTCCAGTAAAAGATCTGGAACGTCTTCATGCTCATCACATACATCGCACGTCCAGTACTCCCAGCTGCTTGGTCAACAACCCTGCGCGCATTGCCTCCGCTGATATCCCACCCTGTTCACCAAGTCCACGTCGGGGCCTTGTGGATGGTAGGGTGGCCCTGGATGAGCGAGCTATCTGTGCACTCACCTGCACGGAAAAGGTGAGAGAGGTGCCCTGGAAATGCTTTTCCACTGCCGTCCCGACTCTCTGTGCTGCCAGAAACAGGTCGGCCACTTCATCGGGATGCAGGTCTCGGAAGCGCTCCACTGGCCGGAGGGGACACACGAGGACATCTGCAGTGAGGTCTGTTAAGGTACACTCTGCTTGCTTTAGGGACCATTTTTACCAAGAAGTTTATACCCACAGGCTTGAATCCCCTTGGCCCAGGGCCTGAACTCCCAAAGGCTAAGGAATAAAAGAACAAATATTTACCAATCACTGAACTCCAAGGAATTCAAAGACAGCTTACAAACATGGTTCATTATACCTTAAAGGAGAAGCTATGGCGCACTGAAGAAATTCTCTTAAGAGAAAAAGACATCAGTGTTCAGAGAGACTTAAGTGCTGGCTGAAATAATTAGGCCACGAGGCAGGATCTATGCTGGACCGTTATCTCCTGACCCCTATTCTCAAGCAGCCAAAGGCCCTGGGTTGGAAAAGCAACTGGAATATTCAGTTGGTTTTTCTAGAAAGAGCATCACAATCAAAACTTTAATTTCAATATCTCTGTAGAGAAATATGGAATCAAAAGACAATAGTATTTTATTTTTAAAAGGAGTATAGAGATTCTGAAAATGGTTCAGTGAGCTTCATTTATAACAAGGAGATGTGCCACACAGTCAAGCAGTTGATGACAAGCATTCCTCAAACTGATTATTAAGAATTCAAGAAGGCAGTTGAAGGTAAATCATTAAGTTAAAACAAGGGGTGTCTGCTTGTGCGAATGAAGCCATCTTAATGTATTCTATTAGTCAGACAAATCAACATATTTACATTATTGGTCTGAACAAACAACAAATTCTAGAGAAAAAGGATGCAGGTTTGATCATTTGTTGGTAGCAAACAAACATTCAGCGTCCCATCATCAATAACGTTTCAGTCCCTTTTTGTATTTGAACTCATAAGTGTATGGTATACACCTATAGACGTGGACACATACATGTGTGTACACACACAAGCTACATTAATTTTTGTTCCGTTTTCAGGTACCAGCAGGAGAAAAAAAGCTAATGTTCTTTTCTGTTTCTTTCGTTTTTCTTGTTTTAAAAGAGCATGCTTCTGCTTTGAGCCAAGCAGCTAAGGGGCATAATAAAACCACAAGTCTACAGTTGCTAGTCTCACCAGAACATCAAGTATTTTAGCCCACCATACGAGTGGTAGGACTCAGGACCCAAGGGGATATGCGCTGAGCTCAGCTGGGCGGGCCTGATTTCCATAAGACAGGGGGGAAAAGAGAGGGAAAACGGATTAATTTTGCTCATAATCAGGAAATTTATGTCAACGGTAAACTAGGAAAAGGAGTATTTGTTTAACCTGAGTTCATTTTTCAAGGGAGGCCTTTACCCACAGGGCATCTGATACTTAAAAAGATAATTATCCTTCTTTGGCAGGGCTGCTTTATTATCACGGGTCAATGAACCATTTAGAAATGGAGAATTTCCTTTCATTTCCTCTGAGCTGATTGCCAGCCTCCACTCCCACTGAGTTGCTTTTTTTGCTGTTAAAAGAGCCCTTTCCCCATCTTCCTCCTCCCCGCTTTAATTTACACCCTCCCTTAGGCTCTGACTTCACCAAACCACAGCAAGATGACAATTTTGCAAGCTTCCAACAATATTCATAATTACTGTGGTTGGCTATGTCTGCACACAGCAACTAGGTGGAGAAGGGAATAACGTTCTATTGAAACAACTGCTTACTGTGAAAACGGACGGAATGAATCTGGCAATCTTTGTGTCTAACGTTACTTTAGTAATATCAATGACATCTGAAAGGTTTTTTCCAATGCCATAAAAAACTGTATCTTATTACCTGTCCATTTTCTTACCCGGTGCTAAGAATCAGCTTGACCCAAGTTTAACGAATCAAACTGTTTATGGAACGGAACCAAAATGGTTGAACGTGTGAGATGTTCTATCCTGTACATACCTAACCGCAGGGTGATACATCACATACGTTTTTTACTGTAACTGAATATTAGTATAGAAATATAACATATCACAAAAGATTTCAACAGCTAAGCACATTCCCATTTAGGTGAATATTTTTCAGCAACCCATTTAGGCAACATTGTCCTGACATAATATTCCCTGCGACCCAACCTTCTGTTAAAAAGTCATCTTATCTGCATATCACACACAGACATTTTGATGCAAAAAATAAGATGAAATGGAGATTACTCTCAAGGGTGCTTACTTCTGCAGGTGGTCACGTGGGTGATCACTGTCTTCGTTCTGTTGGGACCCAGAGGATGGCCAAACAGCCAACTCAACCTAGAAATGGCCACACAGGTGGGTTCCACATCACTCTACATGGAAGTAGCTGGGTCTGGCATTACACACCGTGGGGCTCTGGAGCCTCTGGTTGCAGTGTGAGAAGCTGACCTGGCCAGTAGCAGATTCGCTAACCGTCACACTCCCTGGGGCCATTCTGGGCACTAACTGGGCATCAGAAAGTCAGCATCAACCGTCTTCCCTCAGTTCCTTTACAACCAGAGAAGACAAGAGCCTGAGCCTTAACCTCACCGTAGGCTGCGTCCGGACTGATGCCTACCTACCTCCTGAGCCTCTTTTTCCTCACTCCTCTCTAGCATACTATACATCTGCCATATATGCTTTCTTTCTGTTCTTCAAACACACTAAGCTCCTTCCTAGATTTGGGGGGTTCGTCCTGGTTATTTGTTCTGCCTAGATCAATCCCCCCTGATCTTCACATGGCCGCTTCTTTCTTATCATTCAGAACCTAATTCCAATGCCACTCTCTCAAAAGAACAATGAACTGCTAGGGACTTTAAACTGCTACTTGCTTACTCGCTCTTATATCACCCTATTTTAATCTTTTCACAGCCCCCCTGCCACCAGCTGGCGGGTTTCTTGGCTGGTTACTACGTACCCAGATGAGAAAGGAAGTTCCACAAAAGTAAAGGCTTTGTCTTGTTTATTGCTCTTTCACCACCACCTACAACACCAGAGACGCTTAGGAAGTCTTGCTGCAATGAGAGAATAAATAATAAACCAGACCCTTGTATCAGCCACCTCTGAGTACTAAAACGCTGACAAAATGGAGATGACGTTCATTTACTTTTCAATCATCTATACAAGATTGAGATAGTCTGCAATATATTTTTTTTAATTCAAAGAAGTTTATCCTTAAGATCTAGCATGGTTAGAACTAATGTTAGATGAAAACTGGAGAAATGTAAACTCATTTTTAACAGAAACTAATTTTCACATGAGCCCAAAGGAAATAAAATTGTGAAGGTAAAAGCCTTTTTAAAAAACCCTTTTATAACTAGAAAGAAGTAGCTTCTAGAATACTCAGAGTCTCAGATAAACTGTATCTATTAAAATGCTGCTTTATATCGTGACTGAGACGTGTAACTCATTTGTTCCTTCAATGAACACTGAGCATCACTTAAGTGTGGACACTGTACTAGGCTCTGGGAACAGCAAAGGAGAATAAGAAGGTGTTCCTGTCCTTCCGGTCCGGGAGACAGGCACTGAAATACACAACCGCAGTACTGTCGGAGGCACAGATAGCAGCACAGAGGGCTGCCCAATGCAGTGGGGACCTGGGACATCTGAGTAAGGCAGGGGTTCTAGAGTAACCATGGGGAACCTCTGAGTGGGATGAATTATCCCATGGCTACCTGAAAATATAAAGAGGTTCATAAAGAAGTCAAAGCAGATCAGCAAACTTTTTCTGCAAAGGGCCAGATGGTAAATATTTTAGGTTTGGTGGGCCATATGCCTAAGGAGCCATAGATAATACGAACACAAATAGATGTGGCTGTATCCCAGGAAACCTTTATATACAAAAAGAGGAGCCTGGCCAGATTTGGCCCATGGGCCTTGAAGTGTCAGCCCTTGATTTAGAGGAATCACATCAGAAAAAAATTAAGTAAAGGAAACTGAAAGTATTGTGGGGGGAGGGTATTCCTCTTTTCCTAAATTGAGGACTACAATGTTATCTTAATAGCATATTAGAAAAATATTACGTATCTTAAAAAAATTACCTTTCTAAGAAAAATATGTCAACACGGTAGAACATTTTCATGACTCTGTAATCATTCTGATGCTTTTAAAGACTAATCACAGCCATAAAATGTGTCGTGGTATTGACACCACATAGATAAATCACAAGTATTACTCCCCATTACAACTCAAGGAGTTTCTGCCACTACCAAATGGAAAAATGAAGCATGTGATCTGCAAACACGTGAGAGCACCAAAACAGTGTGTTATTCACAAATTCTTCTGAGAATACAATTATTTTCTCAAAATAAGTGCACAAGCCTTAGAAGAAAATACCATATTACCCGAAGATGGTGGGTACCATGTGCTCCATGTTGTTCCTAGACAAGCAACTCAGGGAAAGCGAATTAATTTTGAAGAACAGCAGACGGCTCTTGAAAGTCTTCTGCCACTGTTTATATGCCAGTTGTTTTAAGGTAATATCACAGGTGCTATATAATTTAATTTGGAGACTCTTAGGCCTTGTTAGCGGGCAAATCCCATATTGCGCATGGGCTACAAGAACACACTTTCCCCTGGGTCCTCTTTGCGTAGAATTAACACCTCTGAAGGGACTTTTTAGCCAACGTGCATGATAACCCTCAAAGAAGGTAATCTACTCAATTGAATTTAATATGTTTATCCAGTACTCATTATGTCTGAAAGCCTGTGAAAGAGATTATCAAATGGGATCTGGCCTCTCCCTATAGTCTAAAGGAGACACATTCATTTAGTAATAACAGTTTTTTTTAAAGAAGAGAAGGTCAATAATTATGATTTAGTTCCTATGGTCGACAAAGGGATGTCTCACAGCAGAGGAAAATCAAAGAAGACTTTTTAGCGCAGGTGAGATTTAAAGCGGACTTCACAAACAGGAGAGTGAACCAAACACAGGGTTGGCTGGCAACTCCCTCATCCATCCACCCCACAACTACTGCCTCCTTTCAGTCCGGGGTTTGTGTGAAAATTTAGGATGCCAAGATGAATGTGACAGAGTGACTGACCTTGAAGTGTTCACACTCTATTATCCCAAACCATCATGTAGCATAAACAGATCATAGGACGCTGAGAGACGAGTGCTGTTGATAGAAATCAGTACAGGATGTTGTGGGAGCATAGAGAAGGCAGGATCTAACTCCGCCTAGGGGTGTTAGACAAACTTTTCAGGATGGTCCTGCATTCCCATTTTCTAAAATCAGAAACTATTTCTCCACATTTGGACCAAAATCTATCCTTGAAAATGGCCTAGCAATTTATGCATCAAAGGAAGTTGTCGGGTATTCTTCCTTTGGCCAAAATCACCGTTTCATTTATATATGGACTCTCGCTGATTTCATCTTTCCAACAAACCAATGGAGGACTATTATAATTCCTATTTTGCGGATGAGGAAATTACAGCTCACAGAATATAAGAAATCTGTGCAAGACAGTTCACTCCGTAGGAGACTAAAACTAGAATTCAACCCAAATCTGTCTGATTCCGAAGTCCACGTTGTTAAGCATAGCATCGTGATGTTACAGTTTGTATAGCTTTCATGACTCAGTCTCTGCCGGTCCTCTCATTAGAAGTGTGCCCTCTATACGCAGAGTCCTTCTGTTCATGGAAGAGAATCACACTTCATGAAATACAGACTGTGCAAAACTGCTAACTGCCTGAGGAAAACCCAGCCTCAAATGAAGAAAGCGGAGGGGACGTACAACCTCACGGTGGAAGGAGGCCTCAGTGCTGGGCAAAGGAAGCCCTGAGAACGCCCTTGTTCTAACAGGGAACTGTGAACAAGCGGATCAAGAATGAGAGAGCCATCTCTATCAGCGGGAGGAAGTAAGAGGGATGCAGAGCCTGAATTGTTGCCCTTTTCCAGCTTTGAGCTTCAGTTTCTTCAAGGTAACTCGGGCTCCCCTGGGTTGACAGATAGGAGGAAGATTAGGTATTACAGTCTATGTCAATGAGTCAGGCTGTCAGACACACTGAAAATCCCATTGCCTGTTGGACAGTCTAATTATTGGGAGCCATTGACTTTCTCATAGCATCATTTATATCATCAAGGACTACCAGAAACTGGGTAATGCCTTTTCTTTCCCTCTTCTTCTCCACTCTCACCATCAGCCCAGAAGTGACTGTCTCTGTCCTTTTGCATGAACATGTAGGGTGTTTTTGCCACGTTAAAGTGGCGTGGCAACATACCAGACCCTGTGCTGAACTCTTGCTGACACACAGCCAGTTCAGGATACACACAATGCAAGAAAGAAATGAAATGGAATCTTTACACCAATGAAACACCTGAAGACATTGTGGTAGCTTATTCACCAATATTAGCACAAGAATCCCTCCCATCCTACACGCCCCTTTGCAAAGTGACTTTGCGGCTCCTCTCACCAAAAGTTGGAGTCTATTTCCCTTCCCACTGAGGTTGGACTGGCCTGTGGCTTGCTTTGACCAGTGGAATGTGATCAAAGTGTTGCTATGTGACTTTCCAAGGTCAGGCCTTAACAGACGTTGCAGCTTCTGTTTTTTCTGTCTTTTTGGAACCCTGAGACCAACACGCTGTGGAAAAAGTCCAGCTAGGCTACTGGAGACAGGAGCCAAGTGAAAGAGAACTAAGGTACCCCGGCTGAGAGCCAACAACTGTCGTGAACCACAAAAACTGCAAAGGTCTGGTGGAATCAAGAACGAAATGAGATGCTGTAAAAGTGAGAATTGTCCCAACAGTATCAAATGATCATTAAGTTGCTACACTGTTATTCCAAAAAATCTGATAAGTTTGAAATTTGCTCATCAAAGATAATAACTGAGGATTTAAAAAATAATTTTTATGAGCATTTCCATGACAAATATGAAATATTTAAATATAGAGTCATGACACAGAAATGGAAATGTACTGATTCAGATGATTAATTAAAGACAACAGCAGAATATTATTCTCAGCGTTGCTCAGACTTGCTCCCATCTATTTTGCCAAATCTGATCTACTCTAGGGATTCAGAATAGAAAAGTCACTAAAATAAATCAAACCATCAAAATATCACTGATCCCAATGAAGCCGATTAGCATGTGTATATATGAATATGGAATAAGTCGACATCAAATAATATGATGAAGAATTAGTCATTCTTCTGAACTAATAAAAAAAGAAGAGTCTGTATTCATCTCTACTGTAGATCAGTATGTAGTTTAGTGACAAACAAGGAACTTCCCAGTTTGCATTGCAGACTTCTGTAGACCCCGTGTAACGAATTATTTGCTCTAATAAATAATCCTAGTCCTTGCAAATGCTTAAAATAATTCTTAATGTCACTTCAAAAAACACCACCAGGATGACTGTGAGGTATTTCTGAGAAAAGACTCAATTGACTTAAGTGGCACAGTTGCAGAGTTTTGAATCAAAGTAGGTGGCATCTCAAAAGTAATCTACTACTTGCAATGTAGGTAATTCTGTGATTTTTTTTTTTTTAAGCAGAAAGGTAGAAATATTGTCCAAGAAATGAACCAATACAATTCTGAAGAAGCGTCTTGACAGTTTGGGCCACACCTTTCTTTATGGGATATTAACAAACCCACTTCAGTAACTCAAGACTTCATAGAATATTCAGCAACCATAAGCATAAATGGCATGAATGTAATTTTAAGCAAATTTAATTTGCAGAGTATGATAAATTCCAGCACAATGTAATTAAGATAATGATAGTATTCTGCTCATACCTGGATCTCAATGCAAGCACCTCACAAGTATCTTCTAGAATTCTCATGTTGTGTCCTGGAGAATGCTTTGGGCCAAAGATACAACAAGTCCTTAGTCAACTGCGGGAGAGGAATCAGGTATCTTTCCCCTGGCAGATCTGCCCTGAGCAATCCCCAAACTTCTGCACCGATCTGGATGCTTAGAGGGGAGAATCATATTCGTACGGAGAAGTAAATGGGTGGCTTTCAAAGAAAGTAAAATGAAAGAGGAGCCCGCAGCCGGGTGCACTCTGGTGCAGATTCTCTGGTTTAAATTTCACATAGTCTGTGAATATTTCAAGGCAAAAGAATCTTATATTGATTATCCCAGGAGAATCAGAATTGGAAAAAAAGTTACATGCTTATATTAAACTAAATATGTGGGTGAAAGTAAATGATATCAGTAAGGGAAGGAGAGGATATACAACATTTGTTTGCGGCCTATTATGTCCTAGTGGTAATCAGCAATGCATTGAGGTAGATAATATCACCCCCATTTTTCCACATTCAGAAGCAAAGGTCAAAAAAAGTGATACTATATATCCAAGGTCACACAGTTCTGAAGTGAGAATCCTGGACCATGCAGTAAAATTGTCCATGCTGTTTCAATGCTTCCCAAGGTGATAAAAGTCTCCAGGTACCTAGTGCAGTGTTTACTACAGTGGTTCCCCAGAACACTGCTTCCATGAGATGTTATTAGACATGATAGAAGAAAAAAATATTGTGTAGTCAAAGGAGATTAAGAAACACTGAATGAAATGAGGTAAGTCTTTACAGCAGGACTCATCAGGATATATCATGTACTAATGTGCGTTCTGACTTAAAAAAAAAAAGAGAGAGAGATACGAAGCAGCATTTCTCATATGCTTTTTTTTTTCTTTAAACAGTAAGACTAATTTTTTTTTTCTTTTTTTGCAGAACTCTACATACGACAAGTGTTCCAAAGGATGTTGGGACTACTGAGCCTCCTTTACCTACACACAGAGATGCCTGAAGATCTCAGCTTTTTAACCGAAAAGTAGAGTAAATATCCTATGAGCAAAGCAAGAGGGCCTTCTGCCTAGTGAAACAGGCTGAGAAGCTGAGCATTAAAACACATCAAATGGAACACGGCAGTCATTAGTGAAACTGGCTCACGATTTCCATTCTTGCCATTCCAGGCACATGACAGGATTATACTTCCTGTATCCTTGTGCTTGGGTGAAGCTGAAGGAATTCTGGCCAAGGAGTCGTGAGCAGAAGTGATTATGTCAATTACAAACTAGAGCATTCAACTGCCAGTGTGAGACCTCAAACCTCTCTCTCCTTCTGCGAGGCAACCAGCAATGTCACTGTGCTTTCAGGACCAGGACCAGCCCTACAGGTCAAGTAGGGGGCTCTGCTCATCACCTGTTCTCCCAGGGACTACAGCAAGTTAAATGGGTTTCATCTCTTTTGCTAACTCCAAGTAATTTGTGTAGCTGCTTAGAACAGTATGGTGAAGAGGATTCTGAGGCCTTGACAGGGATAAGGAGGGAAGAATGGGGAGATTTATTAGTTTTAGCTGCCATGAGAGAAGGAAGAATACCAGCATATACACAAAGGATCTGCCATTCTTTAATTAGAAAGCAAAAGAAATACTTTTTCCAAGACTCCTTTTCCCCTTCCTTAATGACATGGAATCATTTCTAGGTCTTACAATGTCTCTGAGTAACCATTACAAAAATTCAGTATTATTGGTATGGTCCTGCAAATATACAGAAGTATGTGAACTTTAAATCACTCTGGTTAGGAGAGTATTGAAAAAGAAATTTACTGCCACGCAGAAGTATCTGTCCATAATGTGCCAACATAGGGGTGAGAACACACCACAATGACAATGTTGTAAAAACGCTCTTAGGTGTTAAGAGTTGGAGAAGTATTTCAATAGAAGAGGAATAAAGTACGCTCAGCAGCTGAAAGAAATATTTAAGGATCATTTCCAATGAGTGATATAAAAAATTTTTTAAAAACCACACATACACTCTGCTGTGAGAATGACTTCAAAAACTCTGTGAAAAGCTTTTTCGTCTAGTATAGATCAGAAAGTAATGCTAAAGATCTGCAATTCATGGGAGAGTTGCTGGAAAACCACAAGCAAGATAAATAATTTAACAGCACTTTACCACGTACACATTTATATCCTACCCAGTTTGGGAATAAGGAGAGAGCACGTTGAGTTTCTACTTCCATGGGGTGGCCAGATGGAAACCCAAGCTCCCGTGTAGATAGCATCCTTCCAGGGCAAGTTCTATCAGGTCCTGAAAAGCATGGATTCCAACTTCAGGTTTGTTTATGCCCCTAAAGAGCCACCGAAAATTCCATTTCCCATCAGATCTTCAGTGCAGTTGGACAAGCCGATGAAGCAACCTAACATCACATTCCAGATACCACATGAAAGCAAAGAGCAGCCAAACTATAAATATAGAACAGAGAGACTCCTTAATGGGAGAAAAGAAATAGAAAATGGGAGAAGAAAGAAGAAGACCTTAAAAGGGAATATTTAGCAGGTAGCACATTCTTAGAAGATATGAAACATTCCCTAGCAGTCAGGTTCACCTGGCACCATACATAGTGTTTGATGCAGGGTAGGCCTTTAATGAATATTTGATGAAAGAGCAGATGGCATGTGTGCTTATTCATTGCTTAATCTAGGAAAACTTTCTAAGAGACCACTGAACCAGACCAGACTCAACTTACTTACATGAAAATAATTGAGGGAAATGCACTTAAAAAAAAAAAAAAAGAGCTAAGTCCTGAATTCCTAATCAAAAAGACACCCAGCTAAATGTAAATTGGTGCAGCCACTGTGGAAAACAGTAAGGAGGTTTCTCAAGAAACTAAACATAGAACTACCATATGACACAGCAATTCCACTCCTGGGTATATATCTGAAAAAAACAAAAACACTAATTCGAAAAGACACACACACCCCAATGTTCATAGCAGCATTATTTACAATTGCCAAGGTATGGAAGCAACCTAAGTGTCCATCAACAGATGAATGGATTAAGAAGGTGTGGTGTGTATATATATATATATATATATATATATATATATATATATATATATACACACACACACACACACACACACACACAACGGAATACTATTCAGCCACAAAAAGCAGGAAATTCTGGGCTTCCCTGGTGGCGCAGTGGTTGAGAGTCCACCTGCCGATGCAGGGGACACGGGTTCGTGCCCTGGTCCGGGAAGATCCCACATGCCGCGGAGCGGCTGGGCCCGTGAGCCATGGCCGCTGAGCCTGTGCGTCCAGAGCCTGTGCTCCGCAACGGGAGAGGTCACAACAGTGAGAGGCCCGTGTACTGCAAAAAAAAAAAAAAAAAAAAGCAGGAAATTCTGCCATTTGCCAAGCAACTTGGATAGACTTGGAGGGCATTATGCTAAGTGAAATAAGTCAGTCCGAGAAAGATAAATACTACATGGTACTCCATATATATGGAATCTAAAAAAATAAAACAAACTAGTGAATATAATAAAAAAGAAGCAGACTCACAGATATAGAGAATAAGCTAGTGGTTACCAGCGGGGAGGGGGAGGGAGGGGCAATATAGGGGTGGAGAAGTGGGAAGTACAAACTACTGGGTGTAAGACAGGCTCAGGGATGTACTGCACAACACAGGGAATGCAGCCAATATTTTTAATTAACTGTAAAGTAACATTTAAAAATTTTATTAATAAATTTTTAGTCTAAATAAAACAGTCCATCCTTTACCATGGAAAAAAATTTTAAAAATAAAAGACACCCAGCTAAAGGCATAGCAAACAATAAATATAAGATGACTTTCCCTTCACATACCAAAGGCGGTGCTTACATTTTAAGTGGAAAACCTGTAGACCATTAACTCACTGGAGCTTGGAAAGATCTGAGAATAACAATGTTGTATGCTCTTTTAGTGACAGTGATGAAATCTCTTCTGTGACAAATATAAATGTTGACAGAAAAAATATTTCTTTCAAAAAACAGAAAGAGAGCCTTAATTATACTTACTTGGCATTCTCACAGATTCTGAATTTAACCACCCACCCCCCAAAAATGCCCATCCTCTGTGAGTTAGCAATCTGAGAAAATGATGTGAGAATATTTCATAGTGGAAAGTATTCAACAAGTGTTTAACGAATGACCTTCTCAGTGAATTACTAAAGGAAGCCCAGAAAGCCAAATTTTGGAGGAAAGGGTAAAGACAAAACACTTTTTAGGACTTCGTATGTTTTTCATTTATTCATTAAGTATGAACTAATTAAGATCATTCTATCTGGTAGGTAATGTGTAAGACACTGAGAAAACAGCACACACCAGCCATAGGCATCCCTTCCCCTCCAAAGGTGTACATTCTAGAGGGTGAGCAAACAAAAGGCAAGAAACAGATCAAAATGCAGTCTCTATTGTGAAAGAGACAAGGGTTGACAGGAAAAAACAGAGATGCATTGATGCAAAGGCAAGCACATTCCAAGCCAACACTGCTAAACCGGGAACAAGCTTGGCCTGCCTATCTGGTGTGTCAGGAAAGTGTGCAAGCTCTCTGCAGCCTTGGTTGGCAGTTTGGATTTATTCTATGTGCCTGGGGAAGCCTCTAAAACATTTCAGCCAGTGGGGAGTGGAGGTTTATGACAGAATCTGAGTTCTCTTTTAGAAAGATCATTCTAAATGCTGTATAGGGAAATAAATGAATAAAGATTCAATCAAAGCAGGGATGAAAGCTGAATGCCACTGTGGATGCCTTTACTGGAGACTAGATAAGAGATTCAAAACAGGTCTGAACTGTGGTGGTGGCAGTGGAGGTGCAGAGAATTTGAGATACATTTCTGAGGCAGGAGCAACAGGACTTACGGATGTGAGTGGGAGGCAAAGGAAAGAGGGAGATCAAAGAAGATTCCAGGGTTTTGGCCTGAGTACGTGTGGGGAAAGTGATATAATTTAGGAGATTGGGGAAGGGAGGCTAGGTCATATGGCTCAGCATTTAGAGACCCTACCTTCCTGAATTTACATTTCCCAGGACCAACTAAACAGACTTTCCTAACCTGCGTGTGTAGATGGACTCCAGGGCTTCTATGAAGCTCCTGAAATTGTTTGCAAAATGGTGTGTGTGTGTGTTGTTCTCCTATAGTCTTCATTAGGCAAAAAATTCTGTCTCCTGACTCCAACAAAGATAAGAATCACTCATTTAAATTAGCAGAATTATCTGAAATTTGTCCTCAAGAGTGATTAAAAACAGGCTCACACTTTCATTCATTTTAGCTTAGAATCTAATAGACCCACTCCTGAAGAGTGAAAAAAAAGTTGACTGTGTCTGAGCAATGTGTCCATGAGAATGAACCCTCCACAAAAGACAAACGAAAGACTTTTTTAAATAGCCTAACACTAAAGTCATTTTAATCTGATTCAGCAGTGAACAATTTAAGACACGTCTCTTCCAACAAAAGACAGCGGGACACAAAAATGACTGTGCGATCCATTTAAAATTAAAGAATGGGCCAAATCATTAACAACAATACAAATGCAGAAAATTCTAGGAGGGGAAAAAAAGAAGAGTGAAAAACTCTAAGTAGCAAGTGATTTCCAAATGTTTCCGGGACAGGAAGCAAAAGACATTTTAATGTAACTCTGGTAACTTCCAGAATAGAATAAGTTAATCAGGCAGCCTCTAAAAACAAAAAGGTAATTCATTAAAAATAAATATTTCAGCAATGAACAACATTGCCAGAGTGTCAAGAAAGCATGCTTTTTCATGATAGCGATTTGTATGCAAATATAGCTCAGCATTTATTTACTAAACCCCCAAAGCCTGCAAAGGGAAAAAAAGTTTTGTTCGTTCCATCTGCTTAAACTCTTCTAATAAAGTCAACTGCCAATGACAGAAGAGGCTCTGACTTCTCTAAAACAATAATAATAGAAGAAATGTATTCAGAAATAGGGAGTTTCAGACAAGAAACTCCATCTGAGCCACTCTTTCTTCCTCAAATCTCTTAGCCTAGTGTCATTGTTAATGCTGGGTTAATATTTATACCAACTTTACAAGAGTGTTATAAGTTTTGGGGGTGTTTTGTTTGCTTCTAGAGAATAGCATATTTCAGACCATAAAGTAAAAGCTGAACAATGGTTGCTTAAAAACAAGGTCAGGGCTTCCCTGGTGGCACAGTGATTGAGGGTCCGCCTGCCGATGCAGGGGACACGGGTTCGTGCCCCGGTCCGGGAAGATCCCACATGCCGTGGAGCGGCTGGGCCCGTGAGCCATGGCCGCTGAGCCTGCACGTCCGGAGCCCATGCTCCGCGACGTGAGAGGCCACAACGGTGAGAGGCCCGCGTACCACAAAAAAAAAAAAAAAAAAAAAAAAAAACAAAGTCAACAGAAGTGAATTCCTTAAAAACCTCCCTCTGTTCAGCATACCCCTCTTTGCAACTTGCGTCTGTGATTTAAATACCACTACTCACCAACATCAGTGTCATCATTTAGAACCTAGAACCTCACTGATTCCACGTTTAAAACTTCACCCTTATTTTGCCACAGTTCATTCTCTCAAATTATCTCTGTATTTTCCTTCCGCATTACAATTTAGAACATCACTGGAGTCAGGGTCTAGGAATTAGTTATTGTTTCTTCGTCCTCTCTAGTTGTAACTGTCTGAATTTTTCAAAACATAATTTTTAACAATAAAAAACCCTCAAAACACAAAACAAGCCTCTAAAAATGTTTAAAATATTAAGTTCATTTAGAATTTGTAACTTTTTTCGGCCCATCATTTTTCAAGGTCTGTGTTTAGACAGCACAGCAGATAATACCGTTTGCCTAATGTTTAAATTAGGAGACCAAATAATCTAAAAGGATCTACAAAAATGCCAACTTAAACTCAAGATTTCTACATATTTGAATTTCACTTTGTATATAATCAAAAAAAATATTTAAGCATATGCCTAAGGAAAGCAAAAATTGTGGAAACAGATGTTCTGGCAGTTCCATAAGAGTTTTACGTTTACATATTGTCCTTGCTCCTGCAGGATCCTAAAACTCACTCCCATTTTCTTTATATGCTCAGATACGAAAAACATATCTTTGCCGCCCAACAGTCTTCTGGCATGGGGAATCAGACACTGGCCTCAATCTCTGTCATTACCAATGTTACCATCATCACCGCCATCTTTGCCATCATCACTTAAAAGAAAGTTAAAATTTCCTGAATCACAATCATTGCTGAAATGTGTCACGCATTTCTTGTTGATGACTGAAAGTTCCTCCAGTAGGCTACAATTTCAAATATTATGCCACAGAGTAGAGAGATTCCATCATCATTAACGTCTGTATAGGGAAAAAACACAAGCCTCTCTCTGAAAAGAAACTCTTAGTCAGAATCTCATCTGGTTCAGCTTAATATAGGAAAAGGGGGAAGAAAAGGAAAATTCAAATTGAGAGGAATGAGTATTACAGATTTGCAATGTTATTCGCATCCCATGTCACTTTTTTCAAAGTCTGTCAGTGATTGTGGCTGTGTATCTGTCACTCAGTCACACACAACCAGCAAAATATGCAGTTGTGTTGCCTACTGGTCTCCCACTGATTAAACCTTGGTGACTTTTTATAAAAATAGACAACCAGAAGAGGCAATTGGCCAACAAATATGCAAGTGCAACAAAGGAACAAAAAGTGATAATGCTGGAAGTGAAATGTGAACTGAATGTAAACGAAGTTACAGGAGACACAGTTGACTACTGGAACCATGCTGCTGTTGACGAGATGTGCAGCCCCAGGAGCTTAATGAAGGCAAGCTTACTGACAAAAATGTACGAAGCTATTATGGTGAAAAGATGGAAGATGTACCAGAGGAAGTGATGCCACCAAAAAACTCAACATCGTAAAAAAAACGTTGTAGTTTACCACATTGAGAGCACTTAGGATAAAAAGCTGGAAATTGAAAGGAGTATGAAATTTGCCAAGGCATAGAAAAGATGCTCAGTCTGTGTTGAAAGCCATACTACCAGAAAAAGAAGGCAAGTGGTGTTCAAACTATTCTTGATAAGTGTTTTCCAAAGGAAAAAAATGCACTTTAATTTTCAATATTTCTAATGTTTTAAATTACACTGTACCAGTATTAGTATGCTGTATAAGTATTAGCGTTAATATTATTATTTTCCTATACACTTTTAACAGACAGTAGAATAGTTTTAAGTGTTTTGATGAAAATTTTAAAGGTCGGGCTTCCCTGGTGGCGCAGTGGTTGAGAGTCCGCCTGCCGATGCAAGGGACACGGGCTCGTGCCCCGGTCCGGGAAGATCCCACGTGCCACAGAGCGGCTGGGCCCGTGAGCCATGGCCGCTGAGCCTGCGCGTCCGGAGCCTGTGCTCCGCAACAGGAGAGGCCACAACAGTGAGAGGCCCGCGTACCGCAAAAAAAAAAAAGAAAAATTTAAAGGTCATGGAACCATCGTCATTTTCACCATTGATGATTAAGATTGCTTTCCACGGTTCCAGTTTTAATGGCCATTTTTCAATCCCACAGTGCTGTACCCAGGGAAGACTGTCTGTACTTTAAATCCATGAAGAACACTGGGTGGGGCAAATAAAAGTTATGGCTAATGGGCCACAAATTTAAAACCTGTGCCAGGAGCTAGCGTCATATTCAACGTGCATCTCAGTAATAGCGGGAGAGAGTGGGTTGAGGAAATTCAAGGACTATAAATGGCTTTAAAAAGATGTATTCGTCCAACATTCTGTCCAGGAAGGGTACACCTATTGTCATAGGCTCCTGAATTCCCCCAACAGACTGTCTGGCAAAAATAAAGTTGACAATTTATTTTTTTCCCCCGAATAGCTTAGTTGAGAACTGCTGTTATCAAACCTCCTGACCCCCGAATGCATCATTAATTCTGCCATTAAGCATGAAGTTTTCTCCACCAAATGTTCTCTTGTGCACAACTATTAAGGCAGGGGATTACACAACAGGAAGGTCAATACCATGCATGTCCTCTATTTCATATGGATGATGAAGCACAAGCAAAATTCCTGCCAAAATCCTTGGTTTGAGACAACAAAGAAGATGCAGACATAGCTATAGCCTTCCCCTCACAATGCTCTACGATAGGCTCTTTCCATAGGGCATCACCTGCCACCAGTCTAAAAGCTCTTTAAAAACAAAGGCCCCGTCTCATTCGTCCCTCAATCCAAAGGCCCTGGCTAGGTCTCAGTTCACATGTCACCTCTTAGGGGACTTGTCCATTGCACTTAAAGCACCCTTCTTCCGTAACTCTTCATATGTTTGTATCTTTCAGAACCTGTTTCAAACGCTGGAACTGTAGTATCCCCTTATGTTTACTTACTTCCTATCTAGAATATAAACTGGACTGAGAGCGGGAGTCAATTTTTCATCTGTTTCCTAGTACCCAGCTGAGTTCCTGGACAGAAAGCACTCGCCTAAACACTGAATGAATGGGTGGGTGAGTGGGTGGGTGGATGAAATGTCTGAGTGAATGACTATTTGAATGAATGTTCGTTGAAATAAATGACCAATCAATAAATGAATTAAAGTGAAACTATTATCTTACTTTAATAAGTAAAAGGTAGATCGCAGTTATTCTCCTAGATGATGTTTCATACCCACGAACGGAAAATTCTCTGGGTTGTCTTCCTTTTCCTAAGTTTTGCCCTCAGACAAATCTAAACGTGAGAATTCTTCCAAGTGGGTGAGCTCCCCACATCCAGCCCACCATTTGCTAAGCTACAAGATGGAAGAGTTTCACTTTACAGCAGCATATGTGAAAACAGCTTGGGGATTTTTGTTGAGAATAAGCTCAAGATGGGTCGACAGAGAAATGTTGTTTCCACAAAACACATTTTTATCTCAGACTGTGAATGCAAGTCTGGTATTGGGTTGAGGGATGCGATTTCTCACTCTGATCTTTGTTGGCAAGGCTACTCATGGAGTTTTCTGTCAACTTGGGAACCACCAGGGACAGTATATAGCACATTCACAGAAGGAATAAGCATAGATATGGGAGAGCAGAGAAAAAGGAAAGGAATATACAAGGGCCTATCTTCAAACTATAGCAGTGCAAAGGCTGCCATTTAGGAAGGAGAGAAGATGCAGGTTAACTGCCGAGTAAACAACAGAACAGAAAGCAACTAGTAAATGGTAGAAGAGGAGAGAACTTGAATCCAGTGTGTGTGATGTGGAGTGGCCCAGATCTGGATTCCTGTGCCATTTCTACCACATTTTACCCATTTGACTTTGGGAATACAAACTCTTTGAGTCTCAGTGACCTCATGTGCAAAATGGGTATTCATTCTGTTTGAACTGTATATTTCAAGGTAACCAAACAGCTCTAGAGATGGAAAGTTATTTAAGGTTCTTCAGCTCTAAAAGTGAAAGGGATAACAGATTTACACAAACCACCATTTTCAATCCCTAATGAGACAACGGAGTTACATAAAATTATTAATGGATAAATTAGGGCTTAGGTCAGGGGTTCTTAACCTGTGGGGAGTGGGGGGTAGAGTTCCAGAGACACTTAAGGGAAGATACATGGAGAGAAGAAAGGAAATACCTAAAGATGAAAAAGAAAAAAGAAAAGGTGTTTACTTGTTTTCACTAACTTCTAACTGAAATTTTACATTTCCTTAAATCACAAATGTAATCAACAAACCATTGTAACAGTAGTGCTTATGATGCTTTCATAATGTTTATCACATATTTTTAAAAATACAAAGCGATAACTATGGTTACTGCAGATACCCTGAAATATTATTTACTCCACAATGATCCATCAGCTCTATGAGGATTACAAAATTCTAGCAGTCATTATACCTGCCACCGGTTCTGGTTATTTACTATGTACTTAAGTAGTGCATATTTCACTGTATCATAAATTTGCTCTTTAACATTACATGAACTGTTATTCAGTAACACCAATTTCCTTTGTGTTTTTATAGACTTAATTTTCCTCATTTAAAAACCATTGGGAGAAGAGAGCTACAGGTTTTGCAAAGTGCCAAAAGGGACCCCTGACAAAAAAGTTTAAGAACTCCTGCTTTAGATAAAAGGTTAATGGGAACTTTATAATGGAGGAACCAGGATGTCACTACCTAAATGTGCTGATCAATTTCAGGACCCTAAGAGCGGGACATCCAGACATTGTGCCTCCTTACCGGATGTGATATGAAGCACACGGCACTACTACAAATGCTTGGATCTGAAAATAATCAATCCTTAGACCACACTGCTTAGTGTGGTCTAAGCATCCTTTCTGCAAGGATGGAAATGTTCTATGCATATGCTACCCAATATTTCAGCCACAAGCTACACTTGAACTGTGGCCGAAGCAACGGAGCAACTCAATATTTAATTTTTTTTACTTAATTAATTAACTAAGATATTTCTGGCTGCATTGGGTCTTCGTTGGTGCACGTGGGCTTTCTCTAGTTGCGCAAGCTAGGGCTATTCTTCGTTGCCGTGTGTGGGCTTCTCACTGTGGTGGCTTCTCTTGTTACGGAGCACGGGCTCTAGGCGCACGGGCTCAGCAGTTGTGGCTCGCAGGCTCTAGAGCACAGGCTCAGTAGTTCTGGCACATGGGCTTAGTTGCTCTGTGGCATGCGGGATCTTCCCGGACCAGGGCTCGAACCCGTGTCCCCTGCATTGACAGGCGGATTCTTAACCACTGCACCACTAGGGAAGTCCCCTCAATATTTAATTTTTAAAAACTTTTATTTGATACTCATTTAAATAGTCAGATGTAGTTAGTAATTACACTACTACACAACCGTCCTTAGAGCTAACTTACTTTTTACAAAACACAAAAGGTAGAGAAACAAGTTAAATAACACCAAGGGAAAGCAAACAGAAAAATTCAGATTACAGAATGGTCTACAGGAAAACTGACCCAGCTTAAAAAAAAAAAAAAAGTCAATGTCACAAAAATACTGTATTAAAAGAGTACTAAAATAAATAAGCAAATATACTGTGAAGATCTTATTTGGATTCTGATCTAATCAACTGATGATAGAAAGACATTTTGAAACAATCACAGAAACTTGAATATAACGTTGTATCAAGAAATATTACTATTAAGTTTGTTAAATATAATGGCATTCTAGTTATATTAGGATATTTCTATAGTTTTTAAACATGCATGCCAATGTACGTAGAGTTAAGATCAAACTATTTCTAAGAACTGCCTTAAAATATGTGAGCAAAATCAGAAGAGTATAGATGAAGCAAGTATGGCAAAATCAAGATAACCACTGATTCTGATTGAAGGTAAATGGGCATCCTTTATACTATTCTTATTACTTTTGAGTATTCTGAAGTCATCTACAATGATTTTTAAATGTGACAATGCACTGGATACAGAGACTGACACATAGTAAGCGCTCAGTAAATGTTAATAAGCAGCTATTGGCATCAGCATTATTATTCATGATCCCTAAAGCCCAAACTACAACCAACTAGTAAGTATAAAAGTTAACTTTGGGCTCAGTATAGGAACAAGTGTTTTAACAGTGAGAGGTCTATGAAGATGGAAATACACTGTCTCCAGAGGTGGTGGCCCACAGAATACTCCTAATAGCAAAAACAGCAGCATTTACTGAGCAGTTATAACATGGCAGACATGGGTCTAAGCACTTTCCACATATTCCCTCATTAAATCTTCGCAACAACGGCGTAAGAAAGGTACCCTTGCTATTCCCAATGGAGCGATACCAGCAGAGATTGATCGCTTGGTGAGAATGCTGCAGAGGAGGGTCAAGGTGAATGGCTTTGCTAGTTGCCCTTTACCATCCCTGACAACCCTGAACTCTTCTGATTCAATGAACATGTCACTCAAATGAATTGTGCAGGCTAAGCCAGCTGGCTCGCACACAGCCAGGGAACAGAGAGCAATTCTTCGTTTCACTTGTTGAAAGGTCTTTAAACATCACCTTTCCCTTTCGAGTGGGAGACTAAACCCCTCAAGAATTTAATTATCTGTAAGCAAGCGGATAATATGATCAAGAAAATGCTACATTTCAACTACTTCTTTTATCCATTTTCAAATTTCCCATAAATTAGAGGGAAACATCTTCCCCAGGCTGCCATTTGACCAAGAAACGTCTATGGTATGTCTCTGTCAACATGTTTCAGAATGTAAATCCAGATTACAAAAACTAAAGTTGGTATAAAATCTGTCATCATATATTATATTATTTGGAAAGAAATATTGGTGACTTCATCCAGTATGACTGTTATAATAGTAATAAAATTGAATCTTGGAAGATTACACTTCTGGTCAAAGTAGTAAAATGTGACCTTATTCTATTCAACACTGACATTTATTATATTAATTCACATGTAAAAAACTGCATTAAAATGATATTAAATCCCTGGTTAGAAATGGGAATATTTAAGAACTTCAGAAATAAGATTTAACTTTACCAGTCATTCACAGCATTAAGCCTGTTTGATGTAAATCAAACTGAATTTCCTTCACCAATCTCTGGTTCAATTCCAACTTTATTATTACCACCATCTAATTCATAGAGTTTTTTTCTTTTTTTTCCATGATGCCTCTTCAAACATTTTATAAACCTTAACTTATTTTCATCACACCCTGGAGAAAAAGATAACATAGAGCAATGGATATACAAACTTGACTCAGAGGACCAAGCCATCTGCTCATGGCAGAGAGATTCTCTTCACCCCAGTAAAATCATGCTTAATGCTGAGTTCCTATCAGTCACTGTACGAGGCCCCAGGAAGAGAACTAACGTCCAGGGGTGAGGGACCACAGGCGGACAGCTACACGGACTTCAAAGTATGGCCAAAGTAAGGCATCATTTTGGATATTACACCAGCAAAGTGGTTTGTTTCTTAAGGTTGGCCAAGGTTTTAGAGGAAGGTCCCTCTCTTAAACATAAGTTCCGCAAAACTTTCAGTTTGGGGGTAGAACATGGAATAACACAATGAATTAAAGGCAAGGCCCAGACACACTGCCAAGGTTTGCTTTCTCTTAATCAGCCCAAAGTCCCAGGCTTGCCATGGTAGCTCTCAGCTCTTTGCAATTTGTTTCTCCCCATTGTCACTAACGTTTCCAGGCTCCCACCAAAATCACCTTTTTGCTATGTATAATATTTCCTCATACCTTACTTAATATTGTTTTCTATTCTGAATATCTCTGTCCTTTATATAATTAGGTTAAGCTAAGTGTTGCTGTGATAACAAGCAGCCCCCACATTTCAGTGGCTGGTAACAACAAACCTCCTGCCTGTTACTGGTCCACTGTGGGCCAGTAGATCAGCTCTGTCCACCTTTGTTACTCAGGCATCCAGGCGGACAGAGTAACCACTAGCTCAAACATCCCTAGGAGACACGCCAGGGCAAAAGAAAACTCTGCAGGATCTTGTACCAGAAGTTAGATACTCAGTCCCAAAGTGACACAATGCACAGCCATGACTAGTCAGGAACCACAAGTACAATTCAACCACATGCCTGGATGAAAGGAGAAGTGAACATATTTGGTCACCACTACCACGGACTCCTTATCTCCAAGTCTCCCAGATCTTACAATTCTTCTACAGGGTGGCTTCTGCTTCCTCAGAAAGACAGCCCTGGTACCTTTTGATGAAAAGAAACTGTTCATACTCTTAATATACACAGCCCGTTATTTTACCTCTTAAGGCCCTTATGACTCTGTGAGAACACTGTCTCCATTGGGATTCTGTGCTTCCCACAATGCCTTGCTAGAATGATTGAATGAGGCTGTGTGCATAATGAGAGTTTTATCTCCAAAGACTTCAAATACCCTGGAGGCCAGTAACATTTGATACGTAATAAACCTTTAAAAATTTTTTTCTTATTTATATTGAAAAGATACTTAAAACAACATTAAAAAGACCATAAAGATGAAATAAAAATGAGGCCATAATCTTACCACCCTAAACAAACAACTGTTTTCATTTTTTTTCCCTCTAGCCTTGTTTAAAGAATATCCATGTCCTTTACATATCTGTACTCAAGGTGCACAGAGAGATACGGAGAATTCTAAACAGAAGATAAGTGACTGCCCAGTCAACATGCTTTTTACCCTTCCCCAGGGCAAAGACCACATCAGGTCATATCTTAAGACTGATTTGTATTTTCCATAACATGAGTGCCAGTGATTTAAAGATGCTAAGCTATATAATAGTCACCATCATTTAGAAACAACAGTAGGTATATCCTTCACCACCAGTTCTACTCCTTGACCCAGCTCTAGAAGACATTACCTCCAGTGAGAGAAGCTTGGTTTCCATCATTAGAAGAAGGAAAAAAAGTAAGACTATGTGCTAAGTCTTGGACAATTGTAGAGAATAACAGTGGAAGGAAGAAAATTGCCAATGTTACAATGTTTTGGTTCATCATTAAGATACCATTAGCAAGAAACTAACACAACATTGTAAAGCAATTATACCCCAATAAAGATGTTAAAAAAAAAAAAAGATACCATTAACAAGACCTAACAACATGATAACCACACTCTTAAATTTATCTTATTTTCCTTCTGTTTTACTTAACTCAGCCACTTCATTTATTTATTTTTTAACATGTTAACGGTACTAATGGGAAAAGTAGACAACATGTAAGAACAGACTGGTAATGTAAGTAGAGGGGAGTTTTAAGGTGGTGAGTTATTTCATACGACACACTAATGGGGAATGCATAACACTGTGCTTCTGGGTTTTGTTGCTTTTTAATATATTTTAATTTTTAATGAATTTATACCCCTTCACCCATTCCTCCCATTCACCATCTTATCTCTGGCAACTGCAGATCTGATCTGTGTATCTATGAGCTTAATTTTTTGTTTTTCTTCTGCTTCTGGTTTCATATTTCACATATAAGACAGATCACATGGCGTTTCTCTATGTTCCAATAGAGTAGAAGAAAGCAATACGAAAAGAAAATTCGTTGGTAAACAGGTACCACGACATGAAACAAAGGTCAAAAAGCTTAAACTTAACAGTAATCAAATATCTATACAAAAAATTAAACACACACAGTGCCTATAGTTTCAGTCACCTAACTCTGTATAATGACATACCCCAAAACTCAGAGACTTAAATAACGGTTGTCATTTATTACTTCTCATGGTTTCTTCAGGTCAAGAGTTTTGGAGAATCGCCACCAACATGTCCTGTCCCTGGACCTCTCATGAGGTTGCAGTCAGACAACGGCTGGCGCTGGGGTTATACTGAAGACTTCTTTGTACACGTGACTGGAACCTGAGCCAGGAAAACTCAAACGGTTATGGGCACCCCCTCTAGCTTTATACGGCATCCCCCTGTGGTCTCTCCAGCACAGTCACTTCAGGGTGGTCAGATTTATCACGTTACCTTGGGGGTGCCAAGACGTATGTCCCGAGAGAGAATACACCAAGCAAAGTTATTTAAGGATCTATCCTTAAAACTCACACAGCCTCACTTCTGCCACATTCTGTTTCTCAAGGCATTTACAGAAGTCCACCCAGATTCAGGTGGAGGGAACATACAACTCTCCTCTTGATAAGACTGTCATTGTCATACTGCAGTAAAAGCACGTAGCGTAGGACATGTTCTGACGTGCTCATATCTCTGGAAAATCCAACCTGCCATGCTTAGCCACAAAGTTCGCCTACACTAGGAAAATTGATTAACAACATAATCTGCAAGGAAAAAAATAACAGCCAAATTCCAATGTCTGCTTGAGGTTTACAAATTGAATTAGGAAGAATAAACTTATTAACTTAAAATATCAGACTTGATCCGAGACTCAGTCCTCGAAAATATTAGCCTGGCTAGAACTAGTATGAAAAGGAAATTGTAAGATCTAAACAGCAATTATAATTCAAATATATTAATTTTCTTTGGAGTATCAGTGGCTTTAGCAGACTGTTCACTTTGAACAGTTAGCCCTGGTGACATGTGTGTAGAGAGGTGCTTATTTTTCTTTTCTGCGGGCATTAGCTTCCTTTCAAAATTTTGCTGGAACCTTAAGTTGAAAATGACAAAGCTTGGAAGCTGATTCAGTTCAGAACAGGGTGACCATTCATTCAGTAAGTATTTTCTACGTATCTACTATGAGCCAAATACTATGCTAGGCACTGGAGATACAGTAACAAGCAAGTGAGACAAAAATCTCTGTCAGTTGGGGCTTCCCTGGTGGCGCAGTGGTTGACAGTCCGCCTGCCGATGCAGGGGACACGGGTTCGTGCCCCGGTCTGGGAAGATCCCACATGCCGCGGAGCGGCTGGGCCCGTGAACCATGGCCGCTGAACCTGTGCATCCAGAGCCTGTGCTCTGCAACGGGAGAGGCCACAACAGTGAGAGGCCCGCGTACCGCAAAAAAAAAAAAAAAAAAAATCTCTGCCAGCATAGGTCATTTATTCTAATATGTCACTAGTTCTTCGGTGGCTGCAGAACAGCAAGTGCATTCTCTAGATCAGCCATGAGAAGAGAAGGCAACTGAAGATGCAGCCAGGAGGAACTCCAACATCCTGTGGGGTTGGTTTGAAGTGAAGCAGCTGACAAGGAAAACACAAGGAGTTTCCAGGACAGAGGAAATAGGAGGAATGGGAGGTGTCTGGAGAGTCAGGAGAAAAGCACATTTCTAGAAAAAGGGAGGGGTCAATGGTGTCAAGTAAGCTGAAGACTGGAGACTGACGAACAGAGCTTGGCCAACTCTACTTTAGGGTAATACGAAATGACGTCTGCTGCCTTCAACAGCCTCTAATGCGGACAGAGACAGGGCTATTCACTCACCCTACAGGGAAGGGCTCTTATGTGAAGGCCACAGAACTTTAAATCACATTTTTGTGGATAAGATGCTCTAGGACAGTGCTTCTTAACCATGGTTCCACACCACAGCGAGTGACACAGTTAGGTGCAAGGCACAGCTCAAGATGTTTAGAGAGAGCGGAGGAGGAGGAGAGATCCAGCTCATGTACCAAGACTAACATACCTTGGGCGGTTCCGCCTGACCCCCAGAGCATCCTACGTATGGATCTACATCAATATGTGTGTCAATGAGCAAAGAATTCTGGGAACCACCCTCCCTCAGTACCTGGCAAGTATTAAGGGTGGGAAGATTACACTAAAACAACTATGCAAGCTATTTAAGTCAATGAGAGAGAATTCACAGTTTTACACGGAACACCAGGAGGTAGTGAGTGGGGAAGCAGAAAGAGTGACTAAGACCATGCTTCTGGCCAACCCCTGCTTTCTGGCTGCGTGACTTTAAGTGAGCATGATTAACTACTTTTTGTCTCAGTCTCACTAACCAGAGAGTGGGGATAATAAGAGTACTTCTCTCTGTGAGTTGTTGCAAAGAGTTACTGAGGAAGTGGGTGTAAAGCTCTTCGCACTGTGCCTGACACATAATAAACAATCGATGAGCACGTGCTGTCGCTATTCTGGTCCTTCCGTGGCTCTTAATGGCACAGGATTAAATGCTGTGGCCTGACTTCTCCACTTTCCTGGGTCACTAATAATTCTGTGGTATTCCCAAAGACACTTAGCATCCTTGGACCCGATTTCCTTAACTATAAAATTAAGAACATTCATCTGTGTTGGTGGATGTTCATCTCCATTCTGAGAAGTCTTAGACTGAGAATCTGCAGAGATGGGGCAAGGGAGCAGAGCTCTGGGCACTTCTCTTCCTTTCTCTGAGTAAGGTCACTTTCTCTGTATGTTACATTTGGCTTCAGCATTAGATCATGTGTCACTAAAGACTGTCTCACTGAAAACCAAAACAAAATGTTTAAAAGCCAGTGGTTTGAATGGAATCTAATGCCCCGAATTTCCACGGGTTAAGGTGATGGGGTCCCTGGAGAATTCGGATAATCAAAACAACTAATTAGGATTCAATTGACAGCTGGTTCATCAGGAATCCAAGACCTCTTGTACATTTATAATGTTGCACTAAATACGTCACTTTCAATTAGTCATATATCCCAGCGCTGTCATTACAATGGGAATAGTTTAGTAGCAGCAAAAGCAACAGACAGCTCTAACAAGTCTGTGCTTGGTGAATTCAATACTCTTACAATGGACTAATGATGCAGGAAGACTGAGACTGTGTCTCTGGCCATGTGGTCCAATGGAACATCTCTGAACCAAACACAATGAATTGAAAGCATTAGCACTGCCACTTCTCATCAGTCTTAACTTTGGCAAAATATTTGGCCTCTCAGAGGCTACGTATCCTCATCTGTCAGGTGGAACAGACAGTACAATTTCACATATTTGCCCCCCAGAGTCACCGCTCCACTCGGTATTTAATCCATTCAGTAAATACTTATGGAGAACCAAATATATGTCAAGCATAATGCAGGATGAAAATACAATGGTAAGCAAAAACACCTACTACGATGAATCAATTCCCAAAGGTATGTCTGCAACTATCACTAGTGTTGAGGATGACACATGGAAATAGGGCTACCAAACTTAGTGGTAGGACAATTGGAGGCACCTAATAAATGCTAATTGCCTTCTTTCTTCACAGCATAATTAAAGTATAATCAGTATAGGTGAAACAAGAGCCATGGATCATGCATGGGTAACTCTCTCCTGTTCTCTCCACACTGACCCCCCTCCACCCCATTCTCCCACGCCTGGGTCCTGGGTCCTGGGTCCTGGTTCTCTTCTGCTTCAAAATCTGTAAAAGTGGTTCAAAGGGCCTAAACAGAAAAAGAACTAAGGAGCTAGGTGTATATTATAAAGATTTTGGATTGCGGAAGAGGAAGCAAAAGGAAGAAATCTGGACCAGGTAAGAGCTAGGGGCAGAGATCGGGGAGGTGGTGTCTGAACAGCTCTGGAGCAACTCCAGGGCACCAAAATACTGGGAAGTCGAAAAATATTGCTGAGTGAAATGAAATGGCTCTTGTTTTTCTGAGAGAATCGAGGAAAGATTGAGTTTCCTTTTAATTAACCTTAAGCATCTGAGCTGTACTTCTTGAATGCAGCTCTAGGTAGGGAGTGAACCACCCTATGGCCTCAAAATGTATTTGGATCTCACGGTACCAAGCCCACAGCTCTCCTACAAGCTGAAAAGGGGAGTTTACAAAGGAGACATACTGGGAGTGACAAATATGTATCCAAAATACATCCTTGAAGGATTTCTCTGAATAGAGAAACTCCTGATGCATTTTAAAATAAGTCACAAAACAAGAAATAACAATTACACATAGAATACTTTCACCCGCCCCAAGGTCCAATCTATGAACCATCCTATTAGCAACCTATGCTCGGATACCTGGCATGATCCTACAGAGGAAGGCTGAAGATTCCACTGCCCTCCGGAGCCACACCCTCACAGATGGCATCCTACTGCATCAGGGGCATTCACTGCCTTGATGATGAGCTCTGAGGAGGAGGGAAAAACCAGCTCAGAAGTACTTTGATCCTCCTTTTATTTTGTCTCTTATGTTTTCCTTGTGGGCCAGTGACTTCTTTGAGACACTAATAACTTACACTTCAGGCAGACGTCAAAGGATAGTAATGCCCTGAATAATAATTACTGCCCTGGTGATAGAATCAAGCCTCTCAAAGAAACTCCAAGTTAATTAGCTACAGACCTATTTACCTTTAGGCCAAAGAAGAAGGCAAGGAACACTGGATCAGAACTTGCCTTAATTTATGGTCTTTATGAATTCTAGCAACTCAATCAGTTGGTGAGACCCTACTTCTGTCAGTCCAGAAAGGACCAGAATGAGGAGGGAGAAGAAACATTCTCACAGCTGTCATAAGGAAGGGACACCAACTGAGAACCAGTCACGACACCCAGAGGAGAAACTTGGACTTTCATTGTTTTGTGTCATTATTTTCCCAATGATTGAGCAGTTTTGTTTATCATTACAGGAAATGGTCTCCTTTAACCTTTCTGCAATATCCATACCTTGTTTTGGAAAAAGATTAAGAGGATGGGTTGAGAATAAGATTTATAACCAAAAATCCGTGCAAAATCCTTTTTCTATAAATGTTTTATTCTTATCATTTTTCACTCCTTATTCCCATTTCTGAGAAATATTTTATTTAGCTTTTTGGGAAAAGCCACATTTTAAAGAAGCATTTGATAAAAATCACCTTCCTCGTTTACATGCTTGTGCAATCATGGCTGCTTTCCCCAAAAACCCTCAGAGGAGGCCCACTTACGATGCTACCAAAGGAGTGTCTAAGTATGTCCCCTGCAGAGGGCTGGGGATGTTTCTTCCAGGTTTTCTCTGGACACTTGTGTTTCAAGCAAGCCCCTAGGAGAAGGTATTTGAAATTTATCAGAAGCAGCTCCTGTTCTCAGTTGCTGAGCAAGAAATTGCATGCTATAAATATATCCACACTGAACTAACATCTAACATCTTGAACGGAAAACAGAACCTCAAGAATCTTTTTTTTTTTTTTCTTTCCCAACAGTCCTACTCTCAATATACCCTTTGTCGTATTTGAGCTCTATTAGTTTGCTGGGGCTGTCACCCAAAGGTCACAAAGTGGGTGGCTTAAACAACAAAGCTTTATTATCTCACAGTTTGAAGGCTGGAAGTCCAAAAACAAGATGTCAGCAAGGTGGGCTCCTTCTGAGGGCTGTGTGGGAGGAATCTATCTTTGGTCTGTAGATGGCCATCTTTACCCTGTGTCCCTTCACATCACCTTCCTGTTGCATGTGTCTGTCTCTGTGTTCATATTTACTTTTTAATAAGGACACCAGTCATGTTGGATGAGAGCCACCTCTAGCAACCTCATTGTAACTGGATTCCCTATCTCCAAACACAGTCACTTTCTGAGGTACTAGGGTTACGACTCCAACATACCTTTTTTTGGAGGGGACACAATTCAACTCGTAACAGGGGCCAATAAAAAAAATTCTGACTTTTAAAAAGTCATTTCTTAAAGAAGAACAATGCCACTGCTACTTATTTCTTGAATAAGCATCTATCCTGTGCTATGCGGTGGGGAAACAGAGAGAAACAAATGGCAATCTCCGCGCTCTTGAATATCCCTTCTCTTTATGCCACCCTTCTACCCTGCAGAAATGTGGATGACCTAGAGCACCTATCTTCTAGTTGTGCCAGAATCTGAATTTCTGTCTCCTTCTCCCTTGCTCTCGTTAAAAGCAGCAGCAGCAGCGTCAAGCTGGATAGAGAGGCACCCAACTTACCAACCCAGAACAATGGATCCATCCCCTGAATGAGCACAGAAATGACCATTCTCCTCTCGCCAAGTTCCTTGGGACGTTAAGCCCGTGATAATTATTTTAACAGAACTGTGTGTAAACAAATTATGATGCCAAATCACCCACCTTCTTGCCTAGTTGATAATAAGAAAAGTGATAATACCAACCATTTTCCCCAACACTTTTCTTTCTGGCACTGTGCCATGCACAATTTAATGCTCTTTTCACAAGATAAGATTGACATTAGTGCCATTTTACAGATGAGAAAACTGAGGCTCAGAGTGATTAAGTATCTTGTTAAAGCCACCTACTCATACACAATGGTGAAATCTGAACTCAGGGTGTCTGAACAAAAAACCCACACTTTTAAGTTCCATGCTATAGTACCTCATCCAACCTCAGAACTTCTGTCTTTTGCCCAATAATTGTGTTTACGTGTGTATGTATACATGAAATATCAATTTTCACCCCCAAAATCTATGACTAAGGCTAATCTTTTAGCAGTAAACCTTGCATTCATTAGAAAAAAACTTGTGATTTTTTCTCACATCTATACCTGTGACATAACATATGCAACCAAAAAAAGCCTGTGCCAACTGCTTAGTATTTGTGTTGAAAAGCCTACTGGTTCTTTTTTTTTTTTTTTTAACATCTTTATTGAAGTATAATTGCTTTACAATGGTGTGTTAGTTTCTGCTTTATAACAAAGTGAATCAGCTATACGTATACATGTATCTCCTCCCTCTTGCATATCCCTCCCACCCTCCCTATCCCACCCCTCCAGGTGCTCACAAAGCACAGAGCTGATCTCCCTGTGCTATGCGGCTGCTTCCCACTAGCTATCTATTTTACGTTTGGTAGTGTATATATGTCCATGCCACTGTCTTACTTCGTCCCAGCTTACCCTTCCCCTCCTCGTGTCCTCAAGTCCATTCTCTACGTCTGCGGAAAAGCCTACTGGTTCTGTATGTGAAACATCTGACAACATGCAGCCTGCTTAATTACTTGGTGGATTTTA
Organism: Phocoena sinus; assembly: GCF_008692025.1. Lineage (NCBI taxonomy): Eukaryota > Metazoa > Chordata > Mammalia > Artiodactyla > Phocoenidae > Phocoena > Phocoena sinus. The sequence goes on along the minus strand of NC_045773.1, from coordinate 29,610,361 downwards.
CAGCTTCAGAAGAGTAAAACAGAATGATCTAAATGACTGGCCAGTGTGGTGAGTGGTATTTTAACATCCACTCAACCCTCAAACTGTGAAGCAAAACTACTTACCCAAAATCCCATACTTTCAATTTTTCTTTTAATTGTTATAAGTCAAAACCAGCTAAATTGATTTTTTTCCTTTGACTTCTGCTAAAAACTTCATTCCTGAACAGATTACATGTGCTGATTTACAACCCAGAGGAAATTTTACAGCCAAGCAAAACCCTAAAATCATGAAAATATGGGTTTACTTGAGAAGGTGGAAGGATTTGACAGCTCTTTAATTCTAACAGAACAAACATGTCTAGATAGACGAGCTGCCTTTTATGAATCAGACTTTTAACTCGTCAATCGACCTTTTACCCACTGACGTCCTAAAAAGTTTGGGGACAATGTCTTTAAACTTCTAAGAAGGAGAAAGTCCTGCCAAGACATGCGGAGAGCCCTGGAACATCATTCAGTGAATTTTCAGTATGTGAACCCAGGGCTCGCTACTCCACAACAACGCAAAGCAAATGTTATCCCTCTTACGTTTTTCTACTGCCAGTGTGCCTTAGTTAAGTGTCTCAAATGTGTACGTGATGACAGTGATGGAAGGAGAGGAAGGAAGACAATGAACAACAACATCCTGACAGCATCAGCACCTAGAAATCGATCTGCCAGATGAAAACTAAGATTCTTCATGATGCAGCATTCTGCTGGCAAAGAGTCACTCATAAACAAATTACGATAATGACACACAAATCCAGATCCTGTCTCTCATTCCACAGCAACAAGCTCTCTTCTACATGATAAACTGGCAAGAACAAACAAACCAAAGTGCCTATCCTGGGCCACCTTCGCTTCTCTTCAGATTGTTGAAACGAAGGCAGTGTGAGACACCTGGTGAAACCACTGGGAAGAATCCCATGCCAAGCCCTGGGAACACTGTGAGCTTGCAAGGCCAGAGCCATAGATGAGTGGTCTCACTTAAAACTCATCATTTAGGTATGCGGCAAAATACCCAAACGCTGAAAAATTGATACTACGTTGACCTAAACCTTTATCTACCTTATTTTGCTTGTCCACACTGGCCATGAGGAAGGAAGGAAGGGAGGGGGGGAGGAAGAAAGAAAAAAAATGCTGTTTATTGGGTATAGAGTTTCAATTTCGCAAGATGAGAAGGTTCTGGAGATCTGTTTTACAACGTAAGTATACTTAACCCTACTGAATTGTACACATCAAAATGGTTAAGGTGATAAATTTTATGTTAAATGTTTTTGTTTTGTTTTGTTTTGTTACCAGAATTAAAACTTTTTAAAAAAGAAAAGTAACTCTCTACCTCCTTGTCCCCTCCTCTCTCTCCCTTCAGGGAAGACCTGTGCCCTGGGGTGGACATATTTGAGGAATATTATTTAGGAGGCAGAACTGAAAGGATGAGATATATTACTGAATATGGGGATGAAGGCGAGGGAGGACATGGGCAATTTCCAAGTTTCTTGAAAACCAGAGAATGACGGAAGGGCACTTTTGGAGGAGAGCGGGCGTGGAAAGGCACATGAGGTTCGTCTACATTGAGATCACCAGCAAGCAAATGGCTCTGTGGTTCTGGAGCTCAGAAAGGAGAGTGAGGGCAGGGATGCTGTGTCTTTCTACTGAGAGCTCTAATTTTTGGTTACAGTCAAACCCTATACTCTCCACAAATCTTCTTCTCCTGTCATGAATGATGCGCATGTACTTCCAGAAGTATGTATGGATTTATCTTATGTTTCTCATCTAATATTTCATATATGAATAATACTGGACAGGCACTGGGCCATTTGTGTAAATTAAGAAGAAGCATCTATCCCAACAGAAACATTGACTAAAGTTGCTCTTCACAAGCTTCGTTTACTAGTTCCCAGTGCCTTTTTTTTTTTTTTTTTTAGCGGTTACCATCTCATGCACGGCCGGTTTGCCCATTCCGCAGAATCAAATGCTGAATTTAGCCAAACACGGGTGTTCAATAAACAGCTGGATTTCTAAAAGCACACCAATCAATTCAGCGAGCATGGTCAAGCCGGCTGTGCCTGCTGATGTGCTAATCAGTACCTGGCAGCATCCACGCAGGCCTGCCTGCCTGCCATGGGTGTTTACACGTTGGAACTGGAAAGGGCTTGCCACACTGACTGCAAAGGTCTAGTCTGTCTCAAGTATACATGACTGTCTCCAGGCAATCGCATCAGTCCTCCACCTGCACGGACACGAGGACTTTTTCACAGATTTAGAGGGGGAATAAAAAAGACAAACAGAGCTAGCCTCTGGCAGAGTAAGGGCACTTGAGTGAGAAGCATCCCAGCATGGGGAAGCACACAGGGGAGGAGGGAATGAGAAAGGCAGGAAATCTTCACACATAGCCAGTCATGTTTTACGGGGAGGAGTAGGAGGATATTTGAGCTCTAGAAATTAGGCTTAGAAGCATTTTGTTTTGTTTTGTTTTTTTGTTTTTGCGGTACGCGGGCCTGTCACTGTTGTGGCCTCTCCCGCCGCGGAGCACAGGCTCCGGACGCGCAGGCTCAGTGGCCATGGCTTACGGGCCCAGCCACTCCGCGGCATGCGGGATCCTCCCGGACCGGGGCACGAACCCGCATCCCCTGCATCGGCAGGCAGACTCTCAACCACTGCGCCACCAGGGAAGCCCCTTAGAAGCATTTTGTACATCAGAGATGTTCTTCAGAAAGATGCCCAAACTTCGCCCAGGCTTTCTGATGCAAGTTTCCACTCCAAGGCATATTGCCAAGCAGGGCGTATGTACTTGAAAAGGAACCTTGTAACTTGTTTATCTGACATACTAATAGCTTTCTCAGATCCAACTACCCCTTTTATGTATCACAAGACAACAAAATGTTATGTGATTTTAGGAAACTGAGCACAGAAGCAGAGATATTCTCAGCATATCCAGTGAACATTAAGTGCCCACTTTTATCTCCTAGAGCGTAACTTGCAAAGGTAACCAACTTAAACACACTGATGAGATTACATTCAGAGTGACACTTTGATAAGAATTTATTGTATGTTAAAATGCAAGCGTATTATAGTAATGTTTCACAAAACAAAACAGTTGGTGAATATCAGGGCTGCCCTCTGACTTGTGAAGGCTAATTCTGTCCTCAGTTCCTTCCAGAGGAAAAACAGTATTACAGGTATGACAAAATGGGAATCTGTAGTTATACTGCTGGTTCTTTCTGAAGCTGGTGGTGGCACATAAGGCTAGTAGAGGTGGTTGCTTATTCTTGGGCTTCTAACTGCTGAGGTTGGATTCTCACTGCCCCCAAATGCCCACATGTCTACACTGACCACGTTAATTTCTAAAAGAACACTCAAAATATATCATGTTCAATTTCAGAACTCCAGCAGTTAGTTCAAAACCATGCTTCTGGAGAGTGAACTACTGAAAATAATGGAGAAGCCATTCAACAGTAAACAAGTTAATCTCTTTGTTTAGGATTCTTAAGACCACACATGGAATGAACCGGTATGTTAAGTCACCCTGGTTCTTGGGGGTGTACTTGCTACGGTGAGCAGAGAAATCGTGACAAAGGAAGTCTGGCATTCAATCATAACGACCAGAATAATGACTGACATTTATATAGCAATTATTTCCATTTACTCAATTAATCCAATAATCCTAGGAGTTAGGTACAATGACTTTTTCCTGTTTCTCAAGTGAGAAAGCAACACGCAGAGTCCCAGAATTAGTAATTTGAACACTGGAGTTAAGGCCATTCCTATCTGAGTCTAGAGCCCCTGCTCTTGATGTTGTACTGTCTCTCAAGTAAGTTGTTATATTTTTAAATGCTGGTATATTAGTTTGCTAGGGCTGCCATCACAAAATACCCACAGGCGGGATGGCTTAAATAGTGGAAGTTTATTTTCTCATAGCTCTAGAGATAAGACATCCAAGATCAAGGTGTATGCAGGTTGGTTTCCCTTGAGGCCTCTCTCCTTGGCTTGCTGACAGCCTTCCCCCTGTATAAGCACTTCCTGCTATCTCTCTGTGTGTCCTAACCTCCTCTTCTTACAAGGACACCAGTCAGATTGGATTCGAACACATTCTAAGAGCCTTCTTTTAGCTTAATTACCTATTTAAATACTTTATCTTCCAACAGAGTCATATTCTGACATCCTGGAGGTTAGGGATTCAACATGAATTTGGGGGGAACACAATTTAGCCATTAATAGCATGCGTATTATGGTAATGTTCCACAAAACACAACGGTGAGGGAATGGCAGTACTGCACTCTGGCTTGGGAAGGCTTAATTATATAGGACTTCCTTTTGGATTTTCTACATTTACCAGGTTCTGAGAACATGATGTTTAGAAACTATGTTTATCAGAAGAATGAAGGGGCTTCAGGCAAATGTCCTCTGATTCTTTTTTCACACTAATGTCCTCTGATGACATTAACTGTGTTTGGGAGTTCCCAGCACGATTCCGTTTGCTGTTTCAGAAGGAACATCTATTTGAAAATGTGATCATGAAACCATAATTCTGCATTAAGCTCCCAATTTTGCTGCTGTTTTGAGCGGAGCTAATTCTAACTGCTTTTTAAAAAATACTTTTAAAGGCTTTTTTTCTTTTTAAAGAAGCTTTAGGTTTACACCAAAATTGAGAGGAAGATATGGAGATTTCCCACATACCCCCCGTCTCTACCCATGCATATCAGTGCCATTCATCAGAGTGGCACATTTATTACCAAGGATGAACCTATGGTGATACATCATAATCATCCAAAGTCCACAGTTTACCTTAGGATTCGCTCTTGCTGTTGTACATTCTACGGATTTGGCCAAATATATGATGACGTGTATCCATGATTATAACATCATACAGAGTGCTTTCATTGCCCTAAAAATCCTCTGTGCTCCGCCTATTCATCTCTTCCACTACCCCTGGTAACCACTGATCTTTTTATTGTTCCCATAGTTTTGCCTTTTCTAGAATGTCATGTAGTTGGAATCATACAGTATGTAGCCTTTTCAGACTGCCTTCTTTCACTTAGCTATATGCATTTAAGGTTTTTCCACGTCTTTTCATGGCTCATTTATTTTTAGCACTCAATAATATTCCATTATCTAGATGTACTTCTCACTGCTTTCTGTTTTAACCCTCGGTGCCTAGAACGGAGTTGGGTAAGCTCCTTGACCCAAAGCGCACTAGCAGTCTAGAACTCTCCTAGATGTCACTTACGTTTTCCCTTTTGATCCCTCCCTTTCTGATCCTAGGCTACCTAACTCTATAAACATAACTACATTCTTCTCAAATATTCCCCATATATTTCGTTACACACATGTGTTTTTGCAAAAAAAAAAAAAAAGTATTGATTTTTGTATGTTCAATGTATTTAAATAGTATGTATTTATAGTATTAAATACTATACATCTTGTTCTTATACTTATATTTTTTATTCTACCATTATATTATGAAAAGCACCTAAATATTACAGGTGGTCTCCATCTGTGCTATCCAATACAGCAGCCATAACTCATATGTGACTACTGCACATGTGAAATGTGACAAATGCAAATGAGAAACTAAATTCTTAATTTTTCATCAATGTAACTTTAAAAGCTGGTATTCTATTCAATGATGAGAACACTTTTAAGTATTTCTGGAACACCCTAAGTATGTAAATCTATTTTTTTCAGCTGTACATTTTATGAAATCTAAATGCGGAAATAAGGATTGAGCACTTGCAATGAGAATTTAGCGTCCAAGTGAGATGTGCTGTCCATGTAAAACACACACCAGGTTTTGAAGACTTAGTCCAAAAAAGTAATGTAAAAACCCCTCCTTAATAATTTTGGTATTGGTAAATTGAAATGATAATCCTGGATATGTTGGCTTGAATAAAATACGAAATTAAAATTAATTTCATTTATTTCTCTGTACTTTTCTGACGTTGCTACCTAAAAAAACCTTCAAATAACACATGTGGCTCTCATTAAATTTCTGTTGGACACTGTTGCTCTAGGTTTGAATCCCCCTTGACCATGGCACAGTATACTCTCATAAGCATAAACCACAATTTTACTTCTCCATTCCCCTATCAACATGCAGATATGGTGCTTCTAATTCTTTCCCAAACCAAACAACCCCCTAAATCCCTGTTTTCATGCATCCTCAGATGTACGTCTTATTATCTGTCTCTCTAATTTTTTTAAGCAACATGAGAGTAATGGTTATAGAGAGTAATGGCTCTCGTTTTAACAGTCATGTCTCTGAATACTGAGACTGAACATCTCTTTCAAAAACATACTAGCCATTCAAGTTTTCCCTCTGTAAAATACCCATTGGCGGCTTCTGCCCATTTAAGCTTCTGTTTACTAATTAGCAGAAGTTTATTTAAAAAAGTATATCCTCAGTACAAAACTGGTTAGCTCTTATGAATATTTCTAGTTTTTTCTCTCAGTTTGCCCTCTGTTAATTTTTCCATGGCTTCCTTCATTGAACACTGATCTTTAATTATGATTTAATTAAATTCCTCAAGTTTTACTTTATTCTTTTAAGAAATTCTACCCCAGCATGAAATTGTAAAGATATTTCTTATCTTGTCTGTTTCCCCTCGTTAATACTTAGGTCTTCAGTTCATCAGGATGTCTGTAGAACTTGGAACAGACGGTTCTCAACATTCTGGCTGGAGTAGTCAGATGCTTCCCCTTTGAGAATGTGATCAAAGCTCTAACTCTCTCACCAGAAGAAAGCACATGCATATGACACTGTGCACATAATTCCAGTTCTCAGACCTCTACCCCAAGCCTTCTCACACAGATAGCATCCTGCGGTCCACGGAGTCCAGGTTCACGACCCCTAAGTCTTATCAATTCTACCACTATTCTAATACTTCACTGTATTTCCTATGGCTTTGTTCACTATCGATATTCTGAGTTATCTCATATTCTCAACTGGTTTATGAGCTCCTTATGGGCAGAGACCTAGATTTAGATATCACCAAGATTTTTCACAGTACCTGACAGCAGGAAGTGCTCAATATATAGACCCTTTAGCAATTGATATCTCAGAAACTGGACTCTGAGAAGACCGTGGCTTATTAACCCGAGAGTTACTCTACGGAGGCCTTGCAGTTAACTCACCCAATCACTGAGCCAGGCCCTGGACTGGACGCCAGAAAATTAAGGAGCAAAAATATACAGTCTACGTCCTGAGAGGTTTCCTCGTCTACTGAGGAAGACAGAAGAGAGGCAATGATGACACATGGCATAAATGCACTGCTGAAGGAAGTGGGGGGGGGGGCGGGCTTTGGGACTGCATAGGAGGAGGGTACCTAAGGAGGTGGATGAAGGTGGGGAAGCCACATTTAGGCTGAGACCCAGAAGAGGCGTAGAAGGCAGGCAGATCACCTCAGAGGAGTAGGAAGGAAAAGAGGGACCCCTGGAAACCACTCTGTAATTAATACTGTGCACCAGCTGGAACATTCTTTCAGCTGCTTCTGGGAATCAGGAAAGCAGCAGGCGAAACGTGCAGCAAGGAAACCAAGCTGACTGATCATTCACAAACGCAAATCAGATCACTCTCCTCCCCCATTCACAGGGTTGCCAGACAAAACACAGGACATCCAGTTAAACGTGGCCCCCAGGTAAACAATGGATAATTTGTGCTTTTTAGTATAAGTACGCCCCATGGAATATTTGGGCTGTGCTTATACAACAAAAGCATGTGTTGTTTTATCAGAGTGTCAAAGTTAACTGGGAATCCTGTGTTTTTATTTGCTAAATCTGCCAACCCGGTGCACTTAAAATACAGCCCTCAGGTGATCTGGCTCCTGTCTATGTTTCCAATTTCATCTTAGTCATCGCTCTGCCTTGCTTCCCATGCCTCAGGCACACTGGCTTTCTGGGAGTGTGAGGACATGCCAAGCTCCTCTCCACCTCGGCTCCTCCGTTGCTGTCTCTTCTCCCTGCTCGGAATGCCCTTCTTTGCTCCTGTGTGGCCATTCCCTTCTTACCTTTCAGTTATCAGCTTAGATGACATCTCCTAGAGAGGTCTTCCCTAACCGTACCATGTCAGGTAGACTATCCCAACCATCTCCTTTCCTTTCCAGACATATATATGCCAGTCCATAATTATTTTTTTTACTTGTTCCTTAACTGTCTCCCTCATCATAATGTCAGGGCCCTCTTCTGCCTTTTGTACCTTAGGATCTCAAGCATTCAGCCATCTACCTGCCACATATGAGGCACCCAACAATTCCTTATCAAATAATAGAATATCTTCCACAGGCTGCACTGAGAAAGCTTCACAGGTGTTCAAGGAAAGATGAAAGGACCACAAGGACGGAGGATGGTCAAGACTCTATCAACTTCAAGGCTTTAGGAAAAACATCTCCAGGCATATAAAAAGTTGGAGAAAAATCAAGTCCATGATTTGGTAACACCCGCCCCCCTCTTCTTTTTCTTTCCTAGCAGTCATACCTAAATGATACCGAAGTTACTTGGGCTGTGCCTACTCAACTTTCTTCTTTATCTCTTACTACTTTATCTCCTTCACTTCAACTCCTTCAAACAGTCCTTTCCTAATGTAACCTTATATGACGCTCACAGGGCAAAAAAGCCCAAATAGAGGGGGAAAATAAAGTTTTCTTAAAAACATATATACAGGGCTTCCCTGGTGGCCCAGTGGTTGAGAGTCCACCTGCCGATGCAGGGGACGCGGGTTTGTGCCCCAGTCCGGGAATATCCCACGTGCCGCGGAGCGGCTGGGCCCGTGAGCCATGGCCACTGAGCCTGCGCGTCCGGAGCCTGTGCTCCGCAATGGGAGAGGCCACAACAGTGAGAGGCCCGCATACTGCAAAAAACAAACAAACAAACAAACAAAAAACAAACATATATACAGATACATACATATACAATTAAATATTTTCTTTCAACATACTTAGTATAAATGTATCCGCAGCCCTATTCAAACTAGGCATTTGATACATGTGAATCAGAACCATGTACACTGTAGTCTTCCAGAGATTACTCTGAGAAAAAAAAAAAAGATACACCCACATGCATTTATTGAGAGGGCAATAGATTTAATGACTTTGTTCAATCATTGAAAAATTTTATAAATACAAGCTATTACAAGCTGAGAAATCAGTTTAACTTGATAATAATGCTACATACGAGTTCTTTAGCTTTTTAATCATTAAATTTACAAAAGTTTTGGATTAGATTCAAATTTCCTTTTGGAACCAAATGACAAGCTTCCAAACAATTATTGGGAAGAAATAGGAACAGACAAAAGGAAAAGAAAGAAGGAAGTTTACACACTATAAAATCACTTTAAATGACAAAGTTTTTTTTTAATCTAACATAGAACTTGGGAAACACTTTATATGGGTGTGAAATAAATGGAAGTGTTGAGGTCAGGCTAGAAAAAATACAAGGTATTGCCTGCCAAATAAATGAAAGAACAAATGTAAAGGCATCTTGTGATCCTGTCACCAGTGGATGCTATGATATACCCACCCCAGAACCCCAGCCGATGCTTCTCAATAAGCATCATCATTTTGAAATTACTGGGAATTCTATCATACAATGAAGCAAGGAAGTCCATTCAGTATCTTGACAGCTGTACCTGATTCTCCCTAAAGATAACACTGAGAAACCAACATTAAGGCTTCTGCCTGATGTGTTTATTAGTAATAACAAAACCAGCATTTACTGAGTGCTTCCTAGGCGTCAGGTACTTGCTGAACACAGGGCAAGAGTCTACAAGTGCTACCTTCTTTTCTTTGTTGTTGTGATGGTGGTTGCTGTAGTTGTTTGTGCCTTCACATCTCTTTGTACACTAAGTCTTTTTTAAAAAAATTTTATTGGAGTATAGTTGATTTACAGTATTGTATTCGTTTCAGGTGTACAGCAAAGTGAATCAGTTGCACATACACATATATCCACTCTTTTTCAGATTCTTTTCCCATATAGGCCATTACAGAACCCTGAGTAGAGCTCCCTGTACTACACAGTAGGTCCTTGTTAGTTATCTATTTTATGTACGCTGAGTCTTGATGAGAAAAATGTTAAAGGCCATCCTTAGCCTCCCCCAAAATAGAAACATTTCATCACCTGTTCCTGATGAGAAATGCAATATTTTTAAATTATGGAACCAGTTAAGTGAGAAAGGATGCCTTTGCTGCATGCTCCAAATTCTCACTGAAGGTAATACATGCACGTGTGTGTGTGTGTGTGTGTGTGTGTGTGTGTGTGTGTCTTTGATCAGAGAGGATAGTTGCCCAACACAGGAAAAATTAAAAAAATAAAATAAAATCCTGTCACAATATGATTCTCTACAGAAGTAAAAAGAATAGACTCCCCCGTTCCACCATACAGGGTCCTATCTTTGCATCCTCCCTGAAACACCTTTCTTGTGTGAGGAGAGAGGCAGCCTTTCTTGATGCGGAGACGCTCAACCCACCAATAAGGTTTTGACGAAGGGATTTTATCGTCATTTTCAGCATGCAGCACAGAGAAGTGACATCTCGAATGGGCTTCTCCTTATTACTTTCCCCACACTTTGGCACGCACAAAACGCCTGTCAAACACTATCCTACACACGTGGCTTCAAGGATAAGGAAAAATAAGTAAGTAACCACTTTACTATGAAAGACTCTAACTGGAAAAGGCAAAGGGATGCCAACTGAGAAACGCATGGGGATAAGCTTTCTTCTTCTTTCTAATTCTCAGCTTTATCCCTGAGGTTCCTGACCAATTTCTATATCCTAAAGATGGTACTGCACAGAGCTTGTGAGCTGTGGCATTTGCACCAAGAAAAATTATACTGCGAACCGGGAGAAGAAAGAAGAGAAAAAACCCAACATTTTCTGGGCACTGGTTACACAGCAAGCACTGAGCAAAACATTTAGCAAAAGTTCTTTGATTTTATTTACTCTTGGAGACCAACATGTGAAGAGGCAGGCTTATCATCATTTTACAGGAAAGCAAACTTTCGCTCAGAGAGGTTAGATGCCTTGCCAAATGTCACACAGCTTAGAGGAGCGGGAAGGGTAACTTAGATCTGATTCCAAAGCTTACACTCAACCTCACGTGCCATAAGCCCCCTCTAGGCAGCCTTGCATACATTGAACAAGGGCTCCTGAGGACTCCATAAGCATTTGGATACAGCCGACCCACATGGAGATGCTGGATAATGTCCAGATACTTAATAAGAAACACCAGCTTTAAGATGTGAAAAGAGCCATCCCGTGTACGACTAAACTCGGGACTAACCCCCTTCTTCAGGAAGATATGTGAGAACACATCTCTGTAAGCTCCAACAGCATTATGCAATTTCCACAGGCAGAGCTTCTTAGGCAGTGTGGGGTGATGGGTCAGCATACAACATTTTTGCTTTACTTCTCTAACTTCAACTTGCCTATAACTCTTCAGAGACACAGAGAGAGAAAGGATTCTACAGAGGACTTCCCCCACAAATTGTGGAGTCTATTAGAAAGCGCAGGTTGCTTCCAGTTCTATTACTTCTGATTTATTTGGAACTAAAAGATATTCTGCCTGAAGGCAACCATTTAATATACTGGGTGCGGGGGGGAGAGAAGGAGAGCAGGACACGGTACTCAGTTTTTGCTATTTCCACCACCCCGTCCTGATTCTATTATTTGCAGGAAGTTCTTTTAACAAAAGCTCTTCTGCACTCCTGACTCTATTGCGAGCGTAGAGGTGCCCAAACAACAAGGAGCTAGATTCCCCAGCATACGCTTCTGATTCGACTGCATTGACGGAGGAGGGGGTGTGTTTTGCTCTGTTGTTCTTCCAGGCATCTCCCTTGCCAGCTGCTGAAATGATGCCACGACGGCCTCCATGTCATGCAGATTTTACACCCTGATACCAGGAAAGCATAAGCACTTCTCAAAGAGTCTTTGCTGGCTTGGCAGGAAGAGAGAAATTGCTTTTTATCAAAATGAAAAAGATTTTTTCATGGGAAGCAGCAAAAGCAGTTTGAAAGAGGGGCAGACACTTTTATCTTAGAAAAGGCATTTTCAGCATGGCAGACAGAAAGGCATGCTTTCCTTTCTCTCCAGAGATCAGCCCAACCCACAGAGCCAGACACTGCTGGTTCATGGAAAGGATACAAGGAGTGGTAAAATCCCAGAGACCACTCTTCCCGGTCTGAGGACTGTGCCATTCCTGCCTGACAGTTCTCAACTGTATGTCCTGGGGACTCGTAACCTATTTTATTATTTTTCCTAAACTATAAGAGAAACACACCTACTACTGAGTACCTCTTCATTCTCGTCACAGATGGGGGTTTCTGGGAGTGAGATTCACTTTCTGAACACCTACTATCTGCCAGGCAAGGCATATCCTATGCATTATCTCATATAAACATCCCAATAACCCTTTAAGAGCTATTATTATGTCCATTGGAAGATGACAAAGAAGTATGGGAGAATCAATTAATGATGCCAAAGGTCATACTACTACTAAGTAGAATACTAGGAGATTCTAGACTATGACCCCTGCTTGGTCTGTTATTTCTGAGCCTTCCCATGACACCAAGCTGCTTTGCTGTACCTTTCCTGCCCTAGACAGCCTGGTTTAAAATGCCAGCCCCTGGATAAACAAAACGTACATGTGTGTATATATGTATGTATGTATACATACATATACACACACACACACACACACACAATGGAGTACTATTCAGCCTTAAATAGGAACGAAATTCTGCTACTGCATACATAGAACCTCGAAAACATTATGCTAAGTCAAATAAGCCAGACAAAAAGGACAAATACTGTATGATTCCACTTTTATGGGGTATCTAGAGTAAATTCATAGACACAGAAAACAGCGTAGAAGTTACCAGTGGCTGGTGGGAGGAAGGAATGGGGAGTTACTATTTAAGTGGTACACAGTTTTTGTTTGGAATGATTTTAAAAGTTCTGGAAATGGATAATGGTGATGGTTGCATGACAACGTGCATATACTCAGTGCCACTGAATTGTACATTTTAAAATGGTTAAGATAGTGAATTTTATATTATGTATATTTTACCACCATAACAGTATTTCCTGCTTTTCTCTTTTATAGAAACCATGTCTGCCCTTTTCCCAAACCTCTGTTTTAGAATTACCTCTTGTTAGTGGTAAAGAGACATAAAAGATTATTGACTTTAGGCACATCAACTCTAACCCATTGATAGTGGCTACTAAGAACACTGTGTTAAGGAGGATTCTGAGGATGCCTCCAAGTACAAAAGAGACAAATATCATGATTGATTTATCAAGTCTTCTCACAATGACACACAAAAATGCCGGATAAAATACAACTAAAAAGGTCCTGCGCCAAGATGGTGGAGTAGAACGATGTGCTCTCACTCCCTCTTGCGAGAACACCAGAATCACAACTAGCTACTGGACAATCATCAACAGGAAGACACTGGAACTCACCAAAAAAGATATCTCACATCCAAAGACAAAGGAGAAGCCACAATGAGATGGTAGGAGAGGTGCAATCACAGTAAAATCAAATCCCATAACTGCTGGGTGGGTGACTCACACACTGGAGAACACTTATACCACATAAGTCCACCCACTGCAGTGAAGGTTCTGAGCCCCACGTCAGGCTTCCCAACCTCGGGGTCCAACAACGGGAGGAGGAATTCCTAGAGAATCAGACTTTGAAGGCTAGCGGGATTTGATTGCAGGACTTAAAAAGGATTGGGGGAAACAGAGACTCCACTCTTGGAGGGCACACACAAAGTAGTGTGCGCATCGAGACCCAGGGGAAGGAGCAGTGAATCCAGGGGAGACTGAACCAGACCTACCTGATAGTGTTGGAGGGTCTCCTGCAGAGGCGGGGGTGACTGTGGCTCACCGTGGGGACAAGGACACTGGAAACAGAAGTTCTGGGAGGTACTTGGCCTGAGTCCTCCCAGAGGCTGCCATTAGCCCCACCAAAGACCCCTGGCAGGCTCCAATGTTGGGTTGCCTCAGGACAAACAACCAACAGGGAGGGAACCCAGCCCCACCCATCAGCAGACAAGCGGATTAAAGTTTTACTAGCTCTGCCCACCAGAGCAACAGCCAGCTCTACCCACCACCAGTCCCTCCCATCAGGAAACTTGCACAAGCCTCAGAAGCAAGAAGAACTACAATCCTGCAGCCTGTGGAACAAAAACCACATTCACAGTAAGATAGACAAGAGGAAAAGGCAGAGGGCTATGTACCAGATGAAGGAACAAGATAAAACCCCAGAAAAACAACTAAATGAAGTGGAGACAGGCAACCTTCCAGAAAAAGAATTCAGAATCATGATAGTGAAGATGATCCAGGACCTCGGAAAAAGCATGGAGGCAAAGATCAAGAAGATGCAAGAAATGTTTACAAAGACCTAGAAGAATTAAAGAACAAACAATCAGACGAACAATACAATAACTGAAATGAAAACTACACTACAATGAATCAATAGCAGAATAACTGAGGTAGAAGAACAGATAAGTGACCTGGAAGACAGAATGGTGGAATTCACTGCTGTGGAACAGAATAAAGAAAAAAGAATGAAAAGAAATGAAGACAGCCTAAGAGAGCTCTGGGACAACATTAAACACAACAACATGCGCATTATAGGGGTCCCAGAAGGAAAAGAGAGAGCGAAAGGACCAGAGAAAATATTTGAAGAGATTGTAGTCAAAAACTTCCCTAACATGGGAAAGGAAATAGACACCCAAGTCCAGGAAGTGCAGAGAGTCCCATACAGGATAAACCCAAGGAGAAACACGCCAAGACACATAGTAATCAAACTGGCAAAAATTAAAGACAAATTATTGAAAGCAGCAAGGGAAAAATGACAGGTGATATATAAGGGAACTCCCATAAGGTTAACAGCTGATTTCTCAGCAGAAACTCTACAAGCCAGAGGGAGTGGCATGGTATACTTAAAGTGATGAAAGGGAAGAACCTATAACTAAGATTACTCTACCCGGCAAGGATCTCATTCAGATTTGATGGAGAAATCAAAACCTTTACAGACAAGCAAAAGCTAAGAATTCAGCACCACCAAACCAGCTCTACAACAAAAGCTAAAGGAACTTCTCTAAGTGGGAAACACAAGAGAAGAAAAGGACCTACGAAAACAAACCCAAAACAATTAAGAAAATGGTCATAGGAACATACATAGCAATAATTACCTTAAACGTGAATGGATTAAATGCTCCAACCAAAAGACACAGGCTTGCTGAATGGACAGATAAACAAGACCCATACATATGCTGTCTACAAGAGACCCACTTCAGACCTAGGGACACATACAGGCTGAAAGTGCGGGGATGGAAAAAGATATTCCATGCAAATGGAAATCAAAAGAAAGCTGGAGTAGCAATACGCATATCAGATAAAGTAGACTTTAAAATAAAGAATGTTACAAGAGAAAAGGAAGGACACTACATAATGATCAAGGGAGCAATCCAAGAAGAATATATAACAATTATAAATATATATGCACCCAACATAGGAGCACCTCAATACATAAGGCAACTGCTAACAGCTATAAAAAAGGAAATCGACAGTAACACGATAATAGTGGGGGACTTTAACACCTCACTTACACCAATGGACAGACCATCCAAAATGAAAATAAATAAGGAAACAGAAGTTTTAAATGACACAATAGACCAGATAGATTTAATTGATATTTATAGGACATTCCATCCCAAAACAGCAGATTACACTTTCTTCTCAAGTGTGCATGGAACATTCTCCAGGATAGATCACATCTTGGGTCACAAATCAAGGCTCAGTAAATTTAACAAAATTGAAATCATATCAAGCATCTTTTCTGACCACAGTGCTATGAGATTAGAAATCAATTACAGGGAAAAAAATGTAAAAAGCACAAACACATGGAAGCTAAAGAATACACTACTAAATAACCAAGAGATCACTGAAGAAATCAAAGAGGAAATCAAAAGTACCTAGAGACAAATTACAATGAAAACACGACGTTCCAAAACCTATGGGATGCAGCAAAAGCAGTTCTAAGAGGGAAGTTTATAGCTATACAAGCCTACCTCAAGAAACAAGAAACACCTTAAATAAAATATCTAACCTTACACCTAAATGAACTAGAGAAAGAAGAACAAACAAAACCCAAAGTTAGCAGAAAGAAAGAAATCATAAAGATCAGAGCAGAAATAAATGAAATAGAAACAAAGAAAACAATAGTAAAGATCAATAAATCTAAAAGGTGGTTCTTTGTGAAGATAAACAAAATTGATAAACCATTAGCCAGACTCATTAAGAAAAAGAGAGAGAGAGGACTCAAATCAGTAAAATTAGAAATGAAAAAGGAGAAGTTACAACAGACACCACAGAAATACAAAGCATCCTAAGAGACTACTACAAGCAACTCTCTGTCAATAAAATGGACAACCTGGAAGAAATGGACACAGTTTTAGAAAGGTATAACCTTCCAAGACTGAACCAGGAAGAAATAGAAAATATGAACAGACCAATCACAAGTAATGAAATTGAAACTGTCATTAAAAATCTTCCAAAAAGCAGAAGTCCAGGACCAGATGGCTCCAGAGGTGAATTCTACCAAACATTTAGAGAAGAGCTAACACCCATCCTTCTCAAACTCTTTCAAAAATTGTGGAAGAAGGACCACTCCCAAACTCATTCTATAAGGCCACCATCACCCTGATACCAAAAGCAGACAAAGCAGATAGTACAAAAAGAGAATATTACAGACCAATATCACTGATGAATATAGATGCAAAAATCCTCAACAACATACTAGCAAACAGAATGCAACAACACATTAAAAGGATGATACACCATGATCAAGTGGGATTTATCCCAGGGATGCAAGGATTCTTCAATATATGCAAATCAATCAATGTTATACACCATATTAACAAACTGAAGAAGAAAAACCACATGATCATCTCAATAGATGCAGAAAAAGCTTTTGACAAAATTCAACACCCATTGATGATAAAAACTCTCCAGAAAGTGGGCATAGAGGGAACCTACCTCAACATAATAGAGGCCATATATGAGAAACCCCCAGCAAACATCATTCTCAATGGAGAAAAACTGAAAACATTTCCTCTAAGATCAGGAACAAGACAAGGATGCCCACTCTCACCACTATTAGTCAACACAGTTTCGGAAGTCCTAGCCATGGCAATCATAGAAGAAGAAGAAATAAGAGGAGTACAAATGGGAGAAGAAGAAGTAAAACTGTCACTGTTTGCAGATGACATGATACTATACACAGAGAATCCTAAAGATGCCACCAGAAAACTACTAGAGCTAATCAATGAATTTGGTAAAGTTGCAGGATACAAAATTAATGCACAGAAATCTCTTGCATTCCTATACACTAATGATGAAAAATCTGAAAGAGAAATTAAGGAAACACTCCCATTTACCACTGCCACAAAAAGAATAAAATACCTAGGAATAAACCTACCTAGGGAGACAAAAGACCTGTATGCAGAAAACTATAAGACACTGATGAAAGAAATTAAAGATGATACCAGCAGATGGAGAGATATACCATGTTCTTGGATTGGAAGAATCAACATTGTGAAAATGACTATACTACCCAAAGCAATCTACAGATTCAATGCAATCCCTACCAAATTACCAATGGCATTTTTTATGGAACTAGAACAAAAAATGTTAAAATTTGTATGGAGACACAAAAGATCCCGAATAGCCAAAGCAGTCTTGAGGGAAAAAAACGGAGCTGGAGGAACCAGACCCCCTGACTTCAGACTATACTGCAAAGCTACAGTAATAAAGACAATAGGGTACTGGCACAAAAACAGAAATATAGATCAATGGAACAAGATAGGAAGCCCAGAGATAAACCCATGCACGTATGGTCAACTAATCTATGACAAAGGAGGCCAGGATATAAAATGGAGAAAAGACAGTCTCTTCAATAGTGGTGCTGGGAAAACTGGACAGCTATATGTAAAAGAATGAAATTAGAACACTCCCTGACACCATACACAAAAATAAACTCAAAATGGATCAGAGACCTAAATGTAAGACCGGACACTATAAAAATCTTAGAGGAAAACATAGGAAGAACACTGTTTGACATAAATCACAGCAAGATCTTTTTTGATCCACCTCCTAGAGAAATGGAAATGAAAACAAAAATAAACAAATGGGACCTAATGAAACTTCAAATCTTCTGCACAGCAAAGGAAACCATACACAAGACAAAAAGACAACCCTCAGAATGGGAGAAAATATTTGCAAATGAATCAACGGACAAAGGATTAATCTCCAAAATATATAAACAGCTCATGCAGCTCAATATTAAAAAAACAAACAACCCAATCCAAAAAATGGGCAGAAGACCTAAATAGACATTTCTCCAAAGAACACATACAGATGGCCAAGAAGCACATAAAAAGCTGCTCAACATCACTAATGATTAGAGAAATGCAAATCAAAACTACAATGAGGTATCACCTCACACCAGTTAGAATGGGCATCATCAGAAAATCTACAAACAACAAATGCTGGAGAGGGTGTGGAGCAAAGGAAGCCCTCTTGCACTGTTGGTAGGAATGTAAATTGATTCAGCCACTATGGAGAACAGTATGGAGGTTCCTTAGAAAACTAAAAATAGAATTACCGTATGATCCAGGAATCCCACTACTGGGCACATACCCTGAGAAAACCATAATTCAAAAAGACACAGGCATCCCAGTGTTCACTGCAGCACTATTTACAATAGCCAGGTCATGGAAGCAACCTAAATGCCCACTGACAGATGAATGGATAAAGAAGATGTCGTACATATATACAATGGAATATTACTCAGCCATAAAAAGGAACGAAATTGGGTCATTTGTTGAGATGTGGATGGATCTAGAGACTGTCATACAGAGTGAAGTAAGTCAGAAAGAGAAAAACAAATATCGTATATTAACGCATATATGTGGAACGTAGAAAAATGGTACAGATAAACCGGTTTGCAGGGCAGAAACTGAGACACAGATGTAGAGAATAAACATATGGACACCAAAGGGGGAAAGCCACGGGGGGTTGGTGGTGGTGGTGGTGGGATGAATTGGGCGATTGGGATTGCCATGTATACACTGACGTGTATAAAACTGATGACTAATAAGAACCTGCTGTATTAAAAAAAAAAAAAAAAAAAGAACCAAAACAGCCAAGACAATTTTGAAGAGGGGGAAGGAGATATGGTAGTGATAAGGTGTGGAGACCTATTTATGCAATAACGAGACTTTTAAAATAAAACTAGTGTAATGTTGGCATGGGAGTGGCCAAGTAGTGTATGTCCATGTAACAGCTCAGAGTGCTCAAGAAATGACCCACATATAATGAGAAGCTGGTGTTATTATAAATTGGCATTATATTGATTAATCAATATATTGTGCTAGATAATTTTATATGAAAAAAATCAACTTAATTCTATATCTAGGACTCTTCTTGGAGTTTCAGACTCATACGCAAACAATGTATCCCAAACTGAACTGATTGTAACTTGTCAAACTATTCGTTTTGTATTCTGCGTATCACTAGCATAGAAATTTGAGAGCCAATATTTATTCTTCTGCCTCTTAAATTTAGCTCGCACATCCAAGCAACGAAATATTTTGTAGAGTTAAAAACAAAAGCAAAAACAAAATATTTTTAATTGCTATTGGAAATGTGAATTGGGAGACGTAGACCAAGTGGCAAGATCTTAGGCGGAGAGGTTACAGTACAGAGAGACCAGGGTGGTGAAGCAGAAGCTCATGTTCCTAAGGAACTGGAACCAAGTAAGCAAGGAAATCTAGGTAGCTAGAAAGTAGAAAATAGCAGAGGTTTTTCTGTAACCATGAAGTTCATGAGCGAGGGCTGCCTAGAGCTCACTCAGTTCCTCTTCCTTTCTCCTGAAAGTCCAAGACTCCATGCAACAAATCTCCCTTCCTTTCATAAAACTTTATTATGTATTCCTTAAATCTAAAATAGTCTAACTTCAACAGGGCCTCAGTAGGTAGTGGTCATATAATGTGTCATCCGCAGAGAGCAATTTCAATTCACAGGCATTTTTACTATGCTCCATGAGCTTTCTGTGCTTTGACAAACAACATGCTCAGATGCACCGAGAAAAACGGTCAGTTGTCCAATTTCTTATTATTGGTAGAAACATGGTAGTAAGAACGTGGTATTCTTAACCCTGGAGAACCTCTAAAACTTGTTTGAAGCATAAATAAAAATAAAGAACCTACTGGAAATTATCACTAGCATTCAAAAAATAAAATGTTTGCTGAAATCTATCCCCGTGTTACATGAAACATGTTTCCCTGTAAAGAAAGTAATTCTTCAACTCAAAAATCAACTTTCTCGCTATCTAGAAGTCAAATTAAAATGAGTTTAGATCACAGAATCAATACTTAGAAACTAAGAATCACTACATCCTGTGTTACTGATTGCCTGGAGAAAACTATCTTTTAAAATATGCATCAGATAACACAGTCTTCATTTCTAAGAACATTCCCCAAATCCTGCCAACACATGGTTTATGTAATGGTTAATCTTTTGCATTAACTGCTCTGTATGTCAGAACTATTGGAATGTATATTAACTACTCTTGGTAAACTATTTCATATAGTTTATCCTATAAAGTGTCCTGCCAACTTGGAAGAGTTAGATGAAAACTGCTGCACATTAGCAAAGAAAGGAGCTTATTAGGAGAAAAGTGATATTTTGAATTATAATGAATCAATGAATGGTTGTCTTAGTCATTTTCAGGTTTGAAGAATGTATAACTTTTTGCCCACAGTGTAATACAAAAATCAATTCTTCTGTTCTTTATTTTTGTTCTCCTTTTTGTTTAAACTGGAGAGTACCTGTTGACTTTAATCGTAAAAAAGAATCTTGTTTTGATTTTCTCTATCTGTTGCTTTTTGGAAAAATGCATTGTGGCAATCCTATTCAGAATCTCAGAAATAAAAATGCTTTTCACTTTTCAGACTGCAGTGAGGGTGGGGTGATGTGTGAAGGAGCTAAGATCTGGGTGTATGAGAGTTCCTATCTCTGTATCTAGGGAAGGGCTTTTTCACTCTGGTGGAAATCATGGGGCAAACTATTGGTCAGTACACACAGTGTGTAAGTGTCAGCTGTTATGCTCTACTCAGATCCACAATCCCATTGAAACCTGTCCCTTTCAAGAATGCAAATCATAGGAGGGGAAAAAAGCACCAGAGTCAGACATTCTATTAACAAGAGCCCAGGGATTCGTACTTTTCATCTAAGAAACTTCAACGGTTTCAGAGCAGATCTATAGATGCTACTCAATGAAAGGAGTGATGCAAAATCACAGGTAGAGTCTGGGGTAAGAGATGGAATGTGATGATCCTGGGCCCTGCCCTCCAACTCTAAGTCCGCATCACACAATCTCTTTAAAAACCTGTCTGAAAGCCCGACAGTTTCCACTCTGGTTTGAGCCTTACTGCTGAAGAGTTGGTTTGTGAAGATGGATATCTGAGTACGCTTGGTTTCCTTTTTTATGCTCTCTCAAGAACTGAGGGTTTTTCATGTTCCAAAATAAAATGCAAACCGAGAGCATTTTGTATTTTTGCATTTCGATTCCCTGTTTTGTCAGTGAGTAATTATAGCAAACAAAATACTGCAGCTGAATGTAAATTGTTAGGCAACCAGATCACACGAGGATAGTTTTCTTGCACAAGTTTTGTATCATAGCACATTAAATATTAAAATATTGTAAGTCAAGTAAACAGAGAGGGTTCTTTGCTCAAAGCATTAATTTTCAACAAACATTTCACTGTTATTCGGATCATATGCTAAGAAACAAACGATGTTTTCTCTCAAATAAGGTGAATATATCTTCTGGAGGGAAAGTAGGCAGGAGAATCACACAGACATAAGGGCATTTATGACACCAGAGATGAATTTCAACCAGAAGAACAGGAGAGAATTCACGTGTAGGGGAGAAAGAGAAAGACTTACAAAAGGGAATTTGGAAAAGAGCAAGAAATGAGAGAGATTGATTTATCCTCAGAAGAAAAAAAAGCTAAGTTTCATGTCAGAACACAGAAATCTGACTCAAAGTAAGGCAGACAGGGAAGAAATCAAACATCTTATGATACAGTGAATTTCTGTATCTTTAAGTTGTCACCAGGGAGGTAGAAGAAGAATTTTCAGATCTCTAAAAGATTGTCAATCAATAAAATACCGAGCAATTAAGTATTGGCGGAGTACCTGATGCATTCTCAACAACCAGACAGACAGTGAGACCTGGTCTCCTCCCGAGACACTTAAGCAAGGGGGTTAAGAACAGGAAGCAGTGAAACAATAAGCAGTGAGAATACGTGTTCATTCCACACTGTGAATCAACAAAGCATGCAACTCAAAATCCAGCGACGTGGACTACAAGGATAAGTTAGAATTGTGGTCATAACACTACCATTTTCTGAGCGACTCCTACTTTTTAAGCCTTGGACTAGATGTCTGATGTTTATGATTTCCAATGCTTAAAACAATCCATTAAGAACTATCCTCTGTAGATGACTAAAGAAAATTAGCTTCAAAAGTTAAGTTGTTTATGTTACACAGAGAGTAAATAGTAGGGCTTGAGTTTAACCCCAGGTCTCCCTTTCTCTAGAGCTCAAGTTCTTTCTTCTACTAAAGTGCTGCATTTAACCTGAGAAAGCCTTCCTCTACTAATCCTTATAGCCAAATAACAGCCAACTGAGACAGAAAGAAAGACAAACAGAAAAGCAGCGTGGGAAAGTTTCTCCGTAAGGGAGATGCTCGCAACATGACTAAAGGAATGCGGTTGTAATGATACGGAGGCTATTGCTTTCTCTTTTTTCGTTCTTTAATTTTTTTCTTTGGGAAAACATATCATATTTGCTTGAAAGCCAAGCCTTTTAAACCATCTGAGATTTGAGGATTGGAGGACATGGATGCTGGTGGCCAAAAAGGCTTCACAGAAGGAGACAAAACTTTGCCAAGGAGGCCTGGGAGCTAGGAAGGGGTAAGCGGGAGGTGAGTTGATCTCTTAACTCTTCCAGTTTGCCACTAAAGTAAAAAAAGAAAAAAAGGCCAGGGAGAGGATTGTGATGGATAAATGTGTACAATTTGCACCTCATGTTGAGGGGGGCAAAACACTGTATGACAGGTAGACAGAGGAATCAGAGAAATTCACAGAAACTGTGGAGAAAACCTTAAATTCTCATGGACCGTGAAATTGTTGCTTCAGGTCAATTATAGTTATATCTCCATGGGGCAATGGGGCCCCCACTGACATGTGGAATACAGGATCGATTCTCTGACAATAAGGTAATTTTGTGGACAGTCATTAGATGAGACTGAATACAAACAAAAAAATTATAATAACAATCTTACATTTGAAGAAAGTGATATAACCCAGATACATCACCACACCTTATGAGATTTCTTTAATTACAAAGTCCAGCCAAATTCATGTTAGCCGAGGAGAGCCAGAACACTGACCCCCTGTGTTCATTCCAACTCACTGCCCTCCCTTCCTTGAAAAACACTGCAAGCAAAAGCCCAGAGGGATGGCTAAATAAAATCAAGCTAACAGACATAACACTCAAATATTTTAGAGAGCTACTGAAAGACAAGAAAATGAAATTGGGGGAAAGTGATCAACAGGAGATGTTTCTCCCACCTGGTTGTTAAAAGGGGAGAGTTGGTGCAAAGCTTTCTTGGATGTTGGACATTTGGAAATTTCTTAACAGAATGGCAAATTCACACACCCTTTAGCCCAGCAAATGCATGGCTAAGAATCTTCCCTATAGATAGGCCTATAAGAATATGCCAAAAGGATGTGCCAGAATTTTCTTTGTAACATTGTGTATAAAAACAAAAAACTGGAAAGAACTCATATGCTACCAGCTGGGTTTCATATATTTTGGTTCATCAATACCAAGCAATATGCATGGCTATTCAGAACAGTGAAGTAGGTCTGCTCTTCAAGATATAGTACGATATGAAAGAGCAAGGTGTGAGGAGTGCATATAATATCACACCATCTCAACAAAGTTTTAAAAGGCTCTGTGCGTGTCATCTTGATCCAATATCAACATCTGTGTAATAAATTATTGTGAAAAATTACAGAAGAAACTTCACAATGGTAATAGTTGGAGGATGAGAAGCCAGCAGATCAAAGCAGGGAAGGAAAGGAGACCTTTACTTTTCTTCTTAAAGCTTTCTTTACTGTTTGCAGTTTCATTACATGCATGGGCTTTTTTTTTTTTTTTTTTTTTTTTTTTTTGTGGTACGCGGGTTTCTCACTGTTGTGGCCTCTCCCGTTGCGGAGCACAGGCTCCGAACGTGCAGGCTCAGAGGCCATGGCTCACGGGCCCAGCCACTCCACGGCATGTGGGATCTTCCCGGACCGGGGCACGAACCCGTGTCCCCTGCATCGGCAGGCGGACTCTCAACCACTGCGCCACCAGGGCAGCCCGCATGGGCTATTTTGACTAAGATAAATAAGTACTATTGATGAAACATGAAAAACTATGGGGGACAAGATTAGATGGCGCCTACCAGGTGAACCACCAATAAAACAAGGAAGGCCCTAGAGCTGTCAGAGCTACAGCTGACTTGAGTTCACAAAGTGGACATGGACAAAGCTAAGTAAAGTGTGCATGCGGGCACATACGTACTCACAAACAATGGGAATTCAGGAGATCCATGTGAGGACAAAGCATGTTTAGTATTCGCAAAATAATCCAGTTTTTAATTTATATTTGCATTTACTTCCCTGGTACTTTAACCGTTTCCACAAATAGTTACCGTTTACCTAATACCTACCTAGTACCTTGATAGACATTAGGTCAGGCACTTCGTGTGCATTACCTCACTTATTTCTCATGGAAAAAGCCTCTGGTTAATACTGTGATCTTTCCATTGCATATGAAGAAACTGACACTTAAGAGATCAGGTAACTTTCTCAAAGTCACATATTTAGCAAGTCACATATTAAAACTGGGATTCAACTGTAAGCACAGCAGGTCTCAAAGCCAGGAGAGCATACTGCATTCATTCCCGGTTCCAGTCTCACCCTTTGACCCGAGACTGTGCAGTCAAACACTTTGACCCGAGACTGTGTAGGCAAACATAGATCAGGCAGAAAGCAATTAACTCACACATGAGAGGACTTTCCAAACACAAAATTCTTGAAAAATAAAAACTGAAAACGTTTGTATTATATATACGGCCAGCCTGTGGAGACAGAATCCATTCGAATGTGAAGCTCCCTTCCAAGCTGTATAGCTTAGTGTTTAAGAGAAAGGTCTTTGGGGACTTCCCTGGCAGTCCGGTGGTTAAGACTTCACCTCCCAATGCAGGGGTGCGGGTTTGATCCCTGGTTGGGGAGCAAAGATCCCACATGCCTCGGGGCCAAAAAAACCAAAACATAAAAACAAGCAATATTGTAACAAATCAATAAAGACTTTAAAAATGGTCCACACACATTTTCCTGGTGGCTCAGTGGTTAAGAATCTGCCTGCTAATGCGGGAGACATGAGTTTAATCCCTGGTCTGGGAAGATCCCACATGCCACGGAGCAACTAAGCCCGTGTGCCACAACTATTGAGCCTGAGTTCTGGAGCCTGTGAGCCACAACTACTGAGCCCCCATGCCACAACTACTGAAGCCTGTGCACCTAGAGCCCATGCTCCACAGCAAGAGAAGCCACCGCAGTGAGAAGCCCACACACCATAAAGAAGACCCAACACAGCCAAAAAAAAAAAAAATTAATTAAAAAAAAAATGGTCCACACACACACACAAAATAAAAAAGAGAGAAAGATCTTTGGTGTCAGCCACCCTGGGATGAATCCTGACCCAGCCACCACCTAATTACGTCACCAAGAGGCAGTTACTTAACCTGCCCCTAATCTCATTCCTTTCATCTGTAAAATGGACAGCATCATAGTGCCTGCCTCACAGAAGTGTGGTGAGGATTGAACAGGAGAATGTATATGAAGCACTAAAGAACCTGGGACATAGTAACCCCTTGATAAATGTGCTATGTTTGCCATTATAAAATTTTTAGTCATTATAAAAGTATCTGAGAAATTCTAGAACACTGTAGCAGGAAAACATCTTAAAATATAGACCACCCCTTTTTTTCCACAGTAAGAAGGGGAGACCTGATCAGAGGAGAGACGCTGCTCAAGTTAGACTTCTGAGTTTTTATTTTGTACTGAATGCCACCTCTACAAAACTTCCTGTAGCAGGAACGCTTGGTCGGCTCATCCACTTCTCACTCCCAACCCTTTCTCTCCTGTCTGCCCCCATCCCATGGCAAACTAACCACCCTCCCAGCCCCCCTGAAAGCCAAGTGTGGCTGCCACAGGGAAGCTCTTACCAGCGACAGGTGGACACAAATCTGCTAGAGGGTACTCTGGGGAAGTGTGTGCTTTTCCAGTACAAAGAACAGACACTGTTCCTGCCACCTTTCTCTCTTTCTTCCTGACATGAATTTGATCAAGATGCCCAGGAAACAGGGCAGTCATCTTGAAAAAGGACAGAAAAATAACCGACATGCCTATTTCCAGGAGGACTTCTTGTTACATGAGAAAATATACCCCTATTTGTTTAAGACACTGGTGGGCAGGTTTTCTGTTACTTGCAGCTGAAGTCATTCCTAAGTGACAAAGCTGCTTTTCCCATTTGTATTTACATGCTCTGGCCCAAGGGCTTGGCAGGTATTAACACAAAATCTGAGGACAGTACCCAGCTGTCTGGGAAATCCCTAGGTGTGAGAGCTCTATTTTTTTTCCTTTCTCCGAATTAAAATATGAGTCAATTTCCAGTTTATTTTTGAAGCTCATTTCTCACTTTGTTCTCATTTTTATCTTGATCCTCAGAATGAATTTCCCAGTGATACTGAATAACTTCCATTCTCACACTGGCCCAGTACTTCAGAGAAGTTAGATTTTCCTGAAGTTAAGTTGCTTTTTTACTTGATTATTAATGTTAACTAATTAGTGCACTTGGTCAATAACTCTATGCATGCATTATATATGCTCATGTCCACAGTGCACGTTTGAAACATGGGAATAACGAGATGAAGATTTAGATTGTTTTAACCCTATTCATCTTGCTCTCTCTCAAAAACGCTTGTATAACTTTTGGTCACAGAATCACGTCACCTTGTACTGTCAATTGACTATTTGTTGGAGGTCCAGTTTCACTCCCTGACCAGATTATAAAGCTGTGGGCATTGACAAAGCGTTTATCATTTTTTCCTGGTCACTTTTAGTGCCTGTCTCAGTGGTAGGCACTTCAAAAGTTCTCACTAAGTACTATAAAATAGATACCGCCCTCTCCCACCAATAAGCACAGCCTAAGAAAAGACCCAGGGCTAAAAGTGCCCAACCTGGCATAAAACTGTCCATGATTTTGAGTCTCTAATCATCTGTTCAGGTCATTCAGTACTAAGGTTTAATGGTAAAGATAAGATGTATATGAAGGAAAATATCTTACACAATGGTACTTATAGGTACAGTTTGCTATACAGACTTGAAAGTATATCCTAAGGTCTAGGATATGGCAGCCACATAACGACCTCTTTATAAATATGACTTGAATAAATGAATAAGCATACATATGCACATGGCAAGAAAACTTACTATGAATGAATGTTCTTTTTTCTAAAGCTAGATCTAACCTTCCTAAAATAGATGGCCAGTCAAAACTCCATACTTTGATTTAAGCCAGCAAAGGAAAGAAACCTCTCTTTCTTCTTGGCTTTCCTCCTTACATGATGTACACTGTAAAGGACTTGTTAGTCACATTTGTCAAGAGAGCCCACAGGTACTATGTGGCTCATCACAGCTTAACTTCTAAATTACCTTTGTCGTTTGGTGGATATTGATCTGGGAAGACCTCGTATCTTGCTAAAGTCACTTGTACAGCAACTCCTCACTTTTTCTTTTTACTGCACATGTAGGCTCCAGTGTTGTGGGCTTCTACCTGACAGTCCGCTTCCATCATTAAATTCCCAGTTAGAGCTTGTTATCTAGATGAATGTCCCGATTAAACCAGCACAGTCTTGCCCACAGCTTACAGTGGCAGCAAGTCTAGGCCCACACTTTGAAGGGCGTTAATTGATGTAGAAAAGGGTCTGAGAAGCCACGAGTTCAGTTTTCTTTGTTTCACTTTCACTCATTCATTTGTTCATTCGACAAGACATTTAGCAGCAGGTCTCAATGTCTATTTCTAAGCTATAAAATGTTGTGTGCTTTCCTGAAAGGGACACCCATCTTAGCTCACTTTTCTCAACAGCACAGCTTAACTGATCCTGCCGCTTCAACCAAAGAACCCAGTGGTAAGCTGGAGACACTGAGAACAGGAAAAGAAAACAACAGTGACAATGGAGAGCTCCAGACATCAAAGCGGTTCCATGTAAAGGATTACGCTACGAATAGTGGGGCAGTGGTGGGGATCCCACACGCACTGCGGGGCAGCGTATCCTCGGGCTGGCTGTTTTCCCTCATGTAAAGGGCACAAATTATTCAATTCTCCAAAACACATTTAGACACAAGCTGTTTCTTGTGTAGGTGAAATACTTGATTCCACAATCATTTATATTTCACAATTAAATTTTCAAATGGGAAGGTGCCAACTAAAAATGCATCATAAAAACCAATCTATTGTACACCTGATTTTTAGTAAAAAGAGGCCATAAACCCCGGGAAAAATGATTGACTAACAGAAACGCTATTCTTTAAAAACTTCAGAAGTCCTAAGAATCTATGCTAAGTAAATTCATTAATGTGCATAAAATATAGGTACAAGGATGTTGATGGAAATACTGTTAGTAAATTACTAAAACACAGGAGTAGCTGAACAAATGATGGTATTTTCATACAGGAAGTCCTATGAAGCCATTCAAGTGAATGGGTAGACTTATAAATTCCTTCCCAAGGACACAGCTCCAAAACTTACTCTTAAGGCAAAGATGGAAACAGAACGATATGAATAATGGGTCCTTGTTACTATATTTCTTGCATTTCTGTACGTTGTACATGAAAAGGTGTTAAGGGACAGAATAGGGCCTGGAAGGATACACACCAATCTTCTGACAATGGTAACCTCTGGGGAGAGACAGGTAAATACAGGAATTTCATGGTTTGTATTACAGAATTTGAAATAATTTTGGGGGGGGGGGGCGTAATGAGAAGTATTTATGTGTTGTGTTAGAGAAAAATATACAAATATTCCCAAATGGCAGCAAAATACAGCCAGGGAAGTTTACGTGTAGTTTAATCCCAACAATTAAAAAATCATGACAGAACACCATTTCAAGATAACATTCCTCACGTTACCTTTCCACTTCAAGTACCCCTTCTGACAGCTGTAATCACAGAGCATGCACACCACTAAAACATGCTCCAGGCAGTGGAGGACCAGTAAAAAGACAGGTGAGGTCCCTGCCTTCTTGGAGCTTTAGTCCAAGCCAGGGAAAGAGGCATATGTACTTGTGAGAGATTTGCAGATTAACCATGATTTTCCTATTAAATAATTCAATTAACCACAGCATTCTGGGCCCCATGGCTGATGGAAAGGTTTGCTGTGATTCCGCTGAAGTTCCTTCTCAGAGACATTCCGTGCTGCACAGCTCGTTCCCTGCCTATCAAATATTCATCCCCTCACCCATCAATCGACTTAGGTTCCCTCAAACAGAATCCATAAAATAAGAACACTTTACATTCGTAGAGGGCTTTCTACCTTTCCACTTTCACATACACGGCATCCTAAGTGAGGGATGGTTATAACGCAGGAGCAAAAAACCATAAATTTATGATATAAAAACCTCTTCAGGCCTGACACAGGTTTTCCCTCTGCTCTCTGCTCACCCAACCTGCCCTTGTCCTTCGGTTTACAGCTTAGAGGTCACCTCTTCCAGGTAGCATTCCGGGCTACAAGCTTCCATTGCTTCCCCTTGCTCCATCCCCCCAGCCCCCACGAGTGCTGACCCTGCTGTTCTGTGATTGCCAACTTCGTGGCCCTGTTCATGGCACTGGGGCCAGAATCACCTGGGAGGGGCCCCGGGTCCAACCTCAACTTCAAGATCTGACAAAGGTAGGGGAAGATGTGACGTCCATCATTTTAACAGCTTTCCAGCAGTTCTAAAGCTGCTAATCCCAAGAAATTATAACAGAGGCATGGACAGTGTCTGTCTCCACATTAGTAGCCATTGTACCAATACCTTCTAACGGCCCCTGTATATTTCTGATGCCCAGTGAGAGTTGTTTCTTAATCTTCTGGTTCTTTCAACAATCCTTACTGAGCACCTTCAGGGGGCCAGACTTCTGGTGAATGATGAAATGAAATGAACCAAGGTCACAGCCATTGAATAGCTTTCATTATGAAGGTTTTGTGAAGTTACCTGATACTTGAAGCAGCTGCAGGAACCCAACTGGCACATGTGCCTCTGAGTCCCATGGACTCAGAGAAGACCAACAACGACTTGGGGGCTCCTGTCATGTTCCTTAGAGGCCAATGTTCAGATACCTCTGGGATGGCAGCAGTGGGCCCCAACTGCTCAGCTGTGTTTACAGGTGAGAGGCAAGCAGAGGGAGGCCAGTGCAGCCTAAGAGGCGGGCATCTCTGTTCAACATAAGAATGCAGTCAGCAAAACAGAAGGAATGACAGCAGGGTTACATGAGTTTTCCTTCCTAATTTTACTCTCCAGGCTTTTAAAGTAAATTTCTTAAAACTTTTCTTTGAAATAGTTAGAAGGCATTGTTCTTACTTTCAAAGGATTCGGCTAAAACCAGCTGCTGTGTGCTGTTTCCTGGAGAGAAAAGAGGAGCAATCCTGCAGGTCCACCCACATGACAACACGAAGACTTATTCTCATTTACCAACTCACTTTTGCTCTAAGACTCTTTATGAGAGAAATCTCTTGTCGAACTCTGGGTAGGCTTTATCGTGGTCTATAAAGCCCTTTCTCATCTGCTCTGGCCTCTGTTTCCAACTTCAACCTTTCCACTCTCTTCCTGGCTTCCCATGTTCCAGTTCTTCTCTGTCCACTAGAGTAGCCACTAGCCACATCTGCTACTGAGAGCTTGAATTGAGCCCAAATTGGGATGTACTAGAAGTCTAGCATACAAAGCAGATTCCATAGCCCTAGCACAAGAAAAACAGAACGTAAAAGAATCCCATTCGTACTTTTTTACATTGATCGTATGTTGAAATGATACTATTTTGCATATACTCAGTTCAATAAAACTTATTATTGAAATTGATTTCTCCTATTTCTTTTTTTATTGTGGCTACTAGGAAAACTAAAATTACACATGTGGCTGGCATGTGAGAGCACAACTTTTGTACTGGCCTCTTTGCTCCTTTATTATGACATGCATTTCCCCACTTCTGAGGCTTTGTGTTAGCCCTTGCCTTCACCTCCATGACCCTGTTTCCACCCTTGGCCTGCCTCACTGCTATTCATCCTTTCGAATGCAGGTTTTTAGCATCTCTCGAAGAAGGCTCTACCTGAGCAACCTACAGATAATGTGTCTCAATGCATTTTCCGTTCCAAACTGTTGAGGCTCTTCTTAGAACTAACCAAAGCCTGTCACTCTTTCGCGTAAGCACGTGCCTGCTAGTTTGTTGGTCTGTTCTCTGCAACGCAAACTCCGTGAAGGGAGGGACCATGTCCGCCCTGTTCTCTTTGGTATTCCCAGAGCCTAGTATATGAGAAGCTTTTGAATTCTTATTTGAACTAAATCAACAATGGAAATGAACGCCAGACATATCCAAAAAAAATCAAAATTAAGTTTTTTTGGCTGAAGCAGCAGGAGGCAGGGGGACAGATGCTGGCTTGCTACGCCCTCTGCTCCCACCCTGGAGTGGCTCCGCAGGCAGCAGCCCATGCCGTCCTCAGAGAAACTCAGGACTTTGTCACATTAGCCCAGAGCATTTCTAAAACTGCACATTGCATAGGGGCTGCTGACAAGGAGGTCTACAGGTAGGTTAGGGCTGGGGAAAGGTGTTTCTTAATACAACATTTCTTGAGGTATCATGCTTCTGGGATCACCAGCATCAGTATTTCTCATAAATGTTGTTCTCCAGTGCAGCAGGCAGGTGCCGTGCAGACCCACTGAATCAGGATGTAGGGGGTCCTTCCCCAGACGCTGCATTTTAATCAGGCTCCTAGGTGATTTTAATGCACACCGAAGTTTAAGCCTCTGACTTTGGACAGCGGTGGTTTTCCCAACTCTACTCAGGGTAACCCATGCTTAAGGAAAGGGTAAGGGGATGGACGGCTAGGGGAGGTCAGACTTCACTGACTCCCTATATTGGGGAGAGCTTAAAAATGATTGGTCTTATATTATATCCCTAATTGGAGAGGCGAAACCATTTCTTACTAGGAGAGTGATGAGTTGGTAGGCAAAGCTCCCCCAAACTGGGTGGAGGGAGATGCCTGCAAAAGTCATCTTGACCTGCAAGTTAGCCCCTATAACCTGATGAGAGAACAAGATACAGAAGAGGTTCATTTGGTCCTTGAGGCTTCATCCATCAGAAATTCTGATGAGCATCGTATCGTCTCTTCTTTGGGTTTTCTGGCACATATTCCATAAACACTTATGTTGTTAGCCCAGCAAATGAAAACCAACCCAGAGCATGCACGCAACACAAGGTCAGAAAACACAAAGACTCAAATGCAGGGTCTGCTTTGTTCCTTCCTGGCACAGAGCTCAGGGTTACGGAGCGTATTTCCAGGAAGCAAGCTCCCATCCACTTAACCACGAGCAGTTGAGACGGGGACAAAAGGATACATTAGCTTAAGAAGTAGTGAAAACACATGATGAGAGGAAAGAAAGTAATTTCTTGCATACCAATGACCATGGCTCAACAGTCAGGGAAAATAAGCAAAGTGTGAAGTCTTAAACTGATCCCACTGGAAAACAAAGTAAACCTGAATTCCTCTTAACCTTGCATTTCTCTAAGCACTCTGAGCACCCCGTCGGGACCTTCCGTGTAGCTCATTCTTTTTTGCCTTGCAAGTATCAATAAAACTACCACCGCTTCTACCACTACCGTAATTAATAATGACAGCAGTAAAAGCGGAAACAGCACTACACACAGCTTTCTCTGTCCCAAGCACTGTTCCAAGGACTCTAGGTATGTTACCTTCTTTCATTTTCACAACAGCCGTATGAGCTAAGTACTACTTTTATCCTGTTTTAAAGATGCAGAACTTGAGATATACTTGAGAAACGTTACGTAACTCACCCAAACTG
Organism: Phocoena sinus; assembly: GCF_008692025.1. Lineage (NCBI taxonomy): Eukaryota > Metazoa > Chordata > Mammalia > Artiodactyla > Phocoenidae > Phocoena > Phocoena sinus. Next base: position 29,577,051 of record NC_045773.1, on the reverse strand, counting down.
ACAAAGCCAGTAGGTAGAGTTCTGAACCGTCCTTCGTTTGCCAAAGCTTATAGCTTCAGTCACTCACTGTGTGTCAGGGGCTTTGGCAAGTACCCTTCAGGAACTTGATCCTTACCCCAATCCTGCACAGGAAGTAGAATTATTCCTACTTTTACAGAAGTAGAAACTCAGGCATACAAAGATGAAGTAATTTGTCCAAGATCACTCAGCTAGGAGGCAGTGGAGTCATGGTCGAAAGCCAGGTCCCTGGTGGCCCATGGCCTAGAATGTACTCAATCATAAGGCTCTGAAGGAATGAATGAACATCCTCAAAGCCAGAATTCTTACCCACTGGGGAACCTGAAAGAAGCAGAAACTGAAAGCCCTGGGCATTCTTTACATTCAACCCATACCCCCAAGGACAGCTTTTTCCTTCACCCCAAGCCCCTCACTTCTTACCCCACTTCTGACTCTCACACCCAGTTATCTAGTCAACCCAGGACCATGCTCTTGAGGGAAACTTAACAGAAATTCACACTTAATACCCAAAAGCCCCATCCTGTGCAAGGCCAGGAAAGAGGAGACAGTGAGGGGCCTACACCATTTCAATAACAAGACAAAACTCTAACCAAGCCAACAACAACAAAACACCACCACCACCAAAAACAGCAAAAGCAAGAACATCTGAGTTTATGCATGCTTCTTTACATGCCAGGCACTGTTCAAGAGATTTTATATATCCATTTACTTAATCTTTTCAATAACTCTTTGAGGTAGCCAATATTGCTATCCCTGTTAAACAGATGAAGAAACAGGCTCAAAAAGGTCAAGCAACTTCCCAATGTCACGGAGCTAGTAGGTGGAGAAGCCAGGATTTGAACCCTCACAATCTGATCTCAAGCTTGTGCTTCTAACCCTTTCAGCAGACACCATTCTACATCTTCTGTACACTTCTCTCCTGACAGCATCCAGGCTAGCACTCTATGGCACCAGACTGTAATCCTTTGTTAATTACTCATTATTTCATTTATGTTTGCTTTCTTTTCCCAGCTAGAGTGGCTGCTGGTTAAGGAGAGAGATTCAACCATCTCCCCCATACCAGTCCTTCCTATTTGGACCCCATATCACCGTGCCCTATTCTGAGTTCTTGGTCAGTATATACTCAGTGGAAAAACTGCATTATGTCACTAAACCCCAGGGAATACAGGGAATGCAATGACAAACATTCATGGGAAAAAATTCCCAACTCTAATCACCCAGGGTTGAAACTGGGTCTTCTTTCCTATTGGAGGAAATTTCTGCAGGTGTGAGCAATTAAAATATTAAACATTAATTAGTAACTCAAGTGACTGTGTTAGTGAGTTGCTTGTTAATAACCACAAGCGCCCCCACCTTATGTTTGAAAATAAGGTCCCCTGAACATTTTAAGTACTAATGGTGATCTTCTCGAGATTGAAGGGTTTTAGGCATCCCTCAACATGTCACATTTAGAAGTGTGCATATAACAAAGCTCCTGGGAGAGGGGATGGCCTTATTCATTAACCTTGCCTTAGCATCTTACAAAATATTTTATATTGAATGAAAGACAAGGATGACAGCTCTATTTCTATCATCTATGTCTCATTATCCTCAGACACAAAATGACCCCAGAACTGTCCTTCTTTGAATATAAGCCCTCATAGCATATGTGTGTGTCTCTCTCACTTTTGCTCTCATTTCAAAAGCTCTTTTCTCACCTGCCCTTCATGTCTTTGAGGAGGTACTGAGACTGTCTCTGTTCCACTCTCTCTTTAGCTACTTACAATCTGGCTGCTGCTTGGATTCTTCTACTAAACCTGTTTTCTCAAAAGATATCAAAATCAGCCTGCTACGTAAATGTTTTTGAACAGATATTCTTAGTTGCCATCTCCCTTGACCATTCTGCGGACCCTGATTCACCTTAAGAACTCTCTCCATGCTCTTCCTTTGTGCTATTATCATCTCTCTGTCTCCTTCTCCCTTGCAATCTCCTTATCTCTTTCAGGACCTAAATCCCACAACTTCTCAACCAGTTCCCAGACATACAAAATAACCGTCTATTCCCCACTGAGGTAGATTAGACTGTTATTCAGAAAACACTCCTGGGAGGAGTATATTTCCACCTCCTTTGAATAGAAGGCTTGATTTGGTCAATGGGGTATTTAGAAATATGACTTGCTAGGGGTTTGAAATATGACTTGCATTTCTGCCTTTCACCATAAGACTCTGTCATGGTTTCTGCTAGACCTTGGAGGATGTGAGATACATGGACCTAACCTGCAGCCTGGATCCCAGCCCAGACCAGGTGACACACACACACATGAGTCAGAATAAATGATTACTGTTTCAAGATACCAATTTGGGGATGGTTTGTTACACAGCAGTATTTTGAAATACCTAACTGGCATACTCATAACGAATATTAAACCTTTGTTCACTTTTTCTTCCTTTTGCCTAAAGTATTCCCTGAGGACCCCAATGGAAATTTTCCTTTGTTTCTAAACTTCCACAGTGTTAGTTCTCCCATGGTGCTGTTCTATCTTTGCATCCAGTCTTGTCTGCCTTATTACATTATAAACCCCTCTGAGGTAAAATATGTCTCATTCATCTTTGAACCTCCAGAGCATCAAAAATTAATACCTCTAGACAGAGCCAAATCAAAATTTGTTCAGACATTCATCCATTCAGCAAATGGCTATACTTTAGAAATAAATCTCCATCTCAGAGGCATTTAATACAACACCTGGCCCAGCTTCCTGGATAACAGGAGGCATTACATCTGATGTGATGACGTCACTGTTTTCAGCTATTCCTGCTAATTACTTATAAGGGAGGAAATGGCATTCACTTTAAGAACATGCTATTCTTGTTGGCAGAAACTAGAAAATTTATTCTCTTGGTATTTTTCCCCTATTACTTTCCTCAGCTTTGCATACCCAATATCCCATCACTCTCTTTCTTCTTAGCTCTTCCTAACTTCCCAGAAGACTTATCCCTGGAAAACGTCACTGTCTTTATGAGTGTTCATTTGAATAAGCTGATTTACTTACTAAGGTCACTGAATCTTATTATACTCGACACACCCCCTTCCTTCCACTGGATCCAGGACACGGCGAAATGAAACTGAACGAGTGAGCATTAAGGCAAACTCAACAAAAACTTAGTTTGGTTGAATTCAAGAAACAGACTAACATGCTAGCCAATTACAGCTCGTTTTACATGTTACCGTTTAGATTGACAAAAACCTTAACAAGATTTGGAAGCAAAATGCCTATGACCAGAAACAGCTGAAGGTACATTTGTCATACACAGGCAATAAAGGCATATTCTTAACCAGAACTGCTGGGTTGTCTGTGAAACAGCAGGCTGACTGTCAAAAGAACCAATGAAATAACCAATTGCTATATTTAAAGTGGGAGCTTCTCTAAAATGCTAGGACTATGGAGTATGAGTATAAAGTAAACAGCTGTGAACAAACAGTCCCTCAGCCAAGGTCCACAAATCAAGCACCAGTATGAATAGCACTGGGCCAGGAGTCCAAAAACAAGTAGTATGACCTTGAACCAGTCACTTAACAAGTGTTCATTCATATTATTTAAAAAATGGTACAAGAGTACTCTGTGGATTTAATTAAATTTAGTTCTATATTATTCAAGTGGTCCGTCTAAAATGACATTTCTCCAAGCAATGGTCAAGTATGTTTGAGAATCATTGGGTTAAAGAAGGTTAAACAGGTTTCTTTATCATGGAACTTTTCAGAAGCTTTAATTCTCTACTGTGTATTATAAAACTCTAAGAGCTGGTGGACTTGGTATGGAGTATTTCCCAAAGTAATGTGATCAAAGTTCCCCTTTAGCATGGATCATCCTGTAGAACTGTTGTTCTCTATAATACATGTCCCTGTATTATATGAGATGCAACAAAGCTAAGAGAATGGTCCCCTTGGCTCTTGGTCCTGAGGTCTGCCCTTCTCATAAGGCCCACTTGACCCCCTTCCTTTCATGGTTTATACCATATCCCTGAATCCTTATAATGATGTCTCTTTCTGCTCTTAAGATAGCTTAAACAAACGATAGCTTGACTATCATTTGCAAACAAAAGTTAACTAAGGTAAACGTGTACAGGTGCTGTGAGTGAATACTGCTGATTTGTTCATATCTGCAGTGGTCACTTGAGCTGAAACAAAACTTCCAGGTAAACATGATTGCCAACTCGTTGTGGGAGTCTCAGTCTTTGAGCCGAAATACTTCTGTACGTCAAGATGCAATCATCTCATATAAGGAAAGCCACTAAGAAATACCACTACCACGGAAACTAAGACCTTTTGCAGGAGAACAGACAGCATGATTTCCATTAAAAGTACTTGCCTTTTTCATGTTCCCCTTCTCCTACTTTAAAATGAAAGTGACTTCATTTTCAAGTGACCTTTTAAAAAGTCCAAACATCAAGCACCATAAATATTCAAAATATTCAGAATGAATCCCAGTCCTGTACTGTTAAGTTGGATATGCCTGAAATTCAGAAAAGCCTATTGTGCTTTCTTTAAATAGCCAGCTTAGGAAACAATTCCTATATTCTTCATAGACTTTCTTTATGTTACTTCTGGAGAAAATTTAGAGTGTTTTTTTTCTTTTTTTTTTTTTACATACTAAACCATGGGGTAATAAATTGAACCAAAAGCTTTTACAAGAAATTTGCTCTTTCTTCTCCTCTCTCTCTGCATTTTTGTTTGGTTGGTTTTTTTTTTTTTTTTTTTTTTTTTGAGAGGTGATTTTAGAGACAGATTTTGATTAGCAATGCATGTTTGTATAGGGAGACACACATAGATTAGGGGTGGTTATTACGTCATGTCACCTAACAGTGGTAATAATGGTACCCTGGCACAGTGGCACACCTGTCAGGGATTCCTAGGAGTAAAATAATTATTTTTCAAATTAATTTTGCAAAGAAAAAGGAAAGAAACAAAGATTGAAACCATTATAGCAGTCTTGATCAAGAGAAAAAAAAAAAGTCAAACTCTGTGTTTTACTAAGACAAGCAATGAAAAGAAGAAAGGCACCAAAGTGATATGTGTTTGAAATGTGGGGGGGGGAATTCATTTTTCCCTTCCCCATGAAACAATAACTGAAGAAAATTTAAGCCAAAAAGTTAAGCTGCTTCTGTGTGTGTGTGTGTTGGGGGGGGCAGGGTTGTTGGGGGCCTGTATTTAGATGCTGGTGATTTGTTTGTAACAAATAAGTGGTTAAATAAGATAGATAAAACTTAGTAGATACAGAAATAGATTTTCCCATAAGGAATAAAAAATTAAAGCATTCGGAAGTATTGTTGAAAACAATGACAACTAAAGATCACTCAAGGACTCCAAACCATCTATTTCAGGCAGAAGGAGAGGAGCCTACAGAAGCTTTATTATAGATAGAAAGTACCACTGGGAATTCAGTTTTTCACATACAAACTGAAAGAAAGACACAGATGTAGGGTGTAAATACACATGCATATATTTCATGGCTATATCCACAGACAGGCTGAGAAGCAATGATACCCCAGTACCAATAAGCACACTTGACATCCAGATCTTGGTTTCTAAATACCACTGTCCAACAGAAGGAACCAGAATTCCTTGGAGAAATTCTGGAGAAATGACTGATGCCAGGGATGGGACAGGAAATGAACAACATGAGCCTGAAATATCTTGTGGTGTCGGAAAGCAAGAAATGGCTGAAAAAAGGTTATGGAGGCGTGACAAAAGGACACAGGAACCAGCATAAAAGGGCTCCTCTGTCTAAATCTGGGACAACTTGAGCACAAAAAAATAACACAGACTATAACCCATAGACTAAAAATAAAACTGAGTCCATACCGATACAAATAAATGAATAAATAAAAAGAAGAGAAGGGAAAGTTTTTCCTTTGAGTAGAATTCCAACTAATAAATACAAATGTAATGATTAATTAGACGAATCATTATTTGTCAATCATCACAATAATTGTTTCAGGTAAGAAGCATTCACGAATGCTAAAATGAGTGGGCAAGAGTATGAAAACAGAGAAGATATTTAAATTGTCAAAAAGTATGTGCCTATAAGATACTTACTAATTGCAAAGGGAAAAATAATGATTTGGTAGTGGAGAAACTAGTAGATACTCCATTAACAAGTGACCAATGTTTACAAGCATCACCAAGAATGGGACAAATAGATATACTGATAATATGCCTCCTGATGTAACGCATGAAGAAAGATAAAATATTACTTGTGTGGTGTTCCTGCCAAAAATGTAAAATTTTCTGATCATGAAGAAGCATCACATCGGACAAACCCAAATTAAGGAACAGATCCAAAAACGTCAAGGTCACGAAAGACTAAGAGTCCAAGGAATTGTTTGAGATTAAAGGATGCTAAGACACGTGGTAAATAAATGCAATGTGTGGTCCTGGAACAAACCGTGGACCAGAATAAAAAGACATTGGCAAAATCTCAATAAGGTCCATATATCAGAAGCAGTATTGTATCAAGCTTAATTTCCTGGCTTAGTGTCTCTCTTTTTCTAACAGAATGTCCTTCTTTTTAGAAAGTACACACTAAAGTATTGGGTTGGCCACAAATTTCGTTTGGGTTTTTCAGTAACATCTTACAAAAACCCAAATGAACTTTTTTGGCCAGCCCAATATTTACAAGCAAAGGGCATCATATCTGTAACTTGCTTTCAAAGGTTTCAGGAAGGAAAAAAAAAAAAAAAAAAAAAAAAAATATATATATATATATATACACATATATACACATATATATTTCTTTTTCCTATATATATATATATATATATATATATATATATATATATAGGGAGAGGATATGATGAAGTTAAGCACAGTCAAGAATTAACATCCAAGGAATCTGAAGGAAGAGCATAGAGGAATTCTTCATATTATGCTCGTGACTTTTTTGCAAATCTAAGATTATTTCAAAGTTAAAAGTTAGAGAAGAGAGCCAGCCAGCCAGACACCCCTAATAGAGTTCAGATCTCAGCTCTGCCACTTAAAAGTATACTTGAACATATTACTTAGCCTCACTGAGGTCTAGTTTCTCCTTTGCTCAGTGGAGTTCACATGACTTCATGGGGTTTCTGTGAGGACAAACAAGATGCTGCAAAGCCCACAGCCCAAGAGCCTTCTCATGAAGCCTTTAACAAGTACAGCTCCTGTTGTTTTTGTGAATCTAAAAATAGAGCAACTTGACTAGGGGGCTGCTACTGTTTTAAAGGCACACGAGGTCAGGTGAGCGCCTGAGACACATGCTTTTTTGTCAGGAACAGGAACACAGGTGCCTCACCCCTGCTTTGAAATGGGGCCTTCTATTTTTTTTTTTTCTTTAATGTTTCTATGCAATTGAAGATAACATTACTCTTTCCAGAGTGGGAGGATGAAAACAACTGTGGGCAGGGGCTTCTTTAGAAGAGGGATTGATTTTTTACTTTTAAAGTGGTCTCAGAATATTTAAAAATAGTGATTCCCTTTCCCAAGGCTCCCTCGGCTCCCGCCCCTGCCCCCCACTCCAGCTGCTCTCTCTGGGCCTTTTCTGCTTCTCACCCCTTCGCCATCTCCTCTCCTCCTCCTTCCTTTTTGCTTCTAATCACTCATATGCCACCTCCTCCTGAAAAATTACCTTCTCCCCTCTTACTTTGTTGCTTGCTTTTGTTTTGAAACAACGTTAATTCCAAATGAACAAAAAGGATGCGTGGGAAGGCAAGGATTCGTGAGTTTAGTTATTCCACCAACTGCCAAGTTTTAAGTTCTTCCTCCAGCTCTCACTAACCTCCTGAGCAACCCAGAAGTTGCAGCCCTCGCTAAAGCCTAGATGATGCTAACCGAAAACCAGAAAATGAATGAGGGGTGGGCGATGCAGTCTTATTATTCATGAGCTCTAAAAATGCCCGAGAATGTCTAATGGTTTTATTAATTATTAAACATATATACCCTACCAAATGTGAAATAGATAGCTAGTGGGAAGCAGCCGCATAGCACAGGGAGATCAGCTCGGTGCTTTGTGACCACCTAGAGGGGTGGGAAGGAGACGCAAGAGGGAGGAGATATGGGGATACATGTATATGTACAGCTGATTCACTTTGTTATAAAGCAGAAACTAACACACCATTGTAAAGCAATTATACTCCAATAAACATGTTTAAAAAAAGTTATAGTAAAGATGTACTCATTATAGATTTTTCCCTTCCAATGTGTTTTCAACATTGAAAACTCTCATTTACTGTCCTTATCTTAATGATGGAGAATGTCTGTAACTCAATCTGGGTTAATCTCCACATGGATAACCTTGAAAGGGGTGGGGGAATTTTTTCTAGCTTATTTCAGTGTGATTCCCCATTATGCGACAGTTCAAAATGTGTATCCAGCAAAATTTTTAAAAATTTTACAAAGGTCTAGAGGGTTGAAACAACTAACCGGGTCCGTAAATCTCAAAAAACCACTTTCCTGAAATACCTTCCTCAATTTTAGGAAACTGAAAACAATAGAAAAATCGAGTACTTTGCTTGACAATGCTGCTGATTACAGACTGTGTTTGGAAGCCAGGGGCCATCTGCTAGGAGGAGAATAAGCGGCCAGACACACATTCAAATCTGATAAAAACACTTTTCAAATCAAGCCTTTAAATAGAAACCATTTCTGAGATGGGAAGACTTTGGTTCAGGTAGATAAAAATGTCCTGAGCGCCTCTATAGCCCTAATTAGCAGCTAGTAACATTTCTGAGATTTACTCTGCCCTGCTTCATTTCATCTAAGCATTGATCATTTTGTTCATTCTTTATTCACCAAATATTTACTGAGCACTTAGGTATTCACCAAATGCCATGCTAGGTTCTGTGACATGATGAGCAAGACAGGCCAGGCCTCGTGGAGCTGCCGGTCTGTCTTAGCTGGCCTGAATTCACAGAATTCCTGAGAAGGGTGAAATAGGTGAGGGTGAGAAACGCTGCTTGAACATCACATAGAAGAAGGGAATGGGGGAGAAGAAAGTAACACCATAACTTGGGAGGGCCAAGGAGTCTATTACCAAGGGCGTGGTTTACTTGATGACAAAGTTGGCCCAGAAATGAATCCAGTGATTTTCTTAGATGTAAACACTTGTGACAGTGACACTGACAGAAAGGAAGAGAGGGAGTGAGGGAGAGGGAAAGACATGGAGACCAGGAAAGAGAAAGCAGAGGGGAGAGAAGAAAAGTCGGGCGTTAGGGTAGAGGTGGATAAATGCCACAGGAAGCCTGTGCTTCTCCAAGTTTGGTCGGGGAATGTTCCCATCGGAACACCTGAGGGGTTTATTTAAAATGCGGATTCCTGGGCCCCAAACTAAGTCTACTGAACCAGAATCTCTGGGGCTGGGATCCTGGGATTGGCATTTTAAACTAGGTTCTGGGTGGTTCTAGGCATTAAAATTTAAGATGCAGTCCTCTGACAACCCCAGGGGCTCTATTTCACTGTCAAGTTGGCCAAGGCCCGCAGTGAATGGATGCCTTCAGAGCCTTGTCTCCACCAGGCAGGCCTGGAACATTCTCCCCCGATTTTCGTGCATCACACACCATCCTGCTGCACTAAGAAAGCCAGAGTGATCTTGAAGTCGACTGAAGTTACCCAGGCTAGTGTTCCTCACTAGGAATAAGGCCCTGCTCAAGAAACTTCTAGCTGATCATTTATACTTGTACTGTGATGCGGCATATCCTATCCAAATATTAACTGTGGATGGATTCCAACCAGGAAATCCAAGACTGTGTAACTCACACACTGAGCTACTCACTGAGTGATGGTAATAAATACAGGCAATTAATTACGCCCTGGTCTAGTAACTATGTAGTATCAATAATAAACTAAGAAGACCCCTCTTAAACAAATAGATGTGGGAAGTACGAGTATATCTATGTGAATATTTGAGAAGCGTAAACAGAATCTTAATTAGTGAAGTTGTACTTATAATAAGCACCCAGGCCACGCATCTTCTCTCTCTCTTTTCCAGTTACCTGAATCACTTGTTAAAACTTGCCAAAAGAAAGGAGAAACAACTCTTCATAAATACTGAGTGGTTTTAGTGTCTCCACTAACTGGCTGAGTCTACTGCATTATCCTTGATGCTGGATCCTGGCCAGGTCATCAAGACAGAGATAGCCCATACCAGAGGTTAGCAAACTTTTTATTTTTTAAACCAGAGAGTAAAAAAATTAGGCTTTGCAGTGCAGATGGTCTCTGCTGCAATATCCCAACTCTGCCATTAAAGCATAAAATTTGCCACAGACAATATGTAAGCAAATGAGTGTGTCTGGGTTCCAATAAAACTTTATTTAAAAAAACAAATGGTTGGCCAGATTTAGCCTGCAGGCTGCAGTTTGCCAACCCCAGCCCAAATCATCCTGAGGCAAAATCTAGGCAGCTGCTACCAATAATGAAGCCCTGCTCTGCTGTACTGGTTATTAAGCTAATGTCTCTCGTCATCAAATTCACCCTTCGGGACTCTCCTCTGTGATAAATGTAATGACAAGAAAGATGTGCACCATATAGTAAGTGGGGGGGGGGGGAAATCAAATTGTTGATAGCAATATCATTTGTTAAAATAAACTAACAAAAACAAGAAACAAAATATGATGCTGTGTGTGTGTGTGTGTGTGTGTGTGTGTGTGTGTGTGTGTGTATCATGTTGTATAATAGGTAAGCATCAGGTACAATAATACCAAAAGACCCAGAGCAGTAACTTCTGGATTAAGGGATCAGGATGAAAAGAAAAGATGACCAGCCTTTTACTCTACATTCTTTTGCAGGCTTTGAATTTATTACTGTGAACATATACTACTTTTGTAAATTGAAAAAAATAATTTAAAAATATCAGTTTGGAGTGCTACAAATGCTTGAAGACTTCTGTTAACCCATCTCCACTACTTCCCACCTAAGCTTTACAGGGGATGCTACTGTCAATCAGTCATTCATTCATTCATCCATTCCACATACGTGTCGAGTAACCACTGCATGCCAGACACTAGACCAGCAGTGAGGATTTCATGGAGTTCAGCGTCTCGGTGAACAAACAGACATGAATCAAGCGATTATACAAATAAAGCTAAAATGCCAATTGAGACCAGTGATACGAAAGAGACATAGTATCATTCACTCCTTCAGTAAACTATTTATTGAAAACCATAGCCCATTATTGCTGGAGTGCAAAATCTGATGCAGTGAATACAGACAGATGAGACAGAGATGGAGATAAGAGTAAACATGCCAAGGAGTTTAGACTCAGCACACAGGAGTGTTGTACCTAGCATACGATCTACTTACAATATTCTTGAAATCACTATGAATATGAAATCACGACTGCTATTTTTAAAAGATTTCAAGTGAAATTCCAAGATACAAAGCATTTAGAAGTCTTCCTTGGCTTACCTTCTGCCCTGATATTGCCTGTTTTTTTCACATTTTCAGAATCAGAGGTGGACTAGATGCTCTGGCCTTACCACTACCTCAGTCACCTCCTGTTATCATTCTCCCTAATGAGAGACCGAAGGCAGGGGCCCCATCTTCTCTGTGCTAGAGGTGCTATCTTTTAAGGCACTGGGCATGCAACTCTTCTGGAAATAGCTTTCCCCTTCCAAAGGGTTGGGATCCTGGCAGCCATGTTTGTGTGATATGACAACAAACTTTAACAGCTGATCGCAGCTGGGCCAGAATCCCTTCCTTGGGTATTTAGAATAGGGACAAAAGAGAGTGGTCTGGATTTTATAACGTGTTAACTCAAGAGATGTAGGCCTCCCTGTGTTCCATTATGTGGACTGAACAGAGGCAGATAAAGGCGCTAAGAAAAGAAGGGTGCAGACATGCAGACGGAAGATGATCCAGGGCAGATCATTTTACCCAGGTTTCTATTTTTGAGCTCTAGGTTCTTCCAAAGGTCCTGCAACATCCTTCACTTGGGTTCCAAAAGACACTATTCTATACTTACAGTAAATCCTCCCTTTTCACATAAGCAGCTATAAACTAAAAGAGCACTAACTTATGCATGTGTGCATATTCCAAAATACGTTACAGCACTTTCCTGCAATGAGTGTTTTTACTTGCAGTACTTCAAAGCCAAAACACATCCTAAGGTTATTTTCTCTCCAGAATGTTTTTCTAGAAAGTTTCCATCAGTTTGATGGAAGTTGGATGCCAGGTGGTGTCATTTCAGAGCCTCATATATTCTTTAAAAGCCAGAAACGTAACAATAGGAGAGCAGGTCAGGAGACACTACTTCAAAGCCCTTTCAAGGGCCTCTCCTGTGCCCTTCAGGCAAATACGGTTCTCTTATCAATCCTGGCAGTTATGGGCTGTGTGACCTTGAATAAGTTGCTTACCCTCTCTGAATTTCAATTGCCTCATTTAGATAGGCAATACTACCAGATCTACAAAGGTACTGGGAGGGTAAGTGAAAAACCATCAGAAAAGTGCCTTATACATGGTAAGCTGTCAATTAAAGTTGGCTCTTGATATGATGTTTTACAATTAGAGATACAATCTTAGAAAGATCTCATGGTAGAGTGGGAAAGACGCTTGAATGCTAATCAGGGGTCCGGCTGTCATTAACTAGTTGCATGGCCATGCTGGTTACTTCTTCTCCCAAAGTGTACAACTGTGTACATAAAGTCCTGTTCCCTCCATCTGAAATGCCATCCCACGTATCATGTCACAGAAACCCTAACTGTAATTTACAAGGCATCTCAGTCCTGACTTCTTCAGAAATGCCTTCCTGGCTTCCACAATCAGAGGCGAACTCTCCTTCCTTTATATAAATGAACACTGTGTATGAGCCTCTCTAAGAGGAATTATGAGACTCTGCCCTAATTTAGAGATGCAACACGGCTCCCTTCCCTTCTATTTACTCTGTTTAAAGACAATGCGTCCTCCAAAGTTATGTAAGAACTAAAAGCTTATCCTCCACTATAGATGTCCATCAAGTATATTTAATTGGATAATGAACTTGATCATTAGTACTAGGCATATGATTCCCTATTATATGCCCACACCAGAAAAGTGCCTGGCACATCATAGACAGTCAATAAATATTTGTTAAATGAGTACATAAATACTCAGACTTGATCAGGAAGGGGTACATAAGGTCACATTTTCAAGGGAACGTGTTTTCAGGCTAATTTAGTTTGCCCAAATGTGGGCTTTGAGGTTGAAAAGAAGTTGGGGACTTATAAGAACAAATGGCCCCACGTGTGATGGAAAAGCTACCATCAACTATCATTTACAAGATGGAGTCCATAATTTGGTGAGGGACAGATGACAGCTGGCTACTTAATTTCAAATGTTTCCACAAAAAGTAATTTTGGATATTGGGGGATTAGTTCAAGTTGCCTTCATTTTTTTAAAATTTATTAATTTTTTTTAATTTATATTTTTTGCTGCTTTGGGTCTTTGTTGCTGTTCACAGGCTTTCTCTAGTTGTGGTGAGCGGGGGCTACTCTTCGTTGCGGTGCGCGGGCTTCTCATTGCGGTGGCTTCCCTTGTTGCGGAGCACAGGCTCTAGGCGCGCGGACTTCAGTAGTTGTGGCTTGTGGGCTCTAGAGCGCAGGCTCAGTAGTTGTGGCGCACAGGCTTTGTTGCTCCGCGGAATGTGGGATCTTCCCGGACCATGGCTTGAGCCCATGTCCCCTGCATTGGCAGGCGGATTCTTAACCACTGCATCACCAGAGAAGTCCTCTCTTCTTTTAAAGAGCTATCATCAGTGGTCCAAACAAACACAAGTAATTAATCTTCGTTGACTTTACAATACACTTATTTTATTTAGAGCTATTACCAAAGTTTATACGAATTTTATTAATCCACTTAGTACTTTTTTTTTTTTTTTTTTGAATTGTGTCCCCAACAGACAATGAGCTCTGTGTGGGAAGAAACTGGAACTCTCTGGTCCAATTTTGTATGTCCACTGTCTGACAGAGAGTAGATGAGGCTCAATAAATGTTGAATGAATAAATGTGCAGATGGCAGCCTGGATGGGTGGCTGAGTGGAAGGATGAAAGGAAGGAAGCCAGTGAGCCAGCCAGATGGCCTTCTGGGTCACAAATCCAAATAATAAAAGCAAGTCGCAACAGCAACAAAAAAATCAGTCTCATGACATTATAGGAGAAATAAAGACTCACCCACCTACAGATGACAGGACAACAACAAAAAAAGTGAATTAAAAGGTGCAGTAACAACAACAAAAACAATACCAATAGCAGCCAGCATTTATATAGCATGTATCGTGTGCCAGGCACTGTTCTAAATGTGTTACATATGTAAACTCTTAATTCTTAATGTGGAAAAAAGGTGAGTACTCCTTCTTGGTCCAGAGGCAAAACTCTCTCTCAGGGGAATGTGACCATGGCTACCACCCCCCCACAACACACACACAACAATGGTCCATGATCACCTGGCAGCATTCAATTCTGAAAGCAAATTTAACCCCTCACTAAGTGTCCAGCCAACAAGACTACGTGGTTTCCCAGCCTGGAAATCTGAAGAATCGATGTGCAATTTGTTTCCCGCAAAATTATCACTGCCTCCTTCATACCCATCACTGGAGAAGTTACTTTTCAGACCCTTCTACAGCTTGGGAATACTAAGTAAGCCCTAATGGGTTCAGAAGTCGGTAATGACACTGCTAATCTGGTGGTTTGTTTGGGAGCAAGTCAGCCTCCCTTCTTCAAAGGAAAAACAGGATTATCAAGTGAGCCAGAAGAATTGTCTCCACATGACTGATAGGAAGAAAAAGTAATCACCTTTGAAGTGTCACAATGTATAATACCTCTGCAGCGTTCTCTTTCTTCTTCTGACACCCATGAGGAATTGAAGGGAAGGGAGCCTCTTACAATGACCAATGAAGTGAATGAAGATGACAACCCTCTCTCTGCTGTCTACCAAGAGAGTGACACGCTGAGGTCTTAGACAGCGGAGAGCCGACATGATGTAAAGTGTCTCTGATGGGCTCCTCTGATGCTTGGCTCAGTGCGTACCTGCTGCCAAACAGACCACATAGGCTGTGGGTAAAAAACAGATCTGAGGAGACAAGAGTTACTGCTTCTTAGATGCCAACGGCCTGTGGACCTATTGTGAGATGATCTGCTGTGTGAGCTTGAGGGTGAAGTAAAGTCCTCAAGGTACAAGTGGATTAACTCAATGAGCAAAGCAAGACGGAACAGGTAAGAAACGCTCCATGCCATTTCGAAGTAATATTTCAACATACTCATCCACTGTTATCAACCAGCCACAATGTTCAGACTGACAATAGAAGACCATTAACCTCTTCATCTCAGCTCACTGACAGACAGGTAGGCAGTTCTCCCCTTGGAAAAAGCACTGCTCTACAGCAGCTTATTTAGTGAATGTATCTTCACAAATGCAAATAATGCAGCTGAAACAGCGGTGACTTTCACAAACCTTAAGAAGCAGGAATGATCAGACCAGTGAGAAATTTTATTCTCATAAGCTTTCTCTTTCTAAACTCTGCTGAAGCTTGTCTAGGCAGGCTGAACTGCAGTAAAAAATAATGCTTTGAGGATAGATTTATAGGAAGGAAGAGTCTTTGGTTTGTTGACAAGAAAGTAAAAAACTTCCTGGTGTGATAGCCAAAATGTCACCTAAAATACCCCTGACCCGGTCCTAGATCCTACTGGCTGTAGCATAGATGGCTGACACTTGTTGGCAGCCTGGGGTGATCAGGGGCTGGGGAGGGATTG
Organism: Phocoena sinus; assembly: GCF_008692025.1. NCBI lineage: Eukaryota > Metazoa > Chordata > Mammalia > Artiodactyla > Phocoenidae > Phocoena > Phocoena sinus. The sequence goes on along the minus strand of NC_045773.1, from coordinate 29,561,307 downwards.
GACGGCTCCATGTCATCTGGCATAGAAAAATCCTCTCTGGGGCCTTCCCTGTATGGAAGAGAATTAGGTTGGTTTGGGATATACCATGATGCCCCCAACCTGATAATCAGCCTCAGGTAGCTGCCTATGGTACCTGTTACTCACAGGCCCTATTACTCCTGACTCATATAAGAAAGATAAAGATATTTTAACAGTCTTCTCTAGATATACCTGCAAACAAATGACAACCACCTTTCTCAGAAGCTCTACCTGGCAGGTAGCAGACACATATATATATATTCATTTTATATATATATATATATATATATATATATATATAGAGAGAGAGAGAGAGAGAGAGAGAGAGAGAGAGAGAGAGAATGAATGAATGATTATATAGCACAGTTGTTTCATAAATACAATTATTTTACACTGATTCAACTGCCCGCTTGGTACCATGTGAGATCTGTGTAAAGATCTTTAGTCTTTGTTATGACGTGGCCTCAGTACACAGCCAACTTCTTCTAGTTCTCAACTCAAGAAACAGTGATCTGTTCCAAAGACAGAAGGCAGATCAGTTATGGAAGATGGAGAAAGCAGTGTTGGGTCTATATGTAGTAGTTTAGGGATGATGGAAAATTTTTTCAAGGTAATTGTTTTACTCTACACAATTTCTAAATTAAGGCACCTCTTAGATTAAAAACCATGTACAACATGGTAGCATTTCTTGATTAGTCACTCTAGGGTTGCGTTTATTTCAGACATACATCTCAGACAAAGGATGAGTATAGTAAGAACAAAGTCTACAAGAAACCATCAGGAGAGGACTAAGAAGTGGAGGAAAAGGAAAGAATGAAACAAGGGCAAACTCAAGTCTAACAAGAGGCGCCAAGCTGTCTGAGCTAGATGGCAGAGCAAAACAATAACACAAATGACAACAGTAACAACGACATTCACCGTGGGCAAAGAACCCTGTCAGTAAATAAGAAAAGATCAGCCTTAAGGGTCTTAATAGCTGCTTATAACTAAGTTCTTCATGTAATCTCAGGGGGCAGGAAGGAGAAAACTAAGCATATTGAATGCTAGAACCAGCTTAGTGTCAGCAACATCTCTGCCACAGAGAAGGAAAAATTCCAAATGGAAAAAGAAAATTCTACTTTATGCCCAAACACCATGAATTCAGGAAAGCAAATGAAGAAACCACTGCCTCACTTACATGGCACTGTATCAGTTTCCTATGACTGTTGCATCAAATGACCACAAACTTATTGCCTTTAAACAACACAAGTTTATTATCTGTTATGTAGGTTGGAAGTCTGACACAGGCCTCACTGGGTTAAAATTAAGGTGTGGGCAGAACTGAAGTCCTTTCTGGAGGCTCCTTCCTAGGTTCTAGAGGCTGTCTACATTCCTTAACTCACGGCCCCTTTCCTCCATCTTCAAAGTCAGCCATAGTAGTTCAAGTTCTTTTCACATGGCATCAGTTTGACCTCATTTTCTGCCTCCCTCTTCTACTTTTAGGGCTCCTGTGATAACATCAGGCCCACAGAGATAGTCCAGGATAATCTCCCTACTTTCAGGTCAGCTACTTAGCAACCTCAGTTTCGTCTGCAACCTTAATTCCCCATTGCCATGTAAGGACATTTATCCACAGTTTCCAGGGATTAGGACCTGGGCACCTTTGGGGAGAGGGGGAATCTTCTGTATTCTGCCTACCAAAGGAATCAATCTTTCAAATTTACTTCTTTTAAAAAAAAAAAGAAATCCTTCCAGCTCCAACTACTACGAGGACAAATGAGGTCTTCTCATTTGTATAAACAATGTATATATGTTATGAGAATCATACTTTCTGGCTAGGCAGAACTGAATATGTGTGCTTGTTACAAAAAAAAAAAAAAAAATTCAGAAAACCAAAATAACACTGGGAGGAGGGGGAACAGGATACGGTGTCTGCAAACATCCGACTTTACCCAGTACACGGTTACCAAGGAGGTCTACCCACTCACAACGTTTCCCCTATCTCGAGTTCTTCATCATTTATTTTGTTATGTCTAGTATATTTGGAGAATGATTTCTAATGAGTTTCATTGCTATGAGCAGTCTAGACACTTACGGTAAATTAAAACCCCATTAAGTGCGAAGGTATCGAAACAACAGCAGATGTACCTTCCACTGAATATATTTTAGGACGAGAGTTCTGCTTCATCCGACCCCCTCAACAAGAACAGCTCATCAAAGTCACAGTTCTAGTGACAGAACACAACCAGCACCGATTTCTATAGCACCTGAAAAAAAAAAAAGCCCATACAGGCAGTACATCTGGTTCGGAAATAAAATTAAATACTATAACATTGAGGCATCAAGCACTCAGATCCATTCCGTCGTTTCCCATCCAGAGACGCCCTAATGGAAGTTGGCATTCCAAAGTTAAATCCCAGTTCTGACAGCATCTCTCCTGTCAGACACCTGTCAAAATGCAGTAAGACACTTGTGAAAGGGAAACAGATGCCCAAGCCACATTGTATTTCCCTGCGATTCCTGACTTAGAGGGTTCATGTCACCAAGCAAACAGGGTGGTAGCTGGGTGCCACTGGGGCTGTACCGTCATGTGCAGACGAGGAAGAGAAAAAGAAGGAACGATGACACCTTGGAAGGAAGTGCCACCGTGTTTTAAGTTTAGCAAACGATTACGAGCATAAAAGGACAGCTCTGAACAAGCTTAAATTTCTGGATTCAGCCAAAGTCTTGATCCGGGTTAGAGGCAGGGAATTATTATTTTTTTTAATATCTGTTTTACATAATGAAGGGGCAGTGGCTTTTATGCAGATGAGTGCTTTGAAGGTTCACAACACCAAATGGGCTTCGTTAGCTTAGCTGGGCAATTATAAAGCAGGAAGTAAAAAGCTGAGATAAAGCCTTATCTTCAAAAAGGTCTGAAGCAGGATAGCTAAAAGTAAGAGGTGGCGAGGATGCATTTTGTACATTTATTCACTTGGAGGCAAAACATCTATAGCTCTCCATAGCTTGGAAAGCAGAGCGTACATCCCATTTGAGACCCAAATGAGAGAAACAGGTGGTGTGTTTAAGGCTTTGCAGGAAGTCTTGAAGTAGTTCCCAAACATTTGTAGGTTTCACGAAGCCTTTCTCTATGTGTTCTAAATGCCTTTTCTATTGTTTTCCAGTTGCTTTTCTCATTTCTCCCCATGTGTATTTCAAAGGAAATTGGAGAGCTTAAAATGTGGCTAAATAACACCGCACTAAGCAAACAGTGAATAAAGCCTTAAGAAATTCTTTTAGATGCATATTCCTCCTCTTCTGATTAGGAAACTGCAATATCCCAAATGAGCCTTGCTCAGGAGAAAGGCTATTTGTTTACCAGGCAGCCAAGCACACAAGCCGGAGAGTTTGGGCTGAAAGGACTAAATCCAATTCTCAGCTATTTCAGTACAGATGTTTTTCTAGATAGTCAGCCACTACACTTGTTGAAGAATCAGATTAATCAAATCTCTCAGGGGCTGAGAAAGGCAAAACCATAGCCTGTTAGCTCTGCAAAGGACCATCCAAACTAGTCTAATCTGTTGCAGCCACCTCATTTTAAAGAGGAGAAATCGAGTCCCACAAAAGCTTACTGACAGTCCTGAGTATCACTGAGTCACTAACAGGGTTAAGTCCCAGGGCTCCTGTTCCTCATGCTGGCCTCTTCGCATCCCTCTGCACAGCCTCCAGGGCAGCTGCCTTCAAGAGGAAGGGAGTCCTAGAGAGACCAGGTGTACATATACACCTGGAAGGGGTCATCTGTCAGCTTGTTTTCTGCATATTTTCTTTCTCCCAGACATTCCAGTGGCAGATTTCTGTCTTGTTTTTTGCATGTTTCCCTCCCTTTTCCCCAGTTCCTACTGAAGCAGATACACAAACTCAAAGGAATGAAGTGCTGGCTAAATAGGGAGCCCAAAGTTTCACAGCATGTTTACAGAACAAATTGTTTGAGGACCCAGAGACCAGGAAAAGCTCACGCTGGGGAAGGAGCAAGATGACACAGGAGGGCGTAACTCTAGCGTGTAGAAGGAATGGAAAAGCGTGAGTCTTTAAAGAGTTAGGGTCCCAATCTAGAAGACCAGGTAGCCACGGGCAAGCTTACTTCAATCTCAAGTGAGGACTTTGGCCAGTGCCCCCAAACCTTAGTCTAGGTACCAGCCTCAACCTGGATTGGCTATTCCCCTATAGATAACCCAACATCCTATGGTCTGGGAGACCCACCAGCAACACAAACTTATATAGCATGGTAAGAAGGGGAAGCTTTACTCCCTGACCTTCAGGATGGGTTTGAACAGAATGAGAGGAATTTCCCCAGGAGCCCAGGGTGGCAGCGCATAGAGGGCACACCTTCCCTCTGATGTATATTGTGTTCACTCGGTGTCTTGCTCCAGTTTTCTAGGATAGCTTCAAGTAAACATTCTATGAGCTCACCACTTGTTATCTTATCTCACACTTGACCTGACTTCTAATATGGAAACGCTAATCAGTCGCAGGATGGTAGTTGATTGTTTCGATCTGTCTGGTGACCCTGGCACTCAAGGCCTCTCCAGGACCACTGCACCTGCCCTTCTCACCTCCTCTCTGTGACCCAAAACCAAATCCTCTAGCCAAATGGGATCACATGCAGTTGCCAGAACATGTCCCACATGTGCTTCTACTAGTGTTTGCTCATTCGTATCTTCCCACCTGAAAGGCCCTCCCTTCCCTTCCGCACCTCTTAATCATTTCTCCGTCCACCAATTAAGAACTTCTGACATTTAAGATGACTCACAAATGGAACGGGACGGCCTAGGAGGAGGAGAGTCTATCAGGTGTTCAAGGAGAAGGGTAAGACAAACAACATGTTAAGGTTATACCAGAGAGGGGTTGGGCTAAAAAATTGAAAATACAATAGCTTTTAGGTGCCAGATACTGTGCCAGGCATGGACTGTACAGTATTCTCACAACCGCCCCAGGGGGGAGGTACAATGATCCTCATTTTATAGGTGAAGCCCAGGAAGGTAAAGTTCCCACCATCACCCCCTTGGATTCAGACCAAAGCAGTAGGACTCGAGAGCCGGCTGTTAGCTCACACCTCTATATGCCTCTAATGGTCCTTCCAATGCGGTATTCCTGGCATCTTATAACATCACTGTTCCCACTGCTTGGGGCCCTCTCTGAATGCCTCAGTGGGGTGCCATCGCTCCTTCCTCCGTGCGCTCTTAGCTCTTCTCTGTTAATGTTTTCACCAGCCTCAGCTGACATATTTGTACATGTACTTACCTCATCTCACCTACTAGAGTGTAAACTCCTAGAAGCAGGAACTCTGGTGCATCTACTCACAGAGCACTCACCCTGCCTGAAACACAGCCGATACTCAAGTTCTCTTTCTGAATGAACACCTCCCACAATGCTTCACACACCTCAGTACTTTATTAAATGGTCCTTGTATTTGTTGATGATCACCGCTCAAACTACTGTTAAGAATCAAGGTTTCTGGGACTTCCCTGGTGGTCCAATGGGTAAGACTCCACGCTCCCAATGTAGGGGGCCCAGGTTCGATCCCTGGTCAGGGAACTAGATCCTGCATTCAGGCCGCAACTAAGAGTTTGTATGCCACAGCTAAGAAGTCCGCATGCGGCAACTAAGAGATCCCACATGCTGCAACTAAGAGATCCTGCATGCCGCAACGAAGATCCCGAGTGCCACAACTAAGACCTGGCTCAGCCAAAATAAATTAAAAAAATTTTTTTTTAATTGAAAAAATAAAGAATCAAGGTTTCTAACAATAGCAGCCCAGAGTCCCCTTTGTTTGCTGAGAGCACTGCCCTTACTTTGACAAGCTGGCCAACTGGATGGTCTATTCTCACCAGGCTCAGGGCAGTCCAAAAAGCCTTCTTCTCCAGCCAACAAGTGCTGTTATAAAATTCTTTTTGATTATCTGAAACCATAAAATTCTTCATTGGTGCCAAAGTGCGAACAAAATCATTTGCTTTTGGCATTTGGACAAGTCCAGAATTGCGTTACTTATAAAAGCTGCTCTTTAAAAATCCTAAGATGTTTCCACCTGCAGGCATATTTAGGGGACCCTTCTTTGCCTCACCACATGACCTTGAGTTGGTCAAGTTCCCCCTTTCCACGGAGTCTCTCTTATGGTCTTGCATGAGAAACATCACAAATTACTAGGACTGTTCTGTCTTGGAGTTAAGGGGGCTGTGAGGACCGTGGTTACCTGGACACTAGGATGAATTCATTCCCCTCTTACTAACAGTAAAGTCAGGACTCCTTACCCCTGAAACTGAAAGATAAAGCCATGTTAGAGCAATCAGACAAAATTAAAAATAAAGACCAATATGTCCCCTTTCACTTAATCTTATTCTCCAATTACTGCATGTGTGACATTAAAGACCCACTTTCCCTTTCTACCAAAGAACAGGTACATATTAAGCCATTTACAGCTAAGGTCCTGATTCTGCAGGCAAAGGATATTCACTAGTTCACATTCCTTTTGGTTCTATTTCCAAACTATATATTGCTCATTTGTTTCCATCCCCAATTCTACCACCCCAGTGCAAACCACCATCGCCTCTGACCCGGAAAGTATTGCGATATCCTCTCCTGAAGGGCTTCCCAGTGTTCCCTCTTGCCCCACTCATCCCTTCTCCCCACAGCAACCAGAGACAAATGTCAGTCGGGTCATTGCCACCTCTGCCTCCATGGCTTTGCACTGCACTGACAATAACCAAGCTGGCCTGCAAGGCCTTGGGTGATCTGATGTGGCACATGTCCAAACGGCTGTGTCCACCCTGGGCCACTCTCCCTCACACCCCTGGGCTCCAGGCTGCCGGCCTCCTCCCACAGCTGAGCACTCGCTGTTCCATAGGCCTGGAGCTCCCTTCTCTCACCTTTCCCTGCCTGGCTCCTACCCCTCCTTTAGACCCAAGATAAGTGTCACCTCCTCAGAACGTCCACTCTGACTACCCAGTCCATAAGTACCTCCGCCCTCCCTCACTCCACTTCTGCTATTTTCTATCACATTGTATATATTTTTTCCTCCTGGAATTTACTGCCCAGTTTTCAATTATCTTCTACACACACACACACACACACACACACACACACACACACACACACACTTATGTATTTTCAGTTTTCCCCATTGAAACTCAAGTTCCACTTTGTTTGGTCTTGTTTGACAATGTATCACCTATTGACCTGAAAAACATCATACACATGCAAACAATGTCCATGGAACAAATAAACCAATGAACCTACGTTCCGTCACATTACAAGATCTGCCACTACCTGGGCCTTTGCCACTCCTTCCAACCTCAACATCCAATTATGAATGGCACACTGAGTCCTTTGCTATCACGTGAACAAGTCATTCTTTTTTCTTGGCTCTGTAATTTTATACCAGCTCTTGCCTCTTTCTAGGACATCTTTCTCCCCTACCCAACTCAAGTCCTCATCTGCTCAAGGCCCAGCTTAACTATTACTTCCTCTAAGATTTCAAAGGAAACTTTGAGTGTCTCAAGGTAAAGTTAAATGCAGCACGAATTTGTTAAAATAAATGCCTTTCAGTGGGCGAGTACTAAAAGTGTATGAAAGAAGGCTAAATCATACCTTTATTTTCAACACAAAAACTGACATGGAGAAGGCGTTCCAGTGTTGGGAGCAGCAAAGCTGGCTTCAATAACTACATCGCACAGTAGACCATTTAGTGATAAGTATAAAGTGTTGTGGATGTGTGAAAGAGGGATGGATTCCAGATGATACACACAGGGGCAAAGGGGAAGGCAACACTGAGTAAATGATCTGGGACTTTCTACTTTCACTTCTAGTGCTCAGAGACACTTAATCCAAAATGATCTGACATTTCTTACTTGTGTTTCTAGGAGAGCCTCCAGGACCCTGGGCATATATAGTCACAATCCAAAGCTCCTTATGAAGACACAAAGTAAGAGTCTTCAAATCCAAAGTTCCTGCCGTGCCCATTAAGCTATTTTGGAAAATTAATGCTAAGTGAGTAAGATGTTAAAAACAACCTTCATCTTTAATGTGTAATGAAGCATCTCTTAGCAATAAAGGTCACTGATGTCAATAGCACTCCCTCTGTAGAGCTTCCTTTCACTCCCATTCTTAGATTCATAAAGACCATTGTCACTAAGATCATAAAATTCAAGGGAGAATAAAATGAAAAGAATGTACAGGATAATCTTTTTTTTTAACTGAAGAGAAACAACACACCTACATACCAAAGTACTTGAGTCCTGTGTTAGATAAAATCATAATTATAGTCAAGGATACATTTAACTGCTCATACATTTGAGAAGGCACTCTATGGGGAACTGTCAAAAGTCAAACAATTCCCAAACTCTTTCTTCCTGAGCAAATGTAACAGTTAATATTATTCATCGTTGCAGTACGAAAATTATGAAGCTTATGGTCCCATTGCTTCTTCTTAAAAAAAAAATATATATAGCACACCAGTCAGCTTTATCTGGACCATCCTTTTTTCCACATTCTCCATTCTAGGTAGCTCTCCCTCCTGTCATCCTATGGAAGGAGATGGTTGTGTTCCTATAGTGATAGATTTATTTTTTGCTTGATAAATACATTGCATATATTTGCCCCCACCCAGTAATATGTTTTCATTTGCACTTCAAATGAATATTAAGTTAAACCAATTTTAAGGATATCTTGAAGGCACAATCGTATCACTTCTAAAAAGCAGATCATTTTCTGAGTTAGAAGGCATATCCTTGCAGATACTTTCGAGGCAGAGGGAAAGCTATGCCTATGCATAATGGGCCTTTTATCAGATATGTGCTCACATTTCTGTTTCAAATTTGCATTCCTTGATTCCTAAATGGTTTTTTGGGACTGAGAAAAGTAGACTCTTTTACAACCCTGCCACACAAAAAAATTTGTAACTCATTTTGAACACCCCCCCCCCAAAAAAAAGACTGTCACCAAACCAGTATGCTACAGACTAAACAATGTGACCAAAGATAACTTTTCATTTAGTTTTCATCACTGAATGGCCCTTGGATCCCTGAGAAAGTCACCTTGCCAACTCATCATCTGCCAACCAGTGTTCATGAAATGCCAATTCTGTGCTAGAACTTACCTGACATAAAGAAATCTACTTGGTGTTCAGTGCCCTTATTCAGTGACTTGGTGGTAACTATCTCTGACATGACCTTAATCGCTTCAAATCACTATAAACGACTTTATATCAAGAGTAGCATGAGATTGACTTGAACACACAATGTGAAAGTCTTAGGGCTTAACTCATGCTCCCTCCATTTTGTACAATCACTTGGTTTCTAGAAAAGAGACAGAGGAAGAGAGAGAGGAGGGGGACGCATCTTTATCATTGAGAAGTACAACGTAATCCACAAGGACATGAAAAGAACAATCACTCACAGATGGAGGGTGAGAATTCCTGCTAAAAGTAACACTGAAATCAAGCAACATTATATTAATGACCTCTAAGAATGTGAGATCAGAAAGAGAAACTGAGACCTTTTTAGACTCCCCTCTATGCCCCATCACATTTTGCTATCCACAGTGAAAACCTGAGAAACCAGCTACCTCACCAAAGTTGAGTTCAAATTTAGTCACTTAAGTCACTGAGAATCTATTAAACTTAGTTGCCAGAGGAACAGAACCTCCTTTTCAGAAAGGAGACTGATATTTCTTTCATTTCTTTCAGTCTCCACCGGCTTTAGTCACTTAAATCCAAGATTAAAGAGGGTTGTTTAATTCCCCTCTTGAAGCTCTTACTGTCTTAGAGTATTTTAAAATAAAATAAAAATCTAACAGTAAAAGAGCACAATTAAGCCTAATTTGTGCCTCAACATCTGGCTGGGTGACGGCTTCCCGCACTTCACATAGGTACAGTAAAGCACCGCACTTTTTAATTAAAACCACTCACTCTGTTTCCCCAACCAACAATGAAGTTGTTGTTTGGGTGCAAAACTCTCCAGGAAAAGGCTTAAGGTAACAAAGTGCCAAGCAAACATTGGTTCAGGGTCTAGGCTGCCTGACCTACCTTAAAGCTCATCTCAACTCTCTTTGATAGATGCTAGGATTTCTTTGCTACTGCATAGAAATAAATGCACACAGGCACCCCACACACATATACACAATCTCTCAATAATCTTGCTACAGTAAAATAGCTTTTGTGCTCTATCTCAATGCGGAACAGAATACCTGGGAAAGCACAAACAGAGAAAATACTCTTAGTTTTGGGGATCGAGATAGCTGTGATATCTCTAGTTTTCTGGGACTTATATTTAAAATGTAAAGGACCAGACCTCACCTGACCTTTTACGCCTGCTTTAGTGATCAGAGTAGAAACATAGAATGTGAGACTCCAAAGCTGTGCTTTCTACTCAGCTAATGGTACTGATAAAGAACCATCTCTTAATTAGCTTAACCCTGAGCTAACTTCCTCTGATCTGCCATGTATCATTAAATATGTTAGCAAGACAGAAATGTGAGATGCAGCAGCTTTCACACCCAAAATTTCAACTCCAAATGTATAAAAAGATAAATGTGAATTTCTTTTTTTTTTTTAGTTGAAAGCCCATATTGAAGGATTTTATTTTCACTCTAAAAACTTCCAACATCATGTTACAAGAGGAAAAGAGGAAAAAGGGTAGTAATATTAGTGGCAAGGGATGAATTTTCAGAGAAAAGAATTCTAAATCAAACCAGAAGAATCTCAGATGCCCAGCCAAGGACACTGATACAACTCAGAAGAAATGAGAATCCCCAATCCTGTCTCTTCTCCCAAAGGGCGCATGTGGTACCTGCCCCGCTCACTGGTCTCCCACTTTTAGGAGTGAGTCTGAAAGCCACAATGTTGATGCAAGGCAGGGAACATCTAGCACTTGGGCAATTAAGAACCTGGAAGGCAGAATCCAGCCCCACCTATACAGTGCCTCTATATGGCTAATTTAAATAAAATTTTATTTTATCCTTTTAAATTTGGAGGCCTTTAGAAATGTAAAACATCTTAGTGAAAATTTCTCTCTCTATAAGGAAATGAAACAGTTTTGGAATACAGGACTCTCCTATATTTATTTCTAAATATAACTAAGAAAGATGAGTGATAATTCACACTGGTTCTATAATAGGTGAATAAATGCTTTTAAAAATAAATAAATCCTTTTATTTATAAAACTAATAAATCCTTTTTAAAACCTATTTTACATGCGTTTGAAAATAAATCAGGCCAATGTTTTCCTAGGAAAAGGCTTATTTGGTTAAACAAATTTTGACCTTTAGAAGTCTTAATACTTTTTTTTCCCCCCACAAAGGATTCTGTTGTGATGGTTGAATCAATCTATACATTCAGAACATATAACATAGATAGAACTTCACAGTAAACTATCTTGTTACAGATAGGTTTTCTTATAGATAAAAATGCAGATATACAATTCATACTCTTATCAGAATAACCTACCAAGAAGGAGATTAAAATAGACTTTATAAATACACATAATTTTTCAATATAATCTTTTATAAATACCAGAAAGGTTTTCCTCTACGTGGAAACTCTCAGTTTGCTTTGAAAAGCCATTACCTATTTGCTGAGACACATCAATTTTAATCATTTAATTAAAACACACACACGCGTGCACACACACGTGCACACACACACACACACACACACACACTATTCTGGGAAAGTTTTGAAAGGGCACTTAGAGTAGCCAAAAGGTCTTTAAAAACCTCTCCAAGGTTTCATCTTCATGTATACACTAGTCTGATTACTTGGACATTGGTCAATTTAATCTTAATTCAGTTTTACGGATTTAGAGACTGGCTTTGCTTGATTTTTACCATATGCGTCATTTCAGTAAAATTAGTTAAAAGCTAATTCAGTGAGTACACGTTGCAGTTATCTCCGTAACAGAGCATTACGTTTTTATTTGAGATTTTTGAGGGAGTCCCTCTGAATTGAGGAAGAAGACCAGAGGTTTAGACACGATTTCAGATTCTGTACTTGTAGGAGCAACTGTTTGAGGGCTCCTAAAACTAGTTCAGAAGTAGCTCAAAAGTTGGTTCTCAGCCAGTTAAGCCAAAAACACAGGTCAATCATTTCTGTGTATTTGCTTTGTTTTTATTTTATGCCTATCCAGTACTCACCCCCACCCCATTTTGCTGCAATTCTTATTGTGTGGACTCTTGCTTGGATACAAAGTGCCTATTTCCCACTAGTAGCCAGAACTTTCCCTCTTCCCTGCCAGGGCCTAGAGCACAGAGGCCTTCTGGCCTGACTGATTTTGCTAAAATTTGTTGTGCTTCTCATTTCCTGGCCCTCAAACCCGCCTTAGTTCCTTCTTTTTCCAAGTTGTGTCTTTTAGCCACTCATAGATCTGTGAGCTCTCACTGTCAACCTAGTAATCCTCCTTTTCCTAAAGACAACCAGAGCTGGTCCCCACAGTGCCAGTGGACAGCTTGGGAACTAGAAGAGCCTCACACACTGTTAATTCTGCTCTAGATGCAGTGAAAGAGACGGAAGGGAGGAAGAGAGAGATTAAAATGACAACACAGAAACGCTGTTTCAGCCGGGATGTTTCTTCCCCTCCACCTCAGGTATTAAAATAGGGCTGATTTTCTAAGTTCAGCAGAAGAGCCCAGGAAGAAATGTTAGTTCTTCAATTAACATCATTCACACAAGGAATCTGCCAGCAAAATCTGGACTTGAACTTGTCAAGTCACCTCGTGCTTCTCAAAGAGTATTACGCTCCATAAAACACAATTCTAAAAGTGAAATAATTCTCCATTTTAACTCTACAAGTGCCTTAGGGAATCAAAACAAAACAAACAAACAAAAAAAGAACCTATCTCTGGCTTATTCCTAAAGAGAGAATAAATAAGATATACTTCTTGGACCAAATAACTGGAAAGATTACAACCCTTAGGGTTCCTGTTCCAAAGATCTCCAAATCCCAGCAGGTCTGGCAAAGCAGAAGAGAAAAGGGGCTGGATATACATTACAAGAGTAACATGAGCAAGTGCTTAATGGTTTTCTTAAATGCTGCCGAAAATGGCTTGTGTGTAAATAAGTACCCTACAGTATCGAGACTTAGCAAGAAGAAAAGGTGAAAATGGAACTCAAGGGACCCAGAGTTCTCAGCTAGTCTGCTTGTGTTTGCATAAATCTGACCTTTCTGTAGGTGAAGCTCTTTTTCACAGCCTGTAGCTGAAGGTGAAGCTCTCGGTTGGCTGCTAACCCCTAGGAACGGTCAGAAGGAAACCAATGACATGATTACTGTAGTCCCCTCCCTTTCTCTAAATAAGATAATAATTGCCCAAAGTGGCATTTTAAGCTGACTGCTTTGACAGATGCTTCTTGAAAAACTACTGGGAATGTTAAAGGACTCCTGTTTTAGAGGTTTTGATCATATACTCAATGATTCATGCAACTCAAAGAGGCCAACATTTGTCCAATGTTAGGACTATATAGGAAACAGAAAACCTGTATCCCAAGGACAACCTTCTTGACCTTTCTCTTCCCTGGGGTCCTCTCTTGTGAATTGAGAGGGTTGGGCCACCCCCCGAGAATGATGATACAAGTTTGTGGTCAGAAAGATTTGGAAAACGCCAGGTTAAACATCAGGGCTTTGCTGAGCATATAATATACAAACATGCAGAGGGTGAAGCTCTCACACGGGCAGAGAGGCAGAGTAGAGTTACAGCCTTCCAACTCATTTCATCGTCTTGCAAAGTTCCTCCCTGGAATACAAAGATGAACTAAATAATCACCACAACCCTTTCTAGCTTTGTATAACATTTATGCTACTTTCTCACTAGTACAAAAGGACCCAGGGAAATGATTAAGGGAGGTAAAAGGGTCTCCTTAAAAGAATCCAAAGATTACTAGACAGACATTATTGTTAGTGGTTTAGTGATGTAAAGAAGGTGCACTTCAGAGTCAAGCATACAAACTCAAATCCTGTTTCTGCCTTTTGCTAGCTGTGTCCTTAAGATAAATCACTTAACCTCTCTGATTCTCAGTTTCTTGATCTGTAAAATAGAGATACTAATTCATATCATAATAGAGATACATAATTCATACCTCTATTTTCATAACGTGTTTTAAAGAAAAGTTCTAAGATAGCAAGCACCATGTCTTATATATATTATAGTTATGTTATCTCAGCTATTCGATAATCATTTTATTTATTTCAATAATCATTGAGGTTGAGACCTATTCATCATCACCTGTTTAAGAAAGGGAGCTTAACATAAAAGTCACTCACAATGTCTTCCCACTTTACGATTTAATGATTAGCTTTAAAATTTGCTGAATATTGCATGCATAAATTTATTTAGTCAACATCTTGTGTTCCATATACATCATAATATACCCTACCTAATCCGTGCTAAGCTTTTCTCTACTCTGCCTGCCCCATGGGACAGTCACCAAAGCCTCGGAAAGTCCTCCATAATGCAGCTCTCAAAATGATGTGAGTCTGAAGTAACTAGCACATCCACGTTGTCAGAGGTAAGCTATGCTACATATCAATTACACTAAAGAGCAGACTGCTACGTCAAAAAAACCCACACACACATACAAAAAACAAACAAACAAGAAAACAAGTATAAATTGTTTCTCTACTGAAGAATACCCCTGAATATTGATTTTTCCAGTCCTAAATAGTCTGTGTTTAGAATTTAGATCAGGGTTAGAACAATTCACTTACAAATGCATGTTAATACGGTTAAAGGCCTAGCTTAAATCTAGAATAAGAAGAAGCAAACAGAGTAAAGTTAAAAATGGCCCTCTGATAAGATGAACCAAGGGTGCAGTTAGAGTGTAGTAATCAAAGGTGGTAGTGACATCCTTCTAAAACTGAGAATGTATAAGAGACCCCTTCTGAGACTTTGGAGAGATGATTCTACCCCAAGCAGAAGAGATTACTTCCAGCAATGGGGTTAACTGGGCTATCTTTCCTTTAATGCCGTGGGCCCCAACCTTTCTGGCACCAGGGACCGGTTTCATGGAAGACAATTTTTCCACAGATGGGGGGTGCAGCAGGGGGGATGGTCTCGGGATGACTCAAGCGCATTACATTTACTGCGCACTTTATTTCTATTATTATTAAAGTATAATATATAATGAAATAATTATACAACTCGCCATAATGCTGACAGGAGGCGGAGCTCAGGCGGTAACGCGAGCGATGGGGAGCGGCTGTAAATACAGATGAAGCTTCGCTCACTTGCCTGTCACTCACCTCCTGCTGTTCCGCCCAGTTCCTAACAGGCCATGGACTGGTACCGGTCTGCAGCCCAGGGGTTGGGAACCTCTGTTTTAATGGGCATTTGGGAAATATCTTTCACTTATATTACATTTTGCACAAATAAAACATCTGAAGTACTGTAAGTAGTTGTCTTTAATTAAATACTTTTAAATTCAGTGCTTTTATCTTAAAAAAAAAAAAGAACACTGACTCACAAACAGGCTGAAATGCTGTCAAATTACCCATTAGAGAAATAAAAAAGTGGCCCTTATCTTAGCTCTGCCTCCAGGCTAGCTCTTGACCTACTGCAGCTTTGTGTCCACAGATCTTACCTTTCTGTCCAGGTTTAGACTTGTACAGCCAGAAGCCTTACAGGTACCTCTACCCGGACATCTAAGAAAGATCCAAATTAAACACCACCCAATTCTGAGCCTTAAACAGCATTCCCCAAGATCCTCCCAGGTTTGTATCCTCTCATCTCTAATATCTACATATTTTTAAATTGTTTCAGCTGCAAGAAAACTCCAACTAAAACTGGCTTGAACAACACAGGAAATTATTGTCTCAATAATGATATGATATAAGTGGCTCATCTACGATGAAGTCACCAGCATGGGTCAGTTATTTTTCTTTGCTCTACAGAAGCATCAGTGGTATGAGCTGGGTTCAAGGATTTACAAGAGCAAGAACCCACTCTAGATATTTTAAGCAGGAGGGATTTCATATGGGGAAAAAGGATCTTTAAAAATCACTGAAAGAGCTGAAAGAACAGGATGTAGGCTGGGCCTGCAGCAAACATTCCCACAACAGTATCCCACTGACCACCGAGAAGTTACAAGGAACCACTTCCTCTGAGGCCACCTCAGAGCCATAATCAGACCAAGAACCTGCCACCATCATAGCTGCCTCTAGACACGCAGCGAAGTGAAAAGGCCATATTTGTAGCTACGGTTCAGAGCTCAGGAAGCCAGACCAGAGCGCTGCCAACTGCTTCTGCCATCCAATCATTCCTTAAATCACAGAAAGCTGGCGGATGGACAAAGGAACAGGACTGCAGGAAATCCCCACATTTTTCAGCCATGCATGCCAGCAGAAATAGCAAAAGGAGGGCTGAAAGATGGCCTCCACCTCACTTTCACCTGTCAAATACCACATGAATATGTTGAATTGGAGGAGCATTTTCTATACCTAGAACCTAGCTACAGGAGAATCTGAGAGATGTTGCTTTTAGCGACCCAAGCAACTTACTTGAATGAGAACAGAATGGAAACTGGGTAAACTCATCTAGAGTAGACAGAAAAATCAGCCTCCTGGAGTGAGTCCCACGTGGAAGCATAATGGAAGTCAGCCGCAATCAAGCCTGCCTGAGCATGTGATGTGGTCCAACAGCAGAGAGAAAACAATCTCCTCCCCAGTCACAGTACACAAGGCTTTCCTTCTAATCTTATCGGGCCAACTTGGGTCACTTGCTGACTCATGGTCCCATACCAGTGACCAGACAAGGCTATGGGCTGGCTGGCTTAGATGGGACATTGGTGGAGAGTCTACCACAGTGTTCCCTATAGGGTCTCTGCTTACATATCATATAACAATGAAGACCTTTCCTGATCAGTCTGTCTAAGGCAGCCTCACCTTCTGCCCCATGAATGCTGTGCCTCCACACCCCACGGACAAATTTTCACGTCCACTTACCATGCTCTGCAATTATCTTTCCCATTTAATTCTTTGCTTGTATATTATCTTCTTTCCCTACCAGGAGGTAGCCCCATGAAGATCTTGTCTCTTTTTTTCACTTCTGTAACCCTATTACCTATAAATATGTGAGATACATACTAGGTATTCAATAAACTGTTGAATATATAAATAGGCTATCACCCATGTATTATATAAATATCATTCCTACAACTCTTATATTCTTCCTAGTTAGATCAGTTTGGCAGCGAAGTTATAAAAGGATGAAAAAGTAAGAGCTGTTACATTGGTGTGTGCACTATTTAACTAAACTAGTAAGTGGCTTAGTCTTTTGGGATTCGGTGTTTTGTCCTACTACATGCCAGTCACTGTATACTGCTCTTAGCAATGCACAAATCAGGATCCTTGACCCTGATGAGCTCTAATGATATATGAGGATTAGGAATACACTATGACAGCTGCTATGGAAAACAGTATGATGGTTCGCCCCAAAATTTAAAATAGGATTACCATACGATCCAATTCCATTTCTGGGTACATACCCAAAAGAACCAAAAACAGGGTGTTGGAGAGCTATTTGTAGACATGTTTTAGTTGCAGCATTATTCACAATAGCCAAAAGGTGGAAGCAACCCAAGTGTCCATTGACAGATGAATGAAGAAACAAAACGTAGTATACACATATTATACAATGGACTATTATCTAGTCTTGTAGAGAAAGGAAATTCTGGCACATGCAGCATGAACCTTGAGGATACTATATTAAGTAACATAAACCAGTCACCAAAAGACTGCATGATTCCACTTATAGAAAGTACCTCGAGCAGTCCAATTCATAAAGACAAAAAAGAAGGGTAGTTGCCAAAGGGTAGGGGAAGGGGGCATTGGAAGTTGTTGTTTCACGGGTACAGAGTTTCAGTTTTGCAATAAGAAAAGAGTTCTGGAGATTGTTTGCACAACAATGTGAATGTATTTAACACCACTGAACGGTACACTTAAAGAAGGGTTAAAATGGTAAATTATGTTATGTATATTTTAACCACAAAGAAAATTTTTTAAGAATTAAAAAAAAGAACACATAATGAGCCAAGCACAACATTCTATGTAAATGACTTACATAATCTTCATAATTATACATGGTAAGCATTATGAAAACACTTATTTTTAAAATTCGGACACAGAAAGGTAAATTAACTTGATCAAGGTTATGTCTAGTTAGGGGCAGAGCTGGGACCAGAATTTAAAATCTCCACTTCAAAGATCATGCTCTTAAGTAGCATAGAGACACACAAATAAGCAACACAACCACGTCCTCAAATGGTCTGTTACCCGCCTATCTATTTGACAGATGTTTCCCTCTGTCTCTGTAGACAGGCCATTAAGTGCACACACTAATACATACCTGTGTTGCCCCTAAAGTGAGAACTTGAGAAGTCTTACACTCGTGGGCTAAACTTACTTTTTGAAAAAAATTCTTTAAAATAAATAACGAAACTGTAAGAGTTGGAAGCATATTGATCTAAGGATATTTACATCAATGGACAGAAGAGAAAGGCCAGAAAGAGACCATAGTGTATATAAAAGTCACTGTCATAAAGGGGGCAGTATAAATCCTAGGGAAGAAAACACTGCAACAAACAATGGCAGAAATATTGGTTGACCATTTACAGGAAATAAGTTACATTTCTCCCTCCTGTCAAGCGCTAAAACAAACCACACATTTACTAATGAAATAAAAGCATAAAATGGAGCCATTAGGTAATTAGAAAAAAATACGACTTCTATATCTGGAGCAGAATAGACTTTTTAAGTATAAAGACATTAAAATAAAATGACAATGAAAACATTGATACATATCACTACAGAAAATTAAAACCTTCAGTTCCCCAAAACCATTACAAACAAAATGAAGTGAAAAAAGTATGAGAAAAATGTATTTGAAAAGCGTATTAGATACTAACAGCTAATATCTTTAGATAAAGAGCTATTACAAATCGATAAGATGCAAACACTTCATTAGAAAACTAGATTAAAACCAGGAAGAAATAAGAAATATAAATGGATAAGTGCAATATGAAAAACATATTCAACTTCACTATATTCAATTAACCATAGTTTTAAACAATGAAATAGCATTTTTATTAGGAAAAAAGGCAAAAAATTTTTTTCAATAAAAATATTCAGATCTGCAGAAGCTATAAGGAAGAAGACACAAGTACCATAAGGGCAAATTGGCATATATATCAAAATATTTATCCATAGCCTCCAAAAATTTATGCCAATGTAATTATCAGAGATCCAAAGATTACTTGTAAGACATGTCACAGTTTTATGTATAACGATAAAAAAACTACTAAAAAAAAAAGACAATTAAATTCTGATATGCAATGACTAATATTTTAAAAACATTACAAAATAAGGTTTTCAAAGAATACTTAATAATGTGGAAAAAAAGTTGACATAGCTAAGTATAAGAAAAAAGTAAAATGAAGTATGCAAATATATATGTGTACGTATGTACACATATGCAAATGTTATAAATATACAAAAGACCCCTAAAATGCATATTTGCATTTAGCTGTGAATAGAAAAGAACACTGGAAGGAAATTCACCTGAATGTTAATAATGGTTATGTCTGAGAAGCAGAATTAATGTGGACTTGCTTTTTCTTTTTTTTCCTGTATTTTTCAAATATTCTTTAATAAATTGGAAATATATTTAGAAAATTATAGTTTCAATGATGTCGTAAATACTTTCTAGGTATATTAAATCTGCTAACATTTATCGTAGATCATTGTGCTTAGAGACTGTAACAGAGAAAAAGCAGCAGTAGACACAGAAATAACTCCTGAAATTATGAAATATTCTGGGAAAAGAGGCACAGGGTGGTTTAAAGTTTTCAATGTAAGTAAAGTGGAAATAGAAGCATAAAGGCCTGGGAACTGGTATTGTGCTTGAAAGCCAGGAAGGCTTCTCAGAGGAGGTGACATATAAGCTTTATATGAAAAAGGCTGGAGCCCCATCTGGCAGAAGAGTGTGAGAAGGCTTTTCTCAACAGTGGGCATCACCATTTAGACTAGAACCCCAGCCTCTAGTAAAAATAATAAAGTCAAGCTTTGGTGCCTCCTTTTCCTTGCTTCTCTACCAATTTTGTAGTTCCCTTCTTTCTCAGCCTCCTTCAGCCACTGTTTACCTAGGACTGAGATAATCTACTTTTTAGAGTCCATCTCTGATTATTCCCGCTATTAGAGGAAAGACTCCTTTCATTCATTACAACTTAATGTGAATTAGGGCCCCCAAATTAACTTTTCCTTGGTATTTGTGATTACATACTTAGTCTACCTATTCTGCAGTGGTGAAATAAAAGGTATACCCAATCTTAGAGTAATTTCAAGTATCAGGCAAGCACGTAGGGAAGTTTAGCCAAGACGAGGGCAGAGCAACCAGAATCACACCATGCGGCTAATGACTGTGTCTCTATTTATTTGCTAGATCATTTGCTGTTATAGGTAATTTTGACATACTACCTGTTATTTGGAAATCAAAAAATTAAGGGATACCACTAAATTTACCTTTTTCTAAGTTACCACTAACAATCTCTTTCTAGGGAAAAAGTTACAATTGAAAAGCATTATGAAAATATTACACAAAACACACCATGAGTTAAAAAAATGAAGATTTAAATACAAGAAATAATCTTTGTTAAATATGTCTTCTAGGGAGATCCACTATGTCCCAATCCTTAAATTAGAAAGTCAGCAAAAAGATGAACTGAATCCCAGATGTTAATTGCACAGGCTTACTCGATTAGAACTAGAGATGATTAACTGCTCAATTTTAATATGCATTGGACTAAAGGGATGATAAGATTTCCAGTAGTTGGTTTTGAGGTCCAGAAGGGAAAGATTATTTCTTTACAGGTCTGGGAATCCTAAGGGCCAAAGACATTTAAAATGTCTGTATTTAGTAAGAAGTTGGGCAAATAGAAGAGGTTAGGGAATGGGGTAAATTTCCAGAAAGAGAGTACAGAAGTTCAAGTTCAAATTGCCTTTTCCCATTTGAAACTTAGAAAATAATTGTGTATGAGAAAAAAGGTTTTAACCTTTAAAAATTTTTATTGCTGCTTCAATGATTAGCATTCCTGTCCTATAATGTCAACATTAAATCCAGACAGATCCAAAGCCCATTACTTCCTATCTGGGGGAAAAAAAAAAAAAAGACACTGTTTATCACCTAGATAACTAGATATTTTTATGTTCTGAAGAATTCAGGAGCATGCTATGGTTAATTGGGAAAATTGTGAACTAAGTCTAAGTTGTGCCCCCCTTTCTTTTTTATTAAACTTGTAACAAAGTAAATGATGAAGAACCAAAAATTTGCCAAAGCTGAGTATCCAGACAATGCTCAGAGAATTCACAGAAGCAGATTCCATTAAAAAGTTGGCTACAAAGGTGGATGATAAAAGTTGGGAAGAGGCAGCAATGTAGAGACCACCAGTGACCTGGAAAAAGTCCCCTACCCCTTACACCACATTCAGGCTGTTCAAACAGGAAGTAAGACCACTAACTGTAGAGTCACTATGCTGGGCCCTTAGAATCCACGTAAGGCTGCACAGGCACCTCGGATATCATCTCTGTTTACACACCAGAATCATCTGTGGAGCTTATTAAGAAGATGGGATTGTGGAATACATTCCCAAAAAATCCTGATTCAAGAGGTGAAGGTAAGACCCAAGACAGCACTCTTTTATATGTTCAACAAACTTCCCAGTGAATGTGGATGTACAGCTAGGTTTGATCATTTCTTCAGATTTTTTCAACTTTTAAAAATTCAAATACAAAAGAATTGCAGAGGAAGGAACACTCCCAAACTCATTCTATGAGGCCACCATCACCCTGATACCAAAACCAGACAAAGTTACTAAAAAAAAAGAAAATTACAGACCAATATCACTGATGAACAGAGATGCAAAAATCCTCAACAAAATACTAGCAAACAGAATCCAACAACACATTAAAAGGATCATACACCATGATCAAGTGGGATTCATCCCAGGGATGCAAGGATTCTTCAATACACACAAATCAATCAATGTGATACACCATATTAACAAACTGAAGAATAAAAACCATATGATCATCTCAATAGATGCAGAAAAAGCTTTTGACAAAATTCAACACCCATTGATGATAAAGACTCTCCAGAAAGTGGGCATAGAAGGAACCTACCTCAACATAATAAAGGCCATATATGACAAACCCACAGCAAACATTATTCTCAATGGTAAAAAACTGAAAGCATTTCCTCTAAGGTCAGGAACAAGACAAGGATGTCCACTCTCACCACTATTATTCAGCATAGCTTTGGAAGTCCTAGCCACAGCAATCAGAGAAGAAAAAGAAATAACAGGAATACAAATTGGAAAAGAAGAAGTAAAACTGTCACTGTTTGCAGATGACATGATACTATACACAGAGAATCCTCAAGATGCCACCAGAAAACTACTAGAGCTATTCAATGAATCTGAAAGTTGCAAGATACAAAATTAATGCACAGAAATCTCTTGCATTCCTATACACTAATGATGAAAAATCTGAAAGAGGAATTAAGGAGACACTCCCATCTACCATTGCCACAAAAATAATAAAATACCTAGGAATAAACCTACCTAGGGAGACAAAAGACCTGTACGCAGAAAACTATAAGACACTGATGAAAGAAATCAAAGGTGACACAAATAGATGGAGAGATATACCATGTTCTTGGATTGGAAGAATCAACATTGTGAAAATGACTATACTACCCAAAGCAATCTACAGATTCAATGCAATCCCTATCAAATTACCAATGGCATTTTTTTTTTACAGAACTAGAACAAAAAATCTTAAAATTTGTATGGAAACACAAAAGACCCCGAATAGCCAAAACAGTCTTGAGGGAAAAAACGGAGCTGGAGGAATCAGACTCCCTGAATTCAGACTATACTACAAAGCTACAGTAATCAAGAAAATATGGTACTGGCACAAAAACAAAAATATAGATCAATGGAACAAGATAGAAAGCCCAGAGATAAACCCACGCACCTATGGTCGACTAATCTATGACAAGGAGGCAAGTATATACAATGGAGAAAAGACAGCCTCTTCAATAAGTGGTGCTGGCAAAACTGGACAGTTACATGTAAAAGAATGAAATTAGAACACTCCCTAACGCCATACACAAAAATAAACTCAAAATGGATTAGAGACCTAAACGTGAGACCAGACACTATAAAACTCTTCGAGGAAAACATAGGAAGAACACTCTTTGACATAAGTCACAGCAAGATCGTTTTCGATCCACCTCCTAGAGTAATGGAAATAAAAACAAAAATAAACAAATGGGACCTAATGAAACTTCAAAGCTTTTGCACAGCAAAGGAAACCATAAACAAGACGAAAAGACAACCCTCAGAATGGGAGAAAATATTTGCAGATGAACCAACAGACAAAGGATTAATCTCCAAAATATATAAACAGCTCATGCAGCTCAATATTAAAGAAACAAACAACCCAATCCAAAAATGGGCAAAAGACCTAAATAGACATTTCTCCAAAGAAGACATACCGATGGCCAAGAAGCGCATGAAAAGCTGCTCAACATCACTAATTATTAGAGAAATGCAAATCAAAACTACAGGTATCGCCTCACACCAGTTAGAATGGGCATCATCAGAAAATCTACAAACAACAAATGCTGGAGAGGGTGTGGAGAAAAGGGAACCCTCTTGCACTGTTGGTGGGAATGTAAATTGATACAGCCACTATGGAGAACAGTATGGAGGGTCCTTAAAAAAATAAAAATAGAATTACCATACGATCCAGCAATCCCACTACCGGGCATATACCCAGAGAAAACCATAATTCAAAAAGAAACATGCACCCCAATGTTCACTGCAGCACTATTTACAATAGCCAGGTCATGGAAGCAACCTAAATGCCCATCGACAGACGAATGGATAAAGAAGATGTGGTACATATATACGGTGGAATGTTACACTCAGCCACAAAAAGGAACAAAATTGGGTCATTTGTTGACACATGGATGGATCTAGAGACTGTCATACGGAGTGAAGTAAGTCAGAAAGAGAAAAACAAATATCGTATATTAACCCATGTATGTGGAACCTAGGAAAATGGTACAGATGAACCGGTTTGCAGGGCAGAAGTTGACACACAGATGTAGAGAACAAACGTATAGACACCAAGCGGGGAAACCCGCAGTGGGGTGGGGATGGTGGTGGGATGAATTGGGTGATTGGGATTGACATGTATACACTGATGTGTATAAAACTGATGACTGATAAGAACCTGTTGTATAAAAAAATAAACAAAATAAAATTCAAAAATTAAAAAAAAATTCACATACAGGTAACATTTGATGATCTTTCATTTTAATTTTAATGATGGGATGTGTTAAGGGGTGAATGACTTAATATAGGTACGATAACATCAAGGGCTTCCTATAGTGTTGTTTTTTCAATGCACTTCAGAATCTTTGGTGCTCTCCCCACCCCTCAGAGGTGAAAGGACTTTCCCAAGGTCACAGAGAGTTAGCATACAAAAAATGGTAAGAATTCTAATATTAGTAACTTTGTATCAGCTACAATTATTTGATTGCCCAATAAACTAGAAGTTAGTAACTACTAATAACTGAAAGGTCATTGCCCTATTTCCTAAATTTTAAGATGCTTAGTTTTACATTTTTAACGTAAGGGAGATGCATCTTATAATTGACTTAGGTGTTTAATATGGTAGCATTTCTTTTTTCCAAAATATTATGCAATCAATGGTGTTTTTACAACCAACAACATCACAAAATCAAGGAAGTGTGATGTGTGTATATACATGTATGTGCTATACACATGTATCATCTCTCTGAAACAAGGCTTTGTATTACTTTTCTACCTCTGTATGGCTTATTGTCAGTGTCTTAGTTAAGGAAATCAAGACTCACCTGGGCTAGAAACCCAGAAATGAACTTTTGGTGTAGACCCGCCTCCTACCATCAGCATCTCTCATTGAGTACTGGTGACTCCATTTCTATCTTTTCAGTCTTTTCAATGTTCACACTTCAACTTTTCCCTCTACTGCAGCACCAATCTGACCCACCACAGGGTGGCCACGTTTATCCTCATGAAACACATAGTTGATCCTGTTACTTCCTCTTCTAAAACATCTGGTGGCTTCCCTGGGCTTTCGAAATCAAGTCCAAAGCCCCCCAAATGGCATTTAAGATCCTGTGAAATCTGTCCCTGCTCTTCCTTTCCAGTCTCAAAGCTGTCACTTACCTCTTCCCTGGTTAATCAGTCCAATTATTATTTCCAGAATTTTACAGCCTTTTTGATACATTTCTACTAGTGGAACCTTTCAAGGTCTGGCTCGAAAGTCACACTGTCCATCAAACGTTTCCAGCCCTCCCATCAAAAACAATGTCTGCCACCTCAGCATTCTCATAGCATGGAAGACCACCAGCCTGTACCAGCCCAAAGCCGCGCCACGTGTGTGCCATCTGTCTATCCAAACAGACGATAAGCTTCTTGACAGCAGAAACCTGGTCTGAATCGATTTAGTTTCCTCCACAGAGCTCAGCACAGTGAGCTGCCCATAGTGGGTATTGAGTGAACACGCTATGTTTAACAAAGCCGTAACACATGCTAAAGCCAGGTGACCACAGGTTAAGGATATTATAAGGACAACTTCATTGAGCTGGAATTCTTAGTCCCGTGCTGGGCGCCTGCAGATTTTCACTGGGTTCCACCGTGAATGCCATAATTTTAGATAATATTAAGCTGATGATACACAACCTCCTCTCTCAATCTTGCCAAACCCAGGGAAGCAATTTCCTATTTGATTAAGAATATGGCAGAAGCATGGACTGGATTATAAAAATTTACAGTAGGGTTGAGAATGTAAGCCTAATTGTGGATCAGATGGGGAACCTTCTAAATGTTTGTAAGGAAGTATGCGGACAGCCTATTTAAGAAAATACAGTATCATCTTTAGCCTTGCGCCGAACGTTGGTAACTGTCTAATTTCAAGACGGGTACCAATTCTCCTTCTGTAGGATCTAGAAAGGGGGTGGTGGGTGCTCAGTGTCTCAGCTTATCAATTCTTGCCTTAATTATAACTCAACTAGATGATTTTTACCATTTGTTTACAGAGCACCAAATAAGCTTTACCATATATCAATCTTCACACAGCAGTTCCCAGATTTTGCCTTGAGATTTTCATTTACGTTTAATGATAGGGTTTAAATGAAGTTGCCTTCTCCTCGTCATAGCAATTTTCAAAATCTTTCTTTCTAAAATCCTAGGAGATTCTTAAGGATTCTTCATCTACCTCACCTCCAGAAATCCTCAAAGGATATAAAAGAATCTTGAAATTTTTTGTGTGTGATGTGCAGTATTTGTTTTAAACCATTGATCAGATCTTCACTAAACCAATTAAAACTGGCAATTTAAGCTACCCCTATGATGGCTCACTAGGCTCAGCAAGAAGGCAGAGGCCTGGGTCCAACATTATTAGGAGTAGTAATTATATGTTATGTATTAATGTTACTAAATAAGTCAATGTGAATTATACATATTCACTAATAATATATTAATGTTATAATTATAAAAATAATAGCAGTTTGAGCCCTTGATCTCCACCTACCACTATTCTAAGTACTTTACATGCATTTTTATTATATGCCCACAACATTCCTGTGGGTAAGTTTTATAACCACCTTACAGATCAGGACACTGAGACCGAGGTGACGTAGGGAAGAGGGCAAAAACATCCATGAGGCACTAACTCATCAGCCTGCTCTTTCACCCTCCGTAATAATACATCCCCACCCCTGCCAAGGGATTAATTAAGTAGTGTGAATAAGAGTTCACTTCATGGCTTCATGTCACCTGGGTTACTGAGAAAAGAACACATTACCCCCTGCACCCTCCCATTTGAAGCCATAGTTCTGTTTCTGAGTCCCAGCCCTGCAGCATGAAATACATGTGACCCTGTTCCATCCCTCTGCAATTGATACTTTATGGTTCTAAGTCTATGAAGTATCTCACAAAAAACTCCCCCTTTAAATTGAAATTTCCTCCCAAACCCCAAGCCTCTTTTCCTAGTTCTTCTCAAAAGTCTGGTCAGATTTTGGTATCTTTGGTCAGCTAAAAAATTATATATATAAAGATTTAGTTTCATTTTACTGTTTACTCAAACCAAGAATCATTTATCATGCCTAAGTGTAAGTTGCCTTCCTAGGTATTATTATAAATAGAAACCAGGGTACCTAAAGGACCTTAAGTTCTGAGAGGGGAAATGACAGAAATGCACCAAAAAAAGTTAAAAAAAGAAACAACCTGCAGCTAAAAAAAAAAAATAATTTAACACACAGAGATAGTAAAAGAGATGTTACAGGGAAGCAGGTGATTGTCAATTGTATTGTACTCCTTATTCCTCTACAAAGAAGCATTCACTCCAAGCAGGAATAATTCCTTCCTCTTGGGGTTGGTACAAGAATTAGAGGTGAATAGATATAAAACACTGAACACATAGAAGCAATTTAGTAAATGGTCACTTTTATTATGATCCCAATAAAGATAATACATTATATTAGAGTGATGTTTACCATTTACAAAGAAATTTTGCTCACAACCACCTCATTAGATAAAATTCTGTGATAGGTGTTATCTCATGCAAAGCAGGAATTTGGGGTAATATGAAATAAGTTTGTGTTGAATCCCTGCCCTCAAGGCACATATGAGTTCATGAACTAAAGCTAGGAAACACGAATGCTGAGCAAGATTTGTTTCACCAGGAATGCAGGATGGATTCAAGAAAAACAAATGTCTTGGAACTCAACCAAGCGGTTGGGGTAGAAATCTAGGGATTATAGGTAAAAAGAGTCTGGTAACAAGATCACAGGAGAAGTTTAAACATCTAAGAGACCATTTCATAGGAAAAAGCAGCTGTACCTGAAAACATTCAATTTAGGACATAAAGGAGAGGCAGGGACCTGTATTCAGAGCCTGAGAGAAGTGACGATATGGTGGAACTTTTCCCAGAAATGGGGCCCTGGAAGAAGCTACTGGTTTGGAAGCTGTTGAGTTAAAGACCCACAGTGAAGTCTTATGAAAAGAGAGAGGCAACTCCTCATAATCTACACCAACTGAAAGCACTTAGGAAGAATAAATGTTAGTTAAACTTTAAAGATTAAATTACAAATTTACTCAAGTGGTTTAAATTTTTACTGTACAAGTAGCAATTTTAAGTCATAAGGGAACCAAAATGTTTCCAGAGTTTTAAAATCGACTGTTTCATTCTAGTGAAAAGAGATCTTCCCTTCTAGTGCCAAGCACATAGCAAATCCTCCGCCTTGTAATGGGCTGCTAATTGCAGAGTTTCCTGGAAATAATTTTATTGCTAACTTACTAGCTTTCTGTTAATTATCATTTGAGAATAAGAAAAACTATTACTTTTGAAACCTACATTAAAGTGGGCTTAAGCAAGCATGGAAACGGAAGTCCGCAAGAGAAAACAGAAGAAGATGCAATTAATATTAACAGTTATAGTTGCATACTTGTTCATTTAATAAATCTTTGCAATATTAGCAAGATGCATGAGAAGTAGTACAAACGAGAAGAACATGAGATAAGCGATCATTTGTTATCATTACTGAGATATAAAGTATGATTCAGTGTTTCATAATGGATGTTAAATTTGATTTAACATATGGTTGGCTCATTTGCTGAAAACTATAAACTCATGCTAAAGTCAAAGCCATTGTCTTAATAACAGGCTTTGAATTATTTCTCCATAAGAGACTGAATAAACTCAGTAAACACAAGCTTGGTGAGAGGATGTGCAAAAGCTCTTTGGCAAAACAACAAAACAAAACAAAAATCAAATGGGCCATATACGCAGACTCATGGAATAAATCACAGGAAATATTATTGCCTACACTAAAAGAATAAAAAATTAATATATTTTAATACCAATACAGAGTCTGTTAAAATAGATGTTCAAACGATCAGTAGAGAAACACCTGTCACTCTTGTAACTGCTCCAGCAGCTCCCTAAGAAATCCTCTTTTGTCAACTTCATCTCCCTAACCATGAAACAACGTCAGTTCCCACTTTAAGTTCCATGGATTAAGCAGGTCATCGCAAGTGCTGTTAAAACAATTTATAATCTATCGTTATACTTCAGGAGTGATCTGACCTGGAATGAGAGACACTCAGAAGCATTTGTTACATGAGTATGCTCCTATCAGCCACTCAATTTTGTCCAAGTTCTCAGTTCTATCAAGAGAAATTCATCAAAAATTTCTGAACAATTTATCTACCTCCTAGAGATATGACACCAGTGTGGAGACTAGAGGTCTTTAGTAGTCCCGGTGTTCATCCCGTCGTTGAAGGCTTATTTTTGAGCTAGCAAGTATCGGCTCTAAAATTAGGTTCATTAATAAAATGTCTACCTTAAAACAAAAATAGAATCTTCTGTTTTCACTGATGACCGCGCCTTTCTACATCTTTGGGTACCTATTCTTATAACCCAACCTACACTCATCTGCGAGAACAGACTGCTAGGCAGCTCCATTATCGTGTCTTTGCAAGTGATCTAGATGTGGGGAGCAGCATTTCACTTTGTTAAATGCATTACATCCCCATCTCTTGTTAGGGTGCATCTTCCCTGTTCAAAGGGTCATCTAATTCACACTTAGCTATCAGAAGCACATCTACAAAAGAACACTTAAGCCAAATAAGCTTTATGCACCCATTCTTAGGTTATATACTTTGGAGAGTATTAACTCTTATTTGGTGTTGATTTTATATATTGACAAAACCAAGACCTGTGTTTGACACCAACTAGCCTTGTGCCACTGAACTAGTCACTCTGACTCTCTGGGCTTCATTTCTTTCACCTGTAAAGTGAGGAGTTTGAGTTACAACACGGATTCATGAAAGCAGAGTTCACTGTCGGGCTGGCTACCCTATCCCATGAGGACTCTGCGAGGGGTCCAACCCAACAGAGTAGACCTGGTGGAGACTCCCAAAATTCTGCATTTTAGTAAGTTCCCATATGATTCGCATGGGTATCCCCTATGGAAATAATGGGCTAAATACAGCTAAAAAACCCCTACAACAGTATATATTGAATTCATTCAACCATGAGGTGAAAAAAGAAAAAGCATGCTGAATCAGATCAATATTCCATTCTGTGGGGATATCCAGTAGCCCCTCTAAGACTCTGACCTCAAAAAGTCATAGAACCTGGATAGAACGACGCATGTGAGGACCCTAGCAGCCAGGGTTTGGATTCCCGTTGCCCACTCTGTATGACTTTGGACATGTCTGTTAATCTCTCAAAATTTAGGGCTCCTTCTCCATAAAATGGGAATAATAAATCCTACTTTAGAGGGAGATGGTACAAGTTAATGAAAATATATACATATAAAGTACTTTCAAAATGGAGGCACTGTGGAGACCTAGGAGGACTACAGTTGAGCCTTATTCATTGTTCCAGGCTTTATAGCACTTAGCGCATGGGAGATGCTAAGAAAACAACGGTTTTAAGAAACACAATTTAATCCAACTACCTATGAGATGTTATTCATTCAATACATTTTTATTGAGAACGATGAGACTGTCAATGGTACGATCAGGCACTTTCTCCCCCTTGCCTGAGCTATCCCTCTGGATTTAAAGATGGTCATCCTCTCTGACCTAGAAGTCAGAGAACTCAGCTCATCTCATGTTTTTAAAATAGACACCCTAACCCAAGCTGGTCTGACAGATGCACAGATAAATGAACTTTATTAATTAGTACCCAGACCTTTTGAAAATTGATTTCTACTTTGATCCCAGCCTGTGCATTTCTGTCTCTGATAGCTAAATAGCAAATCATGTTATCTTATAATTAAGTGATAATCTTTATGACAGAGAAGATGACAGGACTATAAATGGCTTATGCAAGTGATTAAAGTAACTTCCTCCCTCTTCCCACCCAGCCCTGGAGATGTTCTCCAACTTCACAAAGCTATGAGTTGTTAATAAACTCTCTGTGACATCATGATGTGACCCTCATTCCTATTCAGCAAGATCACATATATACTAAGTCACTCTCTAGAAATCATACATGCTTTACTCTTTATGCTTAAATAAGTATACCCTAATAGCCTTGAGGAGCTACACAAATCCAGTAAAAATAACTTTGACTTTTCTATTCAAATTGTTCAGTTTTACAGATCTAGCTATATGTCTAGATCTGCCAACACACACACACACACACACACACACACACACACACACACACACACACAGGTTCAAAGTAAACTAAGGGTCACTGTTGATATAATATTGAGCATTTAATATACAATAAGAATAAATGGCTATAAGAAGGTAAGTTTTACTTCAATGAATAAAATGAATATTTATTGAGCATCTATTGGGTACTGGTTACTCTGGCAGGAGTTCAGGATATTATAATAAAAAAAAACACCATGTCTACCTTTAAGGCAGAGCAGGACCTAGTGCAAGGAGGGGAATAATAATTATTCTACAGCCAAGTGGTTACCATACTAATCGAGGATCAGGTGGAAAGAGTGCTGGGCTTGATTAGCAATGTCTGCCATTAGGGTTGACAGGAATAACACAGTCCATTCATGTATGCTTAATGAACACTACACAAATAAACAGATGCATGAATGCCATCTTTCTGATTGGACTAAAAGCTCCTTTGGGGCAAGTTTCATGGTTATTCGACCTCCATATCCCTCAAAACCTCTAACACAGTTCTTTGTACACAGTAGACATTCATTTTGCTGGGTCCCTGGATGGATCGCTTTAGTTAGCTCCACACAATATAATTCTGCTGCCATTTTGAACACTCAAAGATTTTAAACCTTCCCTTTCCAGTTACTCTATCCTCTTTTCCTCTCTTCCTTCTTTCTAAATACAAAACAAATTTGTTTCCAGATCCTCAGCTTCTGACAAGGAGAGTCTCCTTTGAACGGATTCAACAAATGTGTTACATACATATGTATATTTATGACCCTCTGCTACCCACATGTGGAAGGCTTTTTGAAGCCAACTTGTAAACTTTCCCAGACTACATATTCCTGTTCACATTCCCAGTCTCTTAATAAAGCACCATCTAATTCTTTTTCTTTCAACTAATATAATATGTATATAAAGGACTGGCAGATGCCCTAATTCTACCGTAAGTAGTAAATTTACTTTTATACTGGTTTCAACAATCACATTACAGTCCTCCTTCAGTATCCCCATGGAGGACTGGCTCCAGGACCCCACCATACACCAAAATCTGCAGACGTTCAAGTCCCTGTATAAAATGGTGCGGACAATGAATACAGCTGGCCGTCCGAATCTGCAAGTTCCACATCTGAGGATTCAACTGACCGCAGATGGAAATTTCCCAGATGTGATATCCTTGGATATGGAGAGCTGACTGTATGTTTACTGGAAAACTCTGCATATAAGTGGACCCGTGCAGTTCAAATCCCTGTTGTTCAAGAGTCAACTCTATTTTCCTAGTCAGTCTAAATCCATACCATTTTTCTCATCCTTGTTTCTTGATGTTTAAGACACTTCAGATGTGTAATCTAAAGTAATGTAATTATTTTTTATTATGTCTTATTCATCCTTGGTGCCTATTTTTCCCACCCCAAACTTTTCAACGTTTCTTTTGGTATCAAATTTAAATTAAGGATATACATAAGACCCTCTCAGATTACTATCCAGCCCATTCTTGAATTTTGGGTCTTAGAAACCTCTGCTATGTCTTTTATAAAATGTACTGAACTCAAAATGTTTATCTGGTTTATCTTCTTAATGATGCTTAGATATCCATTCAAAAGACATACCTCTTTTTACCCAGTCCACACTTTCTTTCTCTCTCTGTTTTTCTGTGTCTTCTGGGGTTTTGCTATTTCTCTCTGGGATTCTCTGTCTCTCCATACTTTGCTCTCTCTCACACACACATATTCAATATCCAAATTCAGTCTATGTATTTTTGTGATATGCCATTCCTCTGCTACATTTGTTAGTTCTTTTCTTCCCCATGGAATCAATTCTAAGGGAAAAGGTGAAACGGAACCCTGCAGAGCGATCACTGAAGCTTTAAAAAAATCCAAGTCTGGGACTGTCTCTAACCAGCTGCCATGTGATACTGTCTTTGGCTTTCCCATTTGTAAAGCTGGAGGGTAAAACAAGACCACGTCTAACTGTACCTGACGTGTGTCAGGCATCAAGCTAAGTGTTGTATGGGATTATCACCTAATGCTCACAACAACTTCACAAAATGGGCACCAGTGTTATCTCCATTCTATCACTAAGGAAAATGAGACTCAGAGAGTAAACTAGCTTTGCAAATGAAAAACCATGAGTCTGAGGCTGGAACTCAGGCAGCCTGAGTCTCAGGTTACATATTTTTTCTGTATCACATTCTCCTATCAATTGATCTCCTACATTTTTA
The DNA here is from genome assembly GCF_008692025.1 of Phocoena sinus. Lineage (NCBI taxonomy): Eukaryota > Metazoa > Chordata > Mammalia > Artiodactyla > Phocoenidae > Phocoena > Phocoena sinus. Next base: position 29,527,825 of record NC_045773.1, on the reverse strand, counting down.
TACAGTTTAAAAAATGAAAACATTCAACATGTGATTTTTTGTAAATGACAAAATCATACACGGAAATAACACCCAAATTGTTGAAAAGTTATTTCTTCTTCCAAGGACGCCAATAAACCCTACTGCAATCCAATAACTGTGTTCAGGTACACACACATACATGCAGCCAAGCCCGACCTAGATTTATAGGGCCCACAAGGTCTTACTTCTGCGGGAGTAGGTTCCTGCTCAACCTCTCTTGCCAGGGAGAGAAGAGAGATGGACATGCACTCCACCAACCCTAGGGTATTCATCAAGTACACACTCAATGAACATGAAATGAAGTAGAGTGGGGTGGAGTGGAGTAAAGGAGAAGAAAAGGGAAGGGGATGATGGACAGGAAGGAAAGAGGGAGGCAAGGAGGTAGCACAGGACAGAAGGAAACAGGAGGCTACTGAGGAAGGAAATACCCAGCTGAGAACAGAAGAATGGGAACCAGGAAAAATAAGGAAGTAGTCAGAGGCATTGTCAGAAAGACAAAAGGGCAGAGAAAACAGTGCCACAGGAGCCAAAAGGTAAAATACCTTCAGAAGAGATGGGTAGATTCCAAAGATGACAGCTACTGGTGATGTCTTTTCCTTGCCAGGAACACAGGCAAAGGAATGAATTCAGCACCTGGGGCTGTGTCCATAAAGGGCTGCATCCTCCAAATGCCTCCGGGGACCAGACAAATAGCATAAGTATAAGATCATAGGTGAGAGGATGCTTGAACATCAAGCAAAGCATCTATTTAAAGGGGGGAAACCATGCAGATCAAACAGGTAAGCCCAGATTCTGTCCCCACAGCCTGGAGCTAACAAATCAATTCAATTCAAATATTTGTGAAACATTTACAATGGGGTTTTATCAGAAACCTTTACTTGAATAGCTGCAAACTTCATCCTTTCCAAACCTCTTCCCTCATGACAGAAGGAAGAGCACAGACATTTCAACATTTGCGAAGAGGAGGCAAGGTTTTATATGAAGTAACCCAACTTGGATTTCTTGGTACCGGGAAAGGAAAACCGACCACCCCACACCTGCCAGAGCTTCCTATCTTGGGTGTTGGCAGTGGGCAGGGGTCTCCAAGGCAGGAGCCTACACAGCCCCAAAAGACGTGGCAGAGATACCAAGCCCTTGGCTACGGTGACTTCTCTGAAGTTAAGTTGTTCATTTTCTCACTTGCTAATGTTGGAACTCTTTAGAGTTTTCCAGGGGAAGGATTTGGGAGCGAAGCAGTATCTGTTTCCTGCATTTTCTTATTATTGATAGAGTGGCTCAAAAATCTAAATCCATCCAAGCTGGCCTCCAGCCCCACCCGACACTCTGCTCTCGTAGCGCCCTGTACTCTTCTCACAAAACTTTTCATCATTCATAGTACTATATATTTATTGGTCTGGTTCATTGTCCTTTTCCTCTACTAAGCTCAGACTCCACGAGGTCAAGGACAGAGATTGCTCTAGATTTGCTCATCACTGAGCCTCCGGTATCTGGCACAAGTCAAGGTGGGATATATATTTTCTTTGTTGGTGGTTTGCCTGGCAAACAGCAGGAGTCCAACAAACGTCACCTCTTGCTGCTACCTGTGTTGTTACATCAGCACATGTCCAACAGTGCCAGGCAGGAGGAGGACAGAGAGGGAAGCAACTGGAGAGCTCGAGGTCAAGGTTTTTTCTGGAGCCGCCACGTCTCACATTTCCTGACTGAGGATGAACTTCCTCTTTTTTTCTAACCCAAACCTGCCCACGACGCTGCTTCATTAAGGCCGAGGCATTATCAAGGTCTATCCTTACAGAGGGTTTGGTTTCAGGGTACCCTCACACAACCCCAACGCCAGACAAGTGCAGAAATTACGTTCCTGTCCCGTCTAACTCACACATTACCTTGAACGCTTATTACCAGTGGCTGTAACAGTTGTGCCGGCCCATGAGATGAGTTAGGAGCTGATATCCAGCTGGGCCCCTCTTATCAGGCCATGCACCTTAGTGCGGGGCTGTGTCTCCCCAGAGAAGGGTGTGCATGTTCTTTTTGCACAAATATGCTCTATGGGCTAGTAACAGTATTGATTTAAAAAAAACAACAAAAAAGGGCAAAACTCAATAGCAAGAGGCAAATGAAACCCAGTGACTTGATTAAGATGTATCATATCACTTCTAGTTTAATATGTCATCTGTTCTAATTAGAAAAAATATTCACTAGGAACTTTTTTTTTTTTTTTAATACGGTATCCTGGGACTTCCCTGGTGGCGCAGTGGTTAAGAATCCGCCCGAAATAGAAATTGTATTTCAAACAATTTTCTATTTCAAAATACACAGGTAGTGAGAGCTAACAAATTATTACATTTTCATTAAATGCACAGAAACAACAAAGACAATTAAGAAAACACCGAAACAGCTTTTCCCAAATGGTACTCTGACTCCCCAGGGCAGAATGGTTTCCTTTTAAAGAATTCCCACCTGATGGCACAGCCACCTGGTACGGGTAATTAATGACATTTTAACAACTGAACTTACCTCTCATTTCCTTTCACAATGGAAAGTGAAGGTAATGGGGGGCAGGAGTCCCCTTGGAACGCAAAAGGCATTTTTATAAGAGCTTCTAAAATCCCATCTCAGTGAGACAGATGTATTTTCATGCTTAAAGTGTGAGTTAGACTGAAAAAACACCTTACGTCTGTGACTCCCAGTCTGGAAGGGATATGATTAAGTAGGTAGCTGTCAATCACTCTTGTCTCAGCAATCCTTTGACTGAGATGTGGGCTGATATCATGATTTAAATGGAGCTAAACCAGGGCACCAATACTAACGGAGTTGAAGCTAGGAGTGGGTCAAAGGAGTACCAGGTAAAAACCTAAATATTATCTCTGTCAGGCACTGTCTCCTTGTAGTTGAAAATACCTGAAACTTCTTCAGGAAACCTGAGGACTTTGGATCTATAATTAAAGGAAAGAAGGTGGAAACTAGAGTCACAAAGTCAATTTCAATGCAGACAAGCTACACTGAGTCAACATCTTCACCTGTAAAATGGAGACAGGAATATCTACGTAATGAGCATACCGTCAAGATAAAGTGACGTAATGTACACAAATATCTTAACACTTGTCTGTACGTGAGAGACCCTGATTAATATCAATGGAAATAAATATTTCCTGTTTATCCTATCTTTTGGACCACTGACTTAGTCAAACATTTTCTTAACCATCACCTCCACCTTGGTATGAATTCCACGTGTGTGCAGTACTTTCCTACTGTGTACCTCCATGCTCCTAACAACTTTGTGAGGCAGCAATGATTCTACCCATTTTAAAGATAAGAAGACTGAAACTCGGTTCATATTCTTAGTGGCTTAGATCAAAGGTCTTTCACTGTAAAACCAAGTTCTCTGCTTAATTATTCCACAGTGGGACAGAGGTTTGGGCTCTATGAAAATTTCACTCTTCCACTGATGAAAAGGAACTCAAAAGTTACATTTATCCAATCCAGAGTCCTGCACCATGAAGAGTGATTGCTGTTAAGTATCTGAACACAACATGTGAACCACATAAGTGAGTGACCAGAGGCCAAAGAAAGAGAATCTGGCATTATGTGGTCATGGCTGAGAAAGGGCGAGCTACATGGAATCCAAGAAACAAAACAAAACCAAAAAAAAAGAAGCAAAAAAAGACACCTTCTCTCCTCCTCTAAGAAGATGAGGGAAAACATTTTTCTTGATTTCAACAGTATTTCTTGTAGAGAGAAATTTTCTCATCTAATGGACAAACCAGCAAGTTCAAACTAGCTAACAGCAACCCTTTGCCCCAAGGTGCCTTTCACTGACTAACTTTCCTACACGCCTTTCCTCAGTGCATTCTTGTGAAAAACTTTAAGAGTCAGGCTTGGCAATCTCCAAGTTTTGGATAGAGACTGAGGCTCAGAGGAGGTGAGTGGTTTTATCTGTCAGAGTTGAGCTGCTCAAAACAGAGATAAAACAAGGTGATGGATTACATCAAAGTCTCTGGGAAGACATCCAGAATGACTAATGAGCAGTGCTGCTACTTCTGCGACCATTAGGAAGATGGACAATCAGGAAGCCACTGACAGAACCACTGACGTCAGAAATATATCGCCAGTATCGTGAACAGGGTTCAGAAAGCTGCTGTCATCAACACGTCTGGATTTATAAGAAAACCATATCGGCAAAGAAATAGATGCCCCATGCTTTGCTTTTCAATGACCCCGAAGTTAGAGACTGGATGCCGAAAACACTGCTGCCAAAAAACCCAATGCTTCCCCCAATGTTCCAGTCAGCAGAAACTGGAGAACAGAAGGAGATGGCCTCATCGTACAACTCAATATCAAAAAAAACCAAATAACCCAATTCAAAAAAGAAAAAGGCAAAGAACCTGAATAGACAGTTTTCCAGAGAAGACATACAAATGGCCAACAGGTACATGAAGAGGTGCTCAATGTCACTAATAATCAACAAAATGTAATCAAAACCACAGAGACATATCACCCCACACCTAACATATACACACTACTGTTTATAAAATAGATAACCAACAAGGACCTACTGCATAGCCCAGGGAGCTATACTCAATACTTTGTAATAACCTATAAAGGAAAAGAATCTGAAAAATATATAATTTATGTGTAACTGAATCACTCTGCTGTATACCTGAAACGAACACAATATCATAAATCAACTATACTTCAATAAAAACAAAAACACACAGAAAAAAGCATGAAAATGGAAAAACAAAACAAAAAGACAAGAGATAAATGCTCACAAAGATGTGGAGAAAAGTTTGTACACTGTGATTGGGAATGTAAACTGGTGTAACACTATGGAAAACAGTATGGAGTTTCCTCGAGAAATGAAGAATAGAAGTACCATATGATCCAGCAATCCTACTTCTGGATATTTATCTCAGGGAAACAAAATCACTATCTCAAATAGCTATGCGTACTCCCATAATCACTGCAGCTTTATTCCCAATACCCAAGGTATGCAAACAACCTAAGTGTCTGAACAGATGAATGAATCAAGGAAATGTGGTATACATACGCAACAGAGTATCACTAAACTTTAAAAAAGAAAAAAATGGATCAACCTGCAGAGATTACACTAAGTGAAATCAGACAGAGAAAGACAAGTACTGCATGGTTCCACTTATATGTGGAATCTTAAAAAAAAAAAAAAAAAATGCTAAACTCCTAGAAACAGAATACAAAAGTAGTTGCCAGGGACTGGGGTGTGAGAAGGAAGAGGGAGAGGTTTAAAATAGTACAAACTTTCAATTACAAATGAATAAGTTCTGAGGCTCTACTACGTAACATGGTGCTTATAGTTAAAGACAACTATAGTTGTATAATTCAAATTTTTTGAGAAAGTAGAACTTAAATGTTCCCCACCCCCATTCTGCAAAAAAAAGAGGCCTCAGACTCAATTCTGCCTTTGAAAACACTAGCAAATTTTTCTAGCTGGCAAAAAAGGGATCATATTCAGAACCTTGTCTGGAAGGGAGACTGGGGAATGTAGCCATTGGCTTTCCTGTTTTTCAGTAAAGGAAGGCACAAGGCAAGGAGGTTAGAAAGGCTCCTTGGAGGCCAATCACCATACCTACTCCAGCAAGCATGACATCCAATAGGCAGCTCAGAATGAAAGGTTATGAGAACCAAAAACCAGGCAAAACCAAGTGTATGGCTAAATGCATGGAGACATGGCAGACAGTGGATTCACTGGAGAGCTAAAAAGATTTAGAACAACTAAAGCGAGGGTCCACTTGGGAACACGGCAAGGGATCAAGCAGGAGAGGCATAAAAGGGGCCAGAGGATGAAGAGTCGATCACCTCAGCTAACCAGCATCCTTAGCCTAAGGTAGACATCCCTCCTGAGCTTCCAAGAAGCCTTGAACAATCCTCAGCTGCTGCAATTATCACATGGAGTTGCAGCTACTCGTTTTCTTGTCTTCTGTACTGATGCCCTTAAGAACGAGGGCGGGAGGTCAAGGGCAGGGAGGAACTATGTCAAATATCTCCAGAACACAGCATAGTTCTTGGCATGTAACAAATGCTCAGTAAATATTTGTTGTAGAGAATTACATCCTAGCTAAAGTTCTTTCCAGAATGCACATCCAATTGATTAAAATATAATCAATCATCCACTTAGAAAAAATATTCCCCCTACCTTAAATACCTTTCAATATAAAAAAAAATTGGTTGATTGCAGATTATAGATCGGTAACACAATTCAAAATACATCCCTATAGTTTATTTTTGTGCATTTAGTAGTAGACAACTGTTTTTTTTAACTGAGCAACCATTCCCGCATTCTGGTAATAGCACTTCTATTTTCCTATAGGGAAGCCCAGCTACTTCCCTCACAGGAAGGAATTCATGTGAGGGGCTTGACCTCAGCTCTGGGGTTTCAGGTAGGCGCATGATCTGGATGGACCGATGAGGGTTCTCTGTGGGATTCTAGCAATGAGTTCGTGAGTAAAGATTCTTTTTTTCTGCTGAGGTTGCTGCTGCTGGTAAGATGACAGCCTCAGGCTGCCCACGGCCACTACAAGAAACAAGGTATCCAACCAAGAAAGTAGCCAACATAACAGAATCAGAGCTCCAAAATGGAGAGATAAAGATTCTTAACAAAATCAAATTAGCTACCTGGATCTAGGGTGCCAAGCTACCACTGATCAATACATTTCTTTTACGGGGTAAAGAAGTCATATATGGTTGCTGTCTTGTGCCACCAAAAGGAACTCACAGTTTTTCATTTACCATACTTATACTATTAGTTGAAGAAATGGCAATTACTAAAAGGAGTTGAAGACTGGAACCCAGTTTTGGGGACATCAATCTGTCAGTGACCTACCAAGCGGTCATTCCAAGGGGAGACAACTGGGAGACACACAATCATCACTTGGCCCTTCTTAAGAGAATTCAGGAAATACCACAAGAAGCCCTTTACTTGTCTCTATGCACAGATAATTGATTAACAGAAAAACGATCATTACTAAAATGGCTTCGGAGACTTTCAGGGTTGTGAAATTACAAATGATGTGAGGAAAAAGTGATTACTTCAAGTTTCTCTGAAAGATGTTACTTGTATAGTAATTAATGAATTGAAACAGCATGATGCCCACTAAAAAAAATCACTGCAGACTTTCCAAATAATTTAGCCAAATGTGATACTAAAAGATCAAAGCAAGAAAGCCTCATCGCTAAAATTATATAAATACAAAATCAGCCAGTAAACACATGAAGAGCCGCTCTCATCTAAAATGGCCTTTGCTTGTCATTCAAACTCATATAAAATTCCTAAAATCTGTCAGTGTAGTAGTTTCTAAGTGATATGTCAACAAATATATTCACTGAGAATACTTATTCTGCCTAGAGCCAATGTTTTTATAAAAACATCCTAAAGAGTCAACTGTTAAGTCAATAAAACGAATGTTTTGAGCAGGTGTTTGGAATTGTGCTGATTTATCCATATTTTCCAGTTTAATTTCCACATTTACCACCAAACTTCTGCAAGAAAACAAAAAATGTACCTGGAAGTATTATGCTCATCATAAATATGAGGACAGTTGTGCTAAATATATCTGTACTGGTAAGGGGGATTCATAAATCATTTTCGTTTGCTTAAATCCTTAACGTTTTCTGTTTAACCCGTAGCGATTGGAATGCCAAGTGTCACACAGTTTAAAAGGCGTTTTTTAAGCCATTAGCAGCTGACATTTTAATTAGGTATATTTACAAGAGACACAAGAAAAAAAAATAGAAGACGAACAAGGAATAAAACCTGACTCAAGGACTCATGAAAGAAGAAAAGAATTACTTTCCATTCCTTTTATCCTTTTCTTTTAGCACAACATTCTGAAGCAGTGTAACAGTGGTCAAGAATGTGAGATCTAAAGCCAGCCTTCACCAGCTCAAATCATAGCTGTGGCATTTACCACCTGCCAGACCCTGAAAAAGTTACATAAACTGTATTTGTTTCCAAAGGGATAATGCCAGCACATACCGCATAAGGTTGTTGTGGGAATGGATTTTAGCACTGCTCAAAAAAACATTCTGTATAGGGCCAGAAGAGGAAAGAAGTGTTCAACAAATGCTAGCTATTACTATATTATTTGTAACCTCGCCTACTAGGTAAACGATGAATAGTGGCAGGGAATTGTTGTTTCAGATTTTATTTATATAGTTATATTTCTTCTTGCACAAAATGATGCAAGACATTTAAAAAAAACAAAATACGAGAGGACCACAAAATAGCCCAATGTAAGAATCAAGGTTGGGACTTCCCTGGTGGCGCAGCAGTTAAGAATCTGCCTGCCAATGCAGGGGACACGGGTTCGAGCCCTGGTCCGGGAAGATCCCACATGCCACGGAGCAACTAAGCCCGTGTACCACAACTACTGAGCCGGCGCTCTGGAGCCTGTGAGCCACAACTACTGAGCCCGCGAGCCACAACTACTGAAGCCTGTGCATCCTAAAGCCTGCACACCTAGAGCCCGTGCTCCACAACAAGAGAGAGACCACCACAATGAGAAGCCCACCGTACCGCAACGAAGAGTAGCCCTGGCGCTTCCGCAACTAGCGTGCAGCAACAAAGACCCAACACAGCCATAAGTAAATAAATAAGTTTTAAAAGAAATCCTTTAAAAAAGAAAAAAAGAATCAAGGTTAAATAAACAAGTAGAACAAAGGTTATAGGCAAAAATAGAGGTAGGAATGAGACAAAGGGTAAGAATCATAGAGCCATGGCTGGTGTAATCAACTACAAATTTGTCTTAAGCTTGTCTGGCATCCAACATGTGAGATAATAGAAAAAAATATATATATATATAGTTCACATACTCACAATATTCATATAGATTCATATCAATATTCTTATAGATCGATACAGATACATATCCGCCTTGGATTTCTGGCACGGAGCTCCTAAAGCCCTTGTAATTTCGTAACTGATAAGAGCAGTAGAAGCGTCTTTTGTTTGGTTCTTTGTCCTGACACAGGGCTTCTGAAATGCATGGAATTTCCTGGGGGACAGGAGTGTCGTTTGTTCTAATGGGGTGACTATGGGTGGGCGCCTGGATGACTGCTGGTCGCCAGAAAGACCAAGCCATGATTAGAAGCTTAGTATTTTTACTGCCTGCTCCCAGCCCCTTGTCTTGAGAAGGGGACAAACGCTGAAAATGGGAGTTAACGATTGATCACGCCTCCCGGAGGAGGCCTCCAGAAAAACCTCCATAGAACGAGGTCTGGAGAGTTTCCAGGTTGGCAAACATCCATGTACCTGGACGGTGATGCACCCCCGACTCCACAGAAGCAAAAAGTTCCTGCACTTGGGAGTCTCCCAGACCTTGCCCTATGTTACCTCTCATGTAGCTGTTTCATCTGTATCCTTTACCATATCCTTTAACAAACCGGTAAATAAAAGTAAGTGGTCCCCTGAGCTCTGTGAGCCACTCTAGCAAATTAATGGAATCCAAAGTGGGAGGAGGTCATGGGAACCTCTGGTTTTTGCCAAGTCAGGAAGAAATTGTGGGTAACCTGGGGACCTACTACTTGAGATTGGCATGTGAAGCGGGAGGGGGCAGTCTTTCGGGACTGAGCCTGTAACCTGTGGGATCCAACGCTATCTCCAGGTAGACAGCGTCAGAATTGAGTTAAATTGTAGGACCACTCAGCTCGTGTCGCAGAGGATTGCTTGGTGGGGAAAATCTCCACACATCTTGGTGACCAGAAGTGTTGGAAGTAAAGTGCTGTGAGTGTGATACTAGAGCGAGGAGTAAAGCAGAGACAAAGGAAGGAGGACTGGGTTTTTCTAACTTACAACACAAGAAAGAAAACTGGGTCTGCAACACAACTTTCAGGACCCATGAACTTAAAATACACTAAATATCCAGGAAGAATGTACTGATTTTGTGAGAAACAGTGAACATACAGACCTAATGCCAACAAATGTAAGGTATCTCTGGGGGGCACATAATTAATAACCATGGTAATAACACGGTTAGCCTCAATTCTTTACCCGTCTCTGCATCCATATCGGTACCACCACCTCTGGGTCCACATGTAGTCCCTGAACTTTGACTTTGAACTTGGTTCTAAGATTTTCTTTGGCCTTAACATATGGGTGGAAACTGTAGTATGTACTGACTGATTTCCAGTTCTTGGCCTTAAACGCTCTCAAGTATTTCTGCCTGCCCTAATGTATCTCTGCCAAAGCATGAGACATAAATGACAGGGCTAGTCTGGTTGCTAGTCTACGGAAGATGAAAGACAGGAAGCAGAATCAGATCACGCAGTGTGAAGAAGAGTCACCACTGTGCTGAACCCAGCCTATATAAGCCAAACCACAGATAATTCACAAAGACAAAAGGAATAACAAATGATGGTTGTTTTACATCTCTGAGTTTTGGGGTGATTTGTTAGGCAGCAATGGCAAACTGAAAGAATAACCAAATAATGACAGTTCTTTAGGCAGCGTACGCATTGGCAACTATAAGCCAAAGATATGTATTCTGAATGGATTACCACGCCCAGATAAAAAGCAACATAAAGCATATCGGCACACATCCTCATAGCTCCAATTTATAAATGGACGACCCTCACTATTATGATTTCTGACACCCATAATAATTAACATAAATAAAATAAAATTTCTGTTTATTGCTCACCATACTAAATGAAAGTGCCCAGATAGCCACCAAAACTGAACGATAGGTTTGAGATAATTAGTCTCTAAATTCATAAGCAAAATTCACTGGAGGGCGGGATGTGACGGGGGAGTAGGTTATATGTTTAAGAGATAGGCCAACAGCTTCCAAAGCAGCACAGGGCATGACACGTGGCCCCTGTGCCTGGCGCTCAGGAGAGATGCCATGTATATGAAGATGTGGGACAGAAAATCTAAATCTCCAAATACATGCCTATTCAAGAGTCACAAGGACCTATGTTCCAAACAGTTGCGTAGATCCAAGATGAGGCGGTGTGTCACATGGCAGCTTTATCCAGAGTGCACAGAATAAATGGAGCAGTAGGGGTTTATTTAGTTAACCATAGCTTATGGTTCTCATGAGCAAGGCTGGTAACTATATAATAACAATAAAAATAGCTAACACCTATTCATCAGTATGGACGTGCAAGAAAATGTGCTAAAAGCACGAGGCAGGAATTATTCCATTCAATTCACGTAACATTCATAATAACCCAGGAAGATGGGTATCTTTTACCCCCTTCTTCAACCCATTTGCCCTTTGCTTTCACAGTTTTTACAGACAGGTACCCTGAAGTGACTTACGGTTACACAGACACTCCTTGTCTAAGAGGAGATAGCAGGCAAAATTCGGATAGATATATTTGATTACCATTTGCTTTACGTAAGTCTTGAACGTTATCTGGGTTGACTGACATTTTAATTTTTTTCTTAAACATAAAGCTTCCCTAATTTCAACTGGTCTGTAAAAATATTTTGCCAAACGGAAAGCACTTTGTAAATGGAAAGAAGTGTGATACACTGTGAACATTGTCCAACTGGTTTAGAGAGAAAACCTCAATTCCAATGATATTATTTTAGAATATCCCACTGATCCAGGTTGTCTCAAAGAATTGTGGCCCAATTGCCCAACATTATCCTTTAATTAACTCTGATACATAGGGAATCCTATTCCTATGCTCTCATTGTCAGATGGACAACCTACAATGTTTTCCTCCCCTGAATTACCTTCTACTGAAAATAATCCACAAACTTCAGCGCTATAGGAAACTGCACTGTTGAACATGTAAGGTTTTTTTTGTCTAATTTAAAATTTGTTTCTTCTTTTGGCAATTAAACAGATGACAGATTCTGCACCCATATTGTATGTAAATTATGTACAAGTTTCACCGCTTGGGCTTGCATAGTATCTAATGATTTTCAAACAATGGCATGTGGGACACATGATAATAACCAGCCATAAATCATTAGAAATTAAATTCAAACCCAGTGAACACTGGATATAAGCATTTCTTATGCATTTTGCTTCAAATTTAACTCAGATGACTAAAAGCAGAACTGTGGGACTATTTAAAGGAACTGAATCCCTGAAAATCATGCAGTTTTTTGAGATGTGCATTCTGTTCCACAAAATTCACCAATTATCAGAAACTGAAGCAAACTTAGAATTCGCACATGCAAAGTGATAAAAGAGATGGGCCTATGTGACATAGTAGTTTGATTCAACCGATTATTACTGGCCCAACGTGCAACTTCTTAACCACACTCATCCTGGTCAAATTTATTTCAGAAACGAAATAATAGTCACTGTTATCTCAGAAGTCCCTGTTGCCCAGGTATTTCCCTAAAAGGTTATTAACCTCACACTGTAACCACTGATTCACAAAGCAAAATTCTTTGTTCCTTCCCTTTGCTGTTTAAAGGCTCCCCAAAGACAGTGAATCTATCAGATTCTTACAGTTAGCCATCAAAACGTTCTAGAAATTTTGTAGTACTTCCTTCAGATATTTTGTAAACCCAACAGAAGTACGCAGTTTTTTGTTCTGTTTTGTTTTTTTAAGTGTGCAACTTTTTAACCAATAGCTGTATTGGTTCCCTCATTTTACCTTCTACATAAAAATAAAAGAAAGATGTTTATCATAACAGAAAAATAAATAACAATAATTTGGCCAAGCCATAACTTGGGTGGCTACATAGTATATGTGAGGGTAAATCAACTCAAACTAATTTAAGTAAAATAAAGACGGGCTGGGGAGATAGGGAGCTAATTAGTTCATATGACAAGAGGTCATGTGATTTTATTTATTTTTTTTTTTATTTATTTATTTTTTTTTAAATTGTTTATTTATTTATTTTTGGCTGTGTTGGGTCTTCATTTCCATGCGTGGGCTTTCTCTGGTTGTGGCAAGCGGGGCCCACTCTTCATTGCGGTGCGCTGGCCTCTCACTATCGCGGCCTCTCTTGTTGCGGAGCACAGGCTCCAGACGCGCAGGCTCAGTTAATTGTGGCTCATGGGCCCAGTTGCTCCGCAGCATGTGGGATCTTCCCAGACCAGGGCTCGAACCCATGTCCCCTGCATTGGCAGGTGGATTCTGAACCACTGCGCCACCAAGGAAGCCCCATGTGATTTTATTTAAGGTGGGCCCAGGCAGTGGTGGTTGGGAAATGTTTAACAATATATTCTTTCTTTTCTTTTCCTTCCTTCATTACTTTCTCTCTCTCTCTCTTTGTTTCTTAACACAGGGGAGCTGATTTGTGGCATCTGCCAATTTCAAGCTACCACCATGTCATCAACCAGCTCACAAAACTCCTGAAAATTTAACAGAAGGTCCTTGTGGGCTGCTATGAGCTAGCTCCAGTACACCACTATCCAGGTACTCAGATGGTATCATAACTATCCCCATGTCCCCACCTCCCCCCTCCCCTTTCTGCTTTGCTCCATCTGATTTCATTCTCAGGTTCATTACATGGTGGCAAAGATGACAGCAGGGGAATGTGGTCAGAAGGGCTCTCAGTAACTTGGCTTCCCGACCTAAGTGTCCGTCGACAGATGAATGGATAAAGAAGATGTGGCACATATATACAATGGAATATTACTCAGCCATAAAAAGAAACAAAATTGAGTTATTTGTAGTGAGGTGGATGGATCTAGAGTCTGTCATACAGCGTGAAGTAAGTCAGAAAGAGAAAAACAAATACCATCTGCTAACACATGCATATGGAATCTAAAAAAAAATGGTTCTGAAGAACCTAGGGGCAGGACAGGAATAAAGACGCTGACGTAGAGAATGGACTTGAGGTCACAGGGAAGGGGAAGGGTAAGCTGGGATGAAGTGAGAGAGTGGCATGGACATATATACACTACCAAATGTAAAACAGATAGCTAATGAGAAGCAGCCGCATAGCACAGGGAGATCAGCTCAGAGCCTTGTGACCACCTAGAGGGGTGGGATAGGGAGGGTGGGAGGGAGGGAGACACAAGAGGGAAGAGATATGGGGATATATGTGTATGCATAGCTGATTCACTTTGTTATACAGCAGAAACTAACACACCATTGTAAAGCAATTATACTCCAATAAAGATGTTAAATAAATAACTTGGCTTCTGATCTGCCCTCTTAGAACCAAACACTATGGCCAAGGAATAAAATATTCTGATCACCCAGTTTTAGAGCTAAAGAGAATGGGGAAAGCTACCTTCAAATCATTTGTATTAAGCAGAATTCATCTGAAATGAGAAAAGATTAGTACTAAGAAACTCTGTGCAGACGACTATCGTGAGGACCATCTAAGTTTCAACAGGTCTAAGATTAAATCTACAGCAACATTTATTCCATTTCTGGGTATGTAAAACAGAATTCTCTACCGTGTGCCCACTTTTGATGGAAATTTGGGGTAAGAGCTTAAGATCCAAGAAAACGAGATGGGTCTTGAAGAAAAATATGCTTTTGCAACATAAAGAAGCTGTCTTCAGTCACAGATTCAAAATGTGAAGATACACAACTGCTGCATAAATTGATTAACGGAAGTGCTAATCCCATAAATTGTACACCTCTATTTGGACACACAATCTTTTATTTTTCTTTCAAATGAGGAAGGAAAAATAAAGGAGCAGACCTGGTAATATTGCTTGCAACTAAATTGGATTTTCCACCAGAGAAAGCTGTTTAGAAAAAGCTATTCGAGAAAGCAGAATAGTACTCACAAAAAGGTATTAATGAGCCCAACCAGGAGGTAAAAGTCTCCAACAAAACAAACAAATGTTTGCAAAACCTCTTTCAGGACTGGAAGCTAAAGGAATGATTTGAAGTCTCTATCTTTGTAGAAACAATCTCACCAGCCAGCCAAGTAAAGCGGGTTGAATTTTACGAATAAAAACTCTTAACTTATAACTACAAGTCTCACCAATGATTCAAGAGACAAGACCTCAGCAGCTCTGGGCTTAGAAGGAAACTAATATATCCTGCTCTCAAACTGTGAGGCACTGGGGCTTCCCCGGTGGCACGGTGGTTGAGAGTCCGCCTGCCGATGTAGGGGACACGGGTTCGTGCCCCGGTCTGGGAAGATCCCATATGCCGCGGAGCGGCTGGGCCCGTGAGCCACGGCCGCTGAGCCTGCACGTAGAGGTTAAGTCAAATCCAAGACAAGAAGGATCACGTGAAGCCTGTGGCTTTCTCCTGGATAGCTCTTTTACTGCTCGTCCACAGAGTTTCATTTTGTTTGAAATCTTCTTTATTTATTCTTGTTTATTTATTAACAACAGAGCAAGAGCAACAAAAAGATAGCAGGAAAACAACAAAGAAAACTTGAGCTTTTTCCCCGAGAACAGAGGCGTAGACTTAGGCCACCTTTCCACCGTTTGTCTGTACCACGAAATCAAGTCAGCTACCAGGATATGCCTGCTATAGCTTAACGTGCCACGGGAAGGATGTAGCAATTGCGAAACGACATCCGGAATGCTCATTATTAGTTAAACAAATCCAGGTCCATTTATTAATTTTTTCAAGTCTATCACTATGGTGCCGGAGTGCTTAGCCAGCCCACTATTAGGAGGGTGGAAAAGAGGGCTGGAAGGCTCTGAGTAACTCAACTGTCACCAAGTGTTTTCACTGATAAAGAGGCTTCCCTGTAGGAATTTAATACTAAAACTATTCCTTGTATGTGGTGTGCCAGATTAACAGACGCAGCAAAAGGGACACATGGTACTCGCTGTGACTAAGAGGAGGACCTTAAGCTAGTAACATGTCACTGCCAGTGACGAGATAGTCATGTGACAAGCCATAAAATAAACTTCTACCTTCAGTTACAATGGCACCCTAGAAAAATGCTAAATGCCGGTTCTCTCGTCAATATACTATTATATTACTATGTGTATTAATAAACCCAAGGTCCCGTACTGTGCATGCTATATGGATAAATACATGGCATACAGGAAAAGTATGTTAAATGTAATAATAGCTTCAACAGATCAGCGATGAGGCAATTGCTTCAAGATAGGAAAAAATAAACATTTCCTAGCATTACCGAGTGAGAAATAGATATGGTATGTGGGACAGATGAGGGGAAGCTGCAGCGTATTTTATTTTTATCCTCTTAAAGTACACTTGGCCTTTCTGTTAGAATTTCACCTTTGGACCATTTGCTAATACCGTATATAGTCACAGTAGCATCTTTTACTTAAAACCACAAATATTAGGTGGAGAAATGTGTTCAGGGAGATTTACCAGACTGCTTACATGGGCAAAGTAATCAGACTTGGCATCTGAACTGACAGGTCATACTACGCTGGCTCTAAAGAACACATACCTGTCAGGGTCCCCAGCAGGAAAAGATAACTGAAATCAAGGGTTACCTTTTGCAGAATTAAGACCTTATGATTGTTTTAGAGCCTGAGTTTAGAGCCCATGCTCAGAAGAGGAAGATGGGCTATTTAAGTATATTTTCATTTATTCTTGGGTATGGACTGTTTGAATAAAGGTAGAATTTCTCACTTAAGAATAAATTTAACCTTAACAAAGCATAAACATGACCCTAATCTTCACTCTGCCACCTCCTGTTCCCTGTTGCATTCATTAGCTACTGTTTTTTGACCTTGGACATGTAACAGTAATCCCTAGGGTGAGCTCTCTTCTACCACCTAGAAAAGGTTCCTTCCACTGTGGAAATGTTTTTATTGTAGTTGTTGACATATGGGGTAAAATATTCCCTTCCGACACAAAAACCTTTTTCAAAACTAGCTCCTTCAAACAACTCACCTAGTAGGATCTTAAAGGTCTGAAACCACTGCTGTGAGAATTAGAATACACATAAGTTGCTGTTTCTTCAGCATTTCTCCGTTCATTTTATGGCATCTATGTAATAGGATTTAGAAAGGAGAGCTATGAAAACAGGTTCCATCGATGTCAACTTCCAAGAGGGAATTCTGTATGTGGATCACAATAAACCACTGGAAAGAGAGGATTATTGAATATACTCTTCAACATGCTTCTTCGGGATCAACATTGATGGGCTCTGTTGAAAACAAAATGCATTTCTTCTACTGCGCTGTTTGGAGAACTATCTATCTCTAAGTTTCATTCCCTTTGTCCCCTGTAAGGACAAAGCAAATAAAAAGGACTTGTGGTATTTCAAGCAAAATACCTCTCCCACACTAACTAGGGGTCCAGAGCTGCGTGGTCTCTGGAGGATAGCTCAGAGGGGGCAGGCAGCCTGAGGATGCTACAGTGCTATCGCTGTATCACGGTGGTGAACATCTCTTGTTCCCCAGAGTCCCTTCCCCCTTCCTCCAGCAACATGCCTGGCATCAACTGGGGACTCAATCCTACTCAAAGTCTGTAAGTAGGGTTCCATCCTTAGGGATAAAGAATGTGTCTGATATGCCAATAGGGCATATCACAGTCCCCTGGCTGCAGGCATTTGTAGAGAGGTAGACACATGATCCAGTCCATTCCAACCCCAGTGACTCTAAGAAAGTCTATAGGATCTATCATAAAAGAAGTATATTATTTTCTGTTGGAACTTCTGCAGCCATAATGGCACCACTGGTTAGTCCAGACAACGTTTGAAGGCCTTCAAGCATTTAGTGGGGCTTTAGGAATACAACACTGTAATTTCTCTTCAGGGATAAAATATATTGAAGTCAATCTCTGTTGCGCCTACCCTAACTAGAATATGGCAATGTTTCAAACCATTAGGATGAAACCCAGAAATCTCTACCTTGGCATTTCATCTGGCTTTGGTCATTCTCTCATACAAATATAATGCTTAACTTAATAATAATAATAAATCGGCATGAACTAATATTTACTTTGCAATGGACTTACAGACTTTCTATAGGCCATAATAGGATAATATGGCAATATTGTATTTTGTCAGGTATAAAGTTGGATGAATGTGTACTGGCATCTTTTCAATGTTTTAGCGGGAATATAATGTATCTAAAGAACTCTGATGCAACAGATTGGACATGAGAGTCATCACAGCTTTGTACTTCTGTCCATCCCCCACATATTTAGTCAGATTTAAGAATAGTATGGTCCTAGTAGCCAAAATTTAGGTTCTAAAGTCAGCATATAAACTATATAATTGTGTAATAGGACTTGATCAATATTAGTTCACATTCCTGGATTATATAATATGGTACAATATCCTCAAAATACATCAAGATTCTGATCACTCCTCACCATCTCCACCAGTAACATTACATCCAAGCTACCATCACCTCTTTTCTGAATTATTCCCAAAGCCTCTAGCCAGCCAGTCTCTCTCCTTCCAAACTTATTTCCATAATCTGTTCTCCACAGAACACCATAAAATTCTTTTTACAATACAAATCAGATCACACCGCTGCTTAACACTCCCCACTGTCTTCCCATTGCAAACTCCTTATCAGAGCCTACAAGGTCCTCTTGACTTCATTTGGCCAGGCCTACGCATCCAACCTCAATTCCTACCAGTCTCACGAGGCTCCAGCTCCACTGGCTTTCTTCCTGTTCCTTCAATATCCCAAGCTTTCACACCTGGAGGCCTTTGTACTACCACCTAGAACACTTTTCCCCTTGATCTTTCCAAGGCCTCCCCCTTTGCTGCATTCACTTCAAATATCATATCTTCAAAAACTCATCCCTGGACACTCTATCAAAACCATCATCCCTTCCCAACACTCACTATCCCCTTGTTTTATTTCCTTCATAGGCCACATCACTATCGGCAACTACATTATTTCCTTGCTGACTTGTTGATTATCTGTCTTCTCCACTGAAATGTAATCTCTGTGGGCACAGGACTTTTTGTCTTATTTGCTGCTGAATCATAGCAAAAAGAATGGAGCCTGGCACATACAAGTTACTCTATAAATACCTGGTGAATGAATGAGTGGATCAATGAATAAATAAATTGTGCCATACATGATCCAAAGATAAACCAATGTTCAAATACTACTAGATCTACTGACATGGTTAAAGAGGCAACTGTTCGTAACATAGCTTGGTTAACATCAGTGTGCAGTGGAACGCAAGCATATTTCATATTTAAAAGTTTGTAGGCAAGGTGATTTTATTTTGAGACTGTATAATAGGAAAAAGCATCCCTTAGTTGGTAGGAAGTATACACACGCTCACACATACACACAAACTGGTATCTGGTATCTTAAATAACGTGACTACACTCTTATCTAAAAAAAAAACATTCTTTGGGATATTAGTAATGCAATACCTCAACCCAGAGGGGGAAAAAAAAACCCATATCTCCAGGAGGGAGAGGAGGTCATAGCCACTTCCAGAGGGGTAAAAGATCAGGGCATGTATCCGTAAGACGTGTATGGATTTTTCTGCCCACAGGCAGTTTTCACACAATACACAAACAGAGAATAAACTAACAGGCTCCCCATCAAGAGAAGAACCAAGAAGTTTCTAAGAATTCCTCTGAACCCAAATGCAGCACAGCAAAAGTAGATTTGAAAAGCTACAAAAGGCAGTTCTTTTAAAAATCTGCCTCAACTTCCCACCAACATGGTCTTCTACACATTGCTTTGCCTTCAATCTGTACTGCATGGGCTTTCCGTACCCCATCAGCAGGGGATGGGAACGCCCAGTAAGTAAGTTTCATTGTTGTCTATGATGAGGCATTATGATTTTTAAAAAATTATTTCCAGTAACTGATGTAATATGCAAGTCAACTATACCTCAATTTAAAAATTAAAAAAAAAAATCATTTCCAAATGGGCAGTTTAAAACACTGCATCTCACTGCTTTAATGCGGATACCTTTAAGGTGCTTAAGGCACAACTTCAGTATCACTCACGCTCACTTTCGAGTTTAAAAAAAAAGAAAAAAGCGGGGGTGGTGATGGTGGTGGTGGATTTCTGAACGCTCCATGGGAAAGCCAGGTGAAATCTTAGATGTCTGGCATAATGAAAAAATAAGAACTGCTACTTCTATTTAGCCAAGAGTCAATCCAGGCTGCCCCTGGGAAGGTCTCTCTCACTGCTACTCTTGCTCCTGAGCCAGCATGTGGATAATAACAATAGCTAGCGTTTGTCTTACAATTTACCAAGTGCGTTTATTTATCCTCCTCTATTATCTGTACAAAAATTCTGTAAGGTGTACAACACAGATGTCTGTTTTCCAGGTGAGATTCAGGAAACTGACTTTCCCTTGGTCTCTCAGTTATTAAGTGAGAGAGCTCAGACTAGGACTTGGGTTTCCAATGGCCTGCTGAAAGCTCTTTCCACCGTGCCATATTCCCATATTTCACAGCAAGTGAAAGGACAGTAAGTGCCACAGACAATTCACCATAAAAAAAAAAAAAAAAGTCCCAGTTTTCCCAGCGCTTATCCTCTACTCCCAACCTGCAGAGACTCTCAACTCCAACTAAAATTATCTTCTTGTAACCTCAATGCTACACCCAGCTGAGTCTGCCTGTTTGGTTTCTATGAGCTTTAACAAAAGTGTCAATTATTACATTGAAATTCTATTTTGAGGTTTATTATGAATGTTGATTTCTATAAAATTCTTGCTTAAGAAGTGTTAGAAAACACAGCTCTCACTCAATTGTCAGGAGACACAATACCAAGGGACTTTTTCTATTCCTTGTCCCCGCCCCCGCCACCCCATCTGAGGGACACCAATCCAGACTCAATTAAATTCAGCAATCTCCTAAGGCCAAGTGTCTGGAATAGAAACGCCAAGGGCACAGAATGACTGGAGGGTAACTTTTAGGTCAGCATTTTATCATTCTGTCCTAGACCCCGGGGGGTTAAACTCTGCACGGAAAGAATATGTAGCTTCAACAGTAATTCACCTTCCCCAGGTTCTTCCAGCCCAAGCCAGGATACAGTTAACCATCCAGCAACTATTTACTTCCCGTCTACATTGCGCTCGGTGCTGGAGGTACAATGAGGAACAAGGCAGATGCCGTTCCTGCTCTCTAGAGATGCCACACTAGAGAGAAACAGACAAAAGGCAGATAAACAAATGGTGTTATAATCGGCCAAAAGTGCTATACGGGAAATAAACTGAAGCACTAATGGAGCCTAATGAAGGGAACTTCTTTGGTTACGGGGGCCAAGGCAGGGCTCCCTGGGGAGATGAGTCAGTGACAGAACTGCCATCAAAGAGCATTCCTTCCTCGACCCACACTCACCTCATTCCATATTCCTTCCCTTAGTAGCGGGCTGATGAACAGGGCAAAGACCAAACAGACCATGGTGGGATGGTACCAGGCTTACCAAAAAGTTCACTTCAGAAATCAGTCATGAAGGGTTATTCCAGTTTAAAATACAGTCAACATAGAAGAACCGGGAATTCCAGTTGGTACAAAAATGGCCTTTATATCCCATCAAGGAATCGTTTCTCTAAGATGACAAGAAGTATATTGCCAATAAATCCACAATTCTGTTTCCAATTAATGCAAACTTAGAGTAGTCCAAGCTGTTATTAGATTTCAATTAATAACCTGTGATGCCTCATTAATGCAAATATGCTCCTAGTTGGGCTAAACCTTCATTAAGTGAAATGGATCCAATGACATGACTGCTTCATATGATAATGGAACTATGATTAAAAGGCACAATTAATCATCGTCTGCTACGAAGTGCTCTCTGTGACACTTACTTATTCCTATATGAAACATTTGCTTCTTTGAAAAGTCAATTTATACTTAAACTATTCAGTGGTGGAAAGAAAAGCAGAAACATCACCCTGAAATATTTCCAAAAGTGGCAGAGAATCCCAGACACAAGTCAGGTTCTTCAAGAATAAGAAAGGCTCTGTGGTCTTGGGGTCTGTTCCCGTTCCCCGTTTCATGTAATATGTTGTGTTAAAGTGTAAAGCTGCAAATCTCAGTCCTACAGCTGGATGACAGTGCTTTTTAGTTCTCTCGACTGTGTACGTTCCCATTCCTTAAATCCTGAATTGCTCCACCTGCAGCTTCAAGCCAGCCACAGATCCTGATCAGGTCAAACGAGGCAAAAGCAGGACACCATCCCCACCACGCCCTGCCTCCACCACCACCCCACACGGGAAGTCAGACATGAAACAACACTGCCTACAACAGACTGTTACTACTTCCGGCCCAGCAGCCTTTCCCAATACTGACAATAACACTCTGTTTTTCCTTTGCAGAACTGCTCCTCTCTTATACCTGTTGTGGTCCTGGTTAGGTGGTCAAATACAACTCTTCTCTCACACAGGCTGATGAGAGGGTCATGAGCCAGGCTGGGCTATCAAGATCCCCCAACGCTCAGCAAAGTAACTGATCCAGGTGTGGCCTCCTGAATCTAGCAGAGTCTCTCGGGTCGGTCTTTAGATTCCTTCAACACTCATGACATGGACCATTTTCACTACATGCTTTAGCTTTAGTTTGTTGTTTGTGATTTTTGCGGAATCCCAGAAATGAAAGGTAAGCAATTTACTAAGGCCACCTGTCCCATCCCAACCACAACCCAGGTAAAGCCCATCCCCTCTTATGCTTCCTCTCTGTCACTTATGGCCAAGAGACTTAAAGTGTGCAAAAGCCATACACTGCTCCCTCTTAAGTAAACAGAAGCTTTAAAAATCTATTGAGATTTCTTTTTAATGGTTGCTTAGTAACCATCATTAGATTAGAACTATTTTCTAGATTAAAAAGTAACATTATAAAAAAGATCATTTAGATACTTAAAATGAAGAAACTGTCTTAAAATGGAGCTGTTTAAAAATACCCAGCTATTACAGTAGCCTGACATCAGACACATAATCCTAAAAATTAAAAACAACAAAAAAAGCTTTAGGGATTCTATTACAAAAGTCAAGTCCATTCCTCTTCAATATTTTGTACAGAATGTATACATTGTGACTCTTTCCTCTTGGCAACAAAAGTAATATTGGGTCTTAATTAGTGTACTTTAATATGCTAGAAAAACTACACTTCTTTCCTATATAGTTACATATTAGATGTATAAGACACAAGCATTAAATATGGCACTTACGATTAAAATGTATCTCTGTACATAAATAACTACCCCTTATTAAGAAATAAATATTGATTTATAAAGTGTACATGTACAGCAATGGTTTCGAGGCATATGCCAACAATGATTGCTGGGTACAGGTTGCTGGAGCGCAGGGTTGAGGATTGTAAGACAGCCTGGGCACCTGGCTGAGAGGAGTGCAGTGAGTGATTAGTCATGCCTGTCAAGGATGTAGGATTCAGAAGTGGTAGCAGGCATACCAATCGTCTTTTTAATCCCTTGCAGCATGGAAAAGTCCAGTTTTTCTGCCAGTAGGTGCTTGACCTTTGTGAAGTCCCAATTCCCTGGGTCTCAGTCTACTCATCTTTTGAGTGAGGGTTTTGAGTAGATGACCTCTGAGGTCCCTTCCAGTTTAAACATTCTATGATATTCTGAGGAAAGAATAATAATAGCCCTTGTGATTAGAAGCCAGAGCAGTATGGTGTGTGGCGAGATAAAGGCAGGCAGCAAAGACAGCCTGCATGTGAAAGCTCTGAAGAAAAGGGAGAATGAAGGCGGCAAACCTTCACCAAACTGTCCCACGGTAACCCTGGCCTGGAGAAGGAGGCCTAAAGAGCAAAATATTGCCCCAAGAATAAATAGTGCTTCATCTTTCCACTTAAATATTTTCAAAAGTTCTTCACAGAATTATTTTGCAAAAGGAACTAAATGTCCATGATTTAAAACAAAACAAAACACAATCTGCTTTACATATAACCTTTCAGATATGTCTGTATCTCATAGATGGAAATGCACAAGAGCCTCCCTTAGTTAGGATGTTTTCAGCTACAGAACCTAGAGAGTCACTAAAACCCCAAACAGGAAGTACAGACATCAGGCAGCCTCGGTGACTTGCAGCGTCATCCATGGCCCCAGAGCTTATGAGCTCTCTGCTCTACAGACCTGGTGAAGGCTTCGTCCTAAGGCTAGTTCCCCACATGCTGATTAGATGGCTGCCAGGAGTAACTGGTGCCCCACGCTCCTGTTCAATTCCTAAAACAGACTAGCTTTTCATTCTTAGAAATCCTAGCAAGCTTCTCCTTGCTGCTCCATGACCCAAACTGGTTCAGACCAGCTCACCTTTGAATCAGTACCTGGCATACTTGATGGAAATACTCTGGGGAGGAAGGAAGGAAGAGGGAGGTAAGGGTAGGAGGGAGGGAAAGAAAGGGCCCCAGACATGTGGGCTGCTGGTCTGACAGCCAGGCCTCAGTGTGAGAAGCTGCCCTGGTGCACACAGCAAGGCCACACTGCTCTCCTGCTGGACATAAGCAACCTCACAGAACACCAGCGCCTCAGGAAAGGTCATGCTGAGATCAAGTTAAGTAAGACAAGACCACCTGACAATTTTGTCTAAGCACAGAAACAAGGTTATTGTACAACCCACAAAGCACCCAACATTGCCCTGCCTTGGCTAATACGAGTGACAGGTGCTTCTTCGGGAGTTACAGCTTTAGCCTCACTCTAGCCCACCCTCCCCATAGAGATTTATTGAGACACCCAATTATAGAATTGCCCCCAACTCAGTGACAGCATGCAACCCAGAATGAACCTCATCCCCACGGACCTTCCCTAAATCACCTAATCAAAGCTCAAATCCTTTTAACCAGGCTCTTACTTAGACACCCGATGGCTCTCCGTAGTGTGTGTTCTCCCTCCTGCAATGAATAATGAACCCAGCTTTTTCCACTCCAGCTGTGTTCCCGGTGGTCTCTAGCTGGAGGACATCAATACTGGTTTTAGACTGTTTGCCAAAAGTTTTAATTTTCATTATTACCTCCCTAAGAAGCCTCTTCAGATATTTTTTTTCTAATCATCCCCACCCCATGAAATTTTTTTTTTTTTTTTTTGGCAGTACGCGGGCCTCTCACTGTGTGGCCTCTCCCGTTGCGGAGCACAGGCTCCGGACGCGCAGGTTCAGCGGCCATGGCTCATGTGCCTAGCCGCTCCGCGGCATGTGGGATCTTCCCGGACCAGGGCACGAACCCGTGTCCCCCACATCGGCAGGCGGACTCTCAACCACTGCACCACCAGGGAAGCCCCCCATGAAATATTAATACCACAGATATACAGAATCTCTGTCTATTTACTGTATGTACACCAATGCTTTATACATACAAAGAGGACGATCCCCTCAACACATGCACATACACATTCATGAACCAATTTTGACATGGTTCAGACTAAATTATGAGGGGGTAGAGCAGATGTTAAAGAGTCCATCACAAAATGTTAAGAAAGCACATACCTTCTCAGCAACATACCTTTTTAGGGCAGTAATAATAACAACAGTTACCATTTTTTAGTGCTTTCTGTACACCAGGCATTACTCTTAGCATCTATTAGTTTTTGCACAGGTTAACTCATTTTATCCATCGAAAGACCTTTGAGATTGGTACCATAATCACCCCAATTTTAAAGCTGATGAAACCGAAGCACAGTTAACTGTCATGCCCCATCACAGCGTTCATAAACAGTAGAGACGCCACATGACTGGACTTCAGACTCCAGGGGACATGCTCTTAGCCTTGAGAATACACTGCCCCACACTCAGCAACAGTTCCATAAATACTTGTTAACGGCCATGAACAAACATACGAGCCAATGTGCATTGTGATTTTCATGACAGTACTTCCAAACACTCATGAACAAGGCAGTGAAATGAATTTGGGATAAGACCTAAAAGCCAGACATCTGTGATATAGAAAAGCATTTTAGTGGAAATCTTTCAGGGGAATTTTTCACATTGTGTCGCATGACTGTCAAATGTTTCAGAAAACTAATCCCATTATGTGTGTGTGTGTGTGTTTGCCTGACCAGAAAATGCCTTGGTTAAGAAAGGGAGGGAGGGAGAGGAGGTTGGGTATTTTTTCTCCTAAGAATTAGGAATTAAAAAGCGATGACGAACCTAGGGGTAAGATGGGAATAAAGACACAGACCTACTAGAGCATGGACTTGAGGATATGGGGAGGGGGAGGGATAAGCTGTGACGAGGTGAGAGAGTGGCATGGACATATATACACTACCAAACGTAAAGTGGATAGCTAGTGGGAAGCAGCCATGCAGCACAGGGAGATCAGCTGGGTGGTTTGTGACCGCCTGGAGGGGTGGGATGGGGAGGGTGGGAGGGAGGGAGACGCAAGAGGGAAGAGAAATGGGAACATGTGTGTATGTGTAGCTGATTCACTTTGTTATAAAGCAGAAACCAGCACACCACTGTAAAGCAATTATACTCCAATAAAGATGTTTAAAAAAAAAAAGCGATGATGACGTCACACAACTGCCAGGGATGGCAGAGCTCTGCCTCTCCACTGGCCGCCACGGTTCCTTGTGCTGTTGTGCTGCTGTACAGTCACAAAGCCTGTCCTCCCTGAGTGCCACCACTTCGTGCACATCTTCGGAGCATTTCTGTTACAGAAGAAACCGGATGTGCAATGTTGGTTTTTTACAACTGTCTTTGTTTCCAACATTGCCAGAGAATTCAAGATCCTAAAAAACATTTCCCTGCTGAGGTCAAGCGAACAACTCCTGGGATTTCTGCTCAAGTCAGAGCCTTTCGTGAAGCTGATTTTACACAATCAGAGAGAGAAGGAAAATGGCTTTTGTGATGAGCATCTGCTGTTTTGTTAAAAATGTGGTTAAGGACATTAACAAAAGTGACATCACCAGTTGTTCTAATGTCAAGCCGTTGAGCTAAACTGTTTTCTATCAAATGACAACATATGGCACCCAAATCAATTCCAAACCAATAACACATTGTTACTTGTAAAACAGAGCTGAGGGGAAGGGAGAGGACGAGTGAGCTCCAGAGCACGAGAACATAGCAGCGGGAGCAACAGAAGTTAATTAAAGCACAGGTTCAAACTCCTCCTGAAGTACGAATGACAAACCATATGACGCTGATCATTTTCACAAATGTTT
Source organism: Phocoena sinus (assembly GCF_008692025.1). Taxonomy (NCBI): domain Eukaryota; kingdom Metazoa; phylum Chordata; class Mammalia; order Artiodactyla; family Phocoenidae; genus Phocoena; species Phocoena sinus. Next base: position 29,500,910 of record NC_045773.1, on the reverse strand, counting down.
TTACTTCTGTTTCAAACAAAGCAAAAGGGGACCATTATCCATTCCATATTCTGACACAGAAACACAGTGTTTCTTTCGTAACATGTTTGTGATGGCAAAAAGAGACAACAGTGAGTTTCTGGCCAGTTACAATCTAACTTGGCTTCTGCCCTTGAGCCACATCCCACCTGAGGGATGTGGCAGTCAGGACAGCAGAACTGTCTTGTGTGGCTATGTTCAGTTCCTCTATTTTTATCTGCCCATCATTTAAAAGTATCAGGCCATTGAAAGGTGGCAGATCAGTAGCACTGCCAACTGTGTTGTCCGTATGGCTGAAAAGTCTGTGGCAGTCGACGGGACGAACGCCCGCCCCGTCTTCATCACAGAGCTTGTAAAAGCAAAACTGCCTGCCACGGTCACGGCTACTCCCGAACAAATGCTTCATTTCCATGACTGTGACCAGGACAGGGCCTGAGTTGTGGCCGGTGCTTAGGATTCCATAGGCATGTCGTATGCACAATTATTAATAATGCAATTCACAGATGCCAAATCCACTAACAAGGCCTGAGCTGGGTCCTGCTTCTGAAAGAGCTGAAGTGGTTTAGTCAACAGGAAAGAAGACACTTCCAAGGGCATCATTCCTCCTGGAAGGGAAACAAAGGGGCATGCTTTGGGGAGAGGAAGTTGGCCAGGAACAGAAGGTGCACTACGCGTGGAGAGAATTTCAAGATAGGTAACTCAGGAGGGACCTCCATTTGGGAGAAAAGAATCATGCCAGAACCAACAGACGAGGCAGAAATAAGCAAGCAGCTGTGTGCCCCTGTTTCTATTAAATGAAAGGAAGACAGGGCTGAAAGTCACAAGCAGCATATGGAGGCACACAAAGAGGAACCACCTGGGAAAAATCAATGTTCATCGGGCGGGCTCGACAGCGCCTGCTTCCTCTTGGATCTCACTGTGTAGGTTCAGGGTAGATACGTTCACCCTTAAATCGGCACACGTGGATGGTGCGTCTCTGCTCAGAATGGAGCAAAGGCCACACTGCCGGTTAACAGCAAGAAGAATGTCAGCCTGACGTTGGAAAGAACTTCCAACAGCAAAGCTGCAACACAGCACAGATCACCGAGAGAAATGCATCTGGGACTATGTTAGGGAAAGACGGGGAGCCCCCGTGTAATGTGAAGAGTCCAGCTCTGTGAAGAGGCGGAGGGATGGGCAGAATGACCTCTTAAAGGTCATTCCAACCCTATTTCTACAGGAAAGAAAAGCTTTTTTGAGGCTTTTTTGAGTGGGTTTTAGATTTCCAATAGAGGAAAGACCATTTTGTAGTATTTTTCAAAATTATTTTTGTTGGTTTCTAGTAACGTCTAAGGAAGATCTTTTCATTTTACTTTTGAAACCAATTTTTTACGGTCACCTATTTAAATCCTCTGTGTCTGAAAGGATGGAATTTGGACCGAACACCAGAAGCAGTGGTCAGATGTGAATTTTCACGTTTGCTTGTTTGTTCCTGGATTCATTAATTTTAACCAGTTAGAGCCTGCAGTTCAGACTCAGTTTCCCTAAGTATTTATAAAAGAGGATTGCCTTGGGACTCACAGGAGTGGAAATCTGGCTTTCTCCCCTCTGACTACTTGTTCTGTGCTCTGTGCTTGCTGGCTGCCCTACTATGTGCTTACATGCATGATTTTATTTCTTTATGAGATGTGTTTCATTTTTAGCCTCTTATCAAGACAAACTGTCTAGAAAAGAAATGACAATTAATAAGAGAAGTAGGGATGGGAACCCAGGACTGACTCTAGAGCCAGTACTGTTGGCCGCTGTATTATATTCCTCCCCATCGACTTCTAAAAACACACGTCACAATAAACTTCTTTACAAGTAAATTCCTAAGCTAGAATGTTCCCCTGTGGCTTCTCTGGATATTAGGAAACCTGAATTATAATTGGAATTTTCAGCTAAAGTAAATAACTAAACCACAAGATCCTACAGGGTCTTCCCTATGAGGGAAGGACTCCGGCTCACAACAAAGCTGGTGACAGTTTATCAGGGTGTAGGACACCCGGTCCTTAATGGTGGGGGTCCCAGAACTTTAAAAAGATCTCAAAAGAGTCCTAGGCAGTTCTCTTGGTTTTGGATAAGATCCCTTTAGCTTGAGCTGGGACTGAAGATCAGAGGGGAAATTTCTGCAGAAGACACCGTAGAGGAGTTATCTCTGTTACTCTCCACACTGCCTCTACAAGTGAGCATTATAATCCTTACATGGAAACAGAGGACGGGTTAGGTCAAGCAATGTGTCGAAACTCAGCCAGGGCATAGGAAACAGAGCTGGGATTCAAGCCCAGCTGTACCGGGTTCCGAAACATGTGTTCTTTTCTGTGGTAACACATGTTGCTGTGTCACCTCCAGAGGTTGGGTGGTATCAGCCTTTACCACACTAGAGTTCTTGAATTCACCTTAGATCTCATCTCATAGGACAAGCCTGTGTGACCCTCTGGGGACTCCAAGGCTGCTGGTGGTCCACAGCCTCTACCCACCTAGGCACATTCAATGTGCTCTCTTCATGTTCGCAAAGCCGCTTTCAGTCCCTCCCAGACTCTACGCCCCTTCCTTTGCATGTGTCCTCCTGTCTAGAACTCTTCCCCACCCATCTCCACCACCTTGCTGACTCCTGTCCATCCTTCAGAGCTCCCACAAGGAAGCCTCCTGTCATCCCAGGCCGGTGTTCCACGCTCCAGAGCAGTTTCCCAGCCTAGGCACTACTTACTGCCAGATGGGGACAGGCAGTTCTTTGGTGTGGGGTCTACCCTGTGCCTGTGGATTAGCAGCATTCATTAGATGCTAGAAGCACCCACCTCTCAGTTTTAACACCCAAAGAAGTCTCCAGACGTTGCCAAATGACCCTGGGAAGCAAAGTCACTTCCAGCCAAGCATCACTGATCTATAGCCTTGTGGAATCACTTTCCTTACCTTCAGAGCATTGATATGCACCTGCTTATGTGATTATGTGACCATTTCTGCTACTTGACAGTGAGTCCCAAGAAGGCAGGGATGGTGTCGGCTTTTTTACCCTTATACACCAAGCATTCAGGGTAATGCCTGTCTCAAAGCAGGATCCCAAGAAAAACAAACACTTTCTGAATTTGTACCTAAACAGGGCTTAGTCGAAAATCACAAACTTAAGTCAGTAATTAATGGACGACTGCTGAAGCTTTTTGGAACATAAAAATAATGCCACCATATTTAGTCTCTGGGCAGGATAGATATTAACCAATCAGAACACCAGGAGAAAGAGTGAAAGCGTTGGCAAGAGGTTATTAACAATGCCCCTGACAGCACACAAGGATTACAGAATGACATCCCACCAAAACGTCAGCGGGGCCCTAATTAAAAGAAGAGCCTCTTCTTTGGCAAGTGTTCCCTCGCAGCCATGGCATTGCTGGGACGTGGCATATCGCACCCACCCGAAAACACACACCACGACCTGGCATCTTCGCCTAGCTGCACCACTGCGCGTTTCCCTGATGGAGATGAGAAAATAACGTAACCTCAGCTGACAGGTTTATTAAGACACAGACAACATTACAAAGGCCCTTTTGACATTATAATCTCTAACGCAGTCAGGGGGAGATGTTGACTTGCCATCATTACTGAAAGTAATGGGTCAAAAAAAAAAAGGTAAGAGAAAAGGAGAACATTCCTATAAAGCTGTCAGGTTAACTACTTGGCCTACAGGTGTGTTCAGCAATCTTGACTCACGGCCTATGACGGCGCTTTGCAGTACTGCATTGCTGTTCTCTTGCCACCCTGCTGCACCCCTGCTCTGGGGTAGTTGGATCTAAGGCTGCAAGGGCACAGTTAAGGCAGAATGCAATCTTCACCAAGGTTTCTCTTTGCCCAATTATATTTTCATGCTGGTCCAACTCTTGAGACTTCCCTATCACTCGGTCGCATTGGCCCGCCAAACTCCAATCTTCTAGGACAAATAACCCAGATTAAAAAAAAAAAACCAAAAAACACAAGTGTGAAGTGCTACACAGGGTCACAAAAAACAGCAAGTTTTATTCAGGTTGAATTTAAGTTCTTAGGAAGTTTACACCAGCGATCAGAAACCCACATGTTGTCACAAGTCAGGCAAAGAACCCACATGAGTCAAATAAGCCAGAGAGGAGTGAGAGGGGAGTGGTGGGGACTATGAAACACAGGGACCAGGGAGGGCAGACTGTGAGCTCAGCATTACTAGAAAACCCCACTGAGCCAGGGAAGCTGGGGATGCTCCTGACCTGGGCCCAGGCCCATCTCATGCAGAGCGGATACTCACTTAGCATTGGCTGACTGAATGAATTCCTGTCTGAGGGTCCACCCTGTTATTTCCACGTCCAGAGCTCCATCACCAGAACACTTTCCAGGTGTCCACTGACTCACTGACTGCCGTGAACCTCTAGCGCCTGCAGCGCAAATGCCATGTGAATAGTGCTGCCATGTGAATTGAAAAATGAAGCTAAAGGGTGAGTGGGAGGCACTGATGCATGTAGGGGACACCATTAATGTCACTTCCAGAAATGCAGAGCCCATATAGCTCACTGTCATGAGCGATTTTATTTCCAACTAGTTACAGGTGGGCATTATTCATAGTCACTTGAGAGATCATACAACTTTGCAAGAGACTTGGTAGCCTGTCAGGTCTACAAAATGAAGACCAAGGATATCAAATGAGATTATGATGACACCTATCTTTGCTCAAACAAAGGAAGGAAAAAAGCACTCCCCCAGCCTCTTCTCCTCTCCTTAAAGAACTTCACCTTTTTCCCCACTTACTACTCACAAGCACTGCGATACAAATGTACATATAAATATGCTCAGAAACTGTAAAATGTATGTTGGTAGAAATTTCAAACAGCATAGAAGAGTTCAATATGAAAAATACAGACCCTACACTACTCAGAGGTGAACAATTTCAGGGTGTGTAAGACATAAATAGGATCAGACTTGCACAAAGGAGCTACCTTTTCCCTCAAGATCTTGGGTATCTTTCTATGTCTATAAATATATATCTACTCTATTCTTTTTATCTACTGCTTAGTAAAAACCCACTTTACAAGCATATAAGGTCAATTTGTCTCAATCCTCATCATGGGAAATCTTCTATAATCTGGGCTTTTTCTGATCTCTTCAGTATTACGATACTTAAATCATCAGAATCAACGGAAGTGGCTGACACTGGCTGGTTTTTGTTGTAAGGATTTGGTTTTACTTAATTTGGGCTGGTTTAGAAAAAAATATTTAGAAATGCATGTGTATGAGGTGATGAGCAGAGAAGCATCCCACAGGAGTGCAAGGAATGGAAAGTGTATTTTTGAGGAAGGATTTGGGAGGTGAGTTACAAATCCAAAGGGTTCAGACTACAAGCCAATTGTTCCAAGGTACAAGTTGAATACTTTACATAAATCATATAAGAACTGGAAAGTATACTCATCTTTGGTTTTCTATTTCAAGCTTCCAGGAATACTTATCTTCAGTGTTAGGACTTAGCGCCGTGCTAAGCACTGCCTACGGCCTATGTCGTTTAATCCTCAGGTTCACCCTGAGAATAAGGTACTGTTATTCTCCCCAATGTAAAGATGAGGAAATTAAGGCTCGAGGTTACACAAAGATCACTGAAGCAGCAAAGCTGAACCCAAGCAATCAACCTCAAGAACCTGAACTCTATAAGCATCACATTTTATCTTTTGAAAAGCCAGGGATTTATGGACAGAAAAAACCTGTGTTCCTTCATGTCTTGGGTTTTTCCTCTAAACACAAAAACAATGCAAAACATACTTCTGTTTTCTCTTCACTTAACTAGATTTCCATTTTATTTGGCAGGGGTGGTGGTCGCTTAAGGCAATGCCTTGTCAGCTTCAATTGATAACAAAGATTTTTCAAAGGGGTGACAAGCAGAGAAGAAGAGAGCAGGAAGGAAAGACGTATGGAAACGATCTGTACATCTCTCCCAAGAGAGGGGAGGTTATCTGTGTCAGTGTGGCCAAGAGTCCAGCACTCTATTAACGCTCCTCTGAGACCATGTGCTGCTCTTCAGATACATCAAACACACCCAGTGCTTTGCACGAGTTAGTCCTGCCTGGGAGGCTCCCCTCCCACCCCCAGTTACCCACATGGGGGAGCCTTCACTTCCATCAGATTCCTGCGTCTCCTCTTTTCTAAAAGAGCTCTGCCCCCATCCCTATCCCATAACCTGCTATGGGTTATTCTTAACACTTACATGAAAACATTTAAGTGTTTTGTGACTGTCACCCTCACTGTAAACCCTGTATGTATCCACAGCCCCTGAAACAGTAACAGTACAGGCTCAATAAATATTTGTTGAATGAGAAAATACACTGTGTACTATTTGAAACATATCTCTTTGGGTGTTCTGATAGGCACATTCTAAGTCAAAGTGTGTGTGTGTGTGTGTGTGTGTGTGTGTGTGTGTGTGTATCTCTGTGTGTACATAAACACATATGCAAATCTCTATTATATATAAATGCATACATACATGTATGTTTATATTTTGAAGTTTAGATATTCATCATCAATAAATATGTGTATTATTATTATCACCATCATCAGTAATACTGGTGATCCAACCAGTATAAGTCAATTGAATTACAAGCACAGGACTCACAAGGTATTTGGACATTGCACTAATTGTGAAGGAGGACACTGATTAATTCGTGGGTAACAATACTGTGTTATTTGTAAATACAATGTGCGATCTTTATGAACTTCATGGAAAAACCTATTTTTCTCCTGCTGCTTATTCTACCATGAAAACGGAGAAGTGATCAGAGTCCTACTTTAGTTATTAACATTTATAGAAATTTAAATTTATTATCAAGTCTTACTGAATGGATCAAGTCCCTACAGTTAACCAGCAATGTATTTCTCATTTGGTGATCATGGTGACAGAGGCTCCAAAAATGCCTAGTCAGAACTCACTGGCGTTCAGATGAAGGGGGCCTGGCAACAAACACCTGAAAGAATCCCCTGTTGGAAGAATGAATGAAACAGAAGACGGACAGGTTTCAACCCTCCAGAGGGGTATCTTCTACGCCTTCTCTACGACTGTTAGGCTGATGTAATTAATCTAACACATGGAGCAGAATTTACTCTTCATTTTCAAGTACGTTGTCTACTGAGAGTTTCCATGAGCACTGTGATTATGCAAGGCCCTTGTCAGTGGATCCCTGCCAATACCAACCATCAAGCTAATGACCTGTGCTTGCCAGCTCCAAGGTCAAGGACAACTCTTGGGCATTTCTCCCCAGGACTCAAAGAAGAATCATCTCTGCAAATGATCTCAGAGTAGCGGGTGTCCACTGCCTTCCCGCCAGAGGCTGTCCCAGCTCAGAGTGGGGGCATTAAGGGAGGAGGAAAGAAAATCTACTAATTCATAGTGGTTTAGATTATTGACTTCACCTTCATGCAAGATAAAATAAAAAGGAAGGGTCTTGTTTTGGAAGGTGAGACTGAGGACATTAGCCTGCATTTCATCAATGTCATTTTTTTATGTTGGGCAATGGTATATATCCTGTGACTTGTCAACGACACCGTACAGTGAAGCTAAAAGGTTGAAGGTTGTTTCTATAATGACTGATACGCTTTCCGTCACAGTAGTCTAGCTTCTGCAGAGTCTTCCTTTTCTCCTCCACTCTGGTGAATCCAGTTTAAAGTTCTTGGGTGAAAGAGCTGCAGACATCAAACCTGAAACACTGACTTGACATATTGGGATATGTGATGCTATTCACTGCCCAGTTTCAAGCCCCTTCAGGAGCACTTGAAACACAGTCAGAAGATTCTTTGAACACGGGGTAAAAGTGTACGGATGACCTACATTGTCACTGGCGTCTCTTCAGCCAAAGACAAAAAAATGCTTTGGGTCAGCACACTTCCTCAGCTAATGGAAAGGCTGCCCAAAATCCTGTGGACCAGAGTCATGGAAAAATGCACAGACAAGTCAGCCCACGACTTTCTCTGCCCCAATCCCTCCTATTTTACAAATCTAAATCAAAAGACAAATGGGAATTCTAATGAAACATGTGAAGAATCTCAACAACGTCTGGGGTTGGGGGTGGGTACCGTAATACCCTTGAAAACAGTATGATTATTCTGGGCCTCCAAAATAACGTGAAAATAAATATGCGTCGTGTATAGGGTAGGAGGGATGGGTAAAAGCTGCAAAAATATGTTTGCTGCAGTGTTCTGTGTTCCAGTGAATGGCAAGGCAAAGTGTAACAAAAATCTAAAAGCTATTTTTTGTGGTAATCACTGTTTTAAACTGACAGTAAGCCAAATTGAGATAATCTTTGTAACTCCACAGAGAAACAGAAAAGTATTAAGTCCCTTAAAAACATCACTATCCATGTTCTCCAATCAAAGGTTAGGATAATCCTCAGTACATTTCAGAAAAGTAATGTCTCAAATCAATAAGGGTCAATGACAGTGGGGACTCTTACACATCTTCGGGAGACAAAAGCCCTCTGGGGAAGAGAAACCAGGCTGCCTGATGATATTCAGCAGAAATCTCTAAGCTGTTAGAAGAACTTGGATCCACGTGGCCACCCAAACTTCAATGTGAGAATGCAACAGAGGGAAAACATAATCTCCAGGAGGTAAAATGAAGAATAAAAACGTGAACAGCAATAACCTACAGCATTAATCTGTAAACCTACTTCAAGCGGCAAGGGCAAAAAATGTAGTAGTACGTATGCCAGAAATTGTAATGTTACATAGAATACACAAGCTCTGTTTCTGAATACCCAGCATCCACTCATCCATCAGCATACACTTCCTCTGGGAGAATGATTTTTCGCCGACTCTCGATTCATATTATTTGAGAGAGGTCCTTCCAGGCACAAGCACATGAGCACATGACCAGACAGAACATCCCTGACCTCATCCCCCTGTAAGAGTTGGTCTAAGTGTTTTCGTTGAAACTATTAGAAGAGAGAGGTTTCCCTGATGGTGGTTTAACAAGATAGTTGAAGGTAGACAGGGTGACAGGTAGGCATGTAGGCAAGTGACCATCTTTGCTGTCATACAAGCAAAATCTTCCAGAGAATAAAGGTATCACACAAGAAGGTACAGCTGAGAGATGGCCAGAGACACCTGACGACATACAAGTCCCTAAATACAGCCATGAATGAAGCTAGGTAGCTAGGTGTCCTTAGTATTTGAGATGATAACTTCTCTTGTTTGTTTTAGTTACTTTGATATGCGTTTCTACCACTTGCAATTGAGAATCCATTTCACACGAGGTATAAAATGTGGAATGATCTTTACAAGAACAAACAGCCTTACCAAAAGCACCATGTCTTGTTCATCAGTATAACCCCAACCCTGAGAACAACAAGTGATATGAGAAGACTTTCGATAATTGTTCAATGAATAGAGAATTTTTAAAAATACGGATCTTTGGTGATTCAAGAAGTATCTCCCAAATTCACAGTTTTAAAAAATGAAACATAAAACACATCTGTCCTTTTCATCAAAATCCCAGCAAGACCAAACACTGGACAAAAACTCACATTCTCCCATATCTATCCGGCTCACAACAAATTATTACTTCCACACAGTACTATTTTATGAATGGATAATCTTCATACCATATTTTTAATGGGTAAACGTACTTAATTATCCATTTTTCTCCCCAAAACAGGAACACCAGTACCAAGAGCACTAAGCAACTCTCCTAAGAAGGCATGTCATTCCAAACCTCTGGTTTCCACAGGTGGTTAATTAGACGAGCAAAAACAAGGAGCCACCTTTTGGGGGAGAATTAAAGACCTAATTTACAAATAAAATATTCAAATTCCTACCCCCAGCTGACACCAAGGGACCGAGGACAAATAAACACTTTCATTTTCCATTACCTCCATTTTCTATTACCATAAGAAAACTAAAACATCTGTATCATTTAATTTACTTTTAATTTACTATTTTGGTTTTCTTTCCTAATTTTTAAAGCAGGCAGAGCAGTATTTCTAAAGAATGCTATTTTAAAAAAATACCTTCTTTTCTTCATCTAATGCAAAGCAGTTTTCCCCAGAAATGACTTTATAATGTTGGTTCCGATGTTACATTTTGCAGGAAATAAAATGTCTCTTGTTCTTCTACAAAAAAAACCCAGACAACTAGATATGCAAGGAAGGTTTGTGTGCACTTGGAACCCTTTGTCTGATGTTTTATTTGGCCATATGACATGGTACTCCTATCGCACCCTCCCAGCTAATGACTCTTATCACAAAGCAAACCTCTCCCAAAAGAGCCTTCAAAGATGACAGCTAATTGTAGATGCCGACTGGATGTTGAACATTTGTATGGTTTCCACCTTATTTTCCAAAGAAAGTGTAAAACTGCAGAGTAAAACTGCCACATTAATCTTTTGTTGGGACCTAGCATTTGGTCACATTTTAAGTCACATCCTCTCATTACTGGAATCACATTTTTATTTCAAATTAATCCTTCTTTTTTCCCTTCATTCAATATTGATTAAATGCTTTCCATGTGCTGGGTACTGAGCCAGCTCTGGGAACATAATCGTGAACAAAAGCCCATACAGGTCCAGCTTTAATGGAAAGTCCAGGCTGGTAGGGGAGACAGATCTGATTCAAATAATTTATGGTTTCAAACTGCATTTGAGGAGTCAGGTGAGGCCCTTTAAGGGAGTGAAGATGTGAGACTAGGTATTAAATAGGCCTAGAAACTGTCTGTGTTGTAGCGGGGTGGGGAAGAAGGAAGTGGGGTGAGGGCAGAAAAGTGCTGCAAAACAAAGAACAGCAGCTACCCAGACCCTGTGGTGGGAAAAAGTGGCCAGTGGCTGGACACCAAGACATAGTTTATGTGAGATGGGAGAGGAAGGCTGGGGAGAGGCCCCACCAAACAGGACCTTCCAGGATGCTTCAGGATAGAGGTCTTTATCCTAGGAGTGATAAGAAGGATCCAACTCACTTCATTAAAGAAACAAAACTGGTTAAATTCAACACATTTTCTGTAAAGCTAACATTGCAATAGAACTGATGAGAAAGTTCCACCTCATGTTCTCCTTGCTTCACCTAAATTACTGTATCACACTGGCAACCAGTGAAACGTATTTCCCCTACCTCCATTTTTCATGTGTGTACTATGTCTAAGGTTCTTCTGACATTGTTTTCTTTGCTCTTCTAGTGATCATAATAAACATCATTTAAAACAGCAATTGTTATAAATCATGGTGATAGCAGCCAAAATTTGTTGAAGTGTCACTATACACAAGACATTGGACCAAACAACTGCTGTGCATTTCCACACTGAAATCAGCTTCAAACTTAAAAATTATCTACTACTATTATCCTCACGTGACAAACTGGGTCTCAGAGAAAAAAATGTTCTTTGACCAGAATCACATATCTAATGAATAGCCAAGTTGGTAGATTATTACAAGTCTATTTGGTTTCAAGGTCTGTGTTTTTTTAAAACATTGAGGCTGGGCTTCCCTGGTGGTGCAGTGGTTGAGAATCTGCCTGCCGATGCAGGGGACACAGGTTCGAGCCCTGGTCTGGGAGGATCCCACATGCCGCGGAGCAACTAAGCCCGAGTACCACAACTACTGAGCCTGCGCATCTGGAGCCTCTGCTCCGCAACAAGAGAGGCCGTGATAGTGAGAGGCCCGCGCACCGCGATGAAGAGGGGCCCTGCTTGCCGCAACTAGAGAAAGTCCTCGCACAGAAATGAAGACCCAACACAGCCAAAAATAAATACATAAATAAATAAAAGTGAAATTCTTTAAAAAAAAATTGAGGTTAAAGCCACATAACATAAAATTAATCATTTTAAACTGAACAACACACTGGCATTTAGGAATATATAATGTTGTGCAATCATTACCTCTGTCTAGTCCCAAAGCATTTTCATCATGCCAAAATTAAACCCATATTCGGGGCTTCCCTGGTGGCGCAGTGGTTGGGAGTCCGCCTGCCGATGCAGGGGTCGCGGGTTCGTGCCCCGGTCCGGGAAGATCCCACGTGCCGCGAGGCGGCTGGGCCCGTGAGCCATGGCCACTGGGCCTGCGCGTCCGGAGCCTGTGCTCCGCAGCGGGAAAGGCCACAGCAGTGAGAGGCCCGCGTACCAAAAAAAAAAAAAAAAAAAAAAAAAAAAAAAAAACCCATATTCGTTAAGCAATTATTGACCATTTTCTGTTTCCCCCACCCCAAGCAACCATCACTGTGTTTCATGTCTCTACGGATTACCTATTCTGGATATTTCATATAAACAGAATCATACATTATGTGACCTTTTGTGCCTGGCTTGATTTGCACTGCAATGCTGTTTAGCATCTTTTCATGTATTTGTTGGCCATTTGTGTAATTTAGAGAAATGTCTATTAAGCCCTTTGCCCATTTGAGTTGTTGGTATTTTTATTTTTGTGTTGTATATATTCTAGATACAAGATCCTTATCAGATATTATGTGATTTGTAAATACTTTCTCACATTCTGTACGCTGTTTCACTTTCCTGATGGTACCCTTTGAAGCATAAAAGTTTTTGATTTTCATGAAGTCCAATTTATCTGTTTTTTTTCTTTTGCTGCCTATGCTTTTCATATCACATACAAGAAGCCATCACCAATTCCAAGCGCCGTGATGATTTTTCCCGTGTTTTTCCTCTAAGACTTTTATGGTTTTAGATGTTATATTTAGTCATTAATCCATTTTGAGTTAATATTTTATATGGTGTGAGGTATCAAGGTCCATGCTTATAAACACGAACCTATGTAAAGGCTGCTCCCAAAGCCAAATCAAAGGTTATCTTCTGAAAATGAAAATGGAAAAATGAAATCAGCCCATTGTAGAAGAAGCCTCCATCTGTAAAGAAGTGCGAAGAACATTCTAGTTCCTCTCAGAAAGGAGTGTGGGGTTTACGTCCTGGTAGCAAGGATAATACATGGCCAACAGAAAGTTTTGCTTGGCCAGCAGTATGTGGCCATAAAAGTTTTATATTAGTTGCTAATATAAAACGAGAAATTTCCACATAAGGATTCAGGCTTCCTGCTCCCTTTGGAGTCATGGAAGTTCTGGCCCAGTTTGCTGGGTATTCTGAACCCTTGAAGGAAGAAAGTCTCTTCAGTTTATCATAGACCTCAGTAGCCCTGCTTAATTAATTTTTCATACACCCAACAGGCCCCTGTCAACATCTCGGTTGTAACCTCCGCCTACTAAGCAAGTCAGATGTCATATCCTGATCAATCTTACAGATCCCTGTCTGAAGAAAGATAGCCATACAAAGAGAAATCAAAGGGTAGAAACTGATGGCCTCTAAGCGTTATGTCCATGAGAGAGGTACATTACTAAGATGAAGATGGAGGCATAATAGTTTGGTGACACTAACCAGTAGGATTATTGTTCTGCTCTATCCACCTACAGCTTGTAATGAGGTTCTCTCTGCCACTCTCCTCTGTTTGACCAAGTATTCCTCCTTCACATCTCAATGCAGATGTCAGTTCCTCCAGGATGCCTTCCCAAATCCTCCACTTGTAGATTAAGGAACCCTCTCATGTCCCACTATAACATTATTCCATAATGGGCTACATAATTTGCAGAGCCCAGTAAAAAATGAAAATCTGGGGCCTCGTGTTCAAAGTTATTAAAAATGTCAAGGCAGTGACAGCAGGGCACTGAGCCAAGTGGGGGACCCTTCTACACCTGGGGCCCTGGGCAGCTACAGAAGTCACAGGCCTGGGGAATAGAACTTGTATTTTTCTCTTCCGTCATGGCACTCACTTCTTTTCACCTCCATTGTTTCCTCTCACCTTTGAATCATGCCAGTAGAAAACACAGTGCCTGGCATGCAGTAAACTTTAAGAAATAAATATTGACTGACTTAATGAGACGACAGGACTGGATAATGATTAAACCACCGTGAAATCTGGAGTTATTGTTCTGACATCCATTGTCAGCTGCTCCACAAATGCTCCTTCATATTTTATCTTCCATAACAATGACACTATGTCAACCTATCCAGGGAGCCCCAGCAACGGTAATGCCCCATGTTAATAAAATCCCTGTCTTTCCCCACAGAGCTATTTCTTAACACAAAGCTCTAGAATCTAGATAATCAGGGCACGGTACACTGGAGGTCCATATACTAAAACCATGCAAAGCTATGCTAGACACATTGCTACATTAAATATAAAACTAATGTTACTTGAGTGCCTAAAGAGGAGAATGTGGAATTTTGGGTAGGGTGAACCTTCTGCTGCTAGTCTGGAAATGATCACCTGGTACAGAGTTTGTGCTATGGGGCATCTCAGGGCCTGAGATAATGCCATAATTACACGTTAGCTTTCCCTAGTCATAATATCTTAGAAACTGGAAGATGTGAGGAGGAGGAGAGAAAAGGTAAAACTAAACAAAAAGACGAAATTATTTTTACACAACACAAGGGTTCCTTGGAAGGTCTAAATAGCAACATTAGCAAAATTACAAAAGTATACCCCAGAAAAAAAAAAGCCAGATAGCAGACAAAAGCTTAGTGGTTTATTTTATATATTCCACAAAGGACAACAAAGATGAGAAATGCACAGTTTTTCAGAGGAGCAACAGGGTAAAAACCCTCATCTCCTTTAAAACTTAGGGTATCAGTAAATGCTAAAAGGGCTTCTTCAAGTTGGAACAAAACAATATGAATTAATAACATGCAAGTATATCACACACTGACAAAGGTATGTGACCAATAAAAATCAGAATACTGCAATGTGGTAGTGTGTTAACCACTTTAGTAAAAAGGTTAATGAAGAAAAGTATTAAAATAACTTTATCTACAATAAATTGTTAGTGAATACACAATATAAAAAGAGGCGGGGGCTTCCCTGGTGGCGCAGTGGTTGAGAGTCCGCCTGCCGATGCAGGGGACACGGGTTCGTGACCCAGTCGGGAAAGATCCCACATGCCGCGGAGCGGCTGGGCCCGTGAGGCATGGCTGCTGAGCCTGCGTGTCCGGAGCCTGTGCTCCGCAATGGGAGAGGCCACAGCAGTGAGAGGCCCGTGTACCGCAAAAAAAAAAAAAAAAAAAAAAAATCTACAAACAATAAATGCTGGAGAGGGTGTGGAAAAAAGGAAACCCTCTTGCAATGTTGGTGGGAATGTAAATTGATACAGCCACTATGGAGAACAGTATAGAGGTTCCTCAAAAAACTACAAATAGAACTACCTTACAACTCAGCATTCCCACTACTGGGCATGTACCCTGAGAAAACCATAATTCTAAAAGAAGCATGTACCACAATGTTCATTGCAGCTCTATTTACAATAGCTAGGACATGGAAGCAACCTATGTGTCCATCGACAGATGAATGGATAAAGAAGATGTGGCACATATATACAATGGAATATCACACAGCCATAAAAAGATATGAAATTGAGTTACTGGTAGTGAGGTGGATGGACCTAGAGACTGTCATACAGAGGGAAGTAAGTCAGAAAAACAAATACCATATGCTAATACATATATATGGAATCTTAAAAAAAAAAAAAAAGGTTCTGAAGAACCTAGGGCAGGGACCAGAATAAAGACACAGACCTAGAGAATGGACTTGAGGACATGGGGAGGGGGAAGGGTAAGCTGGGACAAAGTGAGAGAGTGGCATGCACATATATAAACGATCAAATGTAAAATAGATACCTAGTGGGAAGCAGATGCATAGTACAGGGAGATCAGCTTGGTGCTTTGTGTCCACCTAGAGGGGTGGGATAGGGAGGGTGGGAGGGCACTGCAAGAGGGAGGAGATATGGGGATATATGTATATGTATAGCTGATTCACTTTGTTATACAACAGAAACTAACACACCATTGTGAAACAATTGTACTCTAATAAAGATGTCAAAAAAATATATTCAGGAAAGGCAAAGATATTCATATCCTGTGATCCAGAAAAAAAGAAAAAAGAAAAAAAGAAATACACCAGATCATGAGGTTATCAAACAAACTGGATACCCTTAAACAAATGAATAAATTCCTAGAAATATGCAACCTACCAAGACTGAACTACAAAGAATTAGAAATCTGAACAGACTAATAATGGTTAAGGAAACTGAATTGGAATTCAAAAACCTCCCAGCACAGAAATCCCAGGACCAGATGGCTTCACTGGTGAATTCCACCAAACATTTAAAGAAGAATAAACATCAATTCTTCTCAAATACTTCCAGAAAATTGAAGAGGAGGGAATGCTTCCAAAATCATTTTACAAGACCAGCATTACCTTGATACCAAAACCAGATAATACCACAAGAAAAGACTACAGACTAATATCTCTGATGAATATAGATGCAAAAATTCTCAAAATAATAGCAAACCAAATTGAATAACACATCAGAAGGATCATACAGCTTAATTATGTGGATTTATCCCTGGGTGCAAGGATGCTTCAACGCAGGCAAATCAATAACTGTGATATATCACATTAATAGAATGAAAAATAAAAACCATATGATTATCTCAATAGATTCAAAAAAAGCATTTCAAATTATATTCTTTCATGATAAAAACCTTCACCATGTTGGGTACAGAAGGACCATACCTCAACATAATAAAGACCGTATATGACAAACCCACAGCTGACATCATACTCAACAGTGAAAGACTGAAAGTTTTTCCTCTAAGATCAGGAGTAAGACAAGGGTGCCCATTCTCACCACTCTTAGTCAGCATGGTACTGGTAGTCCTAGCTAAAGCAAGTAGGCAAGACAAAGAAATAAAAAGCATCCAAACTGAAAAGGAAGAAGTAAAATTGACATGAGTTGCAGATAGTATGTTCTTAAATATAGAAAATCCAAAAGGTTCAACCAAAAAGTTGTTGGAACTAATTAACAAATTCAGTAAGTTTGTAAGCTATAAAATCAACATACAAAAATCAGTTTCATTTCTGTACACTAACAACAAAATATCGCCAAGAGAAATAAAGAAAACTAGCTCACTCACAATAGCATCAAAACCAATAAAATACTTAGAAATAAATTTAACTGAGGGGGTGAAAGATCTCTGAAAACTGTAAGACTCTGATGAAAGAAAGTGAAGAAAACACAAACAAATGGAAATATATCCCATGTTCATGGATTAAAAGAATTAATATTGTTAAAATGTCCATACTACCCAAAGCCATCTATAGATTCCATGCAATCTCTATGAAAATTTCAATGGCATTTTTCAGTGTAATAGAAAAAAACAATCCTAAAATTCATATGGAATAACAAAAGATCCTGAATAGCCAAAATGATCCTGAGAGAGAACAAGGATGAACAAGTCACACTTCCTGCTCTGAAAATATATTACAAAGCTATAGTAATTAAAACAGCATGGTACTGGTATAAAAACAGACACAAAGCATAGAGAGTCCAGATTTATTCCTGCATATATAGTCAACTAATATTTGACAAGAGAGCCAAGGACACTCAATGGGGAAAGGATACTCTCCTTAGAAAATGGTGCTGGGAAAGTTGAATTACCACATGCAGAAAATAAAACTGGACTCCTATTTTACACCATTTACAAAAATTAACTCAAAATGGATTAAACACTGAAACATAAGACCTGATACTGTGGAACTCCTAGAAGAATACATAGGGAAGAAGCTCCTTGACGTTGGCCTTGGCAATGATTTTCTTTTTTAATAAGACATCAAAAGTACAAGCAAAAATCAGCAAGTGGGACTAGATCAAACTTCAAAAATGTGCACAGCAAAAGAAATAATCAACAAAATGAAAGGTAATCTATGGAATGGGAAAAAAATATTTGCAAATCATAGACAAGGGGTTAATACCCAAAGTATAAAACGGAGCTCATCCAAATCAATAGCAAAAATAAATAAATAAATAAAATGCTCATTAAAAATTGGGCAGAGAACTTGAATAGACATTTCTCCAAAGAAGACATACAAATTGCCAACAGATATATGAAAAGGTGCTCAATACATCACTAATCATCAGGGAAATGTATGTCAACAGCACAGTGAGATGTCACCTCATACCTCTTAAAATGACTATCAAAAGAAGATAAGAGATAACAAGCATTGGCAAGGATGTAGAGAAAAGGGAACCCTTGTGCACTGTTGACGGGAATGTAAACTGGTGCAGCCACCATGGAAAACACTATGGAGATTCCTCAAAAAATTACAAATATAACTGCCACACGACGCAGCAATCCCATTTCTGGGTATACAGCCAAAGAAAATGAAATCCGAATCTCGAAGAGCTAGGAGAGATCCTATGTTAAACGCGGCATTGCTTACAATAGCCAACATATGGAAACAACCTAGACGTCTGTCTTTGGATGAATGGATAAAGAAGATGTGGTATGTATAAACAGTGAAATATTATTCTGCATGAGAAAGACATCCTGCCATCTGTCACAACATGGATGAACCCTGAGGGAATTATGCCAAGTGAAATAAGTCAAAGGATAAAAACAGTATGATACCACTTATATGTGGAATCTAAAAAAGTTGATCTCACAGAAACAGAGAGTATAATGGTGGTTGCCAGGAGCTTAGGCGTGGGGAAAATGAGGGGATGTTGGTCAGAGGATACAAATTGCCATTATAGTTAACAATATTATATTATATACATGAAAGGTGCTAAGAGAGTAAATCTTAAATGTTCTAACCAAAAAAAAAAAAAAAAGTAATCATGTGAGGTGATGGAGGGATTCACTACCTCTCTTGTAATTATTTCACAGTATATGTGTGTATGAAATCATCGCATCGCACACCTTAAACTTACACAATGTTACGTGTCAATTATATCTCAATAAAGCTGGAAAAAAATAGGGAATCACCAACAAAGCTGTCACCGAGTTAGAACTCAAAGTATTAATAGGGCTCAAAGCAACTGGCAGTGGCATACCTTGAAGCTAGCAGAAGCCAGTGGATTTGATGAATGTTAACAGCTTGATTCAACCCAGATAAAACATGAGCACTCCAACAGAACTTTCTGTGATAACAGAAACATTCTATATTTGTCCTGCCCAAAATGGTAGCCACTTGACACATGTATCTCTTGAGTATTTGAAATAGGGCTAGTGTGACTAAACATAAAAATTTAATTGTATTCAATAGTCACCAATTTAGGTTTAAATTTAAATAGCCCCATGTGGCGAGAGTTACTATATTGGACAGAGAAGCTCGAGAGAAACAGTGACCCAGACAAAGCCCAAGGGAAAATATTTGTGGACTAGTAAGATATATTAATAAGTAAAGAATGTAGAAATACTTTCAAGCAAAACTTATCTGCATTTCATAAAGGCAATCAAAATAGCCTTGTACAAGGTGTTGAAATGATAATTCCACAAACTTTGTGGCCCTGTAATGTATAAACAAACATCTGGCAACTGTCATACAGAAAGAGACAATCCCCTAGGCAGTCGAGGTGGAGATGGAGTAAGGTCGGGAAAATGCAAGTCAAGTGAACCAGAGTTCATGGTAAGGCTGGGGGTGTCTCAGGGACTTGCAAAGACTTGGAGAGTCAGATTTCCCCAGGAGGCTGCCACCTAACAAAGATGAGTATGGGTAGATGCTAACAGGAAGGTTAAAAGAGATTTCACGTATGCAGGAAGCTGGCTTAACGAAAAGAATTGTATCCATCTTGCATCACTGTAAGTCCTGCTGTGGCCTTCGATGTCAAGCCATAAAATCGGTTCCCTGGAAATGAGAACCCCTCCTGCTTTCTCTGATTCCTCAAACTGTGTGTGTGTGGCGGGAGGGGGAAGTCATGGAAAAAAACTGAGGAAGGCAAAACAAGGAAAAAGCAAGAAATCCAAAGGAGAAGATCAGAAACAGGAAACAGAAATTAAAAAATAA
Source organism: Phocoena sinus (assembly GCF_008692025.1). Lineage (NCBI taxonomy): Eukaryota > Metazoa > Chordata > Mammalia > Artiodactyla > Phocoenidae > Phocoena > Phocoena sinus. The sequence goes on along the minus strand of NC_045773.1, from coordinate 29,481,061 downwards.
TTTAAAAAATAGTGAGAGGCAATAAAATGCTCATAAGGAGATGGGATGCTCCCAGGGAGAAAATGATGAAAAATCAGAGGGCGGAGAATAGGTCACAAGGACCTCTGTGAACTTATGTAGAAAATCACAAATTACATGCATCCTAGGAGCTACAGTGCTACACAGAAAACTACTCGCTATTAAATAAAAGGAGGAAAGGGAGAAAGGAGTCGGGAGAGTGATACAATAAGCCAAGACCAAAATAAAACAAAACAAAAGCTAGGAAACTTGACCTAGAATTTGACAGTAGTGAGTTACTTAACACAGAAAAAATAAAAATGACCGACAAGTGTACTCGCACAATGGGCTGAGACAAAACTGAATATATTAACACAGATACTGGTAACTCGGAGGAACTACTTATAATCAATTTCTTGCTAACACTGTAGTTCAAATTAAAACAAAACAAAACAAAACCTGAAGTATAAGCTATGCTTCTAAATGCAGTCCCATCACATAGCAGTAGTTCAAAACAGAACAGGCTTACCAGGGCAGGGAAAGAGACAAATTCCATCCCGCAACACACCATGGAGGAAGGTGTTTATTGAAAGTACCAACTTTAGCACTGATGTTTTGCACCTTGAGATTAGTGATTTTTGAATCATTTCCTAAGGTATTACTATGACTGTGCATTCAGCAATGTCAGTTGAGATATAATTTGCCAACCAGTGCAACTCTCATCTCTCACACGGGCTCAGATCAAGAGTTCTGTCTCTACCAAGATTTTTTTTTTTCCTTCCTAGAAAGGATTCCAACAAAATATAGTGTCATTTCCTTTGCTTGGTCACAGTCACATTTTGGTAAGCTGGACTGGGTCAGAGCAGAGAATCTGAGAGGAGATATACAATTAAAGTCCCCAAGTACATTTAGTAGCTGATGCTAACTCAGGGTTAATAGTGTGGTTGAAGGCAAACAGTCTGAGCTATGGAAATGGAGTTCAGATTTGGTTTCATACCAACTTGTAGCCTTGCAGACTTAAATTTAACATGAAGTGCTCCAATTACCTATTTTACAGAACATCAAAAGAAGAAATTTCTGCTAAGGAAGAATTTAAGAGAACTGAGGAAGGACAAAGGGCTGATTAGTGACAGAGACACAACTGAAGTTTCTGATTCCCACTTGATTATTCAGTGTGCACCACTTGTGATGAAGTTCATTTTTCCACTTAAGAATTGGAAACTTCCCAAAAGGGTTAGCAAGAGAAAACCATCACTAGTGTAAGCAAGCACAGATATATCAAGCCAAATGTAGCTCATCAACCCTGAGTTTTATATAGCATTTTATTCACTATGTAAGATGCTTTTCCTCTAAAAAAAATATCTCTTCTTTAGCATTCTGGTCCCACAAGATACACCTTGAAGAAAGGCTTTCACAGATCAAATGTGGTAGGAAATTTCAAATACTAAATTCTCTTTCAGGATATTTACCAAGGCAGGAGCACATTAAAGACTCTGAGAAGTTCCGAGGTAAAGAAATCAGATATCGCCCCAACATTCTCCCAAAATGTTTTTGGTCTTGGAACCACTTTTCCTTTGTTCTCTCTATAAAACCCCAATTATTATTGTATATCTAGAGTCCCATGGGAGATTCAGGAAATACTCAGGTACCCCTAAGATAATTACACTGTAAGACTCTTAACACATAGTAGGTATGCAAAAAGATAGTAGAAGAGATCAAATACTCCTCAGACTTAGCTTTTCACGGGCAGAAAAAAAGGGGGGAAAAAAACTAGTGTTTATTGACATCTGCTGTGTAGCGGAATTCCATTAGGAGCTTTTCAGTGGCAGTATATCATCACAATTCTATGGTTTGTATCAACATTCTCTTACTTGCAGAAGAGGACACCAAAGTTCAGGGATATCCCACTCAGCCCACTCAAGGTCATATGGTCAAGAGATGACAAGGCATGGATTTGGAAGGCTTGCGCTCCATCCCCTGTAACACACAGGTGTAGTCTTGCCACAGACTATGCAGATTCCTGTAAAACTAAACCATTTTGAAAAAGTCGTCCTGTGTGACATCCCAATATTGTTAATGATTTCCCTCTGTTTCCAACTGTCCGCTTAGTATAATGAAGTAAACCATTTAAATGGAAATTCAAACTTGCTCTATGACCTTGTCTTTGTTAGAATATGCCAAAGTAAGTCAACATGAGATTTTTGGATGGCACACCGTTTATTAAACAACGGCATGCCAAGACAGAAAACCCTATAGAAATCTAAATATACTGCTACAGAACTTCAGATATCAGTTTGTAGCACAAGTTTCTAGGTTACAAGAAACATGTAAGAGGATTCGTTGGGTTTAAGAAACCCAACAACAGGAAAACAGGCAACACTTTGGCCTAAGCTACAACACTAAAGAAAACTCAAGCCATCTTCCATCTCTTTCTGACATCTGAGTCACTCTACACGGGTTTCCTTTGTATTCCTTGCTACGTGAAAGGAAACAGCTACCAGTAACTCTCTAGCAAATCCCTCATATGTTGTGAGACCAAGTGGATTCAAAATGGAATCTGAGCTACAGTTCTAAATTCTTTAAGGAAAGGCCCCAACTTGGGTGCAATCTTCCATGGGGACTCTAACATGGACATGGCCAATGGAAACCCCATAATATGGAATGGGAAAAAGCAATCTCCACACAGGATGTGTGGGCGGTGCCACTAAGGCAACCAACACAATCTATAAAGACTTGCCCAAAAGCACACTAAGCCCTTCAAGAGAAAATCCACATGGTAATATTCAAGTGACTTTTAACTAGGAAGATTGGGGGGGTGGGGGCGGGGGGGCGGGCAGAGGTGGGAAGAGAGACTAGTTTTAAATGAAAAGTAGAGAAATCTATCATGCTGTTGCAACAAAAATAACCCAACTTATGCTAAAGTTATAAAAAGGAGAAAGGGAAAAAATTTTCACATCTGCAACAGAATCATTAAAACATGACAGGATGGTTGGAGTTTGTCAGAATTAAGGGTCACCTGCTGTTACACATTTCACCCTCATCCCAATCCCAGCCCTTGAAAAGAAAGCTGAAGGGATTTTCACTGAAACAAAATCAAGCAGAGGATGGATCTGCCAAAGACTATTTATTCTACTCTGGAAGAAATATTGTAAAGTCCTGTTGCTAACAGCTTCGTTTTGATTTTGATTCCATTTTTTGTTTTAGACATTTAGAGTCATGTATATTTTATTTTTTAATTCTGTTAGAAAAGGAGGGCATTCATTCTAAGGACGCAGAGGTCTTCGTGTCTGAGTTGGTGTTGATGCTTTCAGAAAAATTAATGAACGTTTCTTTTTCAGAACCTAAGTACAAGACCAAATTTTAAATCTGGAATTCAAATCTGCATCCAGGCAGACCCAAAATAATTTTCACAATTCCTCTTTAAATTACTAGATTGCAAGATTAAATATAGAGCATCAAGTACCCTGATATTACTTTACATTGCATTTACAAAATTTAAAATACTCTATATATTTTAAATAAACTAAGCAACTACTTTTATTTGATGATCCTAAAATTTCTTTTATTTCCTATTTTAAAATATGATTTAGGAAGAAAAATTACCATCTCTTTAAACTACTCTAAACTTCCACGTGATGGGGCTCCTTACCAAGCATCTATGTGAAGTAACAAAGAGCTCTATGAATATTATATTTAATCTCCATAATGATTCTACAGATTACAGATTATTATCTTCATCTTAAAGCTAGGAATACCTAGGTTTAAGTAAAGGAACTCCTCAAGGACATATAGCTAAGAGACTGAGAGTAAGAACCATCCCTGTTATCAGTGACATCTACAGAACAGAGGAACAGAGGTTAGGGTGCTAGTAAAGATCTATTAATAAGTACGAAGCCTCTTTGTAATAATAAAAATTAAAACTTGAGGCAGCTGTGACTTGCTCTCATATTGACAAGTTGAAATGTTTCAGAGCATTCCTTCAGCATTTATTGATTTCTGTTTCCATAGCTCTTCATAGCCTACAAAGAATTATCACATTATTTAACTCCGATACTATTATACCCTTCATATTTTAATTGGTATTGATTAATCTATTCCATATGTCACTCCAAAAGCAATTTTAGGTGTATTCTATCCTTGATACATAGCCTTCCATTGTTCCCAAGTTGCTGTTACTTCCCTCATATGCCTGGGTCTCAGCAACCCTCTCGTACCCACTGCTATAATTAAAAAAAAAAAAAAAAAAATCAGAAATATGCGAGAGTATAGATATATGGCACCACAAAACCCCCAGCGAAAGAGAAACATTTTGTTGAGCTGTGTTCCTCCAGGCTTGCGAGGAAGCAGCAACTGTTCTCGCAATATACGTAAAGCCAACAATGCCAAGAAGGATGGGTTCTGTCAGAGCAGCACCTATCTGCACCTTCAAACAGTGTAAGAGATGCCAGCAGACCGTCCTCATTCACAGTTAGCTGCATCTAGTCATAGTACGCAAGATCTTCATTGATGTTCTTTCTTTTAGAAAACTAGCTCAAAAGGGTCACTAAGTTCTTCTTTTATTCTCCTTGCATGGGGGGTGGGGGGAATAAAAAGCAGAAAATTAAAACCAAAGAAAATATTGAAGACAGTTTCTCCCTTCTTAAAGAGATCTTACCAATGACTACCTTTTCCATCCATTTAAGGAAAAAATGGATGCAGACCTTTATCTCTTATGGTTTCTCATAGCAGGTATCTCCTTTAACACAACCAGTTGAAAAGTAAAATACCTAGAAAAACTTGGGGGGAGTATTATTTTGGTGCTGTGTTTTGTTTGGGGTCTACACCATCACTAGCAGGTTTGACTGATACTGTCCTCAATCAAATCAGATAGACCTAAAAACTCTACAGACTTGACCAGACTCCACAGACCCCCTGGGGACATACCAACAATCACAGCAAAGGCTCAAGTGTCCCATGTCACACTCATGCTTCTCAAAACTTGACAAAATCTAAGTTTTAACACAATGATTAAATGATCTTAACACTCCCCTCCCATCCAAACACTCTTTCCAAACCAAGCCCAACTTTGTCCAAACACTTACTCAGAAACAACAGAAAAACTTTCCTTTGGGACTTGAGTCTCATCCTAGTTCTTTTTTTTTTTTTTTTAATACACTTTTTAATTTTAGAATAGTTTTAAATCTACAAAAAAAAATGTGAAGGTAGTACAGAGTTCCCATATACCTCACCATCCATCCAGTTTCCAGTATTATTAACATCTTTCATTTGTACAGTAGAGTTGTCACAATTATTAAACCACCACTGATACATTATTATTAAATCCATACTTTATTCACACTTGCTTAGCTTTTAACCTAACACACCTCCTTCTTTGCCCCCAGGATATCACATTTAATATTGCTCATTATGTCCCCTTAGGTTCCTGTTGGCTGTGAGAGTTTATCCAAATTTTCTTGTGCCTGATGGCCTTGATAGTTTCAAGAAGTAACGGTCAGGTATTTTGTAGAGTGTCCCTCAACTGAGAGCTGTCTGCTCTCTTTCTCATGATTAGATTGCGGTTATGGTTTTGTGGCAAGAACACCACAGAGGTAAAATGCTATTATCATCACATCATATAGAGGGTACATACTGTCAACATGACTTACTACCACTGATGTTAATTGTGGTCATCTGGCTCAGGTAGAGTTTTTAAGGTTTCTGCTCTCTGAAGTTACTACTTTCCTCCCATTTGCAAACCGTTCTCTTTGGACAAACATACTATCTATGTTCCACACTTAACGAATGGAGAGGTATGCTCCACCTCCTTGAGGGCAGAATATCTACATAAATTATCTGGAATTCTTCTGCATAGACTTGTCCACTTCCAGTTACTTATATCCATATTTACCCACATATTATACTTTGTGTTATAATCCAGTACTACTTTATTGCTCAAAGTGATCCATCTTTGGCTACTGAGAGTTCTTTGAGTCAGGTCCTGTGTCCTTTTGCCATACACCCATTACTGTGAATTTATCTTGTTTTATTTTTTGAGCACTTTCTTATTTACTACCACTACAAGACACTCCAGGATTATCTTGTACATTTCTTGCCCCAGTCCTAGAATCAGCCATTTGCTCAAGGACGTCTGGTTCCTCTTATGGTAACATGGCATAGGAAATCAAGATCTGACTGTTAGGTGGTCTTGTTGCTCCCAGGATATCTTTACTTCTAGGCCCTCTCAGCTGACCAGCAAGAAAATGTATGGGAGTATTCTAATCTATGCATATACATATATCTGTAAATATCAATATCTCTATATGTGATCATCAGTATCTATATTAAGCTAACTAGAGTTGGATGTCTCCAATCCTAATTAATTACCACATGGGTCATTCCCAGCCTCTCCCCTTGCATATCTGTAACCTCCTACTCCAACGCTGAGAACCCTGGTTCCCACCATTCCCAATCCATTTACTTAATTGTTCCATTATAGTATACATATATCGTGGTTTCAGAATTGTTAACCTGTAACCCCATGAAAAACAACTTTATCAACTGGCATATAGTAGTTATGTACAGTTCATTTTGCCTTCAGTCTTACAGACTCTATTCATTTCCAAAGCTACTCATCAACACTTTTTCTCTCACCCCAATTTAGTGAGATTGCTTTATATATTTATAATACAGTTAGATCCCTTTGTGAAATCTTCATTGCATCCTGGTATCCCCATCTTGTAAATGATTTTTTTAAAATTTGCATACATTAAGGTTCACTCTTTGAGACGTAAAGTATTATGGGTTTGGACAAACACAGAGTATCTTATATTCACCATTATTACAGTAACATACAGAATAAGTTCACCTCCCTAAAAAAAAAAAAAAATCCCCTGTGCTTCACCTGTTGAACCTTACCCCCAAGCCTCTGGTAGTCACTGACCTGTTTCCCATCTCCACGGCTTTGGCCTTATCAGAATGCCATGTGATTGGAATTATACAGTATGTAGCCTTTTCAGACTGGCTACTCCCCTTAGCAAAGTATGCACTGAACATTCACCCTTGCTTTTTTATACAGCTCATTCCTTTTCAATGGTGAATGGATGTGCCACAGTTCGTTTATTCATTCATCTATTAAAGGACATCTTGTTTGCTTCCAGTTTTGGAGGACTATAAATAAAGCTTCTGTAAACATCCCTGTGCTGGCTTTTGTGTGAACAATAGTTTTCAAATCAGTTGTGTAAGTACCTAGAAGAAGATTGCTCAATTGTATGGTAAAACTATGTTTACCTTTGTAAGATAGTGTCAAACTGTCTTCCAAAGTGGCTGTACGCCATGAGTGAGAGCTCTTGTTTCACATCCTCTCTAGTAAGGGTAGTGTCAGCCTTTTAAATTTAACCACTCTAAAAGCTGTGTGGTAGTAACCCATTGTTTTAACTTGCAATTCTTTACTGACATATCATGTTGAACATCTTTTCTTATGTGCATTTTTCCATCTGTGTGTGTGTGTGTGTGTGTGTGTGTGTGTGTGTGTGTGTGTATATTTAATATTTATTTATTTGGCTGCACTGGGTCTTCCTTCATTGCAGCATGCGGGATGTTCATTGCAGCATGCGGGATCTTTAGTTGTGGCATGTGAACTCTTAGTTGCAGCATGCACGTGGGATCTAGTTCCCTGACCAGGGATTGAACCCTGGCCTCCTGCATCGGGAGGATGGAGTCTGAACCGCTGGACCACCAGGGAAGTCCCTCCATCTGTATATTTTTAATGAGGTATCTATTCAGGTCTTTTGCTCATTTTTAAATTAACCTGTTTTGTTACTGTTGAAATGTAAATGCTCTTTCTATATTGTAGACACAGGTCCCTTATCAGATGCCTGTGACTTGTGTTTTTTGAAAAGAAGTTTCTAATTTTAATAAAGTCCAACTTACCTATTTTTCTTCCATGGATTGTACTTTTTGCACTCTGTCTACAATCTCATCGCCAAACCAAGATCACATAGATTCTTCTTGTATGTTTTCTTCTAGAGATTTTTTAGTTGTGCATTTTGTATTTAGTTCTTTCATCCACTTTGAATTAACTTTTGTGACATTTTCCAGGTACATATCTAGGTTCACATTTTTGTATATAAATGCCCAACTGTTCCTGCATCATTTGTTGAAAAGACTATCCTTTCTCCTTTGAACTGCCTTTGCGTCTTTGTCCAAGATCAATTGACTTAATTTGCACAATCAACTATTTTTTTTAAAACAGTTCAGCATTGTGAAAATCCAAGAAAAGAGAGAGGTTCAACTTTAAGCCAAGAACAATTTGATAACGGCAGGTCACTGGCATCACCACTGTGTATGCAGGTTAGATCGAGAGTGTTAAAACAATCAAAATAGAAGAAGGCCATAGACAGAAGGCTCTGTATCTCCTCAATGACTTGTAATCACTGATTAATGCTCTGCTAGTACAGGTGGGCCTCATTAGCTCTGCTAGCAAGGAGAAAAGATGTCAGACTGATAATGCTAAGGGTGGGGAAGAAAAATTAGAGCAGAAAAGCTATAAAAAGGGTAGAAAATGCCCTGCCCGTGAACGTTATAAATGGGCCACATAACTTTATTTTTTAACAAATGTGATTGTCTCTTCATTTTCTCCCTACATTCCACGTTCTCCCAAATTAGGAGGCACAAAAGATTGAAATTCCAATGGGAGCATCCTTTTTTAAACTCCTTCTATTGTGTATTTCTTATTAAAGCCGTGTGATCATTTCGTACTTCACTAGTGCACATCTATGTAGAATTCATTTTATAAAAAATGAAAGAGTTCATGATGGGAGCCTGCTGAAAACATGGAGACCAAGACAAGGTCAAAGCAACCTTTCTGTCTTTCAGAGGGGTCTGTGGGGGACCCAGTGCAGCAGACTATGATGCATTTTCCAAGTCCTCTCCTTGCACGTTTACCCATGAGAGCCAGGGAACGCGAAACCAAAAGGATAGCTGGAGTCAGCCTGAAAAATGTGAGACCCCTTAACGTCACATTGGAATCAACACATCATAAGCCCGTCATTAAACTGCCTTCATGAAGTTAATGTGAGAAGAAGGACAGGTGAAATAACCACAGATAATACAGATTTAAGGGGGATGAGGCTGAAGTTTATACAAGAGATTTTACTTTGAGGACCAAAGTCTATAAATATTTATTTAATTGGGCCATGCAAGAGAAGACTCTTCGATTCTTTCATTAGTGGTGCAGGGTTTCCTGTGAATCACTGCATAGGAAAACAGCGAACGCAGAAACTGATCCCATCTCCATGTGAATCAGTCTTCAGTCTGTAGAGGGTGTGATCGCTTACAAAAAGGGCAGGCGTCCTGCTGAATCACCAGCCCTGCCTATTATACTCACCCTGCTGGTGCAGGAAGCCACAACAACTGAACAACAAGCAGCAAATAAATTTCCACAAACAGATGTATTGTCCTGTTTCAATACAAATCACAGTCTATTAAGAATAATGCACTCTAGTCCAGGTTCTGACAGTCAAAAAGGCTGATTTAAGAGAGATTTGTGTTCCTAATTTCATTCATTCATTTGCATGTCTCTCCTCTAAGGATGATGTGACTCAGGCTTACTGGTCAGAGCTGGTAATCACTCCTTCGTCTTGTGGTTCAAATGGAGCTTTTAAAATCACAATTCTACTTATTTATTTAGAGATTTTTATATTTCATGACTCTAGGATGAATGCTTATTAGACGATAATAATGAAAAGAGAGGTTATTCAAAGTGACCTCTGAAATGATCCTATATATTTTCAAAACGATGTATCAGTATTACACGGAGCCTCGCAGAATCCAAGCACATCATCGACGACCTGACTTGGTCCATTTTCACCTTTTATCAGCACTGTTTTCTGATTTCAACATAGCACAACCTGGTGAACATCAGACGGTAACAAGCATCTATGAAGTAAGGGGTGTTGACAATTTCATTTTTTTAAACTTATTGTTACCTTAAAGGGAAACAGGATCCAGTTCCTTCAAGCTAAGATATTTTCACCTTGTTTACAGCATCTCTCCTCTTCTACCTCACTTGTCCACTTGGTCAAAAGGAACACATTATATTGTAGATGCTGACAGTCTTCTATCACATATTACGTTTGGGGGGGGGTCGGAATTTTTTAATTGAAAGACTGACTGCGTTCTGTAGAGTTAGATACGACAAGGAGTTTAATTGGATTCAATGTGTTTGTTTTCTTTTATTATGCCCCTTCCTTCAAATACAAAATCCTTAATGAGCAATGAAAGTGTTGGACACAGACACAGATTTTACAAAGCTTCATATAGTAAGTTAAGGGTTGCCTTCATTATCCTTCATATTGACAGAAACCATTTTTTTGAAGAAATCAATTCAGTAACTTCAAAAATTTTGTAAATTACATCACAATGTTTACCATATTACAGTGAAAAACACTGCAGCTATCTCTGTTAAAGACAAACACACGGGGGCTTCCCTGGTGGCGCAGTGGTTGAGGGTCCGCCTGCCGATGCAGGGGATGTGGGTTCGCGACCCGGTCTGGGAGGATCCCACATGCCGCGGAGCGGCTGGGCCCCTGAGCCATGGCCGCTGAGCCTGCGCATCCGGAGCCTGTGCTCCGCAACGGGAGAGGCCACAACAGTGAGAGGCCCGCGTACCGCAAAAAAAAAAAAAAAAAAAAAAAAGACAAACACACGTTTTCATCTCAAGTTAAATCCTGAACAGGGATTCAAATTTCTCAGAAGAAGAAGTAATAATAAACCGCTTAGTGTTCTTAAGAATGAAGAATTTCAAAATGAGACATTTTTAGGCTCTCTCTCAGAAAGCAATTTCTTTTTATCTGCAGGGCACCCCAGTAGATGTTAAATATAGATTATACTTCTATTCATCCCAAAGAAGGACACTAATGTGAGCGCTGTATCTTTCTGCATTTCAGTAAAAGTCAGAAACGATCTGCAGCCCGATGTACAAAGCTGACTCGCTTACAGAATACCAGCATTTCTATCCTGGCCTAGCTTTTCAAGGCAGTCTGAAACAGCCCCAGCCTATACAATTGCAGAGGAATTACTCTCAATTACAGGCTTCTGTCTGTTAAAAAGTAGAGCTGGTGATCAGTTTTGACCTTTTTCCTCTGACAAGGCAAAGAAATGAAAGGGGAAAAAAAAATCTGGCAGGTGCTCACTTTAGAGGCTGAGGGTGAGAGAATGAAAGGGAAAAAAAGAGAAAGAAAAGAAAACCTTGTATCACCCAACTAGATCTCAGGATTTTTTTTTTGTATTATTCATCTTATTTAAAAAAATCATTTTCAGTGAATAAACTGCATGTGGCAATGTCATTTTGCTTAAAGTCACTCGCTTAATGTTTTGAGTATCAGTTACCAAAATCTTGCCACAATCAATCATTCAGGTTTTCAGTTTCACACTCTGGGGCATTTTTGCTTCATGGTACAATTCTGCTCTTCCCCCTTCCCTTCTTTCTTATAAGTAGGTTACAAATGACTATAGAGAAATGACCTTTCTGGATCCCTGCTAATGCATCAGCGTTATTGCAAGATGTGGCTTATAAACACCAGCTGACATTTTACCTATTTATGTAGTCATTACTGAATTGACTAGATTTTGGTTGAGATTGGGTTTAATTGATTGGGAATGTTTTAGAAATGACAGGAATAGATTTCCAGATCTCTGACATTGACCCAGGATTTTCCATTTTAAAAGAATACTTTGCTGAGGTCTGAAAAAGTTGCTCTGATGAAAGTTAAACTCTGAAATATTCTGTATTCTTGGTAGTTGGTTGGCTAAGCTCTTGATAATCCAGCACTTGTTTGGCAAAACTGCTAATTAGAGATGGAAGCCATGTTTGCACTGAGAGCCACCTCTCCAAACTCCAAAGTAAAAAAAAGGACCAAAGAGCACTCTTCCCCTAGGAATCCATCTGACCCGCATTTAGGTCAGTTAATAACAGCTCCCACTCAGCTTAGAGACATGTTGCTTTTAAGTCAGCTGCTTTTCAGTGGGGAAAAACTATTTTGAGAAGAATGAATGATTCTAGATCATCAGGCAGAAGCCAACCAGTCAAAATACCACAATCCTAAACAGGGCTGCAAACAACACTTAGAAATTCAGATTCTGATTGACTGATGACATCACAGAACCAAAATAATGTCCCATATTCTCTTCTTGCTCTGCTATTTTTGTTGCCTTTAGAACAGTCAGATCTGCTTTTCTGAGATGGGTGTGATCATTTGCTCAGAAGTGACACACTGAAGTGGCTAATGGCCAGAAAGTGGGATGAAGCTCAAAAGAAAGAAAAACTAAAAGAAAAAAGATGGAAAAGGGTCACAGATAATGTACACACAACTCTAAAAGCAGGCAAAAGATAGTCACGGTAAAAATACTAAGAGAGATTTTGAAGTTTGGGGCTTTTTTTTTTTTCTTTCCCCTTTCCTAAAAGCTAAGAAAATCTCATTGAGGATTTGTTCTATTTCCTGGAGGTAGGGTCTTCCTTATACCTCTTTCCTAGCTTATGTGAGGCGGTATTCTACAAAGAAAAAAAAAATGGTCCCTTCCTATGAAGAGTCAGCCAGAGATGAACTAGAGAACAGCACAATAACATATACTGCAGAGCTGGCACCAACACCAGCAAGTCAAAGGGATAGTAGCAAAGGAACACAATTTATGCCTAGTTAAGTAATGCCTAGTTAAGTAATGCTTAAATAACCCATTTTGTTAAAGACTTCAAGTCAAAGGGATAGTAGCAAAGGAACACAATTTATGCCTAGTTAAGTAATGCTTAAATAACCCATTTTGTTAAAGACTTCAGGGAAAAGGGATACATTTGGAATAAGAACACCTAAGTTCACTGGATGTTAATAACCATGTGTTGATTGGCCTGGTCCTTCGGGAGGGGCAGGTTGTCACCTATTACACCACCCAAAGCCTCTCTACTAGAAAGTTTACTGGCTTGAAATGTATGTACTGTATGTACTTAAGGACAATTTTCATGGCTCACATGCAAAAATATAAAGCCATAGGGATTAAAACACTATTGTATTTGCACATGACCCAAAGGGACATTGACTCAAACACAAAGAAAAGTGTAGATGATAAAGATGGCATTTCAAATCTGTGGGGAGAAAATAATCAACAAATGGCATTTGGTACCATGAGGCCATTGGAAAAACAAATTTGATCACTGTCTCGCATTTTCTTTGAAATGCATTCAAGATATATCAAAGATACAAACATTAAAAATGTTATACTTAAAACATAAAAATATTACAATAACAAAAGTACTTGAAAAAATTTTAAACATTCCTACAGTGAGGAAGACCTAAAAAGAAAGACTAAAAAAAAAACTAAATACATTAAAAAAACACAAAAGTTCAGTATAATTTTAAGCAAATAAACAGAAAATAAACCAACCAAAAAAACCTACTAAACATACAGGTAAAAGACAAACAGGCAAAAGTTGAGTGAGCCTGAAGGATAAATGTGTGGTAAATTGAGCTCCACGGAAAACCCTAGAGCAAGTAGACAAATGGGGATGGAAGTGTGGAACTCTGCAGAGGCTGGAGACCTGGGAATGTGACAGATGCTTTTCACAAAGGCCAGCAGAGACCATGCCTCCCTACCTACCAAATGGGTGCACAGTAGCCCAGTGACCCTAAGACATTCAGTGGAGGTGCCAAGGGCGGTCTATAGGGTGTTGGGAATAGCAATCTTTTTAGAGTAGTGCCCTTTCCATATCAAAATCCTAGGGCTGCCACTAAGACGCCCACATCTTTTCTGATTAAATTAGGTTGACTTCCCATTGGCACTCAATTGAGAACTCTTAGGAGAGCTATCTATAGAGACGATGAAGAATGCTTTGGGGATAAAGAAGGTACTGAAAAGGAGGAGCAGACGGGAGAGAAAACAGCATGCACCTTTATACATGAGGGGTAAAAGGAGAGCATTCTGGGAAAAAAGAAAGAGCAGAACAATTTGAAAATAAATATGTACAATGAGGTGCTTTGGTTACATAATTTTTGACCTGCAAAATCGCTGCATCTTCCTACAGGTTCTGGCAGACCTAAACCATGAGTGGCCTCAATCCCAGCAGGAAGGGCATGGTGGAAAGAGAAAACTAGCTTGAGAACAGGTCTGACTGGCCTTCCTTGGTGCCCTGACCACATTCTCTATCCTTGCTACTCAAAGCGTGGTCCCCAGACCAGCAGTGTCAGCATCACCTAGGAGCTAGCCAGAAATGGTCCTACCCTGGGAACAAATGGATCAGATTATGTTTTTTCATATGTACCCCAGGTAATTTGTATGCACAGTCAAGTTTAAGAGTACTTTATCCTTGAGGGTCTGGGATCCATCCGCTCCTAATAAGCTGGGCAGGTCTGTGACGATATTGCTGATTTTACCCTCTAGGATCTGTGCCCTCCTAGTTTCCACATTCCTTCCTAATTCCTAACCTTTCAATTTAAGAGCAACCTGCCTTCCACTTGCCTGAGTGGTAACACCCTGCCTCTATATTCTTTCTGTTTCCGCCTCTTATTCTTTCTTCTTTAAAAACAAACAAAAACCAACAACAGCAACAGGTCTCAATTTAACGGCCAGTTTTGATCAATGTAGAAGATGTCTCTGTTGGGAGAATTCCAAGGCCATGTACATCAGCTAAGTGAATGAGATCTCCAAATTCAATCAGCCACAGGGGAGTAGTGGCCTGGGTCACCTATTTGCCATCTTCATTCTTCATGCTGCTTCCCTACCCAGGACCTCCACTTGGGTATATTTCTCTCTATCTGACTCCACACTCTACCTCTGAGTCTCAACTCCCTACCTTCTTGCATGACTCCACGGCCACTCATGAAAGTAGAACTGGTAAAAACTACAAACTGCAGACTCCAGTGATAGAACCATTGCATTTGTTTTAGAAATGTCTACTTGAATTAGAAAGAAAAGAGGAATCATTTAACTTAATTTATTTTACCCACTCTATAGCTACTGTTTTCGAATTTGGCTTTGTACAGATGTTTACGCTCTGACACTGGGGATTTTCCCCTCATCTTAAAGTTGAAGAATCTTATTCAAGGTCAGTATTCACTTGTTGGTAAAGCCAAGATTCAAAACAAGATCTGTCTCTGTCTCTGTCTCTCTGTAGTGGTGAAAACTTTACCTTTTTGTAAGTAACAATAATATCAAGGATAGATTTCAAGTGTCAGAGTAATGTTATGTCACATTAATAAAGATAACATCATATGACTGGAAAAAAAACCCAAAAATACTACAGACTGCATGACTGACTCATGCCTTGTTTTGACTTCTCCTAATCACAAGCAACAAGAAGCTTTTTCAAATAACTTGCTCGTATTTTGTATGAACTTTATAATTTTAAATGACACAAATTCCTCCTGAAGTGATTGGTCCATCACTTCCAGTGCAAGTGAAAGAATACTACATATGCCTTCTTAAATCATTAATTTCTAAAGGACACTGGGTTAAGATGACCACAAACTAAGCGAATGACATTTTGCTTAAAAGGTAGCACTATAAATACCAGACTGCACTCAACAGGAAAATGAAAATTTCTCAGTTTAAAATCCCTCAACCATGAGGAGTATAATTAACAAAAACTACACTTCAAAAGTATGAACACTTAGAATACACACAGGCACTTTACAAGAATCACTATTATCCTCTCCAAACCTAAATGCAGGCATGAGTATAATCACTGACCAGATGAAGCAATACAGCTCCTGAAAACAGACCTGTCTCAGGCCACACACTGCAGAACAGAGATGGCCTCAGCACCTGTAGGTCTCAATGGATAGGACCCAATATTCAGGCTATGGATGCCTCAAGCATGTGTCTTTCCAGGCTGACAGAGGAGGAGATAATTAGACTCCTCAGCAACTTCCTAGTAATGTTCTATAAAGTGAAAACAAATTTCTTAAAGAAAATCAAATGAAGTAAAAACACCAACACTATTTAGTTGGCTAAAGAGCTCTCCAATGTCAGTTCCCAAGAGGCCCTCAGACAATTTCAGAAAGTAAATGGACAACGTTTGACCACACCAGTATGGACAAGATGGAAAAAAAGGAACACACACACCTGTGACCGTGTGCTTCACAAGCCACTGTATTAAAGTGTAGGACGGAAGTCTTGAGGCACTTACTTAACATATTCAAAAACTTCTGGGGGCTGAGGGCATGCAGTACCCTGGCCCTGCAAACAGTCTAGTGGGGAGACAGGCTTCCATACACATTATTGCACCAGAGTAAGATACACGCAGTCTCAGAGGCCAGCCCTGAGAACAGTGGGGGCTAAAGAAGGGAGGAGAGCCCGCATCACAGCCAGAGTAGTTTAGGAAGGTGTCCCAAGGTAAGAACTGCTTGACTTGGGTGCCAAACAGGCTTCTTTTCCAAACTAAAGAAGTTGAAAGTGATGCATTTTTAATCATCCCATTGCTCGGGATGGGTATTAGTTTCCTATTGCTGCCACACCAAACTACCACAAACCTAATGGCTTAAAACAACACAAATTTATCTTACAGTTCTGAAGGTCAGAAGTCTGAAGTGGGTCTCACTGAACTAAAATCGAGATGTCAGTAGGGCTGTGTTCATTCTGGAGGGAGGAGGGGAGAATCCATTTTCTTGACCTGTCCGGCATTCCTTGGCTTGTGGACCCATCCCTCCATCTTCCAAGCCAGCAACAGCATGCTGAGTCCTTCTCATGTCACATCACTCTGACCTCTGCTTCCATCACCATATCTCCTCCTCTCGGCTCTGACACTCCTGCCTCCCTCGCTCATTTATGAGGGCCAAGTGACTACACTGGGCCTGCCCAAATAAATAGGATATCAAGACACTTAATTTACATCACATCCATAAAATACCATTTTGTCATTTAAGGTAACATTCACAGGTTCTGGGGATTAGGATGTGCACATCTCTGGGTGCATTATTTTGCCTACCACAATGGGTTAGACATCTCACACTGGCCCTAAGTGCAGACAAAAGAGGCAATGGCCTGAGATATCTGATCTTCAGGAGAAGTCTTATTCCTCAGGCCAGGTGTTAAAACTGGGCTGGCCTCAGCTATGAGGCAAACAGTAAGGCATTTGACCCCATTAATAATTGTAGTGTATATATGTGTGTGTACAGTGTGTATTACACACAGCATCTACATTTAAGTATGTTATATAGATACTATATGGAGTAAACATTTTATTTGTAAAAAAAAAATACATCAAGCAGGATTACATCGGTCTCATCCCTTCAACTCTGCTATGCTTTTGCACGAGTGAAAGAAAAAAATGTGTTTATAGCTCATGTGCTGGGGACCACAGATAAGTACAAACACCCATGCAGAACCCAATGCACACAAGGGCAACCTACCGTGCATATTCCTGCCAAATAAACAGACAGACACACTACTTATTAAGGGAGTGTTTCTCGTAGTACGGTGCATTTTTCATTTACTAAATCAAACTTTTTTAAAAGTTTCAAAAGAAACACATTTATTTAGCATGCATTTAAGAAAATATAACCAGCATATCAAAGTCATGATTTCGTGAATATGAGAACTTAACACAACTCTGCTCAATACAGTAGGCACTAACCATAGTGGCTCTTGAACACTTGAAATGTGACTTGTCCACATTGAGATGTGCTGTAAGTGTAAAATACACACAGCGTTTCAAAGTTTAGTATGAAAAGATAAGATCTCATAAAATTTTTTTTAATATTGGTTACATGTTGAAATAATAGGATATCCTGGGTTAAATAAAAGACATTATTATAATTAATTTCACCTGCTTATTTTTCCTTTCGTTAATGTGGCTACTAGAAAATTTTATATGTGCCTTGCACTACATCTTTATTAAATAGCACTAACTTAGAACAAAGCAAAGTAGTCCACTAGTTAGAACAAAGGGAATTTTCCTAAGGTAAATAATAGTAAAGTTAGCATAAACACACCACAATTATCTTGAAACTTGTAAGTTAACAACTGTGTGGTGCTACTACTACAAACCAGCACTGGACAAGAGAATCCTGCTTTTCATTATTTCTGGGAAAGAGATCTTAATACTTTTGAAGTTGTTTAGTCCAATGCCAGGTAAGACCAAATGATAAAAATGTTTCCTCGTATTGACTAGAAATCTGTAAATCCTTTGTAGATTTCTCTACATTGACCTTAGTTCTGGCTGCCAAATCAAAACACAAACCTACTCTCTACTACCCACAACAACGGGTCTTAGGCCTTTGAACTCTCAGTTTAAAGGCAAAAGGCGCTTGTGAAACTAACACAGCAGCTTTGTAGCTTTATAAACTTGAAAGGCCACATTGTTGGAGGAAGATTCTTACTGCAGGCACTGGCATTCCCCATTGATGAACTTACGTCAGTTACTATCAGGTTCTGTACACACTTTCTGATGATGGATAAAACAAATGGATATGCCTCACAGGCACAGCAGGAATTAAAAATACATTAGTTTATTGCAACTTCAGATCTGGGATTGAGGAACGTTTGGATGATTCTTTTTTTTTTTTTTTTTTTTTCAAATAAAGTTTAGATGAGGCAGGATTTCAGCACAGAGTAGAGTTCTGAGACTCCCTGGGTTCAGTTGAGTACTTGGAGGGATATCGAGTACATTTTATCTAAGGTATGGCACTAACTTTCATCAAAAAATTATCATATGCTCAGTCACAAATGGTTATTGTAAAAGCTTTATTAACCTAAGTGCATATAAAAATTGTGAATTCCTAATACAAAGCAGTATTTGACTTTTAAATTTCATTTTAAGCTTGGCCCGTTCACTTGGAATGTGATTACAGAGTAAATTAAAAAGTAATCACATGTGAATTACATTTCCTCATGAATGTAATGACTTCAGGAGGCTGATTAACGTTAAGCAGTGCCTGTCCTACTGCATGCGTACCTTCCCAGGTGAGATATGCAAGATAGCTGTCGTGAGCTGATTTAATTTTCTTTTACCAGTGTCCCAGAGAGAATACCTACATATCTAACAGGCTCCTCACGTTCATTAGGGAGGAGGATCTTCTTCTCTTTTGTCTGTCCAAGAGCCACCAGCAAAATAACATCGTTGTCAACTTATGGTTGTGAGAAATACCCAATGGAGGAGGTCCAGCTCTGGCATCCATTTTCCAACTAACCAAGTCTCAATTTCCAAATCTCTCTATCTTGTTGGCAAATCCTTCCAATTTAGATGGAATAATTCGAGAGAATCACTAAAAAATGCATGTGCGCTGGCGTAAAGGTAACAAACTGTCTCACGAGGAATGAAAGCTTGTTAATAATCTACAGGAGTATTACTGCAGAGAACAAAATTTAAGCCATAAATTTAAACCATGTGGAGCACAAGATCATTAAAATACTTCCCTCGTGGGTACTGGGGTATGGGGAAGTCAAAAATATTTGCTTCTTTTCAGTATATCCAGGTCGAGGTGTTATTTTCTAAAAAAAAAAGTTGTCAAAGGCATCAAGCTATTGTTAGCAGTGGGAAAGGCTGGGTGCTTCATTATTCTTAGCCCAAAGAGGAGCAGATCATTACTGTGGATTTGGTAGTAAGCCAAGTAAAGCCAGATACCGAGAGTTACTTTAGGTTAAGAGTTGGTGTTCATTCCTCTGACTCCCCACATCACTGAGAGGATGATGAACTAGTGCAGTATCATTAGCTGGACATTATACATCATAATCTAGGACACACAGAGAGAGTTGATGTGGTAAAGTTGTTATAACCCAACACTTACTCTTACTATAAGTGATACTCTCAGACATCACCTATTCTGTAGTATTTATTTTCTTGTTTCCTTTTTAAGTTTGGTGAGACATACTAAATTGAAATCACATTCCATGAATGAGTTATAACCAGTGCTTGGAGTCCTTCTGAACTACGGAAATACAGAGATCGTCGGAGTTAGAAGATCACCGTCTCATTTTATTGCCATTTAATTGTGGGTCCTCCGAGGAGATTGCTCCAAATGTCAGGTGTTCCTAACTCTGAGTGGGGGTGGGCAAGGAAAAGGGTGACATGGAGAGAATCAATGTCAGAAGAATAGGACAGAAAAAGCACAGAATTCTGTAGTTTCTCCTAAAACTGGCCTTTGGGATGCTTTTTAATGTTTTTGTTTGTTTTTATGTTTTTGTATATGTCATGTTTTCAGCCTGGGTATGTGAATTTCTAAATTGTTCTGTGCAAATTTCAAGAATAGTAGAAAGTCTTGTTTAAGTAGAAATTTTAAAACACTCAGGAATTAAAAAGAAATCCATGAGAACTCTGAAGAGGTAACAGGCTTATCCCACATTAGGGAGAGAATAGAGATAATTTTTCTTCTACTTTATATTGGAGAAGCCAGATGCAGACGACTAAAAATGTGAAACAATATACCAATGTACAGTAATTCCACTGCCTTAATTTGTGTGAAGAACACAAGTGTTCTTTTATTACACTGAAGATTTTATTCTACATCCTGTTGTTCCTTATCTAAGCATCTTAAGCCCTTTACTAACATACTGTATGATATCCAGAAGAGGTTGATGAAGATAGTGTGTAAAAGAGAAAACACCTCATGGGACAATGGATGAGAGAAGAAACTGACCATATTTAACATAGACAAGGTAAGACTCGGGCACTATGGAAAGACTCAGGAACATAGCTCCTCCATCCAGACGACAGTACTGGATCAAGGTCATGGAGGCAGAGATACTGGATTAAGGATGCCCCTGAGGTGCTAATGAGGGTTCTGTTACCCACAGGACTGGGCTAATCAACTCCCCCTCTAGGCAATCCCCATCTGCAAACTGAGGAATGATACCTAACTTCTTTTCCAGTACTTCAGGGCCTGATGTTTGACAGTGGCCTAAAGAGCTACACGAATTCTATGCATTCTGTTCTACCATGTTTGATTTACTGTTGTGGATAATATTGAACAGAACACAATACTCCCTAACATGTCTACTTTCAGCCTCACCCTTCTCCCGAGATCTGTTACTGGAATTATGCTACACACTACCAAAATTATTTTTACACAATGGAATTTAGCATACAATGGGCCCAGAACAAGGGAACGGAATCATTAAAATGTGAAAAGGACAAGATTTTACCAGAACTCTTTTGCTGCCACTTTTAAAAAAAAAGACTGTCACTGAACTTTTAATTAGGTTCCAAAAATGTGACCTGAGACAATAACAGAATGGCCTATTTTAATGCTACATTGCTCTTAATGGTATCTGCCTAAAAATGGGCCAGCCTTTGAAACACTCTGACATCACATTCTGACACCTAAAATGTTGAGGCTACGAATTCAGTTTTATTTCCTACGATGCCTTTCTTTACTCCTCTGTTCACCCACACATCCATCTACTCACTCATCCATTCAACAAACATCTACATTTATTGCCCGGCACGAGGGAGAGAGACAAGGCAGCAAGAAGAAAATGGTCCCTGCCTTCAACAGAGCTTATTAAAGCCCAGCTGGGAAGGCTGCCACTTACCCAACTTAAAATAAAACAACATGGATTGTCGGTACTCGGCCAAATTTGAAGAGACCCCAGTCTCTAAGTTTTGGTCTTTACTGTTCCCTCTAACGCAGATTTCACTCTTGGTTTAGCGATTTGGCCACTGTTACTTCAAATATCCTGTATGTACTTCATATGTTGCACTGCTGCTTTCACCAACGTGGAGGTGGCCAGCCTCGCCGTGGAAAACATAGCTCCCTCTGGTGTCTTAAACAGAAACATGGTCACCCACAGCAGATTTTTACCATTATTCGAAATTCTACATTGTGGATTTCTATTTCTGAGGGCCACCACTAACCCTAATGACACGTTGAAGTACTTGGCTGAGCCGCTCAGGGGAAGAGAGATGCTGTATCAGGCAGTCAGTCAGATGAAAAGAACCATTCATCAGCCACCCAGAACCTCTCCCCCACCAAAAGAATAGGACAGCCATCTGTAAGGAAACAAAATCACTTATATATAACTATTTCAAAACCAACATTTGACCACCTATTGCAGTGCTGAAGCCATGACATGAGAATTTATTATACTAGTCACTCTACTTTTGCATATGTTTCAAATATTCCATAATAACATTCTTTTAGACAGTCATTGCTAATGAACACCTGAGTTAGTCCACTGTATATTGGATCTAGACGTTACCCACACTTTCAGCAAAAACCTGAACTAGACCCCAACTAAACTTACTTTGGACCCTTGGGGAGAAAAAAAAAAAAGAATGTTTTAGAAAACTTTGAATTGTGTCATGTTAGCCTAGCATAGGAATTAGAGCCATCAAGCCTACTCTTACCAGTCAGCTGTCTATTACAAGAGATGGCTGCCGGTCCCAGGAGCTCCTACATTCCCTTAGAATAGTCTAGTGACAGAGAGAAGGAAAACCACCTTGGAAAATTTTGTCGGCTGTTAACAGGCTGTTAGGACTTTTAAATCCACTGATCGAATGCATAAAAATGAGCAGAGTACTACAGTGTTAGAGTGGAAGGAACATCTTTCCAGAGGAAGATCCCTGAATTTTAGTCAAGACTTTGACACAGCGCCTTTGTCACTTTATGCCTTTAAGGATAGCACTTCACTCTTCTGGACCATATTTACTGACAGGAAAATTTAAGGAGTTGACCTACAAGTTATGAAGGCAGATTCCTGTCTCTTATGACCTCTGTAGTCCATGGACACCATAATATGAAAGTATTTCGAGGCTGCATTTCCAGGTGGGATCAGCCCTTCAGTTTCTCTGCCTCTGTTAAAGTACCAGACACCACCCCAACGACCACGACAGTTTGTAAAGAGAAGGAGGGCTGCTACCCAAATACACTTCCTTTGTCACGGCACGTAAGCAGATGCTGGCTGGTACTAATTTACTTATTCACAGTTGTACACGAGACATTACTTCTAAAGAGTAGCTATGGTTTCCTGATTGCAAATATGTAATTAATTTACAAAAAGGCTGCTATAAAATGACAATCCAAGCAATCTCAGCAGGTGTCTTTGTAGTTAGGAGAACGTATCTTTCCACAAATACTCATTATTTATTATATATTCTTAGGTAAGAGACAGTCCCTGCTGGCCCAGTGTAGAAGCGCTGAACCCCGTTTCTCATTAGAAGGCTGAGATGTGGCAACCATGGGCTCTTTAGAGAGAATTTGATGTATTCTCTGCCTTCACGTGTGTCTATGTGAAGCTATCAACCTTGAAGCACCTTTCTTGATTTTTTTTTAAGGTTACACGCAGAATGGCATCCCACAGTATCACTCAGAAAACTACTTCAACACCTCAGTTTTTCTATGACCTCAGTTCTATCTACTTTCATTTATAAATTTGAAGCATAGAATTTGAGTGATAGAAGAACTTGTTTCACATATTAAAGTTAAAATATAACTCAAATAGAACTACACACACACACATACACACACACACACACACAGGAGTACTCGGTAGAACTGGTGAAATCTGAATAAATTCTGTGGATTACACGGACGTCAATTTCCTCATATTGGTATCATACTATAATTAAGCAAGACGCCAACATTAAGGCGTGGGTGTGAAGTGTACATGAGAGCTCCTGACGCATTATTTGTAACTCCTGGGAATTTACAATTACTTTAAAAGACAAAGTTAAAAAAAGAAAAAATAATGACCCCCCAAATGGTAAAGAAACCCATATATTTAACAAGGAGATTAAAACATAGCCAGAATCCTCACTGAATACCTTTCGTTCAAAAAATATTTCTGTCATGATAATAAGATTAATATCCTTCAATGAAGGCATAAAAGTCACCACTACTCACCCCAGGAAACAAAGACCATCTCTTTTTTTTTTTTTTTTTTTTTTTTTTATGCGTTACGCGGGCCTCTCACTGTTGTGGCCTCTCCCGTTGCGGAGGACAGGCTCCGGACGCGCAGGCTCAGCGGCCATGGCTCACGGGCCCAGCCGCTCCGCGGCATGCGGGATCCTCCCAGACCGGGGCACGAACCCGTGTCCCCTGCATCGGCAGGCGGACTCTCAACCACTGCGCCACCAGGGAAGCCCAAGACCATCTCTTTTAAAAATATTTATAGGACCTGAAATGACCTTCCCACCCCCAGATTATACCAAGAGTTTTTACTACCGAAAGCTCTTTCTTAAAACTAATAGTTATAAAATTACATTACAGACCTGCAAACTAACGAATTAGAGCTATTCAGTGGCCTTGAAGGGATTTCCACAAATAATTATTGAAATAATTCCAGTGCTGTAAAACAGTAACAAAAAAATCTCTCCAGATATGAATGTGTAAATACACATATAGACACATATGTGTTATTATATAGACACATTAGCATGCTGAAAAATATGGAAGTATCATCATAGGTCAGGACTTTACAACTGTTTTCATAGCACAGATATACAAGAACAACTTTTTTATATGACACACTGGGGTAAAAGAACTGAAACTGTGCATGGCCAGAAGTGACCAGCCCAAGGATTCAGCCACCAATGAATTAACATTTGAGCGCAGTAGATGGAAAGTTCTAAAGGAGCTCGTTCACTAAGGGAGATCTGCACAGGGAAGAAGTAGGATGGATGGTGGTGTGGATGGTGAGGGTTTTGAGAATGGTGAGGGCACAGTGCTGAGTGAAAACGGGGTGGGAAGGGCTGAAGGTACCAAAATACACATACACACACTTATACATATGTGTACATATACTTACATGTGTGCATGTGTATACAAAATTGCATGACCGTGGACTTCCCTGGTGGCACAGTGGTTAAGAATCCGCCTGCCAATGCAGGGACACCTGTTCGATCCCTGGTCCTGGAAGATCCCACATGCCGCGGAGCAACTATGCCCGTGCGCCACAACTACTGAGCCTGCGCTCTAGAGCCTGTGAGCCACAACTACTGAAGCCCCACGCCTAGAGCCCGTGCTTCGCAACAAGAGAAGTCCCCGCTCGCCACAACCAGAGAAAGTCCACGTGTAGCGACAAAGACCCAATGCAGCCAAAAATAAATTTTAAAAATAAAATAAAAATAAAATTTTAAAATTGCATGATCATATTTATGTGTTTTTGGTGAAACTATGTTTTAAAAACTTGTCTTATGTCTTAAAAATAACACAGAAAATGAGTTCAACTAGATGATCCACTAAGAATTTCTCCCTTGGATTTTTTTTCTTGTTGCTAAAATCAAAAGGGCACAGGGTTTCTCCTTTCTTGCTTCCAAGACCCAGTGCCTGTGATATAAAAAACCATGCTCTAAGATGTCTGAGGTAAGTTGTCCTGTGTGTATAAGTTTCAGAGGAAAAGTGGCTCTTCAGACTCCAGAGGTATTAGAGTTTGTACATGGCTACCTGGCATATCTGGGTAGGGGTTGACTTTCTCAGCAAGCCAAGACTTATTGCCAAAAGCACCATCTTTTTCCCTTTTGTTTAGACTTAACATGCCAGCAGAACAGCACAAAACTATAGGAATTAAACCTAATCCATTATAGCTATGTTCTCTAAGGCATAAAGGAGGCAAGGGCTGGACCAAAACACACATCAATCATGCAATGCAGGGCCACTTGTATGATTAGCATAATTCTTTAAAAGAATGCAGACAGGTAGGCAGTTCTGCCATTAAATTATACTGTTTAAGGAAAATGCAGACTCGGTAGGCATTTCTAAGTGGCATTTCTTAGGCACAGTCTAAGTTTCAATAGGGTGCTTCGTTAAATGTGTGTGTGTGTGTGTGTGTGTGTGTGTGTGTGTGTGTGTGAGAGAGAGAGACAGACAGACAGACAGACAGATGATAAAAAGAAGCTGCCCTTTAAAAATCCCCACACCATATACTTCTGTTAATTTAATTTGGAGTCAGCTGTACCTTTAACAGTTCACTTCTGTTGCAATCACTGTTCCAGTTTAGTGTCACATACATTGTCACAGTTTCGTTGAAACTCTTACCTCAATAAAAAGAAAAGATTAACCCCATTAGACCCACCTCAAAAGAATATCTTTGTGAGCCAACACACAGACACACAGACACACACACACAGAGCCACATCAGAAGTTGGATGAAAGTGATCTTTAGGGATCTGGCAAAAGCATTAAAAAAAAAAAATCTCAAAACACACCTAGGAAAGCCAAATTTACTTCCTTAACCAGCAAAATGCTATCTCAAATATGTTAAGTAAGTAGGGAGTGTGAGTGCGTGTATATACCAGTAAGTACCTGGGGGGAAAGAAAAACAGAAGGAAAGGGGAAAAATCAATACAACCCTTTAGAAAATGTCAAAAAGCTATGGAATGTATCTGTATGTAAGTTCCACTCACTGCCCCTTAAAAAAGTCTTTTTGATTCTTCTGGAAAACGTTAGGCACATAAAACATGAAAACTCAAGATATTGGTTGGCAAGGCTACGGAATGGGTAATGTTTTCCTAGAATAAAGGCTGCATTCCCTTTGCAGATACATTTGAAATTTACTGTGCACAGTTTGGAACGTGATATCTTACTGGAGTAAATTCACACCCAGGGAAGCCTAGGACCTAGCAAACTGGGTGATGCAAGAGTGTACATGTCCAAATGAGGTAACCAACCAGATCCGGGAAGTACTTGACAACAATGCTTTTACTAGAAGTGCTTGGCCTGTGCCATTTTACCAGCAGTTCCTCTAGTACTGGGATACATTTGAATCTGTCATTTTAAATGCATTTACGCTTAATCTGTGTACACGAACTGCTGACCAAGCCAAGCGTGACATGTCATACTGATGATGTGTTAAGCTGAGGAAATTCAAAGTGCCACAGGCGAAACCTTAACCTTAGGAAACATTTTAATCACATTTTTCCTGGAGAAGCTTATTAAGAGATACAGGTTTTCAGAACTTGACAAATTTTCTTTATCCTGTGCCAGGTCTGAGGTGAGCAAAGTGTACTCTAAAATCATCTACCGCAAACTGTAAACTCATCTTCGGAAATTAGATGTTGACATTTAAGCATCTTATAAAAGTCAAAGCTTACTAGGACGGCTGAGACGCTAAAAATCCTAAATGCCTACATTATGGGAAGGGACATGAAGACAGAGACCAATATTGGTGAGTATATTTAAAATTAAGTTTATCTAGTTTTCTGGGTTATCACATGCCAAGAATATACTCGTTCTTTGGCATACAATGTATGTATTTTCAATCTCTGTTACGAAATAGTCGTCTATCTTTTCAAAGCATTGGTTATTATTTTCCACAAAAGCTTGGCTTTTCAACAGTATGATTTCATGTTTGTGGACTATAAAGTATGGTTCTGAGAATATAAAAGAATATAATCGCTAAGGAAGGCAATGGATTTCTGTGTGGGCAAAAGTTTTAGACCTTTCTTTTAGCTGAATGACATGAGAGAGCCACTGAGCTCTAAGTTTCCATGACTGGCTGTAAAATGGAGATAGCATTCATTCATTCATTTGATAAGTATTAAGAGAACATCTGCATTATTTCAGGTACAGAGCAGGGTGACAAAAAACACACTGATTCTGCCTTTAAGGAAATTTGCAATCTACTGCTTTTCATCTACTTCAACTCAGAGACAAAGAATGTTTATAAAATTTACTGAATTCTCAGAATAAAAGTACCCTGCAGAGAACATTCAAAATTCAAAAGAGGACTCAAAAACAAATGCTAAAACATTTATCCAACTTATTCAGGCCTTATGAACCTAGTGACTAATATATTTTAAAATACCTTATTTTAGCCACACTATAGTTTGTAAAAAAAAAAAAAAAAATTGATTTATTATAAAATCACAGTAAGTAGTACTATGGCAGGTGAGTACTCTTTTGTAAGCATTTACACACCTGTAATGTGTCTAGGTACTATACTAATGGCAAGGGACATAAGGACACATTAGAACCCTGTGACCTTGAGAAGCTTATGGTCCAGAAAGGAAAACGAATGCATTGCTGGTTACTCAACATCCATCCCCATCTTTCCCTCACTCCGTCTCTCTTATATAACTACCTCAGATTTAGTCCAGGCAATCCACTACCCCACCACCAGCCCCCGACAGAGCCTAAGGCTTCCACTAAGCCAGTAGCAGGACATGTTTCCTACTATTGATGATAAATCCAACTGAATATTTAGTATATAATAAATACTGCATCCTCAAATTATTGAAGGGAAGATGGAGTTTTTAATGGCACTGTTGGGATAATTACATAGTCACATGAAGAAAGATAAAACCAGATCCATTTGTTAGACTATAAACCAGGAGAGATTCCAACTGGATCAAATATTTAACTATTAAAGGTGAAACTAAGCACTGGAATAAGACATTGGTAAATTTCTCAATAACTTACAAATGAAGAATCCTAGGATTCCTAACCATGAATTAGTTAAACTATAGGAACCCTAACTATGATTTAAAGTGCAGAGGCAATGAGGGAAAAGACAGAAACTTGTGATTATATTAAACACTGTATGGAAAAGGTTCAAAAGAAGACTGGAAAAAGATATTTGTAACTTACACCAGAGACAAAAGTTCCAAATATATACAAGGCTTCAAAAATTGGAAAAAGAGGTCAACAATCAGAGTGAAAATGAGTTAGAAATATGAAATGATCAGTCACAGGTAAATATATGCAAATGGATCTTAACCATATGAAAAAAATTCTACTTTGCTTTTAAGAAGAGAAATGCAAATTAAAAGTATACTGAGATGACATTTCTTACCTATCAGATATGCAAATCTTTCAGTTTGACAACATAGTATGTTGGCCCAACTTGTGGAGACAGAAACTCTCATATAGTTCTGGTGTGAATGCAATGTGGCACTTACAAACCCTATGGAAGGAAATTTGTCAATACTGAGCGAAATTCCATAGGCATTTATCCTCTGACAGAAATTCCACTTCTGGGAATCTATCCAAAAGACATAATGGCAAAGAAAAACGAAAGATATATGCACAAAGCTCTTCACTGCAGCATTATTTATAATAACAAAGACAGGAAACAATCAAAATATCTATAAATAGGGGATGGGTTGAATAAAGTATGATAAAACCACACAATGGAGTACTATGAAATTGTAAAAAAGAAGTATCTCTAGAAAGTGCAATGGAGGGCTCTCCAGGGTATTTTGCTAAGGAAAAAACGTCAGAAAAAATCATACAGTGTATCCTAAACTTACCAAAGAAACGATGTGGCCCACATGTGTGTGTGTGTATGTATGTGTGTACATACATATGTGTATATGTACACATACACACACATATGTACAACCCTATCTATATCTATGTATTTGCTTGTGTCTTAAAAGTAGAATAAGAAACTAATAAAAATCTGTGGGAGGAAGAGACAGGATATAGGGAAGAGAAAGAAATTAGACTTCTTTGACTATACCTTGTTTTCGAGATTCAATTTTTGGAATCATGTAGTAAATTTTCTACATAATTACAAAATAAAACTAAATATAAAAAAGCAATCTCTATAAATCAGAAGTGAAATAAGACAAATTAACCTGATTTCTTATCTAGTTGGTGTCGTAAGCATTCACAGAGGGGCTATTCCAAGTGACTATTTAATAACAAGGTAACTTGGAGAAAATGTCTTAAACTGTTCATAGTAATTACATTATTCATGGTAAAACTGGCATTGTTATTCTGAGACTTGTGCGTGTACTGTGGATAAGTCAAAGTAATTATAACGTTATCATTAAGAACTGAGGGGTTTTTGTTTTGTTTTGTTTGTTTGTTTTCGGTGTAGTTGAAAAGGCGTTCTGAATAGAGAAACCTACGTTCCTAAAGGCTATTCTACAAATTGTCTTAGCTTCCTCCACAGACTTTCGTCTCTCACGTTATCGTCATGACATCCATCCTTGAGCTGTTGTTTATTTTTCACGTGATAAGGCCAACATGTGTGCACAAACATAAAAGTATATTTTTTATGTATATAGACACATGCATACACTTATTTAGATCACACTCTCGTGCGTTCATTACATTTTTGACTTGAGGAAATAGCTCTCTGGCTCAATTCTCCCAGGTTGAGGGTCAAAGTCTGTCCTTGCCCAGCATCAGACCTCACCTTCTTCCCACCAATTTGTCCTAAGCTGCTGGCTCCTTTCGGTCAACAGGCAGAAAACCCTTCTCAAATGTATGCTGTCTTTCTAGCTTGAATTCATCAATGTGGATTTCAGAGCCACTAGTGGAAACCAATGTAAGGTATGAGTTGAATTTAAAACAAGCGCTGTCTCCAGCCACACTCTTATCTTCAAAAAAGGGGAACATGGAGCACTCCCAACATCAGGGCACACAGCCCAGAAGCCATGTAATATCCATTGGTAGGATGCGCCAATGGGAAACTAATCCGAAAACAATGTTTGGACCTTGTTTTAGATATAAAAGGTTTAGCCTGTGTATATTATAGCAGACCCCTAATTATTAGAAGACAGACTCTCAAGACCTCAAGGATAATAGAGATTCAGATAGAAGACACCTCTTGAGACAAGACTGATATCTACTTCTAGGACAGTTTAGGATATTTTCTCCAAAAAACCTCTGTCTTTACCATAATAGATGTATAAGCAGAAATATTTCTGAAGCCAAAATGTCTTTTAAAAACTAAAAGAAAAATCTAAAGAACTAGTAAGAAGAGGAGAAAATCTTTTAAAAAGTTAAAGAAAAATCTAAAGAACTAGTAAGAAGAGGAGAAAAAATAATCTATGTGCAAAGTAATTGTAATTATTTAGTTTGGAAAAATAAACATGGTCTGCAACATATATGAAAGGAAATAATACTGAGCAGGGAGCTAAAAAGGATCATACGAGATAAGCCAGACTGAAATGGAAGATGTGCAAAGTTAGAATAGACTTAAGGAAAAAGAAAGTGGTGGAGCAATCCTGAGCGCTAATGGTTTTCCAAGAGACAAGGAAATAGTGGTTGTCGGGCAATGCTTCCACCAACCTGAAAGCAAAATAAAAGAGAAGAATCTTCCTCTCTCTGAAAGTACGTTGCACTTTATGATGTACCAGCTTAACGTTCTTCAGAGGTTTCTTGTGTTTATTATTCAAGACTCCTTGGTTGCAGATGGCAAGAATGAGAATCAAACTCTCTTCAGCTAGAAAGAGACTTCATTGCCTTATATAACTAGGCATTCTAAAGATAAACAGAACACCAGGTAAATCTGGATCAAGGGAAATACCCTTTCTTATTGGCTCTCCCCCATCTCTCCTTTCTATCTCCAAATTCTGTTTGTCTCTGATTATCTTGGGTTTTTGACCTCACACTCCTCTTCTGCAAGTGGACTCTGAAACCCCAAATCCACAGATTTCTACAAGCCTTCTTTCTTCATTTATCAAATCTCACGGAAGGTTCTGATTGGCCCTGCTTAGAAAACGCAACAGCTCCCCAGATCAATCATTAAGGGTATATGCCTGTGATAGCAAAATTGTCCAGGCCCAAGTCAAGTGCCCACCCCATGAAAACAGGACACTGTGCTTGCCAATTCCATCAGAAGCCCATAGGACGGGGAAGGCGGAGTTTTCCAATAGATCCCAACAAAAGATGTCTCTCACTATCCTTTCAATAAGATTATTAGCCCTCTGGGGACAGGGTTATCTCAAACTTTTTTGGCCTTTTCTACATTTTCCTACAACACTTCTCTAATACGTGCCTCGCGAGGAAGCAGACATATCCCAGAATTTGCACTGTAGGCATCCTCAAGGAATAATTCCTACTGACTGCAAACCTATCCCTGCAAGATCCCGTTAACTGACTGCGATCACCTAACTAGCAGATGAAAACTGCTCCAAGCACCAGGAGCGCCAGCGAGACAAGGACATCAATTTGAAAACACCGTCATGAGAAAGCAGGTCCATCCACATTCCCTGTCGTTAAGTTATGGATTGAAGGCACTTAAAATACAATCAAAGATTTTTAGAGATGAAAAATTGGATTGTTCACATAATCCAAGGGTCTTGTAACTGTGGTGCGTGGAACACAGGGGTTGTGCAGCATCAGCTCCTGGAGTGAGAAGTTCTGAGGGTGCTCATGGGTAGGGAAACGAGGAAGAGACTAAGCAGAGAAGCCTCCAGGCCCTATCCTCACTATAGACAGAAGGTCAAAGATTATATCTCTATCTTATTTGAGAGGTTCATATTAACGTTTGTTTGAAAAAGGATTTTACTGCCAAATCACAAAGAGAGAGAGAGAGAGAGAGAGAGAGAGAGAGAGAAGCTATACAACCAACCAAAAAACTGCAGTTTTAGTCTAATCACTTCATTTTACCAAAAAGGAAACAGCTCCTAAATTACAGACCTGGACTCAATTTGGGAACATTCAAATGTCACTCCAGCACTCTTTATTTCACGAGGCTGCCTTTCCTAACTTGATTTTGCAAAGATTTTTTTTTTTTAAAGTATAGTATTCTATTCTTGAGTCCTTAAACTACATACAAATATGTGAATTATATAAAATTCTTATCAGAATTTTAGAACTCTGCCTGAACCCTCAAAACTCCTAAAGACAACATCAGTGTCAAGTATGGACATAAGAAGCAAGAAGTATCTACCTACCCATCCAATGAAGTACTGATGAATCTATCTACTAAATGCTTACAAAAGACCATTTAATTAAAGTGAATAGTTCTAGCAATCACCTTGGTTTACAACATTTAGAATCAGGAGTAAATAATATTTAAAAACCATTCCACCATACTTCTCTTCCATTCGCATACACATCATATGCACAATGCTTGGACTTGGTAATGCAAAATTCCAATAATCTTTAAGAGAACATTTAAAGACTTTACGATTGAAAAGAAAAATTTTTGGAGTACTTTTGAATCCATTTTCTAAAACTAAATGACTTTTTAAAGGCTTAATTACCATGATAAATAAATACATACATTGGTACGTGAATCATAATAAAAGGAACACATGTGTGGTCCACAGTAAGTGAAGAGACATCAGAGCCAAGACTGTATTTCAGAATGCCAGCTGAAAGCTTTGACCAAGAAGGGAAGAAATATTGGCCCGTTGCCCAAGAAATCACCTGCTATATTGGCTTTTAATTCATTTAAAAAACAAGAGAATTTGTATAT
Source organism: Phocoena sinus (assembly GCF_008692025.1). Lineage (NCBI taxonomy): Eukaryota > Metazoa > Chordata > Mammalia > Artiodactyla > Phocoenidae > Phocoena > Phocoena sinus. The sequence continues at coordinate 29,448,004 of NC_045773.1, read as the reverse complement.
AAACTGTGGACAATTTTAAGAAGGTTTGGGGGTAACCTGAGCACACAGTCCTAAAGAACCTCTCCAGGACAGCTACATGCAATTCTTTGTATGAGTCGAATCTGTTTGTTCATTAATCTTATTATTCAGAGATTAATATCAAATCCTAATACACCTAAGAGTTAAAACTAAAATGCAAGTTCAATGAAAAGCTAAAACCCTGAAGACCTATTGCATTTTCCCACATGTCTAAAGTTCTTTTTAATAGTGTTAGGTCAGGTCCTATTTTCTCACTGGGTGTAAGACACAGCATTGCAATGTCCCAAAGGTAGTACAGTCATAAACAAAAAACTTTCACAAACCGTTTCTAAAACTACTCAATGTACTGCCTGTCTATCTAGAACTAGGCTGAAGTACACTGATCAGAGCACGTTTGCAACCTATTAATCCTATGGCTTGTACTTCAACAAGGCTGGTTGGATAGATAATCCAGACACATGCAGGGTTCCACAGCACAAAACATTTTTGAATGTCTTAGGCTATTACCTAAGCCAAAAGCAAAATTGATTTTTCCAGACATGTTCCAGTGTCTGCTCACCCTTTTCTGCTACCAACTGTCATCATACTCCCCTGATAAAACTCTTGACGTATTCTGCAGTATCTTCTACTCCTTTCCCATTCCAAACAGCTGTCTTCCCTTCCTGGCAGGAGCTCCCCAACATCTGGACGCTCAGGATGGCTACTGTTGTGATGGACAGATTCCACTTTATCCAAATATCCAGCTCTGAGAATATAAAATCAGCCTAAAGAGGGAGGAGTGCAAAAGCTTCGCCTGCTAAACAAATACGAGTTCAAGTAATTGCTGTATCGAAGCCATAGAATTTAGAACAATTTCTTTTAAACCACAGTTTTGTGACACCTGTAATATGGTACAGAATACAAAATGCCATAATTCTGAGGGGATAAATGATGACATGCTTCCTAAGTTGCTACCCAGGTGGTTATAACAAATCCAAACTCCTAACTCAAACACAGAATTTCTGCTTCATGGTCTAATTTGATGTTTTGTTTTGTTTTCTTCCCCAGCTAGAGTTAAGAACAAAAACATGTGTGTGAGATGAAAATGGATGAGTTGAAGAAAAATAAATCACCTTCCTTCAGTTCACTGCCCCTATCCAATCAATCACCAGTTCCACCCTATACAACTTCCTCAATATGTATCGTCTCTTGCATATTCTGCTACAATAGTTTTTGTAACTGTTTTCCTATAGCCATTCTTCCCAACACTAAAACCTATTCTCCCGAAACAGCTAGAGTGATATTTGTTAAAAGTGCGAATTGGGTCATGTCATCCTCACTATTCCCTTCCTAAATCCCATGGATGGCTCCTCTTCCTCGTAGGGTTAAACCTACATTAGTCCACAGGGACCTCAAAGACCCTTGCATGACCCTGGCCCCAGCTTCTCTCTCCAGCCTCACCTTGAGCCTCTAGTCCTCTCATTCAACGTATCCAACAGTGGCCTGTCTTCCATCATCCAAATACATCAAAATCCTCCCACGTTTAAGGTCTTCCTATGCTCTGTTCTCTTTGCCTGGCTCCCTCCAGCTCCTGTTCAGATCTTGATTTATGTGTCACTTCCTAAGAAAATTACTCTTCCGTCCATTGAAATATGTTAGGTATCCTTTTATACCTTTCATGGGATCATGTAATCTTTCTTTGTGGCAGATTTTACAACTGTAGTTAATTAACATATTAAATCAAACATTAAAGAGATTTGCAAAACTATAAAACAATGCCATTCTCATATTTTTTTTCAAAAATAGAGGCTTTTTAAAGTTATATAAATGTATAATGGATTTATTATTGTTATTTAAAATGAATTAATAGCTTAAACATTTCTTGGTTTTAATTTCTATTACAGTAAGTATCAATAGATACAACCATATAAACAAAAGCCCTTTGGGTCTTTGATAATTTTTAAAAGTTTAAAGGGTCCTGAGACCAAAATGTTTAAGAACCACTGCATAGGAAATTATTTTATGGTTTAAGAAAGAACGAGATAGTGTATTATAAGTAATATTAAATCTTTTAGAAATAGTTATTTTAAATTTTATTTAAATACACTTTACATGAGAAAGAATGTTTTCATGTAATATTGCTAACTTGGAAAAAAATGTTATAGTCTTATATACTGTTAAGTAAATTAAAACAGGATTGGTTAGGCTGGGTCATTAGTAATGTGTTCATTACAACAGAGTTCAGAGGAAAATTCAACTTTCCATGACAAGCAGAGTTTACAGCTTTAAGTGAACAATTTTCTCCTTTAAAAGCATTTTAACAAATGTCACCTTTAATAACAAACACATAACCTCAAACTTTTGGGGCAAAGATGCTTGAAAATCACAATTAAGACAAACCTTTTGATTTATTTTGATCTATTTAAGAACAGAAAATTTCTTAACAGAAGAAACAATTTTTCAATGACAAGATACAAAGTATGTGTTCAATAGTAATGGCAATAATCATTACCACAAAAACAACACTCTCACATATAGCACTGTTCTAAGAACTTCACAATTTTTACTTACTAAATCTTCCCTACAACCTTAGATACTATTATTATCAGCCCTAGTACATGGACCTTGCCCCAGGTCCCACAGTTAAGTAAGAACAAGATTTGTAGTGAGGTGGGTGGACCTAGAGTCTGTCATACAGAGCGAAGTAAGTCAGAAAGAGAAAGACAAATACCGTATGCTAACACATATATATGGAATCTAAGGAAAAAAAAAATGTCATGAAGAACCTAGGAGTAAGACGGGAATAAAGACACAGACCTACTAGAGAATGGACTTGAGGATATGGGGAGGGGGAAGGGTAAGCTGGGACGAAGTGAGAGAGTGGCATGGACATATATACACTACCAAACGTAAAATAGATAGCTAGTGGGAAGCAGCCGCATAGCACAGGGAGGTCAGTTCGGTGCTTTGTGACCACCTGGATGGGCGGGATAGGGAGGGAGATGCAAGAGGGAGGAGAGGGAACATATGTATATGTATAACTGATTCACTTTGTTATAAAGCAGAAACTCACACACCATTGTAAAGCAATTATACTCCAATAAAGATGTAAAAAAAAAAAAGAATTGGGATTTGAATCTTAACGTTATGCTAATGAGAATGTGTAGACGTAAACTAATCTCCTTTCTTGCCCTTTCTTGCTTATAAACAAAGGTAAGAGCTAACACCATCAAGGCTTTATTGTTTTATTTTCTCCAAATACTCATTCCAACAGCTTCTTCAAAGACTCTCCTGAAGCACCACGGTAGCCAGCAATCTCTGATTTTACTATAATTTTAACCAACGCCGAATGAAACGACTTGTTTCTTTACCTATGGTCTATCTACCCACTTATCTGTGCCCCCCCGCCCCCACCCCCGCACAAGCTATTTAATTTTCCCATTACATCTGGTTTTCTCTTTTTAGGTTTTCACGGCTGCTGAAGATTTTTCTGGCAATGATGGGTTTTTGCCCATTCATGATCCTTTTGGCAGACGTTTAATCATCAAATACTAATGTTTCTCAGCCTTCTGACTATAAGAAAGCTAATACGTTGAAATCTTTTCTTCCTTAATGGTCCTATTTTTTGTTCAATATCTATTTCATCTGTTTGTATAGCAGATATCGTAAATAACCAGAGTTTGGAGTCCCCAGTAATTGAAAGAAAATTCTATCGAAGGTTAATGTATTTATGTTAAACAGAAGGCAGTTTGTAGTCCTGAAATGAACTGTTATTTCTCCTGACATCTTCCTGATTAAAACAGTAAACTCTGTATAGAGTAAGGAACCTTGAAAGTAGTCAGAATTTTAGGGGAAATACTTCTTAAAATATATAACCAGATAGAGGGCTCCCAGATCACGTGACAGAGTATTTTCATTTTCTCTGTTGAAATGTCAGTGTAAGTGATACCCCCATGTCCCTCAGTGAATCTCCAAAAACCAGCTATGCTTTCTCCTTGGAGGTTATTTTTTCCCCAATCACTCCATTTCTTTTCTTTTTTTTTTTTACTTTTATTTTATATTGGAGTATATAGTTGATTAACAGTGACGTGTTAGTTACAGGTATACAGCAATGTGATTCATTTATACCCATAGAAATATCCATTCTTTTCCAAATTCTTTTCCCATTTAGGTTAATACAGAATATTGAGCTGAGCTTGTCCTCACCCAGAGGCTAATGAAACAGAGATTTCAGGGTCCCTTGCTTTAAGGTCCCCTCCAAGCCCCTGTATCTAATTGTATGGTTTTAATTTTGTATGCTTTATGCTAAGAAGGGCTCTAAAAACTGCATAATCTCCTGATCCTATCAAACCTCAATCTGCCTTATCTAAGTTCTAAATATTTCAGTGAACTTACTGTTACTGAATTTATCTACTCATACTTTCGTTTCCCCGTACCTGCACCTAGGGAAAATCCTTTGGTGTGACTCATGGACATCAGGTCCCTTGGCTACAAAAGCTTACTTCAACAAGAAAGTGGCAAAGAATTACAAGTCAGGATAGGTGGTATAAACATGAATTTTAGACCTAAATGTCTAGCAATAGGTGATTAGATTAAAAATAAGGTAAATCTGTATCAGAGACAACGTGGATGCTTCTCGCCCTAATTGGGCCCGCATAATTTTAAAACATAAGTTAAAAATTGGGGAATTTCACATAAAATGCAAATGTCAAGCTTCTTTCAAAAAACTAGAAGGTCTGACAAAACTGGGCAAAAATATGCTTTGGCCTGAACATGTTTCCTACCCACTACTCTTCACTAATTTACACTGCCTGGCTCTCGCCTTGTAAACATTTGTATATGCCACCCTCAAATTATATGAATAATGTCTAAGAGATATCATTAAAAAAATTAATTGACAATATAGCATTCATAGTATACTTCCACTTTCATTTAAAATGACATATAAAATAAATTTTAAGACAAATTCAAACAAGACATAATTGTTTATTATGGTATGCAATTTTTTTTAACTTTCAGGGGGAAAAGAAAAAATACAATTTTTTGATCCATTAGATTTTTTTTTTATAATAAAAAAACCATTTCCCACCACATTTAAGTACAACTTCAGTAGCAAATGCTATGTTGATGGTTTGGCCAAAAGGAGGACAAGGCGATAGTATTTGCTCAAATCCAGGGACCGGGGCACCAAAAATTTATTTTCCAGGCCAGAGCACAGACGGAGGAAGCACGGATTGAGCATTTAGAGCTGGCACTTCTTCACAGCAGTATGAGAAAAGGAAAACCACCATAGATGCCATCCTTTCTGGATCCCAACCAACACCCAATTAACCAACACCACTGGAGCAACTTGTGTGGACTGTTTTAATAGATAATCACAGCATGTGTCATTAGGGCTCCTGGCTGCTATTAAAAGAGTGGGCTAGCAACATGAATTAACAGTAAGACATGTGGTATATTATGGCTCCATACTGCCTAAAGAATTTAGCCAATGTCCTTATTATTCTTAATGTACCTCACAGCTCCTGAGAATCATGTAACTGTGAATTCAACTGGTCCCAAATGCTAAATGGAAAACAAAATATCTTGTAAAAGTATCTTTGAGTAACCGCTCCATCTAGCTTCCTTTCTCATCCACTAACTTAGTACGTGTTATGATCAACAGATTGTTCTGTTTTCTGAACCTTTTTTGCTTTGTTTTGGGCAAACAGAACTCTTCAGAGTAGATAGTCCAAGATTCTGGGTGGGAGAAAAACAAGTGCACCGGGAGAACAGCAAGTTCAGTATAAAAGGAAAACCAGAACACTGCCCCCCATTACCACCCGCCTGGGTCACCTAACAGGCATACATGTTCCCACCTGGCTCCCCTACAGTCCACTCTCCTTCCAACAGCCACAGTCATCTATGAGAGTATCAGGTAAGATCACATCACTCCTCAGCTTAAAATTCTCCATGGGCTTCGACGCGTACTTAGAATAAAATGCAAACTTCTGCGCACTGCCCACAAGGCTCCTTCGTGATCTGGCCACGTACCTAGTTCTGCAACTTCTTTTCGTACCATTCTTATTACTAAAACATGGCCAATCCCTGTCATTCCAAACTCTTGATATTTGATGCTCGCTCAGCCTGGAATACCCTTCCCATAGATTTTTTGTTTTTGTTTTTTTAATGGCTGGTCCCTTCTCTTCCTTCAGATATTAACTCAAAGTCACCTCTTCAAAGATTCTCCTATCTAGAGTAGAGCATCCATTTTCCCATTCCCAATCACATTGCCCTAGTTAAGGTTTTTCATTGCACTTGGTATGTGAAATTACTCTCTTTTCTATGAGTTTTCTTATTGATTATCTCTACACAAACACACGCACACAGTCTCACACACACACAGAAATTTACACTCCATCAGGAGAGAGGCCTTGTCTATCTTGCCTATTACTATCTTCCCAGCAACCAGAGCAGAATCCAGTAGGCAGTAAGTGCTCAAAAAACAAAATCTGGCATGAAAAAAATGAACCTGCCAGTTTAGCAGTTATACTCAGAGGATAATCAAGGGAGCGAAACTGAGCTTACATGTGACTCAGCTGGCTGAAGTTTCATCTAACATGAGAAACAATATCTTCTTTCTGTGAAAACAGCCCTGGTCCCTCTTACTAGGGTGGGCAAAACACAAGCCCTAGAGAAGAAAATTTATTCCTCCACGGTCCCTTGCATGTTCCCCAAATTTCCATCATTCACCTTCCCTCCTGTACAGTTTGTGCCATTTCTCGGTACCACGTGTACCAATTATTTACTCAGTTTTTTTTCCACACAATATTTTTTACTCAAGCCTCAATACTAATCAACAAAATTTGTAAAATAATGGGTTTTCTGGGGACTATATATATTTCCAAATCATATTGCAATTAACTTTTGGCTATTAAATAAAACACATACACATACATGTTCATATATATTTTTTCATCTAAAAGGATCTCTTCCCACACTCGAGGAAACAGTTCATTACAAATGAAGGGAGACACTCTTCCCGGGGCTCAAGCTCCCCTTAGGCGGGCATTACACAGCAGAGTTCCATGGGGAGAGCTGATGTTTACTAAGCACTAGCTCTATGGCAGGCCCTGTGCAAGCTCTTTATTAAAATACCCGATTTGAGGAGGTACTCATATTATTTGTTTTGTAGGCGAGGACTAGGTATGAAGAGCCTAAATGTTTGCTCAAGGTCACTGCTATGGATGCAATGTCTGCATCCCCCCAAATCCATATGTTGAAGCCTTAATCCCCAGTAGGATGGTATTTGGAAGTGGGGCCGTGAGGAGGTAATCAGAGTTAGATTAGGTCATGGAGCTGGTGCCCTCATGATGGGAGTCATGTTCTCATCACAAGAAGAGAAGACAGGAGCGCTCACTCTCTGCCATGTGAGGACACAGCAGGAAGGTAGCTGTCTGCAAACCAGGAAGAGAGGCCTCACCAGAAGGCGACCATGCTGGTACCCTGATCTTAGGATGCCCAGCCTCCAGAATTGTGAGAAATAAATCTCTGTCACTTAAGCCACCCAGTCCATAGTATTTTATTATAGCAGTCCAAGCTAAGAGAGTCACACAGCTAGAAAACAGCAGAAGTAGGACTCAAGTTCAAGTGTGTCACGCACCAGAGTCTGTTCTCTTAACCCTGTATTATATGGCATCTATGCAGTGCATAACCAATCTGTGCTTTGTTCCATGATAAAAACACTTCTTTCCTGAGGTACTAACAGGAGAGTTTTTATTTACTAATATAAAAGCTGCACACACACAGTTGACTTCCCTTCACGACTCCTAAGCAACAAGCTTGTTGAGAGTCTACAAGCTCAGCCCTCTTTTCACTATTCAATGAATTTAAGTGTTGCTAATCTAATCACTGTCTTTCATACTATTAGACTTTTATTTTCATAATTACAGGCTGCCAGAGGCTTCTTCCAAAGCCCCCTGCTAAGTCTCCACCCCAGATACAGGTTTAAATTGCTTTCTTAGCACCACTGGGAATTCTCTGAGAAATGACTGAAACTTTGGATCTCACTACCTAGGAGAGACCTCTGGTTTCTCTCCTCTTCAGCAGCCCTCAGTGGAATTCAGAGCGCCCCCAGCTGACCAGGCATGCCCCTGAGTCTCCTCCCTCTCAAAGTCCAGTGAGGTCACAGTTCTGTACCTGTGTTTTGTCACCTTTTTTCCTGATGCTTGCATGGCTGTCAAAACAACATGTTAAGCTTGGTAGCTTTTTTTGCTTTTTTTTTTTTGTGGTACGCGGGCCTCTCACTGTTGTGGCCTCTCCCGTTGCAGAGCACAGGCTCCGGATGCGCAGGCTCAGCGGCCACGGCTCACGGGCCCAGCCTATCCACAGCATGTGGGATCCTCCCGGACCCGGGCACGAACCCGTGTCCCCTGCATCGGCAGGCGGACTCTCAACCACTGCGCCACCAGGGAAGCCCTAAGCCTGGTAGCTTTTAAATCAGCTTGTAGAAGTATGTCTTTGTGTCCTGTGTAAAGTTTTAACTATACAAAATAAAAAATTAACAATAACAGCTCATCTTTACAGAGTTCCTATTAAGCACCATGCTAAGAAATTTAACATATTTATTCCTCCAAAAAAAAAAAAATCCATGTGAAGTAGCTATTTTTTTTCTCATTTTATCCCCATCTTATAGAAAAGTGAGGTCTATATAGGTTGTTTAACTTGCCCAAAATCAAGTTGAAAGGAGAATCCAAGCTTCCTATTCTGAAGTTCCACTACATATACCATGTACTGTCAGTATATACACACTGGTCAAGGTAAAACTGTCCTGAGCTGATCCTTACACAAAACTATGACAAACAACAAGGAGTAGACCCATTTTTCTGTAAATGCAGAGGTTAATTAACCTAAGCATTGAAGAAAATTTGTTTTTTAATAAAGAGTGTGTTTCCTTTTCCTTCAAGACCTATAATCTGCTCTTGTAGGTGTCTTCACTGATTTTTCAAGGATCTTCTAAAGGTTCCCTTCATGAAGTCTCTCCTTGTATTTATGTTCCTACTAGATTATAATCAGGGTAACCATGAAGTTCCAGTTTATCCATGTTCTCGCAAACTTCCTCTTTTGGAAGGCAAATTGTATGGCTTCCCTAACCATATTCTCCATGAGGGCAGGCTGGGCCTTCTCTTTATATCTGTCACCAGGATTTTCAGATTTCAAATCAATACAGGAGTACCGCTTGTTAAATTGTCCTCTTCCATAACTAGGTATAATTTCTCCATTACTGGATCTTTCACTGCACTTTGCTTCTGTCCCCCTTCCAAGAATGATCACATACTGATTTTTTAATAGTTCACAGACCACACTCTGTTCCGCTATGGTAGCCCTAGGTCCCTACTCGTCTTTTATCCCCTGGGTAGCTGGTAAGATGCTTTATCCAGGGATGTGGTTAACCACATACTGACAGAGTAAACTGGATATTCTTACAATGTCCCACCTTAGTTCACTCTTTCACGCAAACACTTCCTGAGGACTTACACCAGATCCTAGGAAAACAAGAGAGACAGGTACGTGCCTCCTCTGAAGTGATCTACAATCTAAAGGAGCAACTGCCAATGGAACAGAAAATGAGAGAGCTGATAACTGACGCAAAGGATATTGGCAGAAATCAGACGGAATGTCTGTCTTTGCCTAAGGAGTGGGAGAAAGTTCAAAAAGAAGGCTAAAAGACCAGGAGGTATGGTCCAGATAGAAATGTCCTGAGGACTGGGGGTGCGGGGAGGGAGCTGGAGAGGCCCTCCCAGGCAGAGAGGAAAGAAAGGGCAGACACAAGAAAGCATGCAGCCTGGTGCTCGTATGTCACACGGCACTCAGTTGGAGCTTAATATCCCAAGGGAGATAAGCAGAAGTAGTAGACAGGCTTACCTCCCAAAAGGCTGCTCTGTTAAATACTATAGAAATAATTAATAAGCATTTAAAGCAAAATGTGTCCTTTTTTTTTGAACATCAGAATTCAGTAGTAGCTTTTAATTTAATTTTTTTATTGGAGTATAGTTGCTTTACACTGCTGTATCAGTTTCTGCTGTATAGCAAAGTGAATCAGCCATATGTATAAATATATCCCCTCTTTTTTGGATTTCCGTCCCAATTCGGTCACCAAAGGGCACCGAGTAGAGTTCCCTGTGTTATACAGTAGCTTCTTATTAGTTATCTGTTTTATACGTAGTAGTATATATATGTACGTCAATCCCAATCTCCCAATTCAAAAAATATGGAATGACTCACGAATCTGTCATCCTTGTGCAGGGGCCATGCTACTCTTCTCCGTATCATTTCAATTTTAGTAGATGTGCTGCTGAAGTGAGCACAACATGTGTCCTCTTTTAAGACAGTGATTTGGGGATCGACAAAACTGAGCTGTAACTTGAAACAATGGTAGGATGGGGGAGGAGACAGACGACCTATAAACAGCATATTCTGGGCTAAGACCAACTAAAACCTTCTTCTTCTTTTTATTTCCATTAACAGGACTGGTAGAGGACAAAGCCCTGCTTAGGAATTCAGTCATGTTAAAGGAAAAATGGTCACTTCAACATTTCTGTGAGTCTACCTTGCTGAAGGGACCCAGGGTGGCTGGATCCTCTGTTTGTAAAACATAATATTGGGTTTCCCTGGTGGCGCAGTGGTTAAGAATCCGCCTGCCAGTGCAGGGGACACAGGTTCGAGCCCTGGTCTGGGAAGATCCCACATGCCTCGGAACAACTAAGCCCGTGTGCCACAACAACTGAGTCTGTGCTCTAGGGTCCCCGAGCCACAACTACTGAAGCCCACGCACCTAGAGCCCATGCTCCGCAACAAGAGAAGCCACTGCAGTAAGAAGCCTGCGCACTGCAATGAAGAGTAGCCCCGGCTCACCGCAACTAGGGAAAGCCTGTGCACAGCAGCGAAGACCCAATGTAGCCATAAATAATGAATGAATGAATTTGTAAAAAAAGAAAAAAAAGAAAAAACATAATATTGGATCATGGGATGAGGTCCGCCAACAGAGAGGAGATGTCATGACTGTAGGAAGACACAGGTTGGAGCAGATGTTAACAACTGGCCCCAGGGGAATTCGACCTGGCACACCATCTGGGAGAGATGCCCTGTGTCAAAGAATGACCAATGGATTTTTACAAGAGAGCTGTCCTCTGTTCAATTAAAAATTATTGCCTGTATTATACTGCTATGTTCTGTGATCCCCCTCCGTTAGCCTAAAGCTTTAGTGTGTCTGCTATGACCCGTGGCTGCAGGTAAGAAGTACTTTGAGAAAATGAGAAACGGACAGTCTCCAGGCTGGAAGGAAGCAAGCAGGGAAAGCGCCAGTTAGTTGTCACCAGAGTCTAGATATAGAGGAGGGAGGAACAGTCAGGAAGGGGACTCAGAGGAGTATGTGAGTGTCTCTAGAATGAGAAGTAATAATCACGCTGCAGTCCTTTTTCCTTGGCAAGTGCTGGCTTCCCAGCAAGCTTCCCTCTGTGGACACTCAGGTCTCACCTCCTGTCTAAAACTGTTCTGGCCCTCTATGTGAAAGTGAGCCTCTCTCTTCTCTGGCAGAAACGTCTACCTATCTAATGTGGTAATTGAATCAGATTTAATTTAAAGAAAACTCATAAGTCCTTTCCACACATCCACAAAAGAAAGCACTTAACCTCAATAAACTAACAGTTAGGGACTCACCTAGTGGTCCAGTGGTTAAGACCTCAACCTCCCAACGCAGGGGGCCCGGGTTCGACCTCTGGTCGGGGAACTAGATCCTGCATGCCTGCCGCAACTATCAATAAAAGTTCCCTCGTGCCGCAACTAAAGATCCTGCGTGTGGTAACTAAGACCCAGCACAGCCAAATAAATAAATAAATACTAAGGATAAATAAATAAATAAACTAGCAGTTAGGAGGATGAGAAAACGTACCAGAGCTCAGAGATACGTAGCAAATCAAAATTCTTCCCATTCGTGTGAAGGAAGTAAGCCAAAATAAGTTTTCTTCTCGGACTAAACCACATAACACAACACATATTAAAAAGGTGGGCTGGAGCAATGACCTGCAACCATCCGTGATTCAGTGGAATCCCCAAACACTCCCCACCAGTTTCACAGCACTTCACTGGCACCAGAAAATGACATTTACTGAGATTCTTAATAAAAATGAACATATTTGGCTGTTTCATATGTTATTGGATTTTTTGGCATATGTTTCAGAACTCAAATACCTTAACTCTGCTTGTGAGTGAGACAGGGTTCCCCAGAGGATCACTCTCCTACTCCTGGAAATCATATTTTCGTTACCCAAGTCGGGCTAAGTAAGGAATTGAAAGTTTCCTGACTCTTGCCAGGGAGATAGCTTAATTCCAGTGCGTTACGTTTTCATTATCTGTATTTTCTCTTGAAATGTGAGGGCTGCCTGCAAGTCCTGTGGCATATGTTTTTCACCTGCCTCTGTTCAGTGATTTCCCGGAAGAAGGAAGAATATGGCTTAACTAAACAACTCTTGGGGTCCTGCTTTAATATATACAGCATTTGTCCCCAATTAGGTTAACTATGCATCACTGTTCAAAAATATTCTTACAAGACCCTTGAATAAAACAAGTATTACATAGCAAGTAGTTCTGGTCTCTGTGCTTAAGTTATCTCATCTTCACATGAAGGGAGTTGACACCCAACATGTTTTCCAGCTCCAAGAGTCTATGGAATGGTTGGGGAGGAGGGGAGGGAGAGGGATGGACTGGGAGTTTGGGGATAGTAGATGCAAACTATTACATATAGAATGGATGGACAACAAGGTCCTAGTGTACAGCACAGGGAACTACACTCAATATCCTGTGATAAACCATAATGGAAAAGAATGTAAAAAAAAGAATGTCTCTATGTGTGTAACTGAGTCACTTTGCTGTACAGCAGAGATTGGCACAACACTGTAAATCTACTATACTTCAATTAAAAAAAAATTTAATTAAAAAAAACAGTCTATGGAATAGTGATCCGACCCTTGTATTCCTCTGTTCTTGCTTTCTTTAGTTAGTCCTCTTTAATTACTGCCTCCTCTTCCTGACATTTTTTAAACAAAATGGAAAATGTTTTATAAATCAATTCCTAAGTAAGTTTTACAAACTATGAAGAGTGTGGAGATGGTTACGAGAGAGAGCTGTCAGTTGTTTTTTTAGGGTTCTTTTGGCTGTTTTTATCATTTAATGTTTTTTAATATTGTAAATTCATCCTTCACACCTCTTGGCTTACAGTAAACCACAAAGAGATGACCCTGTCACTCCAGACTGTGCTTCATAGTGGCAATAACCACGATAATAATATACACTCTTCATTTTCAAACTCCTACTATGTGGCAGACCTTTATTTGCTTACTGCTTACTGACTTCTTACTATGTCCCAGAATCTTGGGAACACAACCCTCAAGACAGCCATAGCCTGTGATGGGAGAGAAAGGACAGTGCCCAGGAGATTAAGGAAATGAAGGAATTGGTGAAATGGTAAAAGCACTCCAGTAGGTGTTTGTGCTGTATGTTTAAGAACCTTGAGACCTCCTTATGTCTTTACAAGGGGACTTTTCCACCAGAAGACCAGTAATGAGGCTGAGAAAAACATTCTGTAGATGAACTCTTGAGAAGTTCTTTGAAAAGGATTAAGCACAGTCAGCCTGGGTCCGAACACCATATTTTACTCAGATTTCAAACCTCCTCATCCAACACTTTGGCCACTAGCCAGCTGTGGCTATTTACATTTAAATTAATTAAGATAAAATAATATTAATATTGTGCTTCCTTTAGTTCACGAGGCACATTTCCAGTGTGTATAGCCACGTGTGACTAGTGGCTGCCATACTGGACAGCACACATAATAGAACAGGTCCATCACTGCAGAAAGCCTTATTGGACACTGCTGACTTAAAGTATGAAACGACATCATCAACAGTCAAATGTTAAGGGGAAATATAACATTTTGTTTAATATACTAAAAATATGTATTGGTATCCAAGCCAATATCTAGAAATACAAATGTTCACCTTTATCATTGTGAAATGATATTATAATTCCTCATTTATACTTTTTAGACAATAGTGTCAGATCATATTACTCTGGTGCAGACATGGGATTTTTTTTTAATTGCTTTCCTAGACTCTGATCATAAAAAAAGAAAATGCAGGTAGCATAAGACAAACAGATAATGAGCACGCAAGCTCACTGCATTTGTGTTTTGAAAGAGACAACTTACTGGTCTGGCAAAGAAAAGTTCAGTTCATAAAAGGAAACTCAATTGCTCTGGTCCCTGAGTTAATAGTCTTGTGAGAAGAATGCCTTTTTGTCCAAAAGGATTCTCACAATGTTTTGATAGCCATTCTAATTTCATTAGATACAGCCACAGAAACTCCCCAGAAATAATTTTACGAGATAGGGTCAAATATGCTAATGAAGGCCCTCTCCCATCCTTCCTCTGAGCTACTGCCATATTTGTGATTTGGGAGGAAGGATTTTTCTACTTACTACCCTACTGTGCAATGATAAAACACACACACATCCACACATCCACACCCTACGTGACACATACAACAAGGTTATCTATCCATAATGTTGGTATCTATCATCTAATTGTATTTAAATTTTTATTTAAGTAAAATCAGTATACATATACAGGTTCGATGAATTTTTACAGTCTGAACACTTCCATATAACCAACACTCAGAATAAGAAATGGGACATTATCAACACCCCAGAGCCCACCTCATGGAGCCTTCCAGAGACCACCTCCTCAAGGGTAACCAACATCCGGACTTCCAACACCATTGGTGAATTCTGACCATTTTCATGTCTTATATGCGAGGGACTCTTTTGTGTCTAGCTTCTGTCAGTCAACAACATGCTATCTAGTTTTGGCAGATCCTTTGTCACCATAAGGTGATGACCATTTGGCTTTCCCACCCCACCATACAGAAGAGTTAATCCTTAATGAGGAGGTACCATGTATGAAGTACTACGCTAAGCTACAACTCATTAAACTCCCCAAACAAGAAGTATTATCCCTTTTAAATAGATGAGGACACTATGGCTAGGCAATGACCCCCACTTATTCAATTAAACACTAATCTAGGTGCTGCTGTGAAGGGATTTTTCAGATGTAATTCAAATTTCTAATCATTCAAATTTAAATTAGGGAGATAATCCTGGGTGGGCCTGATTTTAGTTAAAAAGAAGGTCTCAAAAGCAAGGTGAGGCTTCAGAGAGAAAGCGGAAGGAAAAGGAGGAAGAGGGGAGAGGTTTTTTCTGGAACAGGTAACAATGAGCAATGATCATACATTAATTTATACATGTTAATAATAGATGGTAAACCAGTTCAGAGGCCAGTGTCTGCAGAGAATTTTTGAGTGGAAACTAATGGTAAAAATGGTGGGGATCATAGTTATTAAGGTTTCTAGTTTTTTCCCCAAGTCGGCTCTGATGTCCTATATTCTTACATACTATCCCTAAGTACACTCTCAGTTTTCAAATCCTTGGTCTCAATTTCAGGTTCAGAAAGTAAGGTCACTGTATTTGTGGTAGGCTGGTGGAAGGCAGTGTTACTGGACAGCCAGACGTCTCAGACTTCTTATTATCTTTCAAAGCAATCTCAGTGCAAGGCTTTCCTTGAGTGGACCTGAATAGATTTCAAGTAAACCCATACTTTTTTTAAGAACAGAAACTATTTCTTCCGTTATCACATTCCCCTTAACATATATCCTAGAGCAGGATTAAAGGTAAGTACCTATAAATGTGGATGCATAATACCATTTATCTTCCCTTTTTCTTTTTAAGGCTGATATAAAAATTGTTCTCCATTTTCAGAGGTGAAATTAAGGCCAAAATGAAATTCTTAATTTCCCCTTCCACAGCTGTTCTCCTCAAGTCTTCTCCATCTCGATTGTTATTCTCCCCCAGTCACTCGGTGTCTTAAGCCAAAATTATACTAAAGATCAACAAGTGGGTTCTGCCTCCAAAACTGGTCAGTTCTGTCTCCATCATCACACTCTTGTTCGGGCCACACTGATGCCAAACCCAAACAAAGAGTCCCTAGGTGATCTCCCAGCTTCCACTAAGCTCTGATATATACAACAGGGTAGGAACTCTTTTTTTAAAGACTGTAAATTAGGTAATACCACTCCCCTGCTAAAAATCCCAACTGAGACTAGATATTTGATGATACTAAAGAATTACTGAACAGTTATAGGTGTGATGATGGTACTATGTCTATGTTTTGAAAAAGAGCTTCTATGCTTTAGAGATAGCGAAATATTCACAAAGAAAATGACAGGCCTCAAACTTCAAATTATGTGATGGCGTTGGGGAGACAGCATAGATAAAACAAAATTGGCCATGAGTTGCTAATTACTGAAACTGGATTATGGGTACATGGGGAGTCATTCTATTTCTCCATTTTTCGTGTATGTTTGAAATTTTTGTGATAAAAAGTTTTAAAATCTCCATTGGCTCCTGAATGCACTTAGAATAAAATTCCAAGAACTCGCCTTGGTCCAAAAGGCCCTTTATGATCTGATTCCTGCTCACCACTCTCAGATCTCCTCCAGTACCCAGCTCTGCCTATTAACTACCCAAGAGCTACAAGGGTTATCCCTGTGCCTTAATCATGCCAAATGTTTGGACACTTCGGGGCCTTGAGGTATGCGCTTCCATCAGTCTGGAGAGCTCCTCCCCAGATGTTCTCATGGGTGGCTCCTCCAGCTGGCATCACTCTCTGGAAGGCCTTCTCTGACTATGCTATCTAAAGCCGTCCTCCCTCCTTGCCCTCCTCCTACCCACCCGTTCCACTGCCCTTTCCCTACTCAGCCTCTTATGTTCTTTCATTCTTTCCCTTTATTTTCTTCATAATCCTTATCATTTTTTGGAAATCATCTTTTTTCTTGAATAACTCATTTCAAAAGTAAGCCATTTGTCATCAGTGTCTCCTCTACCACTAGACTATGTGCTCAGACAAAATTGGAACCTTGTCTGTCTGGTTCACTTTCATGTTCCCTGGGCCTACAGTAGTGCCTACCACAAAAGTAGGAGTCCAATGAAGACCCATTCAATGAAGCCGCTATTAGACCTGACCATGAAGTCTGCATACATTTCACATGAACATCAAAAAGAATAACTAATGTCTTAGAAAGTTAAACTATCCTTACATGTGTTTATGTATTGTTTTAACGAATACTTAATACCTACGGAATTCCTCTGAATTAAATAGAGCAACATAATGAGTAAGTAAACACTTACACATATTAATATAATTAATGAATAATTAATACTTTCAAGTTTCCTTTGAATTATGTATAATATATCCATACACATATATACATAGCATTATTTTGATACCCCATATCTGATAAGATGATTACTGGTTAATATAGAAAGAAATGACAGTTTGTGATTGCTACATTTCCAGCAAAAGATTGTGCTAAATGTATTGTTGCCAGACTTCACACTTTAAAATTCATTTCTAAGATTCTTAGCTGGTGTTAAACCATGTCACCATAATAAGCAAGTTTTTATTTCCTTTCAGATGTTCCTGGCTACTGAAAGAATTGATTTTTAAGATTTTTCCCGTTGACCTATAAGGCTGTGAAGAAGAGATAGCTCTTCTTAATCTCAGAGATCCAAGCTAAGCTTACACTCCCTGGTCATTGTGCAGGTGTCACCTTCCTTGCTTGCTTCTTTATGTATTGTTGGAGAAACACAAATGTATTAGTTATAGGACACTGGTAGGTTTTAAACCCTCTTTGAAATCTTGCTTTCATAACAATGGCTCAGCATCATTGGAGGATGATTGTACCCAGTTATCATAGATATAATAAAGTATATTTTTAATTTTAATATACCTACCTTCCCAAGTATAAATTTATTCTGGGGCTTTGAGGGACCCAAGAGCACCAGGAGTAGTGTAAATAACATGTAACTTCTGAGTTGGTAGACGGAGGGAATGGAAGGCAGATTCTAAACCACATACAAACCCACGGACACCATATTTAAAGCAATTTGGCTTTCTAACTGGTAAATCCAAATGAGGCAGGAACAGTAACGAAAGGAAGACATAGCTTCTCAAATGCACCCATTTCCTTAAAAGCAGACCAGCCTAGATCCTAATCATTCAGTAACCTTCAAAGGCCATTCCCCACCTTCCTCTCTCTCAAAGCAATTAAAACATCAGATACTCAGATCTTTAAATAACTGGCAAGACAGTTCTCTGTTAAGGAGTGTGTGAATGTATATCCTCCCCAAATATCTGAGAAACTCCAGAAGAGAACATTGTATAAAGACTGGTCCTTAACCTCAAAGTTCACATAGAAAGCAGCACCCTTGACAGTCTAGAATGAAGCAATTTAAATGGCAATGGTAGCCCAGCCTGAAGACACGTTTATAAAGGGAAGCCTGGAAAACATCACGACAGCAAGCTGTCACCCTTACTTGGACTAAAGAGAGTGTACTGTGCTCCTTAAAGAGGTTGGTTCCAGTAGGAAGGTGCAATAAGCAAAAAGCAAAACTCAATACACTAATCCTCCCAGTGCTTTATTTTTAAAAAAAAATCAATCTATCACTAGCTCTTGTTTGCTTCACTGCTCACAGAGTGCTAGACTGGAATTCCTTCTGCTGGAAAACCGAGAGGACATTTTGTCTTGTATTTTGTCTCCAGCAATCCCAGTCTGCATGCAATTCCCCAAACATGCTCTCTACTGGACACAACTCTCCCCACCGCAACACAGGTTTGTTGTCTGCCAGAGTACTTCTTGCTTGTTTTAAAACCCAAGGTGGCGGCTACTTCATTCAGAAAGCCTTCCTGTCTCATTTTCAGGTCAATGCCACCCTTCTGTATGCTTTGATCTTACTGACTCCGTGCTTTAATGACTGGTATTTTCCCAAGAAATTATAATTCACTTTCTGAATGTTTGTCACTGGATGAGGCCCACGGGGACAAAGATGGTTTCTCACTTGGGTCTGTGTCTCTAGCAGCTTGTTTGGGGCCTGATACAAAGCGGCTTCTCAGGAAACAATGCATGAAAGAGTAAAAGAATGAACAGAAGAGTGAACAAATTAAGCAAGCCAGTATCTCTTTAAACTCCTTGTTTGAATCCAATGCCCACCACTACACTTACACTTCACGCCCAGGAGAGGTTACCGTCTGCCTACCTCTTCAATCCTAAACACTGTCAAATACTGAAGTTCATTTCATGATCACTAAAGGTTGGTGAAGGGCCCAGGCACAATGAGTTTACGACTGAGTAATTTAGTGTTGTATAATTTGTTATTGTGTAATTATTGCCATAAGTAATTTATTGCTTCCTTAAGGGCTGGTTCTTATGTATTTTTTAATCACTACTTGTCCTTTATTGTGAATGGAGATGCTCATGTGTCCATCAATTAGATGCTACCAATTTTACAAAATGATTGAGGGCTTTACCTCCTTTTTTACCTCAGTTATATATACAAGTAATACATGAAAATATCCTCATTGTAAGAAAATGTAAACAATATAGAAAAATTTGAAAACTCTCCGTTACTGCTCCTACCTTATCTATGTCCCTCCACAGAAGCAACCTTTGTTATCGATTTCAGACCCTTCTCCATGCATTTAGCTATACGCATACACAGACATCTTTTGTGTTGTTTGGGTGAGACTATTGTACATATGTGGGATCAAGAGGTTTTGCAAAGGTTTTGCAAACTTCTGTGTTTAGTTAACAATATGTATCAAAGACATTCCCATGTCAGAAACATACCTCATACTTTTTACCTACCAGCATTCTATACTTTGGGTATACCTAATTTATTTAATTATTCCCAGGTTGATCAAAATATATGTTTTTCAGTTTTTTACTCTTAAAAATCCCTGAACATGTCTCCTTATATAAAGGTGTCAGGAATTAATGAGTTGAACAGTATGCATAAAACAAGCTTACCAGAGTACAAGACTGTTTCTCCTCATAGCTTACAGATATATTGAATATCAACAGGTTTTTGTTGTTTTTGTTGCGTTCACTCTGATGACACCAACTATGTTCTACACAACCTAACCCAGTGTGGAATCACCTATGTTCGTATTCACTGTAGGTCACTGTGACTGGCACACAGGTTCAACTGAAACATACAAGTAGGGCTCCTACTCAACTCTTAGCTCACATCCCAGTAACATAAACATGGATTCAATATCACATCATGTTTAAACATCAGGAGGGAGATACTGGAATAAGTGTCTTCCTATAAACTATCTCATTTCACCCTCTTAACATCCAATAAAATAGAAACTTTAATGCCTATTTTATAGATAACCAGAGTGAGGCCGGCTTCCAAGGTTCCCAAGCTCTATGCCATACCAGGAAGTGCTAAATAGCCCCAGAATTTGGAAACTACACGGGAGTGCTACTTAGTTCAAACTTTTCCAGGTTTTTATTATTCCCTGATGCCTAAGATCCTGCTCTTACATACCATTATCCACTATTATTTTTAAAAATACTGGGCTTTGGAAACACGCTTAGTAGATGCTAAAAGAATACAAATATTTATACAGGAGCAAAAAAATAAATTTATTGGACACCTGCCCTTTTTTTAATGAGTTCCTCAGATTTTCCCTCAGAACTAATATCTAAAGCACGAAATGGCATAGAATAAAGCCCATGATGACTAAGATAAACTATATGAGAATGGATATTGTCCTTTACATCTTGGCAATACCTAATAATATTAAATATTTAAAATTTTACCCTGGCTAGTAATAAAAAAGAACCCACAGTTATACTGTTAATTTAAGAAACTTGACCTAATATTAGAAATAAAAATTTGTACTGAGGAAACAAAATAATTTTCACATCACTCAACTAGTTCTATTAAGAAAATTTTAGAAGTCATGTTTTTTAGCACCAACTAAAATGAACAGAAAAACGCTTTGTAAAATGTTGAGAAGCATAAAATGAAAGGTTAAAATATTTCACTACTGGGGCTTCCCTGGTGGCGCAGTGGTTGAGAGTCCACCAACCGATGCAGGGGACACGGGTTTGTGCCCCGGTCCGGGAAGATGCCACATGCCACAGAGCGGCTAGGCCCGTGAGCCATGGCCGCTGAGCCTGCGCGTCCGGAGCCTGTGCTCCGCAAGGGGAGAGACCACAACAGTGAGAGGCCCGCGTACCGCAAAAAAAAAAAAAAAAAAAAAAAAAAATTTCACTATGTATACGTTATGCTGGAACCTTGAATTTATCGCCTACACAGAATGGTACTTTAAAGATTACTTGAATGTGTTTTCCGAAAGTATGAAATGATCGATTCATTTTTAAAACCCTTAATGTAGTAGTACTCTTACTTTGCCTGACAGACGACAGGCTTAAGAAAGGCTAAGATCAGAGCTGCAGGAACAACAACAACAAAAGA
The DNA here is from genome assembly GCF_008692025.1 of Phocoena sinus. NCBI lineage: Eukaryota > Metazoa > Chordata > Mammalia > Artiodactyla > Phocoenidae > Phocoena > Phocoena sinus. The sequence goes on along the minus strand of NC_045773.1, from coordinate 29,426,593 downwards.
GTTGGTACCAAATTCACTTCCCCTTCATGCCAACACTTTCTTCTCCCTTATCAAACAACAAAGCAAAAAGAAAAGTATTGAATGTGAAAACCAGAGAGATTCCCCGTGACTGAGCCTTGGCAAGTACAAATGCATTAGTAATGGAGCTGATTGCTGTGACCTTTTCAGTTATGATAATCCCTCAAAGAAAATTAAAACCATTTTCTAAAACATGGTCCAAGGAGTTCCACAGATGACTGAAGAAAACATTTAGGAATATCCCTGGCACTTTTCTAAGTATGTACATACTTAACACACATCTATTCTTACTCTACAGCCCTTCCAGGCATGATTATTTGTGAGCAAAAGGTCAAACTTAATTTGAGAGACATTTTTTAAAAGCCTATATTTCCAGAGTTTTTGACCTTCATTTTCCTCTTACATGTATTTATGTTTTGAAATGGGAAGATCTAAAAAGAGGGGGCTACCAAAGGGGAGGGAGGCTGGGGAATGAGCGAAATAGGTGAGGGAAGCTAAGATGTACAAACTTCCAGTTACAACATAAATGAGTCACAGGAATGAAATGTATAGCCTGGGAAATACAGTCAATTATAGTGTAAAATCTTTGTATGGTGAGAGATGGTAACCAGACTTATCACAGTGATCATTTTGTAATGCCTAGAAATGCCAAGTCACTATGTTGTGTAGCAGGAACTAACAGAGTGTTGTAGGTCAACTATACTTCAAAAAACAAACTCATAGGAAAAGAGATCAGATTGACGTTACCAGAGGTGAAGAGCTGGGGGAAGGAGGAATTGCAGGAAGGTGGTCAAAAGGTACAAACTTCCAGTTATAAGATAAATAAAAACTACAGATGTAATGTATAACACGATAAATATAATTAACACTGTTGTATGTTATATATAAAAGATGTTGAGAGGAAATCCTAAGAGTTCTTGTCACAAGGAAAAAATAGTCTTTTTCTTTTACTTTGTATCTGTATGAGATGATGAATGTTCACTAAAGTTACTGTGGAATTTCATGATATATGTAGGTCAAATCATGCTGTACACCTTAAACGTAGACAGTGCGATATGTCAATTATATCTCAAATAAGGAAAAAATATTTAAGACACTGTTATGTAGCATCCCAAAGGTAAAAGTGCCCTATATTGATTATTTTGCAGATAAAGCATTTTATGAAGTCTCAAATTTTGTAAATTATCATTAAAAAATACATAGAAAATGGAAGTAGTGCACGTGAACAAGGTGTTTATTTTTTATCTTTTCTGATATTCTGCTAATTAAACTGAACATTCAAATATAAAATAAAAATGATAATATAAAAAGAGGGTGACTATGTACTCTTTTCTGCTTCATGAGAATTTGATAGTCAGTTAAGGAATTAATACATCATTTAAAATGTATCCTTTTGTTTTGGATATGACAAACATGTGAAGAGGCTTTCGAGTCTCCAGAATCTTCAACGACTTTCTAGTGAGCAAAAATTTCGCCGAAGCATAGAAACATGTATATATTTAACTTTAAATAAAGTTTAAATAAAGAAAAATGATACAAGTTTGCCCTTGTTCAACTTCCGCTTAGTGAATAAGTAGACTAAATATTTACAGAAATGAAAGATCACCTGATTGTTGGACTTGAATAAATTGACTTCATTTTAGCGCCCAGAAGAGAAGCCATGTCTACAGACAAGATGGCCAAGAAGCTGAAGGCTTGGTTCTTCATTCAGCTCTCCTCCCTATTGGCCTTATGAAAATCAGCTGGGCAGTCAACCAATGGGAGCCTGCATTTCTCATGAATTGAATGGTAATACTGGCATATGCTACCATAAGTACAACAACAGACAGGAAAAGTTTTTGAAAGTTATATAATATTATGTAAACAAGCATATGGTGTTATAATTAGTAGGTCTAGTTTACAAAGTTAGATTCTCAGTATCAACAGCATTGATGTACCACAGCAGATCAGAGACAAGTCACCCTGCACTGAAAACCATAAAGTGGATTCTCATCAACAGAAGCCATTCTACTGCTTTCTGAATCTTCTAACAGAAAATTAGAGTCTTCATTGGAGAGAATGAAAAAAAAAAAAGTTCATTGTTGCAAATTTGTATTTCTGTTGCTGATACCTGTTAAGAAGCAGTTCTGTAGCTATTAAGTTACAGTTGGCAATTTAAAAAACAAAACCAAAAACTGACTAATAACTAAACCCTTTAAATTCCACCATTGAAACAGAAGATCACTCTAAAGCACACGCTACAAAGGACGCAAAATGGCTACTGAAGACTTCAGTATCAGGATTAAGACCCTTCATCAATAGGAATATGTTCTGTTTTTAGAACTATTGCATAATGAGAGAAAACATCATGGGAGCACAAATGAACTACCTCATAAAAGAGTACTTTGCCTTAGCCTGAGAATAATTTTTATCCAATTCAAAGAACAAAGAACTAGGAGGAAGAGGGATGACAGAAGCAGAGCACTTGGGAGAGAAGCTGGTCCTGCATGAAGCCAGGTGGGAAAGGACAACTCAACCTGTGCTCTTGTGTTGGTGGAAACCAAGTCCAGACCAGCTGGCAGGAAGTAGGAAGATGCTGCCTTTGCGATTCCCTTCAAAACCTATTAGCAACCCTCAGATTCAACAGTTACAACTCCCTTAAAATAAACAGTGGGAAATGGAAAGGAAGTAATCTCATTTGGGGAAAAAAAAAAAAAGTTTAAAATGGTTAAAACATGTCAGGGTTTTCTCACACAGAAGGAATAAAGGAAACTATTTCAGGACTTGTGGGGACCGCTTACTGCAAAGCAGACTTACTTGCAAGAATCTAGATGCACATACGTATTCCTTTGTGTGGTGAACTCATCACAGCCAGTACTTCTTAAACACTGAAGCTAGTAAGGCACTTGCAAGACATTTTAGGAAAATGAGAAGGGCTGAAGGCACTCCACCAGAGAAGTTTAAGTACACATTTATCTATGCATTTTGTTTCTTCGAAGACTTCCCTGCGATTTCTTCCTAAATTCTGTGTGATCATTCCCAAAGGTAATGCTAATGAGATCTGCATTCTTTACTAGATGCCAAGGAAACATAGAAAATTTATCAAATGATAAGATTGGACACGAAACCCCACGCTAAAGATCATCCCCATTCCTTCTTCCTGACAAGGTCTTCATTACGTTTGTCCAACAAACGGTATAGAAATGGCAACACAATAAAACTGCCTATTTACTTGTCAGCTTCTCCCAGTGAGCTGCGAGCTCCAGATCAGTGTTTTCCACCTACGTCCGCAGCGTCAGCACTGTGCCTCCTACACAGAAAAAGCTCCACACATGCTGGTAAGTTTTGTTATTTTAATTATCATTACTTAAGTCTTATGTTTTATTACATTTATATTGAAAATCTTGAATTTTTTAGGAATTTCAAATACTCTTCCTAACATTTTCCAATAAGGAGGATAATGAACATGTAAATAAATACATTTATTTACATATGTTTATAACACATGGACAAAGAAGATATTTCTATATCAGTTTCCTGTGTTCCTTCTAATCTATAGCATTTGCCCTTTCCACAAAAGTTGAAAGGAAGAGGGAACCAATGGAGTATGAGTGGCAGTCAAGGCAAAGAGAGATGGTAGAAAAGAAACAAGTTCTCAGATGTCAAAGAATCACCTGGAAAGGGTGCTGACCACCGGAAAATGCTGATTCCACGGACCCATCCCCAGATAGCTACCCCGTAGTCCTAAGCACCGAGGGGGAAGAGATGAGTTACAAATCTCCATAGCTAAGTAGGAGTTAGCTTTTCTTGCTTTTGTTTTTAAATTTTATTTTCAGAACAAAGAGGACCATTATAAAAGGAAGAAGTGGGGCTTACTGTAATTACATTTTATTATTCTACTGATCACTATCACCTCCAGTAATTTCATAATTCATTATTGTTACTTACTTAAGTTTCCAAAGGTTTTTAATATGTTCCTTAGCTTCCAGATAGAGAAGAATTTTCATAACAATCCAATGACTGATCACAATTACTGGTGAGGAAAATGGAAATCACAATGTAATCATTATAAAAAGAGGCTATGTAAATTACACTAAAATGTCAATGATTTATTAGAGCCTCATTAATATTGGGGAGCAACTAAAAAATTAAACATATATGCATTGCACATTTCCCATTTTCTGTCCTCTCTTCCTCCCTAACATGAATAAGAGGATACTACCAAAAACAAACAAAACCTTGCAGCATCACGTGGTAGTTTTCTCCAATCTGCAGTTGAGCATTTCAAATAAAATAGATATTTTACTTATTTTCACAATGCATTTATTTTAAAACCTATGTTTCCTGTTGGCTTGAAATTGTTTCACTCCTAAATTCTCAGTACCTAAAAGCTTTTTCATTTAAATTTTCACAAAATCTAGTCAAGCGTTTGTTTTTTGGCAAAGTACATATTACTACCAGGCATGTCATCCATATCCTTTTAGTTCTTCCTCCTTAATAATGGCATTCTCGGTTTTTAGCTGAGCATATGTTGGCCTGAAACAGATACATCTTCCAATCTGACTGCTTTTGCCCTTTCTCTTTTTCCTTCTTTCTGCCAGATAAAATGTGGTCATGATGGCTGAAAAGTTCTAGCAGACAGCACTAAATTAGATTGTTCCTCTCACTAGTACAGACACATGTTCACGTGCATACATTATACATGGACTTGCACACACACGTACAAACATACTTCCCCATGCTCCATCTCCTTTTTTCTCAACATACCAACAGACAATCTACTGCCTAATCTGATAGGCTTTTTCTTAAATCCGTAACAACATTTTCAAGAGAGCCCATGACCTTGAATCAGTTTCTTCAAGCTATCACTAAGGAGTGTTTGCTTTCTTCTTTTTCTACTTTTAGCCACATATTAACCATTGTTCAAACAGAAACACAGGCTTATCTCTAGGCATCTTCACTTTGCCCACTCGGATGACTACTTGCTTAAGTACCCACAGGACACTGAAAAGAGTAATAATTAATGTTATATAGTCATTCATTCAATGGCTGAACAAAATTGACATGGTCCCTGTACTTATAAAGCTGACATTCTAATAGGGGAAACAAGCAAAAATAGAATAAATTGTTGTCCACATAGAATTGGACACATGACTGGCAAATAAAATAGTATGTCCAAGAACTCCTTGTTATGAGGGAATGGAGGTGAGGTGTACTACTTGGCCTGTGTTTGTAAACACTGATAGACTGCAGTTAAAATCCTGACTTTCTTTAAGCTCAATAAATGGCTGTCTTCAGACTAAATTCCACCTGAGGCTCTAAGCAACCAACGTCCTTTAGAAGATAGAAGCAACTGCTGGTGGGAATGTGAATTGGTTCAGCCACTATGGAGAACAGTATGGAGGTTCCTTAAAAAACTACAAATAGAATTACCATACGACCCAGCAATCCCACTACTTGGCATATACCCTGAGAAAACCAAAATTCAAAAAGAGTCATGTACCAAAATGTTCATTGCAGCTCTATTTACAATAGCCCGGAGATGGAAAGAACCTAAGCGCCCATCATCGGACGAATGGATAAAGAAGATGTGGCACATATACACAATGGAATATTACTCAGCCTTAAAAAGAAATGAAATTGAGTTATTTGTAATGAGATGGATAGACCTAGAGTCTGTCATACAGAGTGAAGTAAGTCAGAAAGACAAAGACAAATACCGTATGCTAACACATATATATGGAATTTAAGGGGAAAAAATGTCATGAAGAACCTAGGGATAAGACAGGAATAGAGGCGCAGAACTACTGGAGAACGGACTTGAGGATATGGGGAGGGGGAAGGGTGAGTTTTGACAGGGCGAGAGAGAGTCATGGACATATACACACTAACAAACGTAGTAAGGTAGATAGCTGGGGAGAAGCAGCCGCAAGGCACAGGGATATTAGCTCGGGGCTTTGGGACAGCCTGGAGGGGTGGGAGGGGGAGAGTGGGAGGGAGGGAGACGCAAGAGGGAAGACACATGGGAGCACATGTATATGTATAGCTGATTCACTTTGTTATAAATCAGAAACTAACACACTATTGTAAAGCAATTATACCCCAATAAAGATGTTAAAAAAAGAAAAAAAAAAAAAAGAAGATAGAAGCAACATCTCTTATTTAATCTACCAACACCAGTTCAATGGCAGAATCTGTTGTCTTGAACGGGGCAACATCTATTAATGTGAGGAATGATAACCACCTTCTTATACTCTGAAGATGTAACCTGACCACAGATGTAACCTGACCACAACCGCAGTTGATGTTTTGCATTGTTTTACAGTATTACCTAACCGCCCAGTTCTATAATTAACATTTACATTTTTTTCTTTAAGCCAGGAAAGGAGATTAAAATAATCAATGAGATGTCAACACAAAGCAGACACATAGGACCAGATGTAGTCTCTAAATAATGTTCTACAAAAGTCAGCAGGAAGGGTAGCAATAATTTATTCCAGGAATACTGACAGTTACCATCATCTAGATTCTGTTACATGGTTTGTATTTTTTAAAAAACTTGGATGGGTCTTACACCATTCCCCTGTACTTCCACCACTTAAAGAAATTCCATCAAAATCTGAAGTTAAAGATACTAGTTCTTGTCAAGTCAAGATACTGAAGGTGACTGTTCTGATCACAGCAATTCTCAGAAAGTTCAGATGTAGTGATAAACCTAAAAGTACAATATGATGTATTTTCAACTGTTCATTCCAATGTTCAATACTTCAATTACTACACTTCATAATTCACCCTATAAAACAGCAAACAGATATTGTCTACAGGATACACACACACACCCAAATACATACGCACACAAATATATATGCATATATACTATACACATGTATATGTATATGTATATGTATGTATCAAGAGAGAAAGAGAACATTTCTATTTTTTTTTAAATAAAGGGATGAGAAGAAAGGTCACACCATTGTTACTTTCTAAAAATAATTTCCCAGGATCTATAATATTCAAATCTGTGCTGAATTATTCATTTAATCTTATTAAAACTAGAAATTTAAGTAATACCTCTGAATATAACTTGGAATAATGTAACAAGATAATCATGAACGCATCACAAAAATTCACGCTGATTAACAGTAAATAGCTTTCGGACTGACTGATTTCTGTTTGAGAACGAGAGCATCATCTAAACAAACTCTGTTGCCAAAAAAGCCACAAAATTGGAAAGCAATTCATTTCTGAAATGAGGCCTCAACGCGAAGTCTAAGCCTTAGGTTCATCTCCCATCTTCTGAATTGTGCACAAGAGTAGTTACTACGCATGCTGCTTGTTTATAAGACAGAGACTACAAACAACAACCAGAATGGGAGTTTTATCTAAAATTCCGTATATTTCACATGTTTTAAGGCAAAATATTTTATATTTGATCAGCCTGGCTTTTAATTTTAGTTATAATTATTTTCAAATATACTAAGAGATTCCTGACATCTCAAAAGAATAATTACTGTCAACTCATTTTTAGGAAAACTGTATCATAAAAAATGTATAGCTTCACATACTTAAAACAATTCAAGCAGTGTGCATTGACTAAAGTAATATGGACTATTAAATAATTCAAAATTGTGTTTAGCGGCAGCAACTGTTTAATTAAAAGGTAAAAACTGCAACTAATCCACTACGGTTGACAGAAATACAGCCTATATCAGTAGTGAGATCCCCTAGCATAGAGAATATGGATATGAATTCCAGAAGTCATGAGCTTCATTTAATGAATATAATTAAAATAACCACAATAACCCTGTAGAGAAACATATTTTACATCAAAGATCTTCTGAATGTTCCCTCGCTTTTCATTTCCTTGCAGGTAATAATTTTGCATTTCAATGTAGCAAAAAATCCTCTAATGTACATATTTTTAATCATCAATGCATACAGCTTCTATTAGAGGGCCCACAGCTGAAGCTCAGCCTACAAGGAGGCTAGAAAAATTCTCAGAACATGTTGTCCCTTGAAAGGTCTGAATTTCAGGTTCAATATTCAACATGCTTGCTCATAATTGCCCTCTATCCTGGAGAAACAGAAATGGCCAACAAACGCATGAAGCTAACCAACCTAACCAACAACTGATTAACTGAACTTTACAACTTCACTGAGGAACTTTTTTCACCTACCATATTACGGGGGAAAACTCTTTCGTAACTGAAAAAAACTGACAGTGAGGATGACATAAGTATTTATAAAGATAATTAAGCAATATGCATAATGTTCCCATCCCTTGATCTGGAATTTCCAATTGCAGTCAGTTTTCTTCTGAAAGAACACATGTGGGCATAACTTAATGTAAAATGAAGTTAACTGAAGAAATATTTTTAATATCAGGAAAAATTAGAAAAAATCTCATTACTGGGAATTGCTCAGTAAATTTTGTCACAATCATACAATGGACTAGTAGACGGCTATTATGAATTATACAAAACTATCTGTGTGTTTACCTTCTATGTGACAAAGAAGCAAATAATTGAATACAGTAGTTTTTATAAAATAATCGTAAGATCAAAAGATAAAAAATAGAAGAGAGTATCTCCATAATTTTTCATATGTTTACGCTAAAGTAAGTAACATTAACTCACATCATAATTTTCTGCTTAAAAATGCTTATTTTTATATTATAAGCTTCCCAGTTTACCCTGGCTGTGCTGTAGAAAGAAGTTTTGAGAAGTATGGAATCAGGCAGATCATAAGAGGCACTGCAGTAATAGAAACAAGTGAGGTAGAAATGGAAAGTAGTAGAAAATTATAAAAGGCAGAGAAATGAATTACATTTTTAGAGAAATTACACTAAAAATGTGTACCTCCACCAAATATATATATATATATATATATATATATATATCTTGTTATATATATATATCTTGTTATCTTTAAAAGAGAAATACCAATCCATTTCTATATGGTTTCTTTACTTCTAAGAGGGAAAGGGAAAAAGTCCTCCTAAGATGGCAAGGGAGAAAACAGGGAAAGGGTCCCTTTTACACTTTACAAATGAGAAAGATAAATGGTTCATAGATTGTTTTAACATTCCTATCAAATGTCCTGTGGATTTTGTTTATTTGCAAATTATGAGACCAGCAGAGCAGAAAATGGAAATCTTTAATTAGGCAGAGCAGGTAGCTGAAAGCCACAAGGTGAATATTGGTCACATCTCTGTCCAGTGCCAAAAATTACGGACATGCGCTACAGAAGGCATTTTAAGGGTGAGAGTTAACTGTCTCTAAGCAGTCATCTCTTGAGAGGAGTTCAAGCTCCATGGCCAGGTTTGCTAAATTATGTTTACTCTATTTAATGGGAATTGGTTTGCTCCTCAGCTTCGATTGGAATTTACCAACTTATAAATTATGAAATTCTCCACACAGCCTACAACGCTTCTTGCTGCAGTCGAGACAAATTCTAGACCTGCTAAATGGTCCTTTTTCTCTTATTGGGTTTTAGAATTCGCGTTCCTAAACAGTTTAATAAGTATTAGAAGGTTAGAATGACTTAGTATATGGCATAAAAATACTTATATAGGTGGAACACAGAGGATTTTCAGAGCAGTAAAACTACTCTGTATGATACAGTAATGGTAGATACCTGGCGTTATACATTTGTCCAAACCCAGAGTATATACAACACCAAAAGTGTACCCTAATGTAAACTGCAGATTTGGGGTGATAAGATTGTGTCAACTTAGGTTCATCGACTGTAACAAATATACCACTCTGATGGTACGCTAATGGAGGATGCTGATAATGGGGGAGCAGGTATATGGGAAATCTCTGGACCTTCTCAATTTTGCTGAGTCTAAAAGTGCTCTAAAAAAGAAAGTCTATTAAAAATACTTATATAGACAGATTTATTAAATCATTTCTGCCATGAAAAGACTTGGGTTTATAAAATCCAACATTCTGACATGCATGTCTAAAAATAGCAGTGATCTTATCTTAAAGTTCGTGATGATCATTTACAGACTCAGGTTCTCAATTGTACAGCTCTGTCACATCTGGGCTAGTTTTTATGCACTGAATAAACAGCATTTCGTATTAACATAGGTTCACAACCAAGTGCCATAATGTACCACTTGTTTGGTCTTGGGGAAGTTCCATAATATCCTATGCCTCTCAGTTTCCTCATCTATAAAATGGAAGAATATAATGGTATCTACTTCACTGGGTTGTTAGAAAATTAAATGAAAGAAGATGGTTGGGGGCTCAGCAAAGTGCTTGGCGCCTTAGTATTAAGAAATACTAACTCCTTTTGTTATGATTAACCACCAACCTAATACCAGTAAATCTACTTTATTTTTACCAATATCACATGGAGTAATCAGAGGAGAAAACATGGCATCTTCAAGAATGTACAGGAGGGACTTCTGGCGCAGTGGTTAAGAATCTGCCTGCCAATGCAGGGGACACGGGTTTGATCCCTGGTCTGGGAAGGTCCCGCATGCTGCAGAGCAACTATGCCCGTGCGCCACAACTACTGAGCCTGAGCTGTAGAGCCCGTGAGCCACAACTACTGAGCCCGCATGCCGCAACAACTGAAGCCCCCGCGCCTAGAGCCTGTGCTCCACAACACAAGAAGCCCGCACACCGCAACAAAGAATAGCCCCTGCTTGCCACAACTAGAGAAGGCCCGCATGCAGCAACAAAGACCCAACACAGCCAATAAATAAATAAATAAACAAACAAATAAATAAGTTTATTTTTAAAAAATGAATGAATAGGAAATGTTTGAAATTCATTACTTCAGTGTAGAATTTTTACTGAGTTTCAGGACTGTAGTCAGACTTACTCAGTATAATAAACCACTAGATGAATTACTTATCACCATATCCAGAAACTCTAATTCTTCAGTGTATGGTTCTTCATCTGCATTTGAACCACCTAGCTGTAAATAGACCTCAAAATAAATAACCAGTTTTTCCCCCTAAGAATTCAAAATCTACTCCCTGGTTGATTCCTTGATACAGAAAACTTTCAAAAGTTGACTTGCTGATGATAACAAATTCATTTTCAGGAATAATATTCCTGATCTAATATGAGGTAATAAATAATTCAGAATCTTCACATTATCAGGAAATTACATTTAGGAGATCAACTGGGGATCTGTGTAATGAGAAGCATTCACCTTGCTCGAAGACTGCTACTCGGCATTTAATCTTATAATATTCCCTTCAGGGTGTACAAGACAGCTTGCTGGAAAATAGAATGATTCTTGGCTGTATTCAGAAAGAGAACAAAAGAGAGAAGGCAGGTAAAGGACTCAGCACCATGGAAATGACATTTAGTTTCCATTCGAATCCTCAAGTACTGAACTTTTAAAAATCTTCATTTGAAGAAATTCTGAGAAATTTGTCAAGAGTTGGAACAAAACAGGATATAGCCTGCCACTTAAGATAGGGTGCTAAAAAAAAAACGTTAACAATTGTTCAGCCTAAATGGTTGGTAATGAGTGTTTGTTTCACTATTCTTGCAACTCTCCATACGTCTAACAATTTTTACACCAAAAATTTGGTGGGGGAAACCCGTTGCTAAAAAGTTACGGGAAAAAACTCTGTACAGTTTTCTCTTTTGACACAACAAATATCTATTTACTCTTCTCTTGGAAACAGCATCTTTTCTGCCACAAAACCCATGTACTCTGGGTACATGTACTCTGGCGGGGAGCTGAATGCATCACTTGGGCCTCCACAGCTTTACCACAGAACAGTCAGCGTAAGTCTGTCTCCCTGGCCATTTTGACTGGCTCAGAGACGGGCAAGAGACTAAATTTGGACCAATCAGAATGAAGCCCAGGATTTTTGTTCCACAGTTATGGGAAGAGCCTTTCCCTTTTCCTACTGAACAGGAATGGAGGAAAGAAGAAGGCTCATAGCTGAGAGTAATCACGTTAGGACCATGATCAGAGTGTTTGCCGGAGACTAAACTCAGTACCAAGGAAATAGTTGATAGAGAAACAGACACACACACAGAGAGACAAACGCTCACACACATACATGCACACACACACACACACACACACACACAGAGATAAAGCTACACCTAAAGCCAAATCTAGTACTTTTCAATTATTTGAGACGGTAAGTGTCACTGTTTGCTTAACCTAGAATGGGTCTGTTTTTCTGTTGCTTGCAAGTGAAATTATCCTTACAGGCAAGACAAAACAGTCTGAGCAATGATTAAAGGAGCCCATTTTTTACCTCATATGCTGACACTCTAAGAGCATTATTGTATCATTTGCTGCTGAATGGAGAGGAAAGCTGGTTCCTAAGGACCCCCTCAGCCAAAGACGCACAAAACATCTGTTGAAGTCATGAGTGACTTGTTAGTGAAGTTCAGCAGCAGTAAAGCCGTCTTAAAAACACATCTTTTCTCACCAGTGGGTATTTATATAATTAGGGTCAATTACAATTTAGAGTTTCTGGGGCATGGGGCTAGATTACAGTGACATTTAAGAGCTCTGCTAAATTTTCCCATTCATCGTGAAGATTTCTGGAGTAACTATGTTGTAATTAAGTAATTTCATCTTTTCATTTTTATTATAATTTTCTTCTTCAGGCTTGGCAATTACCCACTACTCCAGGGTACCTTCCTTTAGAGGGAAAAAAAAAGACCGTGGGATTTTCAACCAATGCTTGGATGAGGTGCTACTGCCTGCTAAGTGATGAATGCTGATGTGTACAGGACCCTTGGAACGAGTTGCCCAAACAAGATTCTTTCAGCTCCACAACTGCCCCATCCAAGGCCTTCCCCCAAAGCACTAACGTGTCTGAGTGTGTAATCAAAACCAAAACAAAAAGTGAAACCTGACAGTATGATTAGTTAGCATCCTTTACACAAGAGGTAGTTTTAAGTAGCCCCTAGGAAATACACAAGCAAAGCCTGTTACTTGCCTGTGGGTTTTACATTTGCCTTACTGGTACAAGTTTTATGAAGATATATACCTTTTGAGCTTTATGCAAGAGAGAGGAAAGATAACTCTGATTGGATCAAGCTATTCCAATTGCATTTACTTCTAGCAACAAAGTATATCACATCCATAAAAAACAGCCAGAGGCCTTTAAATTTCAGGTCAATAGCACTTGACTATATTATATGTTCCCAAGAGAAGCTATAACAAGTTGTGCTGATGTTACAGAATATTCAGCTTTCTCCAAAGAGGGAGAAGAAAGGGAATAATGATCATGATGACACCAACCATCATCAACCTCGGACTCACTCCATCCAGGCACCCAACCCCTTGGAGGAAACGTATTATCAGCAACATTTGAAAAAAATGAGAAAATAGTAAAAAAAAAAAAAAAGTTGGTTGTGAGGCCTATTATCATCCAGCTGATGAGTGGAAGAATCAAAGTTGAAACCCCATCTCACTGATTCCCAAGACTGCATTCTAAATTATAGTACTAGTGGGCTTCCCTGGTGGCGCAGTGGTTTAGAATCCACCTGCCAATGCAGAGGACACGAGTTCAAGCCCTGGTCCAGGAAGATCCCACATGCGTGGAGCAACTAAGCCCGTACGCCACAACCACTGAGCCTGTGCTCTAGAGCCCGTGAGCCACAACTACTGAGCCTGCGTGCCGCAACTACTGAAGCCTGCACGCCTAGAGCCCGTGCTCCGCAACAAGAGAAGCCACCGCAGTGAGAAGCCCACACACCACAACGAAGAGTAGAACCCGCTCGCCGCAACTAGAGAGAGCCCGCGCGTGGCAAGGAAGACCAAACACAGCCAATAAATACATGAATAAATGTATTAAAAAAAGAAAAACTTGTAGTACTAGTGTTACAGCCTGAGCATGAGAGTATTTATTCTAGTTTCTGACTCCATAGATGATATCCATGTGTGTTGCAGGTAATTCTAAAACCATCCTTGATCTAGTCTAGACATTTCTAGTTAGAGATTCCTTCAACTAATCTTAACCTTGTCCAGCCTCTGGGTCACTGCTCATTCCATTTCTTTTACCTGACATACCCTTTCCATTCCTACCTACAAAAAACTTACCTGTATCTCAAATGCCTGTTACTCCTTCATTCCACAAGTATTTAACAGGTGCTGACTATATGCGAGGCACGATAAACACACAAGTAAGAGTCAGACATGGCTCCTTCTCCGTATGCTACATAATAACGGGGCAGACGATACTGTTTCTGAATTTATGAAGGCATTCCAATGCATTCCAAGAACAGCTAAGATTCACACTGACTCTAGAAAATATATTCCAAAGATAACCAACTAGAATAAAGGTAGAAGACTTTCATTTCACAAATGCCAAACATGTGTCAGATATTTCCGTATGTCTCTGAATCAATCATTGGCTGTATGACGAATTGTGAATGCAAGCATAGTAACATATTCATTCAAAAATATTTTTGCAACACTTACACTGTTTAAGATGCTCCATTAGATACTTGATGCCGCACAAAGATGAATCAGACCATGTGAAATAAAATCTGCACAAACGATCAAAACAATGGCGGCACTTTACCTTGGGAACTGCAAAAAAAAAAAAAAAAAAAAAAAAAGATGAGGGTATTATGACATCACTTGTTTCTGGACAGTGAAGAGACATGTCTGCAAAGGATCCCTTCATCCCTAAAAGTCCACATTTGGTGAAGTTTTGCAGCACCCCCAGGGGAGGAATTGGATGGTGGTAGACATCTTTATCCCAGCAACTAGCACTGCACCTGGGAAACAGTAGTTTCTCCAAAAATAGTTGGATAAAAAGGTAGAGACTGTGGCCTCATGGACTTTCTAGTCTAGCAAACTGCTAAAGAAACAAAGAATGCTGAAGTGTTCAAGCTACTTACATTTCTAAGCTTTAATTACCATTGTACAGTCAATTTAGCGAATTAAAATACATATACCCAATAAAAGGCTAATCATAATTAATATAAATTTTACTTATAATGAAGGGTATCATTAGCAAATCATCAATGAATGCCAGAAAGGGAAGATTCCTTGTGGTATTCTGAATAAATATTTTAAGAAGAATAAAACACATGGATGAGAAATATTCCAGCCTGTTTCCAGTTATTAAGAACAACTGTTTTGAATGGCAATTTGGAATGACGTGCAATGAGACAAAGGATATTACTCATTTTAGTCAGTGTAGCAGTTGGCAATAATCTATAAAAGCATTGCAGCAAGGATGTGATATCAAATCCATGTAGAGTCAAAACTGCAAATACCGTACAAAAATGTGTCAAATATACTGAAATTGTCACACTTTTCTCCTTGTTTTGCTATCACTGACTTCCTCCTTTGCCTTCTCCAATACTGTGAGCTCCTTAACACAGAGACTGTATGATGTTCACCACTAAATGTCTAGAAACAAGGGAGGAAAGAAGTCACAACTTCACTCTGAAAATTAATATAGTACTAAATCTGCCTTCTTATCAACCAATATGCTCGCCCTCAGGAAGCAGCAACTGAAGAACTGGTGAAACAAAAGACCAGGACAAAACATAATACCTTTCTCCAGAGAGCACAGGGAACCTATGAATATTAGCAATAATTAAATACATTTGGTATATATCCCCAAACTGGCCAACGCCACTTGTAACTGGTCTGATCCTAACTGCTTCTTTTCTTTATGACTTTTCATTTGGAAATAGTTCAAGCCCACAATATGTTGCAAGAGTAATATAAGAAATACTTCTGTATATCCTTCATCAAGTATTCACATTTTGCCATATCTATTTTCTCTCTCTCAACACACATGGGTGCACACACACACACACGTATGCTTGCACACACTCCTTGTCGCTATCCTCATCATTTGTGTCTAGCTATTCCTTATGGTAGGATGGCTTGGGTATTTCAGAAAAGAAGAATGAACAGTTTTATCACCCCTGCAAAACAGAGTGAGATTAAGCCTTGCATGAGATGCATTCAGTACCCTGAGTAAAATCATCTCCCTGAAGTGTTTAGTGCAGTGGACAGTGGGAAATATAACCAGAAAACAGGTGGTAAAGACCCTAAGGATTCTAGATGTTATCTAACAGAAAATAAAGAATCATTGCAAGATTTTTTGAGTAGGCTTGTGATCAAATACAAATGTTATTTTTCCAAGATAATCTGGGGATGATACACCAAAGACACAAGAGAAACAAGAGAACAGTGCCAGGAAAATAAAACGAGTTCAAAACACAGAGAGTTAAGCATAAACATAATGAAACTGGATTCATCCTATTCCTATAACAAAATAAAGCTAGAGAGGTTTGAAAAGTCATTGGCCAATAACATTTAATATAAGTATACTCAAATAGCACATATTTCAATTAATTAGGTTTCTAGAGGACTAACGCGGTACTTGGACTCGGACATTAAATCAATATTGGCCTTACAGACACTCCCCATGTTCTTCAGTCCTCCATTCCAATCCCTCCCCTCCCCCCCCAAATCAATACAAAAAGCTTCTATCAGCCAAAATGGACTGTACTATTTAAGTGGAAATAGCAATCTAAATTGTAAGTGTCTAAAGCTTGTAGTATGGGGATTTTCCTAATGGGAATATTTGATGTGACTTTTTGTTATTCTTATGGTTGTGTTCATGAGCACATCACAAGGGTGGTTTAAAGGCTTAAGTGCCATAAATTAGATTTTCTTTGAGAAATCATGTCCTTGACATATTTTTTCATTATCTGAGAAGAATGAAACAGATTTTTCGGTTAATTAGTACTAAGGCATGCATTTTGCATTAGCATTAAGTTTACCAAAATGGCTTTAAAAACTTGAACAGATGGCAGAATTATAATAACTTTTCCTTATGATTCAGGTTAAGAATAAGTGTCAAGACAATTCTCCTCCTGCCTAACTTTTCCGTAAAGTTAATGAATTGAATAGATATGATGTACCGCTTTTCTCACAGAGGTGTAAACAACTCTGTCTCACCTTAGATGAATATAATGAGCTGTGGAAATACACTTCAGTATTATCTATCTAGGGGGTAAAGGGATTTCCCAGGGTTTAAACATCAATCCACATAGAAACAATTCTAAAGCCTGAACATTAACTGAGTAGGATCGAGCACGGGTTGCAAAGACAGAGTCTCCAGGGGCCTGGCAGGTAGAGTAAATGAGTTGAGTTGACTTGCTCTAAGGATGATAGGGAAGAGTGGGGATTGCGATAAACTGGGCAGAGCAAGCGTCATCCAAAGGCAGTGGACTGTCGGTCACTCACTAACTGCTCTCATGCATGGACTGCAGACCTTGTATAGCCAGAGGAGGAGATTTTTCCAAAGCACAAAAGCTAAATTTTGCATATGAAATCTCCCAATTCAAACTGTGGCAGCTACTTCATATTTTCTTTAAAAAAAAAAGTAAATAAATAAAGCCAAGAGGACCAGGAAAAATAGTCTGTGGGCCTCCAGTTGGCCATGGATAACATCACTCTGCGACCCTGGATGGGCAAGGACAGATATCAGTAATTGGTGTTTATGGTCAGTACTATGGCTTATGTCATGCCCAGTCCTTATTAGGAACTCAGCCCCTGAGTGAAACACTTTAAGTTAGTACGTTCAATCTGCTTTCCAGCTTGGTTTTCAAAAGTAAATTGTGGTGAAAAATGCATACATTCTAACGACTAGATCACCATGATACCCTATACAGATGATCTTGAGCTCAGGGACCTCCACTGTGCTCAGCTGGCTCTTCATCCTCCCTTCTTGACTCCTTAAATTCTCTAGAGTGCCTATGCTAAACTCTCACCCCATGTGTCTTAAAAGTCATTAGTAACTGATATTAGACAATAATGAGAGATTGTGCACATTTTCCTAGCCTTCATATGCTTTAACTGCACTGCAGCATTGAATATCTTATCTCCCTAGGTCTCTCACCATCAACATCAAGCTTCCCAAATTTCGCCACTGCACTAAATTCATCCTTCTTTCTTGAACCTTCTCCTCCTGATCTCTCTTCTATTACCTGCTTGGTTAACTTCTCTCTCTGACTCTTCCTAGATCAGTTCTCTCCTTACACTGTGATTTGACAATAAAGGGTAATGAGCACTACCCATCGACCTATTTTTCACGGACTTCTTTTCGCCTAATAAATGGAATCTTCTAGCCTTATGCCCTTTTTCTCAGGTAAAGATTTCATTCACTCCTTGGTTTTCACCCTTACTCTGTTCAGGACGACTCCCAGATCAATCAATATGTTAAAATTCAGATCCCCCAAATCCAGGTTTAAAACCTTAAAGAAGGGGGGAAAAAAGGAAGTGGAGTGGAGATGGAATAATAGTAACAATAGCAGCCAACATTTATTGACCATTTACTTTGAGTCAAGCTTACTTAATGTGCACTACCTTATTTAATTTTCACAAAACTAGAAGATAGGTAGCGTTTTAATGCCATTTTATAGATGAGCAAACTCAAGATGAAAGAGGTCAAATTCCCTCACAGTTGTCACATGACGAGGTAGATCCAGGATCCAAATATTGGTCCAGTCTTAGCCACCAGGCTCATCTTCTTTACCTCCTACCTGTAATGAATTGATAATTTTGGTAGATCCCACCTTGACTTAGTAACTTGCTTCTTCCACTCTGCTCCAATCCAGAACCATCACCCCAGTCACACCCTTCAAGACTCCTCTCTTTTGGACATTGCAGTAATCTCCTAACTGTTCTTAATGTCTCTAGTTTTTTTCTCGTCAAACCAAATTTTCACACTTATGATCTTACTAATATCCAGCTTCTAGCAAATCCTTTAAGGAAAAAAAAATGTGTGCTTCAGTGGAAAATGATACACTGTCTATTCCTGTTCATTGTTTGAGCTATTTTACAACTTATTGGTAACCAACAGTAATGCAAATATTAGACATGAAAATTATGTCCTGTCTGGTAGAGGTTTAACTGACTTCCTCCACACTCCATCCAGCCTCATTACCTGCAGAAAAACCAGTTTGGACTCCATTTGTACATTCATCTCAATATTCCCATTCTATAAATGTTAGTTTTTTTAATTCTCTTCTGAACTAACTACAACATCTGTGGGTTCCCTTATGAATTAACTAAAATCATTAATACACTGTTATTTTTATATATGTATGACAGTCAAGATTTTATATATTGCCGAAAATTATTTTTTTTAAACGTCCAGCTTCTCACAGGTCCAGCCTAGACCCAAAAGCTTTCCATGGGCACCACTAACCAAATGAATTAAGTCCAGAGACCTCACCATGCAGTTCAAACCCAACATTATAACTACTCTACTCTGTCAGTTGTATATTCATTCTACTTTTCTCACCCATTCACACCCTCCCATATAGGCCAAAGGCAATTCCTTGGGTCCCAGATACACATTTCACTCTTGCAGTTTTCTTCCTTTGTTGATGCTAATTTTTTCACCTGAAATGTGGTAAAAGTATTCGTAGAGTGTTCAATATAAATAGCTGCTATGGATGCTTTAGACCCATGCTTCTCAAACCTTTTCATGGAAATAATACAGGCAAACAAAATTACTATTTGCTTCACTAGGGTGAAAGAAAGGGGAGGAGGAGAAAATAAAGTGGAATAACAGAAGCAGAGATTTTATAAAGTCTCACCCTTTACCTTAAAAATGGATACAGATTTTTTTTTTATCCACTCCATAATATAACATAGGATTCCCTGAAAGATAATAACTCCACTCACAAATACTATACTAAAATTGACATTCCAGGAAGGTGATTCACCTAAACCTGTGGATTTACAGACCCAGGTGAATTACTTCACAATGTGGAACTTTACCCTGTCCTCCCAGAAAACAGGGATAGTTAAGAAACCCTCTCCTACCCTTCTATGAAAGATCCACCCTGCCATGCTTCATCAGGATTCCCTTATATACCTGCCGCTATGAAACGCCATGACCCTTTCCATTTCTTTGAGATGTTCTTTGTTAATGAGTCTTCTTCTTATGCAACAATCTGAATAAAACTATTTCCTTAATTGCCCAGTACATTATGTCTTTGACACATGACATTCCAAAGAGTATGCCCTACTTTGAAAAGCATATGACTTTACCCGATACTTTTCAAGATTATAAATGTGGAATCTTGTACTTAATGGCATATTAAATTATGATAGTAGGAACAAAAATCCAAACTTTTTGTGGTTCTGAAAGATTTTTCTCACCCCTACCTCCACTGAAATTAATAAACTAAAATTAAATCCTTATCCTACACCATACACAAAATGAACTCTAAATGGATAACAGATTTAAATTTTATATCTTAAATGGTAAAACTCCTAGAAAAAAGTGTAGGGAAAAATTTCCATGACATCAGTCTTGGCAATGACTTTTTGCATGTGCTACTGAAAATGGACGAAACAAAAGTAAAAATAAACAAGTGGGACTTCTTCCACCTAAAAAATCTCTGCACAGAAACAAAACAAAACAGAAAATCAAGGAAATGAAAAGGCAACCTATAGGAGAAAATATTTGCAAACCATATATCTGATAAGGGGTTAATAGCCAAACTATAAAAGGGATTCATACAACTCTAAGGCAAACAACAACAAAACAATTAAAAAATGGGCAAAGGATCTAGACAATTTTTTCCAAAGGAGACATACAAATGACCAGTAGATATATGAAAAGATGTTGAACATTACTAATCATCAAGGAAAAGCAAATAAAAACCACAATGTGATATCACCTCACAACTATCAGGATGGTTATAATCAAAGTGTCAGCAAGGACGTAGAGAAGAGGAAACTGTTGATGGGAATGTAAATTGGTATATCTATTATAGAAAACAATACAAAAATTAAAAAATAGAACTAACATATGATCTAGCAATCTTACTTCTTGGTATATATACAAAGGAAAAGAGATACCTGTATTCCTATGTTTAATGCAGCATTATTCACAGAAGCCAAGAATGGAAACAACCTAAGTGTCTGTCAAAATATAAAGAAAGAAAATGTGGTGTATATATATATATACATATATATACACACACACATACATACACAATGGAATATTATTCAGCCTTAAAAAAGAAGGATTTTTTGCCATTTACAACAGTATGGATAAACCCAGAGGACACTGTGCTAAGTGAAATAAGCCAGACACAGAGGGACAAATATTGCATTATGTCACTTACATGTGAAATCTAACAAAGTTAAACTCATAGAAACAGAGTAGAAGGGTAGCTACCAGAGGACAGGAGGTAGGAGAAATGGGAGATATTGGTCAAAAGGTACAAACTTTCAATTATAAGACGAGTAAGTTCTACAAGTATTGGTTCAAGATGGTGGAGAAGGACGTGCTCTCACTCCCTCTTCCGAGAACACCAGAATCACAACTAACTACTGAACAATCATCGACAGAAAGATACTGGAAATCACCAAAAAAGATACCTCACATCTAAAGACAAAGGAGAAGCCACAATGAGATGGTAGAAGGGGCACAATCACAATAAAATCAAATCCCATAACTGCTGGGTAGGTGACTCACAAACTGGGGAACACTTATACCGCAGAAGTCCACCCACGGCAGTGAAGGTTCTGAGCCCCACGTCAGGTTTCCGAACCTGGGGTTCCAGCAATGGGAGGAGGAATTCCTAGAGAATCAGACTTTGAAGGCTAGTGGGATTTGATTACAGGACTCGGACAAGACTGGGGGAAACAGAGACTCCAGTCTTAGAGGGCACACACAAAGTAGCGTGCACATTGGGACCCAGAGGAAGGACCAGTGACCCCAAGGGAGACTAAACCAGACCTACCATCTAATGTTGGAGGGTCTCCTGCAGAGGTGGGGGTGGGTGGTGGGGGTGGCTGTCTCACCATGAGGAAAAGGACACTGGCAGCAGAAATTCTGAGAAGTACTCCTTGGCGTGATCCCTCCAAGAGTCCGCCATTAGCCCCACCAAAGAGGCCAGGAAGGCTCCAGTGTTGGGTCGCCTCAGGACAAACAACCAACAGGGAGGGAACCCAGCCCCACCCATCAGCAGTCAAGTGGATTAAAGTTTTACTGAGCTCTGCCCACCAGAGCAACAGCCAGCTCTACCCACCACCAGTCCCTCCCATCAGGAAACTTGAACAAGCCTCTTAGCTTCATCCACCAGAGGGCAAAAAGCAGAAGCAAGAAGAACTACAATCCTGCGGCCTGTGGAACAAGATTCACATTCAAGGAAATCAGAGAAGAGGAAAAGGCAGAGGGCTATGTACTGGATGAAGGAACAAGATAAAACCCCAGAAAAACAACTAAATGAAGTGGAGATAGGCAACCTTCCAGAAAAAGAATTCAGAATCATGATAGTGAAGATGGTCCAGGACCTTGAAAAAAGAATGGAGGCAAAGATCGAGAAGATGCAAGAAATGTTTAACAAAGACCTGGAAGAATTAAAAAACAAACAAACAGAGATGAACAATACAATAACTGGAATGAAAACTACACTAGAAGGAATCAATAGCAGAATAACTGACGCAGAAGAACAGATAAGTGACCTGGAAGACAGAATGGTGGAATTCACTGCTGTGGAACAGAATAAAGAAAAAAGAATAAAAAGAAATGAAGACAGCCTAAGAGACCTCTGGGACAACATTAAACGCAACAATATTCGCATGACAGGGGTCCCAGAAGGAGAAGAGAGAAAGAAAGGGCCAGAGAAAATATTTGAAGACATTATAGTCGAAAACTTCCCTAACATGGGAAGGGAAATAGCCACCCAAGTGCAGGAAGTGCAGAGAGGCTCATACAGGATAAACCCAAGGAGAAACATGCTGTGACACATAGTAATCAAATTGGCAAAAATTAAAGACAAAGAAAAATTACTGAAAACAGCAAGGGAAAAATGACAGATAACATACAAGGGAACTCCCATAAGGTTAACAGCTGATTTCTCAGCAGAAACTCTACAAGCCAGAAGGGACTGGCATGATATACTGAAAGTGATGAAAGGGAAGAACCTACAACCAAGATTACTCTACCTGGCAAGGATCTCATTCAGATTCTAAGGAAAAATCAAAAGCTTTACAGACAAGCAAAAGCTAAGAGAATTCAGCACCACCAAACAAGCTCTACAACAAATGCTAAAGGAACTTCTCTAAGTGGGAAACACAAGAGAAGAAAAGGACCTACAAAAAAAAAAAAAAAACCCGAAACAATTAAGAAAATGGTCATAGGAACATACATATCGATAATTACCTTAAACGTGAATGGATTAAATGCTCCAACCAAAAGACACAGGCTTGCTGAATGGATACAAAAACAGACCTATATATATGCTGTCTACAAGAGACCCATTTCAGACCTAAGGACACATACAGACTGAAAGTGAGGGGATGGAAAAAGATATTCCCTGCAAATGGAAATCAAAAGAAAGCTGGAGTAGCAATACTCATATCAGATAAAATAGACTTTAAAATAAAGAATGTTACAAGAGACAAGGAAGGACACTACATAATAATCAAAGGATCAATCCAAGAAGAAGATATAAGAATTATAAACATATATGCACCCAACATAGTAGCACTTCAATACATAAGGCAACTGCTAACAGCTATAAAAGAGGAAATTGACAGTAACACAGTAACAGTGGGGGACTTTAACACCTCACTCACACCAATGGACAGATCATCCAAACAGAAAATTAATAAGGAAACACAAGCTTTAAATGACACAATAGACCAGATAGATTGAATTGATATTTATAGGACATTCCATCCAAAAACAGCAGATTACACTTTCTTCTCAAGTACACACAGAACATTCTCCAGGATAGATCATATCTTGGGTCACAAATCAAGCCGCAGTAAATTTAAGAATTTAAGAACACTGAAATCATATCAAGCATCTTTTCTGACCACAACACTATGAGGTTAGAAATCAATTACAGGGAAAAAAACGTAAAAAATGCAAGCACATGGAGGCTAAACAACACGTTACTAAATAACCAAGAGATCACTGAAGAAATCAAAGAGGAAATCAAAAAATACCTAGAGACAAATGACAAGGAAAACATGATGATACAAAACCTATGGGATGCAGCAAAAGCAGTTCTAAGAGGGAAGTTTATAGCTATACAAGCCTACCTCAAGAAACAACTCAAATAAACAATCTAACCTTACACCTAAAGGAACTACAGAAGGAAGAACAAACAAAACCCAAAGTTAGCAGAAGGAAAGCAATCATCAAGATCAGAGCAGAAATAAATGAAATAGAAACAAAGAAAACAACAGCAAAGATCAATAAAACTAAAAGCTGGCTCTTTGAGAAGATAAACAACATTGATAAACCATTAGCCAGACTCATCAGGAAAAAGAAGGAGAGGACTCAAATCAATAAAATTAGAAATGAAAAAGGAGAAGTTACAACAGACACCGGAGAAATACAAAGCATCCTAAGAGACTACTACAAGCAACTCTATGTCAATAAAATGGACAACCACGAAGAAATGGACAAATTCTTAGAAAGGTATAACCTTCCAAGAATGAACCAGGAAGAAATAGAAAATATGAACAGACCAATCACAAGTAATAAAATTGAAACTGTGATTAAAAATCTTACAACAAACAAAAGTCCAGGACCCGATGGCTTCACAGGTGAATTCTATCAAACATTTAGAGAAGAGCTAACACTCATCCTTCTCAAACTCTTCCAAAAAATTGCAGAGGAAGGAACACTCCCAAACTCATTCTATGAGGCCACCATCACCCTGATATCAAAACCAAAGATACTACAAAAAAGAAAATTACAGACCAGTATCACTGATGAATATTCTATTCATTTATTTGCAAAAATCCTCAACAAAATATTAGCAAACAGAATCCAACAACACATTAAAAGGATCATACACCATGATCAAGTGGGATTTACCCCAGGGATGCAAGGATTCTCAATATATGCAAATCAATCAATGTGATACACCATATTAAAAGATTGAAGAATAAAAACCATATGATCATCTCAGTAGATGCAGAAAAAGCTTTTGACATAATCAACACCCATTTATGATAAAAACTCTCCAGGAGTCCGCCTGCCGATGCAGGGGACGCGGGTTCGTGCCCCGGTCCAGGAGGATCCCACATGCCGCGAAGCGGCTGGGCCAGTGAGCCATGGCTGCTGAGCCTGCGCGTCCGGAGCCTGTGCTCCACAACGGGAGAGGCCACAAAAGTGTGAGGCCCGCATACCGCAAAAAACAAAAACAAACAAACAAAAAAAACTCTCCAGAAAGTGGTCATAGAGGGAATCTACCTCAACATAAAAAGGCCATATACGAAAAACCCATGGCAAACATCATTCTCAATTGTGAAAAACTGAAAGCATTTCCTCTAAGATCAGGAACAAGACAATGATGTCCACTCTCACCACTATTATTCAACATAATTTTGGAAGTCCTAGCCATGGCAATCAGAGAAGAAAAAGATATAAATGGAATACAAATGGGAAAAGAAGAAGTAAAACTGTCACTGTTTGCAGAGCACGTGATACTATACATAGAGAATCCTAAAGATGCCACCAGAAAACTATTAGAGCTAATCAATGAATTTGGTAAAGTAGCAGGATACAAAATTAATGCATAGACATCTCTTGCATTCCTATACACTAATGATGAAAAATGTGAAAGAGAAATTAAGGAAACACTCCCATTTACCATTCCAACAAAAAGAATAAAATACCTAGGAATACACCTACCTAAGGAGACAACAGACCTGTATGAAGAAAACTATAAGACACTGGTGAAAGAAACTAAAGATGATACTAACAGATGGAGAGATATACCATGTTCTTGGATTGGAAGAATCAACATTGTGAAAATGACTATACTACCCAAAGCAATCTACAGATTCAATGCAATCCATATCAAATTACCAATGGCATTTTTTTTTACAGAACTAGAACAAAAAATCTTAACATTTGTATGGAGGCACAAAAGACCCCGAATAGCCAAAGAAGTCTCGAGGGAAAAAAGCAGAGCTGGAGGAATCAGACTCCCTGATTTCAGACTGTACTACAAAGCTACAGTAATCAAGACAATATAGTACTGGCACATAAACAGAAATACAGATCAATGGAACAGGATAGAAAGCCCAGAGATAAACCCAAGCACATATGGTCAACTAACCTATGACAAAGGAGGCAAGGATATAAAATGGAGACAGCCTCTTCAATAAGTGGTGCTGGGAAAACTGGACAGCTACATGTAAAAGAATGAAATTAGAACACTCCCTAACACCATACACAAAAGTAAACTCAAAATGGATTCAAGACCTAAATGTAAGACCGGACACTATAAAACTCGTAGAGGAAAACATAGGAAGAACACTCTCTGACATAACTCACAGCAAGATCTTTGTTGATCCACCTCCTAGAGTAGTGGAAATAAAAACAAAAATAAACAAACGGGACCTAATGAAACTTCAAAGCTTTTGCACAGAAAAGGAAACCATAAACAAGACGAAAAGACAACCCTCAGAATGGGAGAAAATATTTACAAACGAATCAACATACAAAGGACTAATCTCCAAAATATATAAACAGCTCATGCAGCTGAATATTAAAAAAACAAACGACGCAATCTAAAAATGGGCAGAAGACCTAAATAGACATTTCTCCAAAGAAGACATACAGATGGCCAAGAAGCGCATGAAAAGATGCTCAACATCACTAATTATTAGAGAAATGCAAATCAAAACTACTGTGAGGTAGCACCTCACACCAGTTAGAATGGGCATCATCAGAAAATCTACAAACAACAAATGCTAGAGAGGGTGTGGAGAAAAGGGAATCCTCTTGCACTGTTGGTGGGAATGTAAATTGATACAGCCACTATGGAGAACAGTATGGAGCTTCCTTAAAAAACTAAAAACAGAATTACCATATGACCCAGCAATCCCACTACTGGGCATATACCCAGAGAAAAACCATAATTCAAAAAGACACATGGACCTCAATGTTAATTGCAGCACTATTTACAATAGCCAGGTCATGGAAGCAAGCTACATGCCCATCAACAGACGAATGGATGAAGAAGTAGTGGTACATATGTACAATGGAATATTACTCAGCCATAAAAAGGAACAAAATTGGGTCATTTGCAGAGACGTGGATGGATCTAGAGACTGTCATACAGAGTAAAGTAAGTCAGAAAGAGAAAAACAAATATCATATATTAACGCATGTATGTGGAACCTAGAAAAATGGTACAGATGAACCGGTTTGCAGGGCAGAAATTGGGACACAGATGTAGAGAACAAATGTATGGACACCAAGGGGGGAAAGTGATGGGGGGTGGGGTTGGTAGTGGGATGAACTGGGAGATTGGTATTGACATATATACACTGATGTGTATAAAATTGATGACTAATTAATTAGAACCTGCTGTATAAAAAAATAAAATAAAATTCCAAAATTCCCCCCCCCAAAAAAACGATGAGTAATTTCTAAATACCTAAATACATCATGATAACTACACTTAAAAGTTATATATTATATACTTGAAATCTGCTAAGCCTGTCATAAGTATTCTCACTAAATACACACAGAAAAAAGGTAAAGGTAACTATGTGAGATGACGGATATATTAATTGGCCTGACTGTGGTAAGCATCTAATAATTTATATGTATATCAAAATATCATGTTGTATACCGAAAAATTATGCAACAATACAATTTTTTTTTTATCAATTACACCTCAGTAAAGCTGAGAGGAAAATGTGACTACCAAGGCTACAACCATAAGAACTATCTACAGAGGAATCATTGAGCAGGCCAGGCATTGCGGAGGCTGGAGAAACAAGTGGGCAGAGATCCTTTATAAGATCCTTAAGATTTCTGAAAATTAAGATTGCTAGAGACAGACACTAGTTTTCATTCCTCCTTCTTTCAACAAATATTGTTAGGACATAGATGAGGGGCTGGGAACTAGAGATATAATTTGTTCAAGGGAAAGCTATGGAATCTTTATTAAAGCTTTGAAATTCAAACCAAAGATAAGGTTCAAAGGATGAGGACGGATGTGGAGGTGTGAGGAGATACTTCAGGGCTGCTACAAAACATCAAAACATCCTGAGAACAGGATGGAAGGAGCATAAGTTACAGAAACGGCAAAATATAATGTCTTGCATTAAAAAAAAAAAAAGTAAAACCTTAAAATATGCAGGAACTGGGCTAATATTCATTAACTCACTAAATCCTTAAAGTAACTCTAAGAGCTAAGTACTATTATTATCGCCACTATAAAAAGTAACACAGCCTCAGAGATGTTAATTAACTTGCCCAGAGTCTTGCAGACAGTAAGCAGCTGGGCTCTCCAACTCAAAACCATATTGCAATAATGCCTCCCAACTGCTCCCACAGGACTTTAGGAAAGGGTATCCACATAAATTGGAATCTGGAATTGGAAGGGCAAGAAAAAATAACCAGGAGGTCAGACCTCCTATGCTTCACCAGGGAGTCTGAACTTCATCCTGAGGCTATGGGAAGACAAGCAAAGACTCCAAGAGAAGGCAAAGAATAAGTGGGGACCTAGCAATGGATACTCCAGCACTGGGTGGACTAACAATGGGTCCCCTCCAGAGCACCAAAATGAATTAGAATAAAGGAGAATGCAAACCACAGGCTAAATTTCTCCAGTAAGTCCAAAGTAAGAAAGAATTTACTTTGAGGGGTACCAGAATATGCCACTCCAAAATATGCCTCTTTGGCATTTGGATTATTTGGAGCTAACTCCGTTTGAAACTAGCAGACTCAGGAAAAGTTCCAAAAAATGGGGTTGCAAAAATGTAAAGGATATTTACATATTATAAAGGAAATTTCCATTTGTAAAGATGCCTCCCTCTCCCACACCTGGAAGAGTTGCACTCTTAACCACTCTTATCAAGGGAGAAAGCACAGACTTACATCTTTATAACAAACCTTAGGAAACAACCCGTGCTTACCCTACTTCTCCTGGTCACTTTCCCATGACTTGCTTTCCCCACCAAAAAGCCCAAAACCCCTTTGCCTTCAGTCTAAGACGGTATGTACAAGTCCATGTTCTAACCAGTACTCTGAGTTTACTCATCTCTGGGAACTCCCATGTTTTACATGTGTGATGCACATGTTAGTAATCTGTTTATTTTTCTCCTGTTAATCTGTCTTTGGTCAGGCTCATTTACAGGACCCCAACTGGAGAAACTAAGATGAGTAAAAGAAAAGATTAGTCTCTCCCTAAGCTTTAAGATAAGGAAATATTCAAAACATCTTTAAACACCTGTGAAAAATCAAGTCTGAATTCTGTGCCATTAACTACTATAGTTACTTGAGGGGAAGAAGAAATGAGTTCTTAGGGAAGACCTAGCAAAAGCATCCTACCAGTTCTAAGGGCCATTAAGGTGTAGGAGGTTGGTTCATGCTTCAGGGCATGCCAATTAAATATGACAACTACTGCAAATTAGTGGGTAACTCAGTGAGATATTTAAATACCTTGCTTACTGGATTACTGCCACTGTGGAAGACTTTTCTCTCCCTAAAAAAAAAAAAAAAAAAATATATATATATATATATATATATATATATATATATATATATATATATATGGTGTCTGGAGAGACAAAGTATAAAATACAGTAGTTATTTTTCCTCTGCCAAGGTGGGAGTATTAAGAAACTTGATGTATTAACTTTTATTTAGAAGTTTGAAAACTTCAAACAAATGAACAGACTACCAAACTGAAAACAATTTTTATGGCTTTAGATTTAACACACTGTTTTATATATAAATACTGCTGAAACCTTAATGAATTCTAATAAAATTATTTATTGTACCACGTTTTTCTTTCACCCAAGACACAGAAGAAAAGGAAAACGAAAGACATATACTCCATCAACTCTAAGATGGCACTGACTGCAAAAAACACAGTGATTTCAAAGAGGCTAAAAATGGAAAAAAAAAATGTGCCTCTTAGAATAAAAAGAAGTGCAATGTTATGATCACAGTCATCAGTCTTGCTGATGTGGAAGTTCTTTCACTATAATAAAATTCAAGATTTTTTAGTAAGGTAGTCTGTTCATATGTAAGAGACCCTTTTGATGTTTCAGGAGTCCAGCAAAAACAAACTTCAAGACATACAGAAAAGAAACCAGCCAATATCAGATACTGTTCAGCATGAAGACTGCACTCATGGTAAACTAAATCGAGGAGGTACTTTAAGGGATAAACTTGGCTTTATAAATGTGACTACCAAACTAACATACAGTACATGGCAAGTTGTAAAGCATGTCAGTGTATAATAATTTAAAGTTAAGAACACTGCTTTCATACAAATATAAAGTAAACATGTCAAAAGTTAATTTACATTATTAATGAGGGAACCAGCAAGACAGCAAGGTGTACCAGAATACACCACCCCAAAATAGGCCTCTTTGGCATGTGGATTACTTTGAGCTAACAGACTCAGGAACAGCTTTAAAAACAAACAGGTTTTCCTTTTGTAAAGGAAATTTACATTTATAAAGAAAATTTCTGTTTGTAAAGGTGTCTCCTTCTCCCATACTGGAAAGAGTAAGACTCTTAGCAATCTTATCAATGGAGAAGGCACTAACTACAACATGCTTAACAACCCTTATTAAACAACCCTTTTCTACCATATTTTTCCTGGTTACCTTCCCATAACTTGCCTCCCCAAACTCCTTTTTTTGTTTCTTTTAGCCTAAGATGGTATATAAACCCAGGTTTTAACCACTCCTTTGGGTTACTCGACACTGGTGCTCCCATGTATACATGTGTAATGTTGATGTTAATGAACTTCTGTTTGTTTTTCACCTGTTAATCTGTCTTTGGCCAGTCTCATCTATAGGGCCCCAGTTGGAGAACTTAAGATTAGTAGAGGAAAATATTTTTTCTTCCCTTACAATGGTCATACTGGTTTCCTAACTTAATAGAAAGCTATGGTGATCTAAAGTATGGTGATCTACTATGGTAAGCCACAGTATGGTTATTATTTTAAGGATAGATATATGTATAGCTCAGCAAAACAGAACAGAGAATCCAGAAATAAACCCACAAATTTATGGTCAATAATTTCAGCCAAGGTGGCAGGTACTGCAATAAATAAAATACACTTTTATTCAACAAATGGTCCCGGTACAAATGGCCATCTTCTGGGAAAAGAAATAAATCTCAACCATAATTTCACTCCATATACAAAAGATGACTCAAAATTAATTCTAGATCTAAGCAAGTAAGCTAACACTGTAAAACTTTCAAAAGGAAGGAAGGGAAAGATTTTTTGTTTTTTTTTTAATTGAAGACATTTTAGATTTCTTTTGGGAACTTTACCAATTATTTGAAAAATCGGGAAAAAAATTTCTTTTGACTCATTCTGATCTGTTGAAATTGAACTTCTTATGTCCTGAGGTGGTTGGCTAAGAATACCACCAACAAAATATGTGCCATCATCTTCCAGGGTGTTCAACAAAATGGGGGAGAAAAATAATAGAGATGGATCCAAAGAGAAAACCTTCCACCACATTCTCCATTCATCCTTAATTTTCAGCATTTAAATTCTTGGGGGGAAACATTCTCCAAGGACTACCGTGTAGGTAGTGGCACCCTAGCAGGAAACGTAATACTCCTCTGTACAGACATGATAAAGCAGGAAATCAAAAGCAGGGATAGACATATTCAAGCAGTAAAGGGATTTTCAATTCATTTAGCTGAACATTCATTAGTAAGCCCT
Organism: Phocoena sinus; assembly: GCF_008692025.1. Taxonomy (NCBI): domain Eukaryota; kingdom Metazoa; phylum Chordata; class Mammalia; order Artiodactyla; family Phocoenidae; genus Phocoena; species Phocoena sinus. Next base: position 29,394,908 of record NC_045773.1, on the reverse strand, counting down.
TCTACCAATAATTTAGTTCACATTAGACATGTCTAAACCAGTGGCCAGAAAAGCTATAGCTTTAAGAAAAAAAACAAAAAAGTCTGACTATGGAAGGTTATCACAAGGGATATGTGATTTAAGAAAAGATTTGAAAACCTCCCATGAACACACCTCACCTTTAAAAGATGTAGGCTCTACTGTCTTACTTAATCCTCATAAAACTAAACACATGTGTATTAAAAGATATTAAGTTAATAGTTCACATAAAAGTGCAAAGGAGCAAATACCCAAGTGAACTCTTTAGAATTCTCTGCAAAGCCTTTACTGGGAACGACTTCAATACCCAGGCAGTTGGATATAGACTCCCCTTTTCTCCCTTCCTGTATTTAGGTAGTTCTCAAATGCTCAAGTGCATTAGAATTACTATACAGTGTCACCTACCGAAACCACGTATACATCATGGGCTGCTAAGGAATTTCCAAGGAAATCGTGAAAAAATGTGTTTCTCAAGCTTTTGTTCATTATTTTGTCCCTAATGAGCCTTTTTAGACATTATTTTCTTAACTGCTCCCTTAAAGTTTTAATACCACAGATTTCCTGTGCATGTGTTTATGCACTGTGTATATATCGTTTACACATGAAAAAAGTAAGATGTTTATTGTTTCCCCAAACTAATTTTCACCCACTAACAGGTATTATCACCCCCACTGAGAATACATGACCTAACATGATCTCTAGCTTAATGCATGCGATCCTCACATAACTTCAATGGCTTCTTTCAAAGAAAAGTCTATTTCCAAGAGACTTCTCGTTTGGGTATATATATTGAAATTTGTTTTCTTCACACTAGTTTTTTCTAAACTTTTCTAATAAAGCTCATATTTGTAGTGAAGAAGGAACGCACACTCTGAAGATGAAAACCACATATGTACATACTCAGCAAAGGGGGAAATGTATTTGAGCTTTGGCATCTTAAAACATTATGTGATTTGGGAAAGAACAGCCTTTTTAGCAATGATCCTGCAACAAGTGGATATCCACATGTAAAATAATGCAGTCAGGCTCCTACCTCACACCACATACAAAAATTAACTCAAAATGGATCAAAGGTCTAAATGCAAGGGTTTAAACTATAAAACTTAGAAGAAAACATAAGTAAATCTTTGTGACCACAGATTAGGCAATGGTTTCTTAGATGTGACACTAAAAGCACAAGCAACAATAATAACAAAAATAGATAAATTGGACTTCATCCAAATGTACAAGTTTGTGCTTCAAAGACACTATCAAGAAAATGAGAAGACAACCAGAAGAATGGGAGAAAATATTTGTAAATCATATATATGATAAGGAATCTGTATGTCATATATGTAAAATTCTTACAGCTCAATAAATACATAGACAACCCAATTTTAAAAAATGGGTAAAGGATCTATATCCTGTTCTCCAAACACAATAAACAAATGACCAGTAAGCACAGGAAAAGACAGTGAACATCATCAGCTATTAGAAAAATGCACATCAAAAGCACAATGAGGTATCACCTCACACCCATAAAGATGGCTGTAACAAAAACACAGTTAACAAGTGGTGACAATTGGGAGAAATTAGAACCCTCACATACTGCTGATGGTAATGTAAAACGGTGCATCCACTTTGGAAAACATTCAAGTATTTCCTCGAGAGGTTTAACATAGAGTTACTATATAATCCACCAACTGCACTCTTACATATATGCCCAAGAGAAACAAAAATGTTTGTCCACACAAAAATTTGTGCGTGAATGTTTATAACATTATTCATAGTTATTCATATTTGCCTCAAAGCAGAAAGAACTTAAATATCCATCAGTGATAACAGATAGATAGAATGGAATATTATTAGCAATAAAAATAAATCAAGCTTCTGATACATCTCACAACTTGGATGACCCTTAAAAACATGATGCTAACTGAAATAACACGCACCAAAGATCACATATTTTGTGATGCCATTTACATGAAATACCTGGAATGGGCCAATAGAAGCAGAAAGCAGATTAGTGATTGCCTAGGGATGGTGGGGTTAGTGAGAAATGGAAAGTGAATGCTAATGACTATGGCGTTTCTTTTGGGGGTGATGAAAATTGATTGTGGTGATGGTTACACAACTCTGAATATACTAAACACTATGAAATTGGACACTCTAAATGGGCAACTGGTATGGTATGAGTTATATTTCAATAAAGCTGTTACCTAAAAAGTCAGAAACCAAGGAAAAAGAAACAATCAGATTCCCAGATCCTCTTACCCACTCCCTAGAACCAGGGGACTGTCATGCCTCTACCCTGGCCAATGACTCAAGCTTTGTCCCTACAGAGGATAAAACAGAGGGTCTCTAGGCGTGGAGTAGTACATCAGGCGTAGTTAAATAGTAAGGCTCTGGGAAGAGACTTCTTCAGGGATTTGGAAGTTATAGAACACTGGAAGTGTGAGAACATCTTGAGAAGGTATTGAGACAACCGGTGAAGAGTCTGGGGGTGAGACAGTGATAAGTATTTAGAAAACCAAACAAATTACAAGACAAGACAATTACTTCCAGAGAAAACAATAGGCAGGAAAAAGACAGTGATGGTAGGAACTCCATGGTTCAGCTTTAGATGGCATTTACATAGAACACTAATGTAAATATTCAATATTTATTTCATCAAAATTAGAGGAAAACTATATTGGGATAAGAAGGGAAGGAAGGGAACCACGTGAAATACAAGTGGAAGGATAAAGGATAGTTAAGTCTTCTGGTTCCACAGGGAAAATCAACTGAAAAGCTTGAAATTAAAAAAAAAAAAAAGTAGGAATACAAAAACGTTATTTAGAGATATGGAGGTAAAAAGCAATCAGTTAAAAAAAAGGGGATGTGGAGTGAAGGAGGAGGAAGGATATTATAGAGTTTGCTTTTCTGAAATAATGAACCTCGTAGAATTATTTGATTTTACACACACATACAATCAATGGGAAATGCTTGCAAGTTGTACAACGTAATAAAAAATTTCAAACACCTTTTTGCTATTAGAAAAAAAGTTATGTGAATTTTGTTCCCAGTGATTTTCTTATATACATAATGATTTTTATAGTAACGTAAAATATTTTAAGTTATTCTGCAGGTAAAATGTTTAACTTAATTCCCTCAAATATTTAAGTAAAATTCCTTTTTCAGAAGGTGCACAATGTTTATCCTGTCTCCATGAGCCTCCTAACACAATGACAATTACCCCTATAAAATCCCAGTTTGAGAAGCACAAGGACTTGACTAGCATCTGACTATTCTTCTATACTTAGTGCTTTTCAACTTATATATCATTCATTCATTCATTTATTCATTCAGCAAATATGTAAGGGCTTAGTAACAGTCAATTTAGGTGGGGGAAAAAAACCCAACAAAACACGTCTGACCCAAGATTGCTCCTGACACATTTTTCTGGCATTATATTTTTGTCTAGATTGTCAACCAACATCAACATATGGGTACAAACCCACTTACTGAGGCTGAGTTTGATATTTAGCCTAAGTCCTGTAAAACTTGGACTTGAGATTCTATGAAGTTATTATATGCACACATATTTGAAGGACATTTTAAAAAGTGCTAGACTATAAATATTCTGATTCACTGCTCTTTCACACGTACTAAAAATGACTTCGCACAATCACTAACCAGGAAGAAGGTTTGGTGTCTCACTGAAAATGTCACTTAATAAATAACCTTCAGATTTAAATGCAAACTACGGAAATCATTCATAGATCCTCAAACTTGTCCTTGAAGTCTAAATGCGCAAAGAAGGTAACTAAAGAAAGATTTCCTACCATTAACAGTCTATTGCTTTAACTCTTTGAAAATGAGTCCAAACTCTAAAGTTTTTAGCATAATATCCTTATGTTTAAGAACCTGCATCTCTTACAGCATTTAGAATGAAATGTTAAATATAACTTTGGGATCACTTGCAATTTTCACTTCTCAGATTAGATCACTAACAGTTTGAGGGGAAATTACTTTTATAATTTATTTATAATAATATGTGCATTTAATCTAGTCAAAAAGCGATGTCTTGTTTACAACCACATACCCTAGTGTAATGAACATACGTCTTGATACACACACTAGATGCTCAATCATGGCAACCCTAAAATTATGGCTAGGAAACGTGACCTGGGATGGGCACAAAGACCAACAGACTGAGCATTGGAGTAAGTGGTGAGGGAAATTTTGAGACAGAGAATTTGCCACCGGATATGAATTAGATTACATGGAATTGGCTTTTACATTAGATTAAAAAAGCCTCCTTGATTGTAATATACTGTATACCTTTATATCCTCCATCGTACCTATGTCCACACCAGGTGTGGTGGGCAGAATAATGGCCCTCTAAAGATGTCCACCTCCTAATCTCTGGAACCTTCGTATATGTTGCCTTACATTGCAAAGGGGGCCTTAAGTCTGCAGATGAAGTTAAGGTCGCTAATCACCTGACCTTAAAGGAGAGAGATTATTCTATATCATCTAGGTGGGTCCAGTGTAATCACAAGGGTCCTTAAAAGATGGAAGAAGGAGGCTGAAAAGGTCACAACGAGAAGTGAGAAGGACTTGACCGGACCTTGTTGACACTGAAGATGGAGGAAGGGGCCATGAACCAAGGAATGCTAGCAGCTTCTAACAGCTGGAGAAGGCACAGAAATGAATTCTCTTCTGGAGCCTCCAGAAAGGAGCACAGCCCCGCCAACACCTTGATTTTAGCTCAATGAGACTTGCTCCAGACTTCTGACCTCCAGAACTATAAAATAAACTTTTGTTGCTTTAAGTCACTAAGTTTAGGTAATGTGTTATGGATATGATAGAAAATGAATACAGTTTTAATCGATAAATACTTTCAAAATAAAAATAACAATTGAAAAAGAACAGCTAAGAAAATAAGCATGGCCATTCAAGGTATTTTCACTTTCCCACATCTTCAAATTATTTGAAACCTTCAATCACTGAAATTTTATCCATTCACCCACTCATTTGAAATCTACAATTTCTTTGAATTGGAAACAGTTTTCTCCCACTGACCAGCAGCTACAGTGCCTGGGGAATCACCCACTGGCTGTCCCCATGAGGATATTTTCCTAGTGCTCTATGACTTCATTATGGCTAATACATCTCTACAACATAAAAGGTGCTTTCGCTCATCACTTTAGGTAGATATTTTGGTCTAAGTTATCTTTTAGTTGTTTATGATTTAAACACAAAACAGATTTTACAGACTGGGAGCACAAAGAACTATATTTTGATATAATCAGTTCATCTTTTATCTATTTCTTCACTTAACCAGCATTTACTGAACACTTAGAGTATGCTAGCACCGAGAACCTGAAGGTTGAATAACACACAGTCACTGCCCTGAAGAACTGAGTATCCTCAGGAAGCTAGTCTAGTGAAGGGGACAGAAATGTCTTAAAGCAAAGGCTTAAAAGTGGAATTCACAAAGTGTTACGGGAACTCAGAAGGAAAAATCATTAACCTCATTTAAAAAATGTATTCAAAATCATAAAAAATAAGAAGGAACATATTTATGGATGAATATACTCTGAACCTACAATTAGTTATAAACTCCTGGGTTGGTTAGAAGACTCTACTGAATGTCTCTGCAGGCCCATAATCATTCTCTGAGAATGACCCCTCCACTCGCCCCCATACACAGCCAGAATTGAAACGACTGTGGGTTATCTCTGACCTACACAGGCCAGCCAATCAGATTCCCTCAGTCTAGGGAATTTACAATTAGAATTCAAGGGAGGCATTCATCTCTGCTGCGAGTGAAGTCGGGTGATGAAGATTCAGTGGCCTAGGAAGCAATGTCCTGCAGGCATGTGGGGCCCCAGACAAAGAGAAACAGAGGAGGTTGGCAAGTAGAGAAAAAGAAAAGTGAAGCAGCAACTCAGACCATGACTGCGGTTCTGCCCTGCCTTTCCTTTGAGGCCTTGCTCTACTCTCTATTTTCTGTTGCAGTGAGGCAGACCTGTGTCTTTAACATAAAATCCTTATTTTGTTTCAAATTACTCTGAGTGGGTTCTGTTGCCTGCACGGCGAGGTAGTTCTATCTGCATGAAACAGATTCCACATTTTCATTAGCCTCAATGACCTCACCTGCAATATGGGGATAGGGAAGTGGCTTCCCCTTTCAGGGACCAGGCAGCAGGATCCAGATACAGCTGTGCAAGTACCAAAGCACCTGGACTATAAATTATCATATAAATGCAAAACTTTAAAAACTGTAACTGGTTATGAAATATTCACAGAATGACCCCTATTAAAAGCCAAATGGAGGGATTTTTCCAGCCAAAATAACGTAGAAAAGAAGCTCAAATTAAAATGGGCCATAATTGAAAGCAGGGCTCTATATTCAACTTCAGAGATTAGCTCAGTTTTGGCCACTTCAAAGGGTGAAAGAGAGATAGGAGAGAAGGAGGTAATGGTGGAAAGAGAGGATCCACACAGAAGCAGAGGGATGAAAACTGGAAAGGATTTTATCTTCTCGGAGAAAGCCTATCTTTCTAGTAAACTATGTCGCACAGCAGACTGTACAAAAGGTGATCTTCTTGCAATAGGAGATAGAAAGGGCATCAAAAGACAACTCTCAAAGGTCTCCAACTAGAGAAAGCAGGGTGTTCTACCGACATCAGCAGAATGGGACTCATGTCTGACCCACAGGGGATGTTCTTCCTATTGTCTATTATCAAGAAACTGTGGAATGATATGGAGGCACAGCTGCCGTCTGGGGGCTACTTTATGCCGCCTGTCCTTGTTGTTACTGACGGCTTATTATCTTTGACAAGCCAGCACAGACAAGAAAGATGAGGAAGTGAAACCTTAGTTTATGTTAGCACCCTATTAACATCTCTGATCATAAGCTTGTTCAACAGGGAGCTAGAAAGTGGCTAAAATAGAGTTGAGAAATGGTCTAAAAATGATTTCACTTACTGATGCTAGAATCTGGTTCCCTATGCATTACCAAGTGTTTAGTAAATATCTAGATCAAATGATGTACAATTTTTGGTACATATGCTCTCCTTTACCACAGAATTCACTTCACCACATCGCTGCCACAAAAAAGTCCCATGCTAAGGAATAAAACTCCTCAGCATGCGTCCTGGTAATGGTTTCTTGGATTTCATACCTAAAGCAAAGGCAACAAAATCAAAAATAAACAAATGGGACTTGATCAAACTAAAGAAAGGTTCTACACAGCAAGAGAAACTATCAACCAAGTGAAAAGACAACCTACAGATTGGGGAAAAAATATTTGCAAATTAAATATCTAATAAGGGGTTAATATCCAAAACACATAGGAAACTCATGCAACTCAACAGCAAGAGAACAACCCAATTTAAAAATGGGCGGGCTTCCCTGGTGGTGCAGTGGTTGAGAGTCCGCCTGCCGATGCAGGGGACACAGGTTCGTGCCCCGGTCTGGGAAGATCCCACATGCCGCGGGGCGGCTGGGCCCGTGAGCCATGGCCGCTGAGCCTGCGTGTCCAGAGCCTGTGCTCCGCAACGGGAGAGGACACACAGTGAGAGGCCCGCGTACCGCAAAAAAAAAAAAAAAAAAAAAAAAAAAATGGGCAAAGGACCTGAAGACATTTTACCAAAAGAAAAATGATATATGAAAGTCCAACAGGTACATGAAAAGACGCTCAACATCACTAGTCATTATGGAAATGCAAATTAAAACCATGATGAGATATCACTTCACACTTGCTGGAATAGTGATCATCAAAAAGACAGGATGGGGGGGACCTTGAAGATGGCGGAAGAGTAAGACGCGGAGATCGCCTTCCTCCCCACGGATACACCAGAAATACATCCACACGTGGAACAACTCCTACAGAACTCCTACTGAAGGCTGGCAGAAGACCTCAGACCTCCCAAAAGGCAAGAAACTCCCCACGTAACTGGGTAGGGCAAAAGAAAAAACAGAGACAAAAGAATAAGGACGGCACCTGCACCAGTGGGAGGGAGCTGTGAAGGAGGAAAAGTTTCCACACACTAGGAAGCCCCTCCGCGGGCGGAGACTGCGGGAGGCAGAGGGGGGAGTTTCGGGACCGCGGAGTAGTGCACAGCGACGGGTGCGGAGGGCAAAGCGGGGAGATTCCTGCACAGAAGATCGGTGCCGACCAGCACTCACCAACCCGAGAGGCTTGCTGCTCACCCACCGGGGCGGGCGGGGCTGCGAGCTGAGGCTAAGGTTTTGGTTTTGGACGGAGCTCAGGGAGAGGACTGGGGTTGGCGGCTTGAACATAGCCTGAAGGGGTTAGTGCACCACGACTAGCCGGGAGGGAGTTCGGGGAAAAGCCTGCACCGGCCGAAGAGGCAAGAGACTTTTTCTTCCCTCTTTGTCTCCTGGTGCGCGAGGAGAGGGGTCTAAGAGCGCTGCTTAAAGGAACTCCAGAGACGGGCGCGAGCCGCGGCTAAAAGCGCGAACCCCAGAGACGGGCGCGAGCCGCGGCTGAAAGCGCAAACCCCACAGACGGGCGCGAGCCGCGGCTGAAAGCGCAAACCCCAGAGACGGGCGCGAGCCGCGGCTGAGGGCGCGAGCCCCCGAGACGGGCGCGAGCCGCGGCTGAAAGCGCAAACCCCAGAGACGGGCGCGAGCCGCGGCTAAAACCGCGGACCCCAGAGACGGGCGGGAGACGCTAAGGCTACTGCTGCCGCCACCAAGGGGCCTGTGTGCGAGCACAGGTCACTCTCCACACCCCTCTTCCGCGGAGCCTGTGCAGCCCGCCACTGCCAGGTTCCCGGGATCCAGGGACAACTTCCCCGGGACAGCGCACGGCGGGCCTCAGGCTGGTGCAACGTCACGCCGGCCTCTGCCGCAACGTCACGCTGCCTCTGCCGCCGCAGGCCGGCCCCGCACGCAGTGCCCCTCCTTCCCCCATCCCCCAACCCCCGGCCTGAGTGAGCCGGAGGCCCCGAATCAGCGGCTCCTTTAACCCCGTCCTGTCTGAGCGAAAAAAACAGACGCCCTCCAGCGACCTACACGCAGAGGCAGGGCCAAATCCAAAGCTGAGCTCCTGTGAGCTGTGAAAACAAAGAAGAGAAAGGGAAATCTCTCCCAGCAGCCACAGAAGCAGCGGATTAAAGCTCCACAATCAACTTGATATACCCTGCATCTGTGGAATACCTGAATAGACAAGGAATGATCCCAAATTGAAGAGGTGGAATTTAGGAGCGAAATCTATGATTTTTTTCCCTTTTCCTCTTTTTGTGAAGGTGTACGTGTATGCTCCTGTGTGACATCTAGTCTGTATACTCTAGCTTCCACCATTTGTCCTAGGGCTCTATCCGTCCATGACTTTTTTTTAAAAAATTCTTTTTCTTAATAATTAAGTTTAATTGTAATAACTTTATTATACTTTACCTTCGTTCTTTCTTTCCTTCCTTCCCTCCCTCCTTTAGACAACGAATCACCCCAAATTGAGGAGGTGGTCTCAGGGAGCAGGATTTATGATTTTTCCCCCTTTACCTCTTTTTGTGAAGGTGTATGTGTATGCTTCTGTGTAAGATTTTCTCTGTATAGCTTTGCTTCCAACATTTGTCCTAAGGTTCTATCCGTCCCTTTTTTTTTTTCTAAATATTTTTTAATTCAATAACTATATTATACTTTATTTTATTTTTACTGTATCATCTTTCTTTCTGTCTTTTTTTCCTTCTTTCCCTCCTTCCTTCCTTCCTTCCTCCCTCCCTCCCTCCCTCCCTCCTTTCTTTCCTTCTTTGCTTCTTTCTTCCTTCCTTCCTTTCCTCCTTTCCTTCTTTCTTTCCTCATACTTCTACTAATTCTCTCTACTTTTTCTCCCTTTTATTCTGAGCCGTGTGGATGAAAGGCTCTTGGTGCTCCAGCCAGGAGTCAGGGCTCTGCCTCTGAGGTAGGAGAGCCAACTGCAGGTCACTGGTCAACAAGAGACCTCCCAGCTCCACATAATATTAAACAGCGGAAATCTCCCAGAGACCTCCATCTTAACACCAGCACCCAGCTTCACTCAACGACCAGCAAGCCACAGTGCTGGACAACCTATGCCAAACAACTAGCAAAACAGGAACACAACCCCACCCATTAGCAGAGAGGCTGCCTAAAATCATAATAAGGCCACAGACACCCCAAAACACACCACCAGACGTGAACCTGCCCACTAGAGAGACAAGATCCAGCCTCATCCAGCACAACACAGGCACTAGTCCCCTCCACCAGGAAGCCTACACAACCCACTGAAACAACCTTAGCCACTGGAGACAGACATCAAAAACAACGGGAACTACGAACCTGCAGCCTGCAAAAAGGAGACCCCAAACACAGTAAGATAAGCAAAATGAGAAGACAGAAAAACACACAGCAGATGAAGGAGCAAGATAAAAACCCACCAGACCTAACAAATGAAGAGGAAATAGGCAATCTACCTGAAAAAGAATTCAGAATAATGATAGTAAGGATGATCCGAAATCTTGGAAGTAGAATGGACAAAATGCAAGAAACAGTTAACAAGGACCTACAAGAACTAAAGATGAAACAAGCAACGATGAACAATGCAATAAATGAAATTAAAATCACTCTAGATAGGATCAATAGCAGAATAACTGAGGCAGAAGAACGGATAAGTGACCTGGAAGATAAAGTAGTGGAAATAACTACTGCAGAGCAGAATAAAGAAAAAAGAATGAAAAGAACTGAGGACAGTCTCAGAGACCTCTGGGACAACATGAAACGCACCAACATTCGAATTATAGGGGTTCCAGAAGAAGAAGAAAGAAAGAAAGGGACTGAGAAAATATTTGAAGAGATTATAGTTGAAAACTTCCCTAATATGGGAAAGGAAATAGTTAATCAAGTCCAGGAAGCACAGAGGGTCCCATACAGGATAAATACAAGGAGAAACACGCCAAGACACATATTAATCAAACTGTCAAAAATTAAATACAAAGAAAGCATATTAAAAGCAGCAAGGGAAAAACAACAAATAACACACAAGGGAATCCCCATAAGGTTAACAGCTGATCTCTCAGCAGAAACCCTACAAGCCAGAAGGGAGTGGCAGGACATACTGAAAGTGATGAAGGAGAATAGCCTGAAACCAAGACTACTCTACCCAGCAAGGATCTCATTCACATTTGATGGAGAAATTAAAACCTTTACAGACAAGCAAAAGCTGAGAGAGTTCAGCACCACCAAACCAGCCTTACAACAAATGCTAAAGGAACTTCTCTAGACACGAAACACAAGAGAAGGAAATGACCTATAGTAGCGAACCCAAAGCAATATATAAAATGGAAATAGGAACATACATATCAATAATTACCTTAAATGTAAATGGACTAAATGCTCCCACCAAAAGACACAGATTGGCTGAATGGATACAAAAACAAGACCCTTATATATGCTGTCTACAAGAGACCCACTTCAGAACTAGAGACACATACAGACTGAAAGTAAGGGGATGGAAAAAGATATTCCATGCAAATGGAAACCAAAAGAAAGCTGGAGTAGCAATTCTCATATCAGACAAAATAGACTTTAAAATAAGGACTATTAAAAGGGACAAAGAAGGACACTACATAATGATCAAGGGATCGATCCAAGAAGAAGATATAACAATTGTAAATATTTATGCACCCAACATAGGAGCACCTCAATACATAAGGCAAATACTAACAACCATAAAAGGGGAGATCAACAGTAACACATTCATAGTAGGGGACTTTAACACCCCACTTTCACCCATGGACAGATCATCCAAAATGAAAATAAATAAGGAAACACAAGCTTTAAATGATACATTAAACAAGATGGACTTAGTTGATGTTTATAGGACACTCCATCCAAAAACAACAGAATACACATTTTTCTCAAGTGCTCATGGAACATTCTCCAGGATAGATCATATCTTGGGTCACAAATCAAGCCTTGGTAAATTTAAGAAAACTGAAATTGTATCAAGTATCTTTTCCGACCACAACGCCATGAGACTAGATATCAATTACAGGAAAAGATCTGTAAAAAATACAAACACATGGAGGCTAAACAATACACTACTTAATAATGAAGTGATCACTGAAGAAATCAAAGAGGAAATAAAAAAATACCTAGAAACAAATGACAATGGAGACACAACGACCCAAAACCTATGGGATGCAGCAAAAGCAGTTCTAAGGGGGAAGTTTATAGCAATACAAGCCCACCTTAAGAAGCAGGAAACATCTCGAATAAACAACCTAACCTTGCACCTCAAGCAATTAGAGAAAGAAGAACAAAAAAACCCCAAAGCTAGCAGAAGGAAAGAAATCATAAAAATCAGATCAGAAATAAATGAAAAAGAAATGAAGGAAACAATAGCAAAGATCAATAAAACTAAAAGCTGGTTCTTTGAGAAGATAAACAAAATAGATAAACCACTAGCCAGACTCATCAAGAAAAAAAGGGAGAAGACTCAAATCAATAGAATTAGAAATGAAAAAGGAGAAGTAACAACTGACACTGCAGAAATAAAAAAAACCATGAGAGATTACTACAAGCAACTCTATGCCAATAAAATGGACAATCTGGAAGAAATGGACAAATTCTTAGAAATGCACAACCTGCCAAGACTGAATCAGGAAGAAATAGAAAATATGAACAGACCAATCACAAGCACTGAAATTGAAACTGTGATTAAAAACCTTCCAACAAACAAAAGCCCAGGACCAGATGGCTTCACAGGTGAATTCTATCAAACGTTTAGAGAAGAGCTAACACCTATCCTTCTCAAACTCTTCCAAAATATAGCAGAGGGAGGAACACTCCCAAATTCCTTCTACGAAGCCACCATCACCTTGATACCAAAACCAGACAAGGATGTCACAAAGAAAGAAAACTACAGGCCAATATCACTGATGAACATAGATGCAAAAATCCTCAACAAAATACTATCAAACAGAATCCAACAGCACATTAAAAGGATCATACACCATGATCAAGTGGGGTTTATTCCAGGAATGCAAGGATTCTTCAATATACGCAAATCTATCAATGTGATAAACTATATTAACAAATTGAAGGAGAAAAACCATATGATCATCTCAATAGATGCAGAGAAAGCTTTCGACAAAATTCAACACCCATTTATGATAAAAACCCTCCAGAAAGTAGGCATAGAGGGAACTTTCCTAAACATAATAAAAGCCATATATGACAAGCCCACAGCAAACATCATCCTCAATGGTGAAAAACTGAAAGCATTTCCACTAAGATCAGGAACAAGACAAGGTTGCCCACTCTCACCACTCTTATTCAACATAGTTTTGGAAGTTTTAGCCACAGCAATCAGAGAAGAAAAGGAAATAAAAGGAATCCAAATCGGAAAAGAAGAAGTAAAGCTGTCACTGTTTGCAGATGACATGATACTATACATAGAGAATCCTAAAGATGCTACCAGAAAACTACTAGAGCTAATCAATGAATTTGGTAAAGTAGCAGGATACAAAATTAATGCACAGAAATCTCTGGCATTCCTATATACTAATGATGAAAAATCTGAAAGTGAAATCAAGAAAACACTCCCATTTACCATTGCAACAAAAAGAATAAAATATCTAGGAATAAACCTACCTAAGGATACGAAAGACCTGTATGCAGAAAATTATAAGACACTGATGAAAGAAATTAAAGATGATACAAATAGATGGAGAGATATACCATGTTCTTGGATGGGAAGAATCAACATTGTGAAAATGACTCTACTACCCAAAGCAATCTACAGATTCAATGCAATCCCTATCAAACTACCACTGGCATTTTTCACAGAACTAGAACAAAAAATTTCGCAATTTGTATGGAAACACAAAAGACCCCGAATAGCCAAAGCAATCTTTAGAACGAAAAAAGGAGCTGGAGGAATAAGGCTCCCTGACTTCAGACTATATTACAAAGCAACAGTAATCAAGACAGTATGGTACTGGCACAAAAACAGAAAGACAGATCAGTGGAACAGGATAGAAAGCCCAGAGATAAACCCACGCACATATGGACACCTTATCTTTGATAAAGGAGGCAGGAATGTACAGTGGAGAAAGGACAGCCTCTTCAATAAATGGTGCTGGGAAAACTGGACAGGTACATGTAAAAGTATGAGATTAGATCACTCCCTAACACCATACACAAAAATAAGCTCAAAATGGATTAAAGACCTAAATGTAAGGCCAGAAACTATCAAACTCTTAGAAGAAAACATAGGAAGAACACTCTATGACATAAATCACAGCAAGATCCTTTCTGACCCACCTCCTAGAGTAATGGAAATAAAAACAAAAATAAACAAATGGGACCTAATGAAACTTCAAAGCTTTTGCACAGCAAAGGAAACCATAACCAAGACCAAAAGACAACCCTCAGAATGGGAGAAAACATTTGCAAATGAAGCAACTGACAAAGGATTAATCTCCAAAATTTACAAGCAGCTCATGCAGCTCAATAACAAAAAAACAAACAACCCCATCCAAAAATGGGCAGAAGACCTAAATAGACATTTCTCCAAAGAAGATATACAGAATGCCAACAAACACATGAAAGAATGCTCAACATCATTAATCATTAGAGAAATGCAAATCAAAACTACAATGAGATATCATCTCACACCAGTCAGAATGGCCATCATCAAAAAATCAAGAAACAATAAATGCTGGAGAGGGTGTGGAGAAAAGGGGACACTCTTGCACTGCTGGTGGGAATGTGAATTGGTTCAGCCACTGTGGAGAACAGTATGGAGGTTCCTTAAAAAACTACAAATAGAATTACCATATGACCCAGCAATCCCACTACTTGGCATATACCCTGAGAAAACCAAAATTCAAAGAGAGTCATGTACCAAAATGTTCATTGCAGCTCTATTTACAATAGCCAGGACATGGAAACAACCTAAGCGCCCATCATCGGATGAATGGATAAAGAAGATGTGGCACATATACACAATGGAATATTACTCAGCCTTAAAAAGAAATGAAATTGAGCTATTTGTAATGAGATGGATAGACCTAGAATCTGTCATACAGAGTGAAGTAAGTCAGAAAGAAAAAGACAAATACCGTATGCTAACACATATATATGGAATTTAAGGGAAAAAAATGTCATGAAGAACCTAGGGGTAAGATAGGAATAAAGAGGCAGACCTACTGGAGAACGGACTTAAGCATATGGGGAGGGGGAAGGGTGAGTTTTGACAGGGCGAGAGAGAGTCATGGACATATACACACTAACAAACGTAGTAAGGTAGATAGCTGGGGGGAAGCAGCCGCAAGGCACAGGGATATTAGCTCGGTGCTTTGTGACAGCCTGGAAGGGTGGGATGGGGAGAGTGGGAGGGAGGGAGACGCAAGAGGGAAGACATATGGGAACATATGTATATGTATAGCTGATTCACTTTGTTGTAAAGCAGAAACTAACACACCATTGTAAAGCAATTATACCCCAATAAAGATGTTTAAAAAAAAAAAAAAAAAAAAGACAGGATGTAAAAAGTGCTGGTGTGGATGTGAGAAAAGGGAACCCTTGTGCACTATCTGTGAGACTATAAATTGGTACATCCACTATGGAAAACAGTATGAAAGGGCCTCAAAAAATTAAAATAGAACTATTGTATGATCCAGCAATTTCACTTCTGGGAATATATCCAAAGGAAATGAAAACACTAACTCAAAAAATACCTGTATCCTCATGTTCATAGCAGCATTATTCCCAATAGCCAAGATATGGAACAGCATTAAGTGCCTACCTTTGGATGAATGGATGAAGAAATTGTGATTATACATATATACACACATATATAAATATCACATATAAACACATGTACATACAGTGGAATATTATTCAGCCATCAAAAATGAGAAAATCCTACCATTTGTGACAACACAGATGATCTTTGGAAGCATCATACCAAGTGAAGTAAGTCAGAAAGAGAAGGACAAATACTGTATGATGTCACTTATATGTGAAACCTAAAGAGCAACAGCAAACTTCCAGTTATAAGATAAATAACTACTAGGGATGGGATATAATGAACAACGTGACTACAGGTAACACTGCTGCGTGATATAGAGGAGAGTTGTTCAGAGAGTACCTCCTAAGAGTTATCACCAAAAAAAGAAGAAACAAGTCTTACGCTACGTCATGCTGAGTTTTTGTCGCTGGTGTTGATCCTTCCTCTTCCATGCTATGAAGATATTTAGCCTCCATTCTTGCAGTGTCAACACTTAGCATAGTGCCTACCACAGAGCTGATATTCAAACAACATCTGTGTATGCTAAGAAAGCAGACCGTAATGTTTAGTCTATATGCACATTCTGAATTCCTGTTAACATTTTGTGAGCACTTACTCAACTCCAGGTGTAGCACTCCTTTCTGTGTATTGCTTCATTAAATCCTTACAACACCCTAAGGAGAAAACCAGGGCACAGAAACCAGGTCTAAGGTCATCGAGACAACTACCTGGAGTACAGTTCTAGATCCAGTCAGCCTAGCTCCAGACTCAAGCCCTACACTGCTCTGTGCAGTACTGCCATTCATATTGTCGTCAACTCACCCATGCTTTGCTGATGGGCTAGCCGATAGTGCTCTGAGGGATACACAAACAAACAGGACTGTAACCTTGCTCTCCAGGAGTTACAGTGGTGTTAACACAACTAATTCCAATAGGAGGCAGAATCTGACAAGCACTCCTAGAAATGAGATTCAAGGTCATAAGACACAAACACAACTCTTAGCTAGCATGGATGAATGGCCTTGGCCTCATGGATATAGATACTAACGATCTGCACTGCAAAGATTTGCCGAGATGGGGGACCGGATAATATTCAGCAAAATCACCACACATCAGGTAAAGCAGTGTGTTTGGGACTACCTGGGGCATAGGACACCTGTAGGAAGTGCTAATGATGAGTGCTTTGTAATTCATACTCTACCTGAGGCGTAGAGAGGTGGACTGACTGAGGAATCCAAACACTAAGCACAGGATACTCTGAAGTTCTGAACTTTAGTGACAATGAGGATGTCACTAAATGGTCGCTTTTGTACAGAGTCCAAGGTCATAAACACAGGTATGTTAGAATTATAGTCCCTAACTCAGTAGAGAGGGAGATGGCTGTACCTATCCATCAAGACAGACAAGATCTCCAAATGTGAATGCCCCACCACACACTAGCGTAGGGCCTTCCTTCCACTATGTCAAGTGTAAACAAACACGGTGATTTTGAGAATGGAACTCTAGACCTCTGTCCATTCACCTCTAACAAAAGCAAGTGACTGAGAGTGATGGTGAATCAAGTGGTATCCTTTGAATTAGGCCTTGGAGGGCCTATCACAGCAAGTAGTGGCTAAGAATTCAGTTTCAATTGAAACGACTCAACTACACATAGCTAATCTACATGTAGAAATCCTCTATTTCTCTAAAAGGCGAACAGTGGATCGATGTAAAAACGACACATATCGGAACTGATAAAGCACTGTGCTCAAAATGGAACATTTACAGAAAGAGAACCTCTACAGTAAGAAATAATCTGCTTACACAGGCAACTTTATGGCTGCCCTTCAGTTAGTTGGAAAATGAAGATTTAGAGATTTCTCTCAAGTTCTGCATAAGCACAAGGTAAGATTTAAAAACTTCCTATTTCCTTGCATTAATATCCAGTTCCCTTTCAGAAGAAATTTTATTAAATTAGAAATGTAATTCTTTTGTTTAAAAGAAAAGCCTGACTATTCTTTTTGATGATTACATTGCTGGTGTGATTTTAGTCACTGTCAATAAACAAAGTGACAGTAAATAACCGTTTCAAGGCATCGATTTGCATAATGGTACCTCTTAAGTTCTAGGTTTGCTTATTTAATGTGAAAGCACTATTTCTCTTGTACGCAGTACGCAGGTGAGAGCTCAATCTTTACGAAGAACGTGTTAAAAGATCTTTCTCAAATGTTTAATATCACGAAAAGAGTAATGTTCTGAAACATGCAGAGATATTAATAAAAGCATTTCATCTCTATAGAGCTTAAATATTAAAAAGCACTTATATAACCTTCATTAAAATAATTAACATTTCGAGACAACAATTTAAGGAACACACGACGACAAATTACATTTCGGCAGTATTGAGTGGTCCTTGAGTACTTCTTCCTGGGGGCTCTTGAAAGTCTGTTTTCTCCACCTAGAATACTCTTTACCTCATTTTCTTGTATTCCTTCTGCTCTCCTGGTCATCCTACTCTGTTCATCTTTCCTCCTCTCACTAAAAACCTTTCTTAACCTGGTACACTATTGTAGCTATATATGCTTCTGTAACATCAGATCACTCTCTTTCATACCATTTACAGAGCTCTGATACTAAAATTATGTATTTCATTGTTAGATTACCATCTTTCTCCCTCACTAGATCATAAACTCCCCGAGGGAAGGCATTGGTTCCATCCTGTTCACCACTTAATCCCCAGTTCCAAATCCCTAGCACTCAGAGTATATACTGGCATCATACATATGTCATACATATCAGTCACTCAATACATTTTTGAGGAAGGAACGGACCAAAAAATCTTTACCTGAATACTTGCCCCAGAATGTACCTTATATATGGGATGAGTGAAATAAATTTAACATTTATTATGTGAGTATATTCATTTAAATGTTATACTTCACTTTGCAGATTTGAGAATAGTAGTCATAAGCTATGTTTACAGTGGGGGAATTTTATGGAAACAAAAATGCGTTTATAATAAAAATTTATCTAACAGGGAGGAAGAAATTTTCTTCTATCCTTCTACATGCTCTGGCTAGTCTAAGAATTAAATTGACATGAGACAGATTAACAGGAGAAATCAGTGAAATTTTAATAACATGTATACATGGGAGAGACCCAGAACTGAGTTAAGTCACCAAAATGGCCCAAACTCACCTTAAATACCATCTTCAGCTAAAGACAAAAGAGGATGTTGAGGGTAGTGGTTCGAGATTTCAAAGGGGAGGAAGGCAATTCACATGGAGATGGAAAAGCAAATATTTTGCAAGCAAATCTGTTAACAAATTTTGTTTACAAATATTGTAAACAAGTGTTTTCTGGGCCATGCAGAGACAATGGAACACAGAGTGGACTCTGATCTCTAGGCCCTACCAAGTTTCCCCCTCTACACCTAGTCCATATTCTTTGCAGGCGTCTCTGATGATAGCTCTATTCCGGGAACTGGCCCTCTATCTACAATTTTTTAGACAGTTAGAGGAAAGGTCAAAGTGTCTTCCTGAGTCTTTTGGGCCTTGATTGCTTTTAGCTCATAATAATCCACATGCCAGACACATTTTGGGGTGGCAAATTTTGTTCTCCTACATATCCATAACAACAGTAAAAGTTACAACAACAAATGATTCCAAAATTAAAGCAATAGCCCAGTTATTTCAAATAATTTGAGAAGAGCACAAATCTATTAAAATAAAGAGAACTGGAGCCCACTGGAATGAGTCTAGGCATTAGTCCACTCAGGTCCACTGAAGACAAATCATTAAGAGACAGGCGTTAGAAGTGTGCGTACACCAGGCCTGAGTGCCCAGCCAGTAGGTGAGGACCAGCCCAGCGAAAGTACTAAAGACTTTAGTGAAAACACTCATGTCTGCACATTTAGAATGGATGATTGCAATGGTAATAGGCTTTAAAAATGTTTTATTAGAAAGGCCTATAACTTTGCTTTGGGAAAAACAAAATTCTATTTTAATTTGCATCTCCAAATAGAATTATGTTAGAATAACAAAAAAAATTTCCCTGAACTCATCTAATTTTAAGAAAAAATTAGAGTAGCAATAAAGGGAAAGCTCCTTTTCTTTCATTTAACAGGATAAAGGTTTTGCCTTTTACTTAAATCCTCCTTATGGCTACACTTTAAGAATTAAGTCATTTACTGTGACAACTAAAACCCACAATTTCTTGTCCCTTTGTGAAAATTCGGGCATATTTTTATCCTTATACTCATTATTATTGACAACAAGCAAAAACAACTTAGCTAACTGCTCTGGAAAATACGTGCTCCTAGAACAAAGAACGATCAACTAACTACAACAGCCAATTTAGCAGGGAGATCAGTTTATTTGTCAGAACTTACTGCAAGATGCTCATCTTTCTGTGGCATCAACACAAAGCCATTTTGTCTTAAACTCTGCCCAACTCCAATCAGTTCCCCGACTTCAAACACCTGCCTTAAAATCACCCAGCTCAAACCCTAAAATGCATGAATGCAATTTTCTAAATTCCCTCTTTTGAGAAACTACTCGAATTCTGTCAAGCTTGTGTATCCGTTACTACATGAGGTCTAAAAGCAAAGCTCTGTTGCATCAACAAGCTCTTCTGGTGGTCTTGTGGAAAGCTGACAGCCAATATTTGTCTTAGGCCCCACTAAACAGAAACTTCTTTGAGTTCACAGACGGTGTCTTGGTCACTGTCATACATACCTGCGACCAATATGCTTGCTGGTACATAGTATGTTACTAATTCATACTTAGGAAGGAAGGTTGAGTATGGTAATCTTGTTCTGTTAGATCATAGAGAGTCAAAGCACTTATAAAGCAAACGTAGTTGCCAAATCTAAACTGACAAACCCTGTCCTCATGTTCTATCTCAGTATCAGTCTTAAAGCTGCCATACAAAAAGTCCTTGCAAACTGTGTTTTGAAATTAGACACCCATTTATATTTGCACAAATTAAGTTAGTTCCTGCAAATTAAAGAACAACGATTACTGCTCTCCTTCTAGATGACCATCAGCGTAGGTTTAAGCAACAGTTTGGAGATATTTTTTATTTTTTATACTCCAATGTTCTCTTAAAGCAATAGAAACAGCTCAGGAGATGCATTCTAAAGCTTCTTTCTTATTTTGTGAGAAGACCAGACATTCCTCAAACATGAGGAAAAGAATAATAAAGGTACAAAAAACATCTTGTTCAGAACTCATCCATTTCTAAGAGTCTACAAGATGTAAAACTGGTGAGCAAACCTGCCTCAGTAAATAGAGATGCTCCAACAGTGTTTATGGAGCAAGTGAATGAGATGAATCACAAAATTTTTTTTTCCAACTCTTGTTTCAAAAGTACAACAGGTATAGCATGTAGAACTTTTATTTACTTAAAAAAATCTTAGGGGCATCAAATATCTGCTGAAGTCCTGGTAGAAGGCATGAAATTAGTGAAAACCTAAGAAAATGTCAATTTATGTATTAGTAGGTTTGTATACATTTCTGGGTCAGGTTTCCTCTATCAATCACCTGCATGAAAATTTCTTGGATGGGCATAGGAAGAGGTTGGAGGCCATTACTCGCATCTTCCCAACAACAACAACAAAGGTGAATCAACTGAAAAATCAATGACTTTTCTTAGATCCATCAGCTAATTGAGGTTATAAGTCATAGCACCACTCCACAATCCAGAGAGACAGGTGAATACAAAGAACCACAGCCAAGATCAGCTTACCCGAAGCGAAAGCAGAAAGAGCTAGTAACTGACAGAAACACATAAATGGTGATTTTAACAAATTGCTGGAGGTTCAGTGTGAACTAGCTCAGTGTAACTAACACCTAGAGGCCCAGTCTTAGGGGAGACTGTATACTTTTGTGGGTTTTACCTTCAGGAACTCTACTATATTCCCATGGTCAAGATTGTATAAAAATCCCTTCAGGGGACGGAAAAAGTAACTGTTTTGAAAATTTCCCAGATTGCTCTCTGTAACAAAGATCTGCCATCCTATTTTACCAGAACTATATCTGAATGTGGGAAAAAGAAATTAGCCAATCCTAGCCTCTTCTAGTTTTTCTGTTTCCCCACAGGAGATTTAAAAAATAAATAAATAAATAAAGTTATAAAATTGTTCCAGAGATCACAGCCCAGAGAATTAGGTTCACTAGAAATTCTGAGATTTAATCATAACATTATAGAACAATAATCCTCTCAATACACCATCACCACATAAACAGGGCTTTAGTCCAACAATGGATTATAATTGAGAGATGGAGTTCTTAGGGAAACCTAAAGGAAGCAGGGAAGAAGAAAAAATATTTAAGGCTACAACAAACATTAAACACAGCCCAGCTCCTAGGTAGATTAATATAAAACCTCACATTAAAAGCTTAATGTTTTCAGTTCTTGTTACCTGAGACATCATTTCTAGCCTCCAACAAAAAGTCACAGAGCCTGCTAAAAGCCAAGGAAAAAAAACACAGTCTGAAGAGACAAAGTGAACATGAGAACTGGACTCAGATATGTCAAAGGTTTTGGAATTATCAGGTAAGGAATTAAATTACAGTTAATATAAGACTATACTAGAAAAGTAGACAATGCATAAGAGCAGGTAAATGTAAGCAGAGAGACGGAAACTCAAAGAATAACCAAAAGGAAATGCTAGCTATCAAAAAACATTGTAACAAAATAAAGGATGACTTTGGTGGGCTCATCAATGGACAGACCATAAACACGGAATGAAACAGTAAGCTTGAGGACATGTCAACAGAAACATCCCCAAACTAAAATGCAAAAAGAAAAAAAAAATACAACATTCAAGGACTGTGAGACAATTAAAAATGGTATAATATGAATGCCGAAAGGAGAAGTAAAATGAAGAAGAGATACTTGACATAATGATTACCAGGAATTTTTCAAAATTAATGACAGACATCATATCACAGATCCAGGAAGCCCAGAAAACACAAGTGTGATAATTATCTAGAGGAAAAAAATTCCTTATCATAAAAGACTTGTCATATTTCTAGCCATAAATGATGTAAGCAAAGAGACAGTGGAATAAAATATTTGAAGCGTTGAAAGGAAAACAAAACAAAAAACTTTCACCATTCACCAACCAGTCAATAATGTTTTAATAACTTTGTTTGGGGACAGATGGCTAGACCTATCATAATGATCATTTCATAATGTATGCAATGGCAAATCACTATGTAGTATCTCTGAAACTAACATAATATTGTATATCAACCATATTTTAATTAAAAACCCATCAATTAAAAAAAGAATAAAAGGGGGAATTAATTAATTAAACTGCATTTAAGGAAAAAAAGTACTGCTGGAATAAGTGGAAATCCATTTGCAAAAAAACAATAAAGGTGTAAACCTTTTACAAGAATTAAAATAGATCACGGAACTAAATGTAAAGTGTAAAACTGTAAAACTTCTGAAAGATAACATAGAAGAAAATAAAAACTTGGTTTGGTAATTTTTATGGCTATAACACCAAAAAAAGGTCTATAATTTGTTTGGCAACGAGTTTATAGATATAACACCAAAAGAATGACCCACCAAAGAAAAAACTTGTAAATTGGACTTCATTAAAATTAAGAACTTCTGTTCT
Source organism: Phocoena sinus (assembly GCF_008692025.1). Classification (NCBI taxonomy): domain Eukaryota; kingdom Metazoa; phylum Chordata; class Mammalia; order Artiodactyla; family Phocoenidae; genus Phocoena; species Phocoena sinus. The sequence continues at coordinate 29,371,527 of NC_045773.1, read as the reverse complement.
ACAAAATACTGATAGAAGAATGAAAAGACAAGCAGGAGACTGGTAGAAAATATGCAATATGCAAAACACATACTCAATAAAGCACTTATATCTAAAATATATAAAGAACTCCTAAAACTCAACAGTAAGAAAGAACTCAATTAAAAATGGGCAAAATACCTAAAGGGACACTTCACCAAAGAAGACATATAGGTGGCAAATATGCATAGGAAAAGATGCTCAACATCATGTATTATTAGGGAAGTGCAAATTAAAACAATGAGATATCACTAGCCAACTATTAGAATGGCTAAGATCAAAAAACCTGACACAACCAAATACTGGCAAGGAAGCACAGCAAAAGGAACTCCCACTCACTCCTGGTGCGAATGTAAAGTGGTTACAGAAACTTTGGAAGACGTGGAGTTTCTCATAAACCTCAGTATAATCTTACCACAGAATCCAGTAATCATACTCCTAGGTATTTACCCAACTAAAATGAAAACTTATGTCCACACAGAATCTACTCAGGAATGTCTACATCAACCTTATGCATAATTTCTCAAAACTGGAAGCAACCAAGATGTCCTTCAATAGGTGAATGTGTAAACAAGCTTTGGCACATCCATACCATGGAATATTATGCTACTATAAAAAGAAATGAACTATCAATTCATGAAAAGGCATGAAGGAACCTTACATGCATATTCTTAAGTGAAAGAAGTCGGTCTGAAAACGCTACATGATATGATTCCAACTATATGACTTTCTGGAGGAGACAAAACTACAGAGACAATGAAAAGAACAGAGGTTACCAGGCCTTCAGAGGAAAGGAGAAAGGGATGAATAGATGAAGTACAGAGAATTTTTAGGGCAGTAAAACTGTTCTGGATGATACTGTATTGGTTGGATACATGACAAAATGCATTTGTTAAAAGCCACAGAACTGTACAACGCAAAGAGTAAACTTTAGTGCAAACTACAGATGTTAGATAATAATAATGTGTCAATAGTGGTTCATTAATTATAACAAAAGTACCACACTAATTAGGATGTTAATAAGAGAAACTGCATACGTATAGAGGATGGGGGTTAGAGAAACTCTGTACTATTTGTTCAATTTTTTCTGTAAGTCTAAAACTGTTCTAAGCAATTAAATCTAATATCATTATTTTTTTTTTTAAAGAAAGCACACCTAAAAGAAGTTATCTGGGATGCTCTTTGGCAGTGGGATCCAGAAACCAGAAACCTCTGTTGCAAGCAGCTAGGAAGAGTCCTAAGGTTGTTAAAATTTCAGTCCATGGCTTTAGCCATACAGAGGTCCAAGGTAGATACAACAGTCAATTTGAAATAGGTTTAGTTCCAAGAATAGGACTTGAATTTGAAAAACAGAGGGTAGTTGGCTGGCTGTTTAGAGGTAACGGATGGCAGAGCCAAATTTCCTCAGGGTCAAGCCATTCTTAATGAAGAAAGACTTTAAGTGGGCACTGCTGTAGGTTCTTCAGTAACAAACAAAGGTTTAGATTGGATGGATTTCATAAGCAAGTCAAAGTTCCCTTCACTAGAGACATGGAAAGAATTTATTTACGACAGTGAGTAACACTAAAAATGTGCGTCTGTATACACGTGCATGTGTGTTTGTAGTATCAGGAGATGCTCGGCTTCGGTCCTTCAACTTATGCAGTCCCAATATTCTTAATTGAGATATATACACAAATAAATACATATATATGTATGTATATACATGGGTATCTAAATAAAATTCACATACCATAAAACTTACCCTTTTAAAGTAAAAAATTCCAAGTTTTTAGTATGTTCACAAAGTCGCGCATCCATTACCACTATCTAACTCCAAAATCCAACTTTTGTTTTTAACGCATGCCTCGAATTCAGAGTACACAAATGAAACAGTCAGCTAGAGGTATGGCCAGGAAGAATCCTTGATATTTTCAAACGTTTATTTATTCTGCCCATTAGTAAGTCTACGTCATTTCAGTATTTAGGAAGGTTTTCTTTCTCTCCTACAATCATGTAGGCTGATACTTATTAAGGTTTCCACACAGAAGATAGTCATTCTGACCTGGGAAAAAATTAAGTGTGAAAATGTACACATTTGGACTAAATAATGAAAAAGAGGTTGAAAGAAAGTGCATAGGAAGAAGCAAAAAAGGAAACTATGGGCCAAAGGTATACAATAGGGAATATAAAAAAGTTTCTAGGGCACTGCAGAAAGACAATGTATTCTAGTGATTACCTTTATTAGACTCTACTGGATCAGGAGCCAACTCATTAAACATTAATGGCAGGGGAATGCCATCCATATATTATAAATAGCCATTAAGCTGAGACAGCTCTGCACAGGGTCAGTATGAATTAATAAAAAAACTTAAGCTGTCATTTCAGAATCATAAAAGGGTAGATTTAGTAGAAAATGTTCGGTAGGAATAAGGAAGAACAGTATATATTACACTATTTGTCTGAAGAACAAATTAAAGATGAGAATAAATTTATCATAAACCTAAAAATATCCTTCATGACAAAACACTTATTCCTTGAAAATGGGTGTCAATTACATTTAATAATCTTAGCACTCCACGTGTGACATTGGCAAATGGTAAATGCAAAGACAAATGAGAAGTAGATATTCAGGTGAAAATCAGACAAAATGTTAATGAAACCAGAATACCCTCACTGAATACAGGTCCAAGAATATGTAAAAGCAGCAGAACTGAGATTATTAAAAGATAAGGTCTAATTTCAAATTTCTCTTCTGGGTTAATTCTGGAATCTATCCCACTTGATAGTATTTATAAGGCAGGTCATCTACAAAGTAACCATAATTTTGTTAGTTTTACCATCAGTTTTCACTGGTTAGAAAGTGAAATCATGTTATAAAAAATTATGGTATTGATGGACACTTAAATAGATCACTACATTTGTATAACTTATTTTTCTTACCGTCTTTGCTAATTTACACCCACTTTTTCAGAATAATTTGAAGAAAGAATTAAAAGATTCATGTACGATTCTTTTGATATCTTAGTGTTTCTCGGATAATAACACAGGGACTTTTGTAAGAATTTCACTGTGGCAGCTATTTTGACGCAAAAATTAATATGGCCCCTGTTAAAAATTATCATAAACTTGGAAACAAGACAAGGATAGTGCTGGTAGTGGTATGTGGCATGTTCTTTCAGTATCATACTAGCATATCATTTAAGAAAAGCACTTAAGGATTTAATTGTCTAGGAGAACAGACCTGTACCTGATTTTGCTACGTACTTTTTGACTACTGTACAGCTACTGTGAAGTAAAAAGTTAACTTGTAAATTTTTGCCTACTACAAAAACTATTGCAAAGGTTACAGTTTTACTGCCCTGTAGGTTATTAACCCGTCTTATATCTAACTTAGCAGTCCTATTAAAATATTTTCTGTGTCCCACCTACCTCCATTCCCTCTTTTGTTAAATTGTTTAGAACCACCCATGTACCCAGTTCATCAAAATGCTTCTGAAATTACATTGGTTTCCTCACTGAAGACTTATTAAGAGTTGGTACATATGTGTTCTCTATGTGTATTATAGTCATGTTTTTAACTCTGAAAATAATACTTTGTCCTTCATCAAGCACCTGTGTAAAAATTTTTAAAACTAAGCCAACACCTCTCTCATGAACCTGTACAAAGCAAGGCTTAAATGAATTGCCTTGTGACAGTCAAGCTGGAGGAAAACTGAGAGCAGGTAACAGCATTATTTATTGAAAAGGCAAAAGCCTGAGCTTAATTTAAGGGCTTCCACTGAAAATATAATTTCAGACACGAGGAGTATAAAATGCAACAACGTGAACAAACTCCATTTTGGTTTTGCCAGTATTATGAGAGGTAAGTCAACTCCAGTAAGGTATCATTAACAATGCCAAAAAGGTTTATACCCTATGAGTTATCATTGCAGAGGTCTGCCATCTCACTCTTTCTAGGAGCATATCTTTGAATCACAGTACACAGTGAGAGGTTTATACTTAATGCAAAGTATATTTATAAATTATGACATTTTCATGGTGGCTGAGATGGCTTTTTAATGTGTCAGCTTGACTAAGCTGAACTATAATCCCCAGTTATGCAATCAAACACTAATCTAGATGTTGCTGGGAAGGGACTTTGCACATGCAATTAAAGTATCTAATCAGTTGAGTTTAATTTTAGGACATTATCTTGGATGGGCCTGACCTAACCAATTAGAAGTTTTTAAAACCGGGCTTTGGAGGTCACATATTTGATGTTGGCTTCCAGCTGAGACCTTGGCTGGGCTTGTCAGCCAGAACACTTATAGCCCATGGCTAGCCTCTCTACAGGGTTAGGGTTCCCTCACAACATGGTGCTTGGATTCCAAGGGAAAGCATACCAAGAGCGGGGAGGGGGAAATGGAGGGACTAGGAATGAGGAGGGACGGGGAGAGGGGTAGGTAGAGGGAGAAAAAGAGAGAGAGAGAGAGAGAGAGAGAGAGAGAGAGAGAGAGAGAGAGAAACAAGCAGGGGAGTGGAAACAAGCACCAACTAGATACATCCTACTAACAGGCAGTCACAAAGTCCCCACCTAGGTGCAAGAAAAGGAGAAACAGACCTTACATCTAAATTAGGCATAGAGAGATTCTAGTGAAAGATATGGAACTGGAAATATAGTTGTGGCCATTTTTAGAAAACATAATATGCCACAATGCTCTTTGGCTATTTTTCTGTGAGATTACTGATCATTTCCATAATGACTCCTAGAAGCTTTGAATAAATTAGGGAAATTAACTTTATGAATGACATGAATTATCAGTAATTTTCTAACAAAAATATTTTTGTTTTTCTTTTTATGTATCTTTCTCTTTTCTAAGTCCCTGTGTAGGATGCAGATTTTATTGAATAGAATTGAATTTTTAAACGAAGTACTTATAAAGGACACGTTCAATATTAGTGCATATCAGCTAAGTAATTTACTGTAATTCTTATAGTGTCCAATCTTTCTCTCAAATAAACTGATATTTGCAAGTTTAAATGCATTTTGGTTTGAGTCTTACTTCTAACTAGCAGGCTAATCTACTACAGAAACAATAAAAAAATGTTATTTAAAAATCAGATGGAAGAGCAACAGGGAAAGTCACTGTTGGGTATTTAAATGATGTTTTTATATCAACAGGCTTAGAACACTTCAAAGGTATCATTTCATTTAGTTTTCTTTCATTTTAATGTCACCAAAAGGTCAAGGGATTATCTAGAGATCAATTCACCATCCAACGCACATTGCTTCCCCCGAGTTTGGGAATATAAATTCAAATGTACAATGGTTTTTGTCCAAGTTCTTCCAAAAAAATTTCAAGGCTCAAATATTTTTCTATTTATACTAGCAGAAAAGGCACTACTTCAAATAAACACTGTTCAAATTAGCCTGGTGACTCTCCTTTTATCTTTTAATACTTTTGTATCAGCAGGATAGGAGGTAATTCAAATCAGGAGAAGCAGGTTCTACTTTTGCCTCTAACACAGAAAAGCCATGTTCCTTTAGCAAGTCCCTTTAATATTGAACTCATTCAAGTCATCTACAAAATGGGACCTGTCACCTCCTTGCATTCCTGACAAGGTGACTGTGAGGATCAAGTGACATTTCACTTACTTCCTGTCACAGTAGGCTGGTAAAAATATACATACATGATTGTTATTGGGATTGATCGCAATTGCTTAATAAATTTTACCAGGTTTTGTTGCTGCTGTTACACTGCTTGGTTTCCTTTAAGAATTTAAGGGGATTAAGTGAGGAAACAGATGATCTACCACTTCATCAATTAGCAAGTACTGCATACCTACCGTGTGTGACAGGAAGAGGAGGAGGAGGGATACAGGGAACCTGATTATCTCAGAACACTGCTGTCCTGCCAAAGTAAGGAAACTAGGTACTCCATCAACAACAGCTGGATTGCCACAACACTAGCCTCAATCATTTACTAGTTATCCGACCTTGGGAAAGTTACATATAAGCCGTGGATGTCAGTTATCTATTGCCATTTAACAAATTATCGCCCAAACCCAGGGGCTTAAAACAATCATAAACAATTATCATCTCACATAGTTCCTGTGGGTCAGGAATTTTGGAAATAGCTTAACTCCGTGGTTCTAGCTCAGGGTCTTTTGGGAGGTAGGAGTCAAAACGTATACCAGGTCTTGAATCATCTGTAGGCTCAACTGGGGCTGGAAGATCTGCTTCAAAGATGGTGCACTTACAAGGCTGAGAAGCTGGTGCTGGCTGCTGGAAGGAGACCTCATTCCTTGCTAGGTAGACCTCTTCATGTGGCTGCTTAAGTGTTCTCACAATAAAGCGACTAGCTTCCCCCAAAGTGAGTGGCCCTTTTGTGACCTAGCCTCAGAAGTCACACCCTGTTGCTTCCACTGCAGTCTATTGGTCAAAGAGATCAACCTGACACAATGTAGGAAGGGACTTCACTAAACGGTGAATACAAAAAGGTGACGATCACTGGAGGGCATCTTGGAGGCTGGTTACACCAGCTAACTCTGATCCAACATCGGTAAAATGCCGATGATAATGACATGTACCTCACAGGGTTGGTGGAAAGATTATAGGACACCAGCCATTCAAAGTGCCTATTATCAATTATGTAACAACCTAAATGGGAAAAGAACTTGTAAAAGAATATATACATGTATATGTATAAATGAATCACTTTGCTGTACACCTGAAACTAACACAACATTGTTAATCAACTATATTCCAATACTCCAATATAAAATAAAAAGTTAAAAAGAAAAGTGCCTCGGGCTTCCCTGGTGGCTCAGTGGTTGACAATCTGCCTGCTAATGCAGGGGACACAGGTTCAAGCTCTGGTCTGGGAGGATCCCACGTGCTACGGAGCAACTAGGCCCGTGAGCCACAACTACTGAGCCTGCGCGTCTGGAGCTTCTGCTCCACAACAAGAGAGGCCGCGACAGTGAGAGGCCCACGCACTGCAATGAAGAGTGGCCTTCGCTCGCCGCAACTGGAGAAAGCCCTCGCCCAGAAACAAAGACGCAACACAGCCAAAAATAATTAATTAATTAAAAAAAAAAAGAAAAAGAAAAGTGCCTCTTCTCCAGCACTTGCTCATTGAATGTCAGGTCTCCTTATTCATTCTATATGCCTTCTAGGGTCTAGCACAATGTGTATGTGCATGTGTGTGTGTGTGTGTGTGTGTGTGCGTGTGTGTGTGTGTGTACCTGGACCCCTTTGGCCGCTTGATGAAGCCTATGCATTGCTTCTAAGAATTATATATTTTTTTAAATAAAATAGTACAGACAATTACAGAGAACACAAATTATACTGAAATATAACAGAATATTTTAAAACATATTTGTAATATAGCAAATATATGCTTCTTTATTAAGACCCCAAACAACGAAACCCAATAGCAAGTTGAATGGCTACTGTATTTTCAAAGGAATGATAAGCTAAATAAAATTCTGAGATATTTGCTATAACCATAATATGATTAAACAATATTTGTGATTTCCATTGGTGACAAAGTCACGAGTGCTACCAATATTACTGTGGTCTTACGCCTATATTCACACTTGAAAGAAATGCTAAATTCCAGTTAGAGTTAAGTGTAAATGAAGATCTAATTTCTTTTCTCCCCATTCAAGTTCTCAGATCTCATGAACACTATACATGGACTTAATGGGGGTCACTGGACCCTCGATCAAACTTCTAGCTACGCTTATACCTTAAAAGAAAGGGGAGGAAATGAGAAAATATAGTTCTAATTTTAATACTAATATTTAATAAGGTAAAATAATTTTGTTTCTACTAAATTTCCTACTGCACACAGGAATTTATAATGTCCTCCATGGCATTCTCATTTCAAAATGATCACCGTTTGAATTGGACATATACCTATATAATGCTTTCATTTAAATGGATTTTAATGAAGCTTTAGGCCTAGATAAGTGGATTTACTGAAGTGGTACATTAAAAGGCCATTTTAAGTTTTGGACCAAAAGGACCTCCAATTTATAGCTCTAGAAAATATCCATTCTATGGTTCAAAGATCCTTGTGGATTATAAAAGAGGAAACGACTAACAGAAAAGGAATTATTCTCCACATTATTAAACATGACAAAAAGCTGCTGAATTGGAGCTTAAAACGGGCTATTTAAGATTCCAGCAATTCCTGGGACTTTGGCAACAAAAATGTTCAAAAACCTTTTATAGTTGCTGTCAGATTTCTGTAAAGCATTTGCGATTCCTGTGAACTTATTTATATAACAAGCTAAAACCTGAAGCCGACTTGAAAGTCTTTCTATTCTAATTATGTAGAATTGGAAATGCCTAGAAATGATGTTCAGTGTTCTCCCAAAAATATAGTCCTGAAATGGTGGTTTCAGAACCGGGTGTTCAGAGCAAGGAATGAGGGTAGAGCTGCTCTGACTTACAAGGAGCAGTTACAGCAGACATAGAAACTATAGTTTGGTAAAGCGGTTTCAAAGAACTGCCATGCAGCAATTCTCTCGGCAGTGGCACATTCTAAATGACTGCTCATGTGGTTCCCTCCTGGCCTACTAGAGTGGTTTATTTCTGAAGCTCTATAGTTCACGTGTAATCATGTAGCAAAATAATTCAGGAGATAATGACCCATCAGGATATCAGCGGATTGAGGTTCTTATCACAATACTGTTCCTGATTCTCTGGGGCTTCCCAAGCCAACTCTTCAACCCTTTTATGCTTCACTATTCCAACTTGACATCTGGCCTCTCTGTGCTCAGAAGACATTGCAGGAAACAAGAGTCAGTACGTACCCCGAGCTAGAAATACTAGGTGATAGTCCGAAGAAAGATACCAAGATTGGTTTGGGGGGAGGGTACCACACTTAGCAGCTTCTAAAATGTCTTCTGATGATCCCACCTTTTGGGATTCACATCCTTTTGTCATTCCTCTCTCTCTTTGATCGTATTATGGATCTAGTGACTTCTTTTTGATAAACCGAATGGGCGCAAGTATTAGAATGTTAACCCTAAGATTAGTTTATGAAAACTCCCATCTTTCTTACTCTCTTTCTCTGGCTCATCTCGCTTGCCACATTAGGAGAAGCAAGGTGCCCTACAGGAAGCCCATGTGACAAGGAACTGAGGCCAACAGTCCAACAAGCATAGAAGAGCTGAATCCTGCCAACCACCCTGTGAGTGAGCTTGGAAGTGGAGCATCTCCACTTCTCGCGACAAGATACAGACAGCGATATCAGAGATGGTAACTAACTCACTTGCATTTCATACCCAGCAAGGGAAGGTCTAGAATCGGAAAATGAAACTATCCCTTCCTAACTCCAAAGCCTGTGCTTCATTCACTGCATTATACTGTCTCTCCAAATGAATTCTGTTTCAAATACTGGACTGTGTGTTGCCTATTTGGAAGTTAGAACACATTTCGCTAGAGATGAATGGTGTGACTGAAACATACATGGCACTAAAACAACAGAAGAGAGGAGAAGGCAAAGGAAACGCAGGGGTGAGGCGAAGAGATGCGGCACTTACGTAGGCTCCTGCGCCAAAAACTCTTGAGTCTTAGTAGTCTGGTCCAGGGGGCTGCTCAGGGGAGGAGGAATGGAGACAAGCATAAATGCTCGCAGAACCCGAGAAAATCAAGTGGCCTCATCCTACACTTTCTGACTTGGAGTTAGCTTTGATTTGATCCTCGGATCTTTGCAGATGTCATTAATTAGGGTTATCAAGATGAAATCATACAGGATTTAGGGTAGGCCTTAAATCCAAGGACTGGTGTTTTTATAAGACAAAGGAGGGACAGATTTGGACACAGAGAAGTGGCAGGGAAGACAGAGGCAAAGATTGGAGCTACGGTGTCACAAGTCAAGGAACCCCAGGAGTCACCAGAAGCTAAAAGAGACAAATAAGGACCTTTAAGTAAGTGGGTGACATTTTCTCTTTCTATAAGATTAGTGTAAGAGATTTAACTAGAAATAGTAAGTATAAACCAAGATGTATATTATACTGTAGTTGAATATCACCTCCAGATTAGCGCAGTGTCAGGCACAAAGAGGATCCTAAACAACTGGGAGTCTTCCTTCCCCTTCAGGAATAATAGTTGAGGAACCTGAGAAAATCTGATGTCTGCAGCCTAACTTGAATGTTAGCTGCTGTTCACTGCTCTTGAGCTCTTCTATTTTAAAAACTATTAAACCAAAACTTTCTAGGACATGCTGCTCTAAGAAAGTCTTAGGAGACAGTATAAGGGAATATCGTACCCAGGACAAAATGGTGCAACTAGAATAAGATCATTCTGTCTGTGACTTGATAGTTAGATGTAATTAAATTGCTGGCCAAGATACCCCAAACCCAAGCAATTATAAATACTAACTAATGAAGCCGGGAAATCAAAGGATGAATACTGAATAATATTAGCAGGCATACCAAAAAGATCACGAAAGGCTTTCTGTGCAGAAAAAGTGTGCGCGTCTTTTAAAACGCTTTCTCTTACAGTCATAAAATGAACTTGAAATGTGTATTTTTTCTTGCTTATTGGCTTTGTTTCAAATGGCTATTATTAAATCATGACAGTCAATTAAAAATATTCACCAAACTATAAATGTGCTTAAGTATATGTATATAAGCATGCATAAATATATTATAAACTATTGAATTGAAACATGAAAATGTTCTCCATAGCAACCCTAAATCAAACTGATATTTCATTTTGGTTCCCCTGATGCCAATATATATAATACATTAAACCCAGAGCTTTCAAAGTATAAAAATGCCTTTGAAAACGTACGTAATATAGAGCTGATGTTCAAATATACTATAATATACACCTTGGTTTATAGCTATTATTTCTTTCCCAAGATTACATTTCTATGTGAAAAATCAGTCTAAATATAATATTGGGTCATTAATTGTAATGGTGGAAAGAGATTTTTTTACTTTGCACATTCTGACTATTGGGGTTTCTATGCCCATAGTGATCAATTACTTATTTCTAATTTGCACTTTTCCTGAAAAGCTCAAGTCAAATACCACAGAATTTATAAACTACAAAAGTTAAGGAGACAGGACACAGGAGCTAACTAAGGAAAACATAAAGATCCTCGTCTTTGACTTCAAAGTCACTAGTCTCCATAGAAGTACTTAGAGAACTAACTGCAAGGGGGGATTTGGGGGTCTTAACCTTTGGCATTGTTGAAAAGAAATACTGGTAAGTTCCACGCATTAAAATAACCCATGCAAAAACATTCTTGATGCAATAAAATCAATAAGGTAACAGACCCACTGTTGCATGTCTGAGTGTACTTCTGAGATGCTGAAATGCAGTTGATGTATTCAAACATGAAACCATCAAATTTTACATCTGGAAGGGACCTCTGACGGTAATTATTCCAAAGCCCTCAAGAGGAGCCTAAGTTCCAGCAAATATGAAGAACGTGACCAAGGTCACAACTTAGTTAGCAACAGAAGTTGGACCAGAATAATGAACTAATTTCATTATACCACAATTTTAGTTTCTAAACACCAATGGACATGAATGCAGAAACGATGACTACAATCATATGCTGTGCCTAAAATAACAATTACAAAAATAAACCTACAGCCTCAGTTAAATCGTTCACCTTTGTATGCTTTTTTCCCGAGACACAGAACATTTCCATTCTCAAAGGTCCCTCGTATTGCCCATTTGTAACCAAACCCATTTCCCTCCCACCCCAGTTCCCTACCCATCCTTAACCACTCATCTGTTCTGCATTTCCATACTTCTGTCATTTTAATAATGCTATATACATGGAATCATACAACATGTAACCTTTAGAAACTAGCTCTTCTCACTCAGCATACTCTCCGGAGACGCATGCAAGTTTTTGTGTGGATTAATAGTTTATTCTTTTTTTTTTTTTTTTTTTTTGTGGTACGCGGGCCTCTCACTGTTGTGGCCTCTCCCGTTGTGGAGCACAGGCTCTCGACGCGCAGGCCCAGCGGCCATGGCTCACGGGCCCAGCCGCTCCGCGGCATGTGGGATCTTCCCGGACCGGGGCACGAACCCGTGTCCCCTGCATCGGCAGGCGGACTCTCAACCACTGCGCCACCAGGGAAGCCCTAATAGTTTATTCTTTTGAATGCTGAATAATCTCCATGATGTAGATGTATCACATTTCATTTACCCATTCACCTGCCCAGTCACATCTAGGTTGTACCTCTGGGCAGCTCTCAAATCTGTCCACTTCACTCCATCGGCCCTAAATCCAGCCCCCATTCTCCCTAACCTCTATTATTATGGGCATCATACTGGTTTCCCTGGTTTCCAGCTCTTTTCTAAACAGTGCCCACCTTTCTAATACCCAAATCAGATCTCCCAAAACCAACCTAGATTCTCTAGGGTTCCTTAGATTCCTGGATCTTACACAGGCCTCCCGTCTCTCAAGAATCTCATTTGTTCATTCATTCAAAACAGTGAAATGGTTTTCCTTTAAGTGATTTATTCTAAAATAAAAATCTAATCTAAAAGCATTATTCTAACTCTTTAATAGCTTTATGATCAACAAGATAAAACATCAGTGTTTTAAAATAGGAAAGTAAGTCTGTGACATATGGCATCAGCACTGCTTCATGAGGACAAGAAGAAAGATTGGAAATGTACAATAGGTACTACATTTCATGAACCCCTTGAGAATGGGAATATCAACCATACCTTGCAAAGCTGCACTATAACTCATGAAACAGAGAAGCTGTACCTAACCAAACCATGACGACAGATAAGCTTAAACTTACCATTAGTTCATTCAGAGCCATGCATTTTTCTCAGAGACTCAGAAACGGTTCCAGAAACTGCCTACTGGACATATTCTGACAAATACCTAAGAACATCCCATGACTAATTTCAGCCCCCCAAATCTTCTAGTACCCCTTCTTTAATTCACCCTTTCGAGACAACCCACAGTTCCGGCATGTGTTCACCCTTGCTGTAGCAGGCTAATAAACCTACCTTGGAATTCAAGTATGTTCCTGATGACTTTTAGTCATTAATTAGGTTTTAGCAGAAAACAAATAACAGAACAAAACAGGTAACAACAGCAAAACACCTAGGGAAAGGTATCAAAGATTTCACACCTAACTTTTGAACCTCTTGATAGAGGAGAAGGACTCAGGGAAAGAGGGGGAGTGGGTGGGGTGCAGATTACCCAAGAAAATGGGCTTGTATATTATCTCTGTGGTTTTAAAAACATATATTAACATAGGTCTCGTCAATTAAAAACTATGAGTAATCTTACAAAAGAAAAAAAATGCCTACTCTCAGGAGACGATTAAACACTTACATTGACTACCTGTATGATTCAATGTCAGACTAATATCTTTTGCATCTATCTTAACTTGTATTTTAAAAGAAGTATATGGAGGTTCTAATTAGAAATTAACTGAAGGCCACTTTGAATCATTATACTGTGGGAATTAAATGATACTGTTTGTGTGTTTTTCTTTTTTTTAAATCACTAAGAGTTCAAGGAAAGCTTGGTTTTCACTGAAAGAGGCAAGAAAAAACAGCTTCTGACTAAATGTCTATGACTTCAGTGTGGGGTGCCATACAACCTCTCTCTCCTCCTGACATATTTAATTAATGGAATGCTCAGTGATTTTTTTTTTTCCTCCTCCAACAGCCCTACTCCGACCCTGAGCAATTTCTCCAGCCTTAGCTCCGCTGACTTTTTATCGTGAAAAACACAGCTAAGCACTTGATTATATTTGGCCATATTTTTCTCTTTCTCCAATTTCTCAGTTTCTATTTTTAGAAAGTACTTCTATTATAACTTTTTTTTTAACATCTTTATTGGAGTATAATTGCTTTACATGGTGTGTTAGTTTCTGCTTTACAAGAAAGTGAATCAGCTATACATGTACATATATCCGCATATCTCTTCCCTCTTGCGTCTCCCTCCCACCCACCCTATCCGACCCCTCTAGGTGGTCACAAAGCACCGACCTGATCTCCCTGTGCTATGCGGCTGCTTCCCACTAGCTATCTATTTTACATTTGGTAGTGTATATATGTCGATGCTACTCTCTCACTTCGTCCCAGCTCCCCCTTCCCTCTTCCCCCTTCCCCCTCCCAGTGTCCTCAAGTCCATTCTCTACGTCTGCGTCTTTATTCCTGTCCTGCCCCTAGCTTCCTCAGAACCCTTTTTTTTTTTAGAGTCCATATATATGTGTTAGCATACACTATTTTTCTCTTTCTGATTTACTTCACTCTGTATGACAGACTCTAGGTCCATCCACCTCACTACAAATAACTCAATTTCGTTTCTTTTTATGGCTGAGTAATATTCCATTGTAAAATACTTCTATTATAACGTAATGTTCATCACAGTGTCTAGCACTGCGCCTTGAACTGAAGAGCTATTCAAAAGAAAACATTAACAACAAATGTTGTTGATTAGGACCAGTATGAACAACCGCATTGTAGAAAAACTTTGAAAAGTAATTCCCCATTTCAAAGGTGTCTTCATTATTCTCCAGTCTTCCAAGAATCAGGTCTCACTGACATATAACTCATATTCCCAACTTGAGAACATTCTAAGGCTACATCCCTTCATCAAAGTTAATTGGGAGAAAGTGTCACTCACCAGAAAATTTCACCTAACTGAAAACTGAACTGAAATGGCCAGGCTCAAATGGGGGCTGATCTGATTCTCATCAAGCAGCACTTTCAGGTATCATGGACAAGGTTGCCTTAAGCTGGAAAAAGCTTTGATACCATCAGTTTTACACCAGGATCAAAAAACAATTTTCAACTTTTATTTCAACGTTTGTTAATAAGTCTCTCCCATTTTCGTCACAGTTATGAAAAACTCCTAATACTTGTGTTGCATGGGAACAAAGCTAGGGAGGACTTACATTTCAGGTCAATTGGAGATAACATTTTTAAAATACTATCGTTGAGATTGATTACCGGGATACCTGGAAACTACCTTCTCCCAAATCAAACAGAAGCTGGAGGGATGGTAAATTCAAACCAATAAACCTGTGATAAAGACTATCCTAAGAATCTATTTTCACTTATTCCTAAAACTCTAATCACTATGCATGACATCCAAATTCCTACCGCAATAGATGTTTTCTCTGGCTTACGGGAGCAGTGCAGCAGTGGCTAACAGGTTTCAGCTCTCTTGCCAGTTTTGGGTTTTTTTTTAATTTTTAAATTTTATTTTATTTACTTTTTTATACAGCAGGTTCTTATTAGTCATCCATTTTATACACATCAGTGTATACATGTCAATCCCAATCGCCCAATTCAGCACACCACCATCCCCCCCACCCCCCCACCCCCCGCTGCTTTTCCCCCTTGGTGTCCATACGTTTGTTCTCTACATCTGTGCCTCAACTTCTCTTGCCAGTTTTGATTGCCAACTATGCCTGCCACACAGTGGAGAGGAATTCTGAAGTTGCCTCTGGGCTTTGTGGAAGGGAATAGCAAAATCCATCAGCAACATTTGCCAGTACGGCAAACTAGTGCTAATTGCTCTGGGTCCTCTCCCAGAACGTGCATTGCTTGACACACGGAAGGCTATGTTTCAGAACCCCCCTTGCAGTTGCACAGGGCCACATGACCAGCTCTGGCCACTGGCTGTGATCAGCAGTAACGTGCTCCACATCACTGCCCACGTGCGCTTGCCAATGCCTCTCTTCCACAATTGTAGTAAACCTCAAGTCCTGAAATAAAGGTGCCAGCAGTCAGCAGTGGAGTAAAATGATGAGCCACCCCTTGGAGGAGAGCAGCTCTGGAGAGACCCCTGGAACCACGGTGGGACCTCCAAGGATGAGAAATAAATGATGGTTGATTAAGCCTCAGAAATTTTGTTACTGTTGTTACTGTTTTGTAACAATACATTATAACCCAGCCTGCTCTGACTTCTACACTGACTCCCAGAGCAGGGATAGAAGGTAGGGGTGCCCCGTACTTGGCATTTCTTAGGGATCACAAATGAATAATCAGGAACACTGGTTCATCTTACATTTAAAACACCCACCACCACCATGGCGAATTTCCATCTGGCGTAGTAAGAATTTCTGTGTTCACACTGCTGAACTTCATTTTACTCACTACCAACTGTGACTAGCACTTTGGCTCCTACCTGGCTCCTTTATCCTTGCTCTATTCTTTTCTCAAGCACACATATGTTCCAGAGCCGACTTGACATACCATAATAATAAATACAATGTGTCTCTATAAAAAGCAAAAGGAGAAGTTGCCACTGTTGTGGCTCTTTTCAATGCCTGTGAGCACGGTAACATATTGAACTTTTACATATTTCGGTCACAGGGTCACTTGTGGCACCCTATATTTTTGTAGATGAACTATAGTTGTTGTCAATCACATCAGGAAGATTCCTTCACAGTTTTACTTATCTGTAACAGCAGGCTTCCGGTAGAAAAGGCGTCTTACATTAGAACAAATGATCATTTGAGAACAAAAGCTTGTGTTCTTCCACAGTGCTTCCCAGAGGCCAGGAACTGTTCCACAAGCTTCACTAGTATCAATGCATTTAATACTCCCAACGGCCTTGGGAGATTGCTACAATTTTTGCTGCCATTCTACACATTAAAAAATCTAGTGTGTGCGTTTAAGTGCTCACAAAAAGCACTGATTTTTTCCTCATCATAAACTAGAAGAGCATTCCCAGATGAAACAGAATGAGCAGCTGAATTTCAGGCAAACAACAAAAATCTTTTAGGGTAAGTATGTGCCACGTATCACATGGGATATACTCACACGAAACAAATTTTAACTGAAATTTAACAGGAACCAACTGTTTGTGTTTTCCATCTTTCCTTCGCTCTACTCTTAAAACTGTGAATCCTAATAATTTCAAAACACATCCACTGACGAAATGGACATTAAAATACTCTAAAATCTTTTTAAAAACTGCATTTATCTGAAATTCAAATTGATCTGGGCTCCTGTATTCTTATTTGCTAAATCTGGAAACTCAAAATTAGAAACAATATTTGAAATTTTCATCAATACTCGATATTTTTAACTTATTAAGCAACTAAGCTAAGCTGACTACACATGTCTCCATCAAAGAAAGTTAAAGAAGATATGAGGGAAAACAAAATCTTTCAATCTAGTCTATGATAAAAATAAATGCCAAAAAACATTTCATTGCAAAATTTGCTTTTACTTTCCTACTACTCAGCCTATGACACTTGAGAAGGATCCAGATGTTGATATATGATTCTGCCAATTGTCACATTTTATATCTAAATTGGTGAAAATCCTACCTGTGAGTCACTACAGCATTCACTTTGTTTGGATTTGGGGGTGAGGTTTGCAAGAAAGCACAGAATATTCTTTTCTCTTTTTATTACTTTTACAGCATGAATGTTCTAGCTCAGGCAGAGATGAAAGGACATAATAAATAGGAAACACTGCTCTCCCAATGTATGCCTGAAAAAGTCCTTGTCAGTCATATCCAGTAAAGTGCATCAAAAATAATGCTTACCGTGGCAGGAGCCTGTGCTGAGTTTAACATTCTGGGGACAAACAATGAAATGTGTAGAGTGAGACTAATAAAATTTTCAAATCTGAGGTACCTCAGAATAAAGTGCTTCCACAGACTCTTAATAACGTCATTTTAAACTCCTGGTCTCCCTTTCGGGGTCTATTTCATGTAGGGCCGTGAGTTATTGCCAACAAGCTAATATCTACTCTCAGCACAAGCACAGTATGTCTCCAATCGCCATTCATCAAGAGCTTCAGAACAATGTTTATCTTTCTGCTTGTTGTGAATATTAATAAATTAAGATCTTTAAACTGTCTAGAAAGAAGTAAGAAATAACTGCCAAGAGCTCCGGTGCGGATGATGTATTTACATACATTAGAGAAGTACCATTAACAGTAATTAATGGTGCTTTTACGTCGCAAAATGCATTGCAATTGACTGTCGATTTGTTTTGGAGGTGTTTGCAATCATAAAACATATCTCATCCTAAATGGATACTTAGTAATTTTTAATAATTTTAAACTGTGATGCTCTATTTAATGCTTTAGCAATTACACACTGTTTTTTGAAGAAAGTCTTTTAAATTTAGAATTTTTACTGAACATTATTAAAGTTAATGAGACTGCATTACTTATGTTCTACCTTAATTCACAATGTTTTTAAAGGTCATGAAGGCTAATGTAAAAATTTTGAAAAAAGCAAATTCAGTCAGTTAATGACTATACAATTAAAACATAATTCCACTACTCTCTTCCCCCCCGCCCACTATATTCTGAAGGAACCCACATTTAGTAACATGGTATGTCTTCATGAGCGGTTTTAAAAATGAAAAGTTTAGGACATATGACCATTAGGAAGTAGAACGGACACAACTGTTGAGAAAAATTTCACTAACCCCTGATTCTCTTCTGACTTGGTATGACTTTTGATTAGAACTAGAGTACGCAGTGCCTGGCAAACTACACTAAAGGATATTTATATCAACTGAACTTCTAAAGAAGTTAAAATTAGAAAAGATATATCCCCTAAGTCAATACATCCTGCAATATTTCCCTGGTGACTTAAGTCTCATTTTGGTTGAGAAAACTAAGAGTAAAATAGAAAATACATTTGCTCTGAGGGTGCCAAGGCCATATGGAATAGAAATTTGAGCTAAAATAAACCCGTCTGTAGTCTTTCCATGCAAGAAGGAAACTGTAAAAACAGATTTCGGGCGATCCTGATATGAGTTACTAAGATATCATTTGCAAGCCTCTTCAATGTCTCTTTCAGTCCACTTTATTTCCACTAGGAACAACTGCTTAACCCTTTGAGAATAGTTCTTTGTAACAATTCCTCACAACAATATACCTGCAAAATTAAACTGAGTCTCTTGGACCATTCACAGTATGGTAAGAGAGCATATAAGGCAATAATTCTAAATATACAAGAAACAAATATTTCACAATTTTACAAATTTAAGAAAATACGTAGGAGGAGTACCAAACCAACTTGGCATGTTTAAAAATATACTTGGTGCTTGTCGACTCTCAAATAGTACAGACATATTGTTTGTATTATCAATGATAACAAGAAAATCATCAAGAATTAATCGTGAGTATCTGCCTTCATCTTAGGATCACAATAACAAGACCGACATGCTGCATTTCTGCTGTGATGAGGCAAAAATCTAACACATGAATCCTATGAAGACAAAGCTAATCATTTTTATGTGCTTTTGAAGAATTCCAAATCAAGAAATCACGTCCCATTTTTGAGATGAACGCTTCCTTCTACCCCACACAACAAAGATGAGAGCATAAAGAGAAATTTTTGATATATGTGAGTAACTAGATATACATATGCTGACTTCAGTAAGGCTCTAATCTCAGAGGTAAGGAGCCAGTATAGAAGTGTGTCTCCAGTAAATTACCTCCTAAAAAATTTGAACCTCCTTAATATCTACAGAAAAATCTTATTTAAAAAAATGGTAAATTCACCAAGCACACACCATTTTGTCATTGAACCTTTGATTTCTGTCATTTGGCACTCCTTAATTCCAAAAGACAAGATTGATAGAGATGCCTCCAACACCTCATCTGCTCAAAGCAAGACAGTGAGATGATATCCAATACAAGACCTAAACATTTCAACTCCATTGTCACTGATACAAGGGAACATGAGTTCCAGGAAGGAAAAACTGAATGCCATGCTTGGATTTTTGCCATTGAGAAAAATCTACTCTAGCATGTGTTGTATTATGACACTGATACTTACTTTGAGTAGGTTTTTTAAATGACACCTGCTACAGTTATCATGGATCCATGCACCCTTAAAGTTTACAGGTTATAGAATAGCAGGGGCAAATATTTTTATAAGCCACATGGCACTGTTGTCGTTTTGTTCCCTGGAGGAAGAGATACTTTTCCAACTATTACACTACCTTTCTATTCCTGGGGTCAGCTGAATCTGGTCACGATCCTGGACAAAAACTGTGATGGAGAATTGGTTTTCTGTGACGGAGATTCCTGGAGCTCATACTCTGGATGTGCGCAGACTATTAAGGCAACCACGGCCAATCGAGGTAGAGAAGGTGAGGGCACTGCTATTTGCAAGACACATGCAGGTGGTGCTCGATCGTGATGATCAGTACGGATGATGACAACAGCTGCTGACATTTACAGAGTGAGTGCAATGTCATGTACAACATGCACAAGGCTTTAACATGTCACCTTACCATATCCTCACAACACCAAGTGACTTAAAACTATTAGCAACACAACCTCACGGCTGAAAAAATAAAGGCACAGTAGTTACCTGTCCCAAGTTCACTGGGAGTTGAACTCAAACCTGTTCATTTACTGAGCCCATGCTCTTCACCACCAGTGTCAGCTGTGTAAGGAGTCAGACTCAAGTCAATCACCACTCCACCTCTCATATAACCTTGGCCAAGTTACTTAACATCACAAAGCCTCAGTTTCTCCATTTGTAATGTGCGAATTATAGCACCATTTGCCTTACAGGTATCAGAAAAAATATTCCAAACTTGGAAATAGGCAAACGAGATTACTGGATTCCTTTAGTATAGTGTTCCCACTGCTGGGTGTGACTTTCTGTTTACAGGGCTATTTTACAACTGATGGGAGACAGTAACTTGTGTGAGCTCTTATGGACCAGCAGGACATTATCCTGTTCTGTATCTGGCCCAACAATCTATCAAATCACACACACACACACACACACACACACACACACACACACACATACACAAAATCTCAAATTATTTTTGGACTAATTTTAACATCTTACTAGGTCCCTCACCCTCTTAAATTAATGAGCTGAATAAGATCTTAAACTGTGTTTATATTTGCACAACAGCCATGAAGTTGCCCTTCTGAAAAGTCACTTTTAACACTCGATTGTTCTGAGAATTAAGTGAGATGATGCATATGAAATGTTCAGCATAGGGCCTGTCACGTATGATTCAATTAACGTCATTTGTTAACATCACTGCTATGATCATCTCAATAATTGTCACCACCACTACCATACTATTTAAATTTTTAATGTTAAGAATTGTTTCTGTTTACTCATATTCAAATATTAACAGTGAACAGTTAATAACTAGTTCTGAGACTAGTTCCAAAATTACACTGTTACCCATAGCTGAAGCCACTTTACAATTTGGCCTTGAGAGCAGTTATTTTGCAAATTACACACAGTACAGAATGGAGTTATTAAGGGATCCACTTTCGATGCACAGAAGGTTGTGCCTCAGCCGGGCTGCCATCACCTCTGTTAAACGGGATTCATTAGAGTGATAACTGACAGTTGTTTCCCTTTCTAAGTGATTGCTCTGTAGTTCCATTATGTTCTGCCAAGGAAGTACTACTCATTAATTACCAATAAACTGAGTACCAACTGTGCTTGCAGTAGAAGCTTTGGAACTGTCAATCTTGGGGTGGGGAAGGTGGCAGGAAGAGGAGAACTCCACCTGGCCAGGTGCAGGAGACGCGTGGCGAGAGGACGTTATTACAGGCATGGGCGGGGAGGGACAGAGCTCCTGAGAGGATGGAAGACCTCTGCTTTTGAGGCCCCTGGTATACTGAGAAAAGCAGAAAGGAAGAAATCTCAAACCAGTGGTCCAAAAAGTATGCCAATCTTTAAAAAAAAAAAGCAAACTTTGAACAGGAAAAAATAAAATCAAAATAATTAAGATATTCCTAAGGTAATGACAGAACTTTTTAAATTTAAAAAAAGTCTTTTTAATGAATTTATTTATTTTGGGTCTTCGTTGCTGCGTGCGGGCTTTCTCTTGTTGCGGCGAGCGGGGGCTACTCTTCGTTGCGGTGTGCGTGCTTCTCGTTGCGGTGGCTTCTCTTGCTGTGGAGCACAGGCTCTGGGCACACGGGCTTCAGTAGTTGTGGCACACAGGCTCAGTAGTTGTGGCTCATGGGTGTAGTTGCTCCGTAGCATGTGGGATTTTCCTTTTTTTAAATTCAAAGTACGTGGCAGGTGAATGGTCAAGAGGTATGGCAGAGGGCTTTTTGCGTTCCAGCTAGAACACTTCTGTAACTCTCCTCTCCTGGAAATAATATCTAAAATCTAAATTGAGGCTTTTTGTGAAAATGCAGGCTGAAGCCCAAGGGTTGAGCCCTCTTCCCTCACCCCTCAGACCCTGAGCTCCGACTTTCAATGAACCATCTGGTATCCTGCGCCCCAGAGCCGGGCTCCTTGCCTGCTTGCTTTGTCTTCCACTACAGAGCCATTAGGAGGCTCTTTCTAGAGATTCTGGGAGAGACATCCTCGTTGCTCTCCAACTTCTTCCATCAGCCAAGTTGCATCCACAGCCACAACGGTCTTTTGGTTTCTCCAATTCCTGCCATGTATTACTTACTATAATTTTTCTGAACGCAGTTCATCACACAAGCTATCAGTCGGTTTCACATTCAAGTGTCTCACCTCATCAATAAGACTGCACCTTCTTGAGGACAGGGACATGGCTGTGAAGGATAATTAACAATTACAGAGGGCCACTTCTTTGAAATCTGTCTGGCTATGTGGGCACTTGGCAGAGCAGACAAGCAAGAACCACCTTTGTTTATTCCTCCAGCATTCCTCTGCCACAGGAAAGGGAGACCATTGCTTTTTGAAAATGTTTTAAAGGTATTTGTGGATTTCTGGCTTCAGTAGAGCCCAAGACCTATCATCAGAAGCCTCTGGACTCCCTGGTATGTGCAGACATCTGTTGGTATCTGAGTCCCTGTTCTACAGTGTTTTTAAAAAGAGGATCCTGGGTTTCCTTCACTATCAAAAGAGAGCAGTGTTCTCTCCAAGAGATTGGTGCTGAAAGGTGGGAGAATATAGTGAACTGGGGCAAGGGGCCAAGAATTGGATAGAGGTCAAGGTCAGCAAAAGGCCAAGTGAGAAAGACTAACAGCACCAGCTAATCAGTAATGTATCGGGGCACTGAAGCAGGGGTAGGTGTGACAGAAGAGGGACAGACCAAAAGGTCTGAGGGACAAGGGCATAGACGGGAGGTGGGCACTGCAGGCCTATTCTGTCAGCTCCCGAAGAAGCGAAGAGTTTCGGGAAACTAGAGCATACAGGGGGCTCCAGCTCAGCCCAGCTTGGCTTTAAAAAGGCACAAGCCCCAAGGCAAAAGCACTCCAGGCATTCTAGAAACACAAAGGGTCACCATTAGAGGAGAGGAAGGAAAATTTCAAAAATTTTAATTTGGAATTAATTTCAAATGTATCCCCAAATTCCACGAACCAGAATAGCACAAGGAACACCTATCTACGCCCCAGATCCATCTTGAGTTGACATTTTCCCCATCTGCTTATCATCTGCACTTTCTCCCTATACACATACTGTTTATTTCCTGTCCTTATTTTGAAAATAAGTTTCATTCAGTGTGCATTTAAGAATAAGGACAATTTCTCTTATCACCACAGTACAGCAACCAGCTTCAGTAAACGTAACATTGGTACCATATTTTATCTAATCCACCATCTTCTTCCCCAGTTTTGTCTATTAACTAGTGATGTCCCTTATGGCATTCTCCCTGTCCATTGTAATATCTAGTATAGGCTCTCAATTAGGGCCCCTGTCTCTGTAGTCTCCTTTGATCTCAAACATTTCTTTGACTTTTTTTATTTCACAATATATCCCCACTTGTACCTTCCACATACTTTTTTTTTTTTTAATAGAACTATTCCTTACTGGGGTTTCTCTGATGTGTCCTGGAGATTGGATTCGGGTTACATATTCCTGGCCCCAAAACTGTACTGGCCACACTGTGCCCTTCTCAGGGCATCACATCAGGAGGGACACGATGATTGCCCTTCACTGGTGATCTTTCAATTCTCATCACCGGTCAAGATGTTCTCAGCTTTCTCCACTGCAGAGTTCCCGAAGAGTCGCCACAGTTTCCTGCTTCGACAGTGTTTGGACGGAACCCGACGCTCTTCCCCCGCTCCGGCCGGCCGCCCAGCACCAGCCCTCGCCACCACCTCACGGCGCCCTCCGACCGCCCCAAGGTCCCCGCTGCCGCCTCCCCTCGGCCGCCCGCCATGACGACCGCGTCCCACTCGCAGGGGCGCCAGCACTACCGCCAGCACTACCACCAGCGCTCGGAGGCCGCCGTCAACCACCAGATCAACCTGGAGCTATATGCCTCCTACGTCTACCTGTCCGTGTCGTACTATTTTGACCGCAATGATGTGGCTTTGAAGAACTCTGCCAAATACTCTCTTCATCAATCTCCGTGAGGAGAGGGAACATGCTGAGAAAGTGATGAATCAGCTGCAGAACCAACGGGGTGGCCGAATCCTCCTTCAGGATATCAGGAAACCAGACCGCGATGACTGGGAGAACGGGCTGAATGCAATGGAACGTGCGCTACGCTTGGAAAAAAAGTGTGAATCCGTCACTGCTGGAACTGCACAAACTGGCCACTGACAAAAATGACCCCAATTTGTGCGACTTCATTGAGACTCATGACCTGAATGAGCAGGTGAAATCCGTCAAAGAATTGGGTGACCACATAACCAACTTGCCCAAGATGGGGGCCCCCGAATCTGGCATGACAGAGTATCTCTTTGACAAACACACCCTGGAATACAGTGATAATGAGAGCTAAGCCTTAGGCTGGCTTCCTGTAGCCACAGGGTGACTTCCCTGCGTCAAGGCAGTGCATGCATGTTTGGGTTACCTTTACCTTTTCTGTAAGTTGTACCAAAACATCTACAAGTTCCTTCCTTAGTACCATTCCTTCAAATAAAGTAATTTGGTACCTCCCTCCCCCCCAAAAAATATTCTGATTGTGTATTAGACAGGACGAGGATTTAGTTCACTATGTTTTAGTTACACACTGACCAAGTATACACATTTTTAAAAGCTTAAAAGTGTGTTTTGTTTGTTTTAAATAATGACACACGTTTAGGACCAGCATGTAATTGTTCACGCTGCACCGTCTACCACTCTGAGCTGTGAGCTTTTATTATGCAAAAGCTGTGCTCTGTGAGCCATTGTTTGTCTGCGCTCCTTCCGCCCTCTCAATAAAACAACACATACAATAACCAATAAACATGCTGCTTTTAAAATGTGGTCCAGAAGTGGATTTTCACATTTTGAAGTGCAACACAGGCTGTCTAAGCTAAGAGACATTTGAAATCAATTGATACAACATACACGCTTTTACAGTTGAGAAAATCAAGGCCTGGGGAGGAAAAAGTGCACAATGTCATGTAAAACAACAGTTCTTTACGAATGATTATAAAATCAATTTGAGGGGCCATGGCTGGCATATTTTAAGTTGAAATAAAAAATGTCTGAGTGCTCAGCATACAGCAAGGGTAAATACTGTTTGGTGCAATCTTTGTTTTAACTACATGTGTTTATGAGCACGTATGCTCCTCTTCGTTGGGTAATGATATTAAATCTATTTCTTACTGAAGGTCCTGGTTAAAAACCTTTAAAAAAAAAAAAAAAACTCCACGAGAACCTAGGTCTTCCAACTTAAGAACCAGTGATCACTCTACTAGAAAAGTTCTTCTTTAACTTTAGTGTGAAAATAAATAAAGGTTGAAATGCAGTTTCTATTTCAAAAGGTCTGGGCTGGGATCTGAGAATCCGTATTTTGCATAGGCCTGTGGGTGATAATAAGCCACTGGTGCTGGCTTGTGGACACCTTTGAGGAGCATGGTGGAAACGCTATATCCCAGGAGAGACCTAGTTTACTGTGAAGGATATCTACATAAAGTAGGTATCAAATATATATATATTTTTTACATTTGTTAACAATTTAAATATGAATAACTAATTCTTGGAAATGTTTAGATTGAAACAAAACCCAAAAAACCTTCTACAGAGAACCAGCTCGACTCGCAGCCAAGAAAATGTGCTTACTGTGATAGTCCTAAGAATGTAGGGACTTCTAGTCTTCATGATACGCCACACATGAAAACCAATGCACCAAGAATCCTGAGGGCTGGGATTAGTTCCCCCAAATTACAGAGAAGCAAACATGTTCAAACATCTTATTTTGTCCAAGGTCATACTGCTTGAGAACAGGAGGGAATGGATTAGAACCTAGCCAATTCCTAAGGTCATGCTTCTGCTATACTCACAGCCCCACACGTGGATACTATTTGTACACATAAACATGCTTTAGACATGACACATATACAAATATGCACGTTAGCATTTCTCTAAGCAGTCTACAGTATTCAAGAGTCAGAGATCAGTGAGAGGAAACGAATGTGTTCATCAAACTCTAGAATTGTGTGCCTTCTGATGTGGCTCAGGCAACACCATTAATATTGTCAAAATTACAGGGGTCTCTTCAAAACAGTCCCGTTCGATTGGGGGGAGGGAGTTAGAAGGCTGGGGGGGAAGAGTGAGCAGCACATGACAAGCACTACAGACAAGATTCCATCATCTATAACTTAGATTTCATGCAGTATATTTAGTGCAAACGCTGGCACTTTATACAAATAGCTTGTCACGTAAAGTGCAAACGACTCTCTTGACAAAGTGATACGGCTTTGGAGCTGGGTTAACTGCTTTATATACTGCAAAGTTCTTTAAGTGACAAATGAAAGCAGAGTCTTGAAATTACAGTGATATGGAATTACCACACAAATTCTTTCTGGTTTGATGGGGGTTGTGGGGAGGGAGCAAAAGGATAGCATTCTGCAATTAATTAAAAAGAAAATCTGAGAGAATATGAAGTCAGAGTTTTCTAATCTTGACTCTGTAAAATGGACTTTGAAGATACTGGCACAAAATTGAGATATGGTCCCAAAAACTTCAAACGAGATGTACAATGTTGTTTAAAGATCTGGCTGAAGTGCTTCTTTTGACCTAAATTATGCCCAGCACGGGTGCAGTAATTATCTCTGCTAGAGATGTTTGGTGCGCTGGCATTGAAACCTTTCGATATGTTTGATAATGTAGCTTTTTGTGTACACACACTGCTTGCCCAAGCTGTCTACATCAGTGGCATGTTCAAATGAAGCCAAATAATTTAAAAGGTGCTGCTTTCACGCTGGCTTTATTTAGCTTGAATAAACATTGCCAGTCCATCTCATATAAAACCTCACTTCATAAATGCAGCTGCCCTGTGCTCACCTCTTAATAAGGATTTGTACAAAGAGACCGGTTGGGCAACATAGCTCTGATTAATAAGAAATATAGGATTTCTTTCTTAAAAATGATACTATGACCATAAGAGGGAAAATTCATTATCCATAAATCAAAAGGAGCAAAGGATTTCAGTTGTATCAGAAGCCTTATCATCTGACTTCAATCTGACAGTTAACTTTAGGCCGTAAATGATTAAATTAAAGTCTAAGTTCACCCAAGCCTGGCAAAAATAAAACTCAAAGCCCAGAAACTTCAAATAACATAAGAAAAAGTCACAGAATTTTCAACCTCAAAAAGAAATGGAGAGGAGATGTATGATAGGATGGAAACTGTGATTTCAGATGGAGGGTCTCTTTTGCTGTTTGTGTTTTTCAGAACTAGATTTAAATTTTGCAATATCTTCCAACAGAAAATAAGGTTTTGAGAGTAATGTGACCGATTTTAACTTTTTAAAGGAAACTTGTAAATTGAGATATTGCGTCTGTAAAACGTGGCCGCAAAATCTTTAACATCCCTTCCAGTGACAGGTAGGGGGTCTATCTCCTTGAGTCTGGTGGGCTCGGTAAGTACTCTGATCAAGAGAATTCAGCCGAACTTACTCTGCCCAGGTCTTAAGAAACTGTTGTGTCTCCACTTACTCTCTTAAAACACCAGCTCTTAAAGTCATGAACTGTTCTAAAGTAAGAAGTCTGACCATCTTGAGGTCAACATGTCCCGAGAAAGCCCATTTAGATAGCCCCAGGGCGTGGGGCGGGGAGAGAGAAGGCACAGGGGAGAACCTAACTGACTTTCTGCTATTGGAGTCACCCCAGTCGAGGCACCAGACTTTACTGGATGAGATAAACCAATCATCCTTGCACCGCCCTTTGCGAATCCCTGACCCACACCTTTGTGAGATATAATACCAACAAACTGTTTTCAGCTGTTATGTTTTTCAATGGTTTATTACACAGCAATAGGTATCCAGAACATATAGTAAGGTGGGATAATCTTAAGTGTGCCACTCTGCATTTTTGCATATGTATACACACAGGTAACCAGGACCCAGACAGTGAAACACTGTGTCTCCATTACCCCAGAAGACTCCCTCTGCCCCTTCCCAGACAGTGCCCTCAATAAACTACCCCCGACCTGCACACACACACACACACACACACACACACACACACACACACAGGTAAGCGCTATTCTAACTTCTATCACCATTGGTCAGTTCTGTCAGTTCTTGAATTTTCCAGTACAGTACATCACACAGTAGGTACTCTTCAGTAGCCAGCTTCTTTCATTCAACTGTCTCTGAGATTCATTAATGTTGGTGCATGGGACAGTAGGTGGTACGCTTTCACTGCTGTGAAGTATTCCATTTTACAAGTCTACTACATTTATCCATTTGGTGACTGAAGGACATCTGGGCTGCTTCTAGTTTGGGCTTTTCTAAAGAAAGCTGTTATGAACATTCTTCTCCAGCCTTTTGGTGGATAAATGCATTCATTTTGGGGGTATAAACCCAGGAGTAGGGTTTCTGGACTTTGGGGTAGGGTGTATGTTGACAAAGGATGAGTTCAGATTCTGACGACTTAGGGATCTGCTCATCAGGGTTGTGTTGTAGTTTCTTCTGTCCCTGTTTCTAGCAAATATTGAGAAATAATCATGCCAAGCATTAAATTAAGCTATTTATGATTTGTCCTTCCATATTTGACCTCTCCTGACTAACTGCACAATGGTATTGCTCTCAACAATGTCTACTGTCATGAAGATGACGCTGTTCTTGGAAAAATCCTATCAGGCAAAGTCAACCTCTAAAATGGCATTGTAATAAATATGCAGAAATGTCACTTTTTGTTTGCATTAGCCCAAAGGTTTTGTATAGCTCAAGGATATGTGCAGTAAGCTAACTATAAAAATAGAAACTTGACAGTGGGTATGTATGTGTGTGTCAAAATAATATTACTCTTTCTGGGAGTATGGAAGAAAAAATGACACAATACCCACCCACATGATTTTTATAGATCTGCCTCTTTGCCAGATGTCACCTTTTATAAGATGCTTTATAAAAACATGACAGTATAAGTGCAATAGTGTGTTTACTGCTTGATAAACTTTAGTAATAAATTTAGGACTGGCTGGAAATTAAAGCCTTAGGGAACCCATTCATTAAGCATTTAGGACAAGTGAATAAACAAAAAATGCAAACGGTTAAGTGCTCAATGTATGCAGATCAAGGTACTGGCAGCAAGCACTATTTCTCAGTAGGTATGTCTTACAGAAATATCTGCCAGTTTCCGTGCCACTGAGCTAAACACATTACAGCCAAACCTAAAGGATGCCGCTCGCAATGCTACAAATTGGAGTGAAAGCCAGAACCTTAACAAACGCTACAGGCTCGCAAGAAACACATTAAGCCTTTTCCTAAAGTGTTCTGTAACTCAGCACAGCATATCTTACATATGGCAAACGGCGTTTCCAACAACTATTTTTCTGAAAAGACTTCAGGAATTTCTTAAATAGCACACACTCACTATTTTCTTTATTGGTGGGGTATATATAGCAGTGTTTCTTGAAGAATACCCTGAGGATTGTTGAATTATCTATAGTGACTGGTAAAACTAGAGATTCTAGAGTCCACTCTTAATTGATTGAAACAAAATCCCTGAGGTAAGAGGCCCAAGAAACAATGTTTCATTAAGTGACTCCAAATGATTCTTATTCACAATAAAATTTGTAAACCACAGCCATACAGGAATCTTAAAATAAATTTTCAAGGCAAAGTATATGGTTCCAGTAATGTATCAATTTTAAGTGAATAATATATATTCTTAAAACTTTAAGGTTCAATTTTTTTTTTTTTTTTTTTTTTTTCTTGCGGTACACAGGCCTCTCACCGCTGTGGCCTCGCCCGTCGCGGAGCACAGGCTCCGGACGCGCAGGCTCAGCGGCCATGGCTCACGGGCCCAGCCACTCCGCGGCATGCGGGATCCTCCCGCACCGGGGCACGAACCCGCGTCCCCTGCATCGGCAGGCGGACTCCCAACCACTGCGCCACCAGGGAAGCCCAAGGTTCAATTTTTTACTCAACTTTATATTCTAAAATAAT
The DNA here is from genome assembly GCF_008692025.1 of Phocoena sinus. Classification (NCBI taxonomy): domain Eukaryota; kingdom Metazoa; phylum Chordata; class Mammalia; order Artiodactyla; family Phocoenidae; genus Phocoena; species Phocoena sinus. The sequence goes on along the minus strand of NC_045773.1, from coordinate 29,341,299 downwards.
CAAACAACTTGTATCCATTTAAATTACTTTTTTCCTTATAGGTATGTATGAGGATCAATCAAACAAAGTCTAGTTAAGGACTTTTGAAAATCAATCCCTGTAACAAATACATACATCACTAAACTTTTCTGAGGATTCTATTTACTCTGGGACTCACATTTGTAATCTTTGATAAACATGAAATGCAGCAACTCTCAAGATGAAACCATCCCTTTATCAGAGGGTCTGTTAGAATTCCTCTGTTTCTCATTACATTTTTCTACTGCTTACTCTTCACAATGAATCCCATCCCATAAAAAACCCAAATTTCATGGATACTGCAATAGTTAACTACCACAAAGCGACCAACAGGCAGTTTGCGTGGGATGGAACCTCATAAAAACGCTAATAAAAATATTAAAATAATGATATTATTTTTCTGTTAACAAATCACTGCACCAAGGAGACAGCTAATACGTAGGAGAAACTGTCAAAACTCCATAGGTGCTACAGAACATTAGTACTGGGAATTACTAATCCAAGATTCCATAACGGCCACCTAAAAAAGCTCAACGCAGCATGACACAATGCAGCGACAAAGCAGTATAGGATTTTCTGGACATGAGACATACTAAAAATCACCCCCCTATCAGATCACAATAAGAAGCAAAGAGTGCCTGCCTCTTTCCTTGGAAATTAAAAGGAAGATTTTCTTCTCTGAAAAGAACAGCACCGAATCAAGAGTGAAATGGAAATCAGAAAAATAAACTATGGGGAAAGTTGAAGAGAAAGGTATGGGATGAGTAGAGGGAAATGTTCCTTCATAAAGAGAACCTAGTTGGGGCTTCCCTGGTGGCGCAGTGGTCGAGAGTATGCCTGCCGATGCAGGGGACACGGGTTCATGCCCCAGTCCGGGAGGATCCCACATGCCGCGGAGCGGCTGGGCCCGTGAGCCATGGCCGCTGAGCCTGCGCGTCCGGAGCCTGTGCTCCACAACAGGAAAGGCCACAACAGTGAGACGCCCGCGTACCGCAAAAACAAACAAACAAAAACAAACAAACAAACCAAAAAAAGAAAAAGAAAAAAAGCCTTCAGGAAGCAGTGAAATGTATCAAGTAAATTCCACCCAAGTCCCAAGTCTCTATCCTTGGGGCCTTGTCCCAACACACACACCCCATCAGAAGGGTCAAAACCACAATGACTGGCATCCTGAACATGTGATGTGATGGAGGGCGCATCACGTTCCTCGTCAGCAGAACGATACTCCTATTAGACTACAGTACTCATTGCCTGACATTTTATAAGTTTATGAATCTCTGTATTAAGTTCCTATTAGCGCTGTAACAAGTTAACTATAAACTTCGTGGCTTAGAATGACACAAATTTATTCTCTTACAGCTTTGGAGGCCACAAGTCTGAAGTCAGTTTCACAGGGCTGAAGGCAAGATGTTGACTGGGCTGCTTCCTTCTGGAGGCTTGAAGGGGAGAATCCATTTCCATGCCTTTTTCAGTTTCTAGTGGCTGCCTGTATTCCTTGGTTTGTGACCCCTTCTGCACTCTTCAAACAGCATCACTGCAATCTCTGCCTCTGTTGTCATATTTCCTTTTTTCTAACGCTGACTCTCTTGCCTCCCTCTTACAAAGACCCTTTGATTGTGCTGGGCCCACCCAGATAATTGAGGGTATCTCATCTCAAGATTCTTTTTTTTGTTGTGTTTTGGGGTTTTTTTTTGTTGTTTTATTATTATTATTATTATTATTATTATTATTATTTGTGGTACGCAGGCCTCTCACTGCTGTGGCCTCTCCCATTGCGGAGCACAGGCTCTGGACGCGCAGGCTCAGAGGCCATGGCTCACGGGCCCAGCCGCTCCGCGGCATGTGGGATCCTCCCGGACCGGGGCACGAACCTGTGCCCCCTGCATTGGCAGGCAGACTCTCAACCACTGCGCCACCAGGGAAGTCCCTGGTTTATTTTTTAATAGATCTTTATTGGAGTATAATTGCTTCACGGTACTGTGTTAGTTGCTGTTGTACAACGAAGCGAATCAGCCATATGCATACACATGTCCCCAAATCCCTTCCCTCTTGAGCCTCCCTCCCATACCCCCTATCCCACCCCTCTAGGTCATCACAAAACACTGAGCTGACCTCCCTGTGTATGCTGCTGCTTCCCACCAGCCAACTATTTTAGATTTGGTAGTGTATATATGTCGATGCTACTCTCACTTTGCCCTAGCTCTGCCCTCCCACCCCATGTCCTCAAGTCCATTTTCTCTGTCTACCTCTTTACTCCTGCCCTGCAACTAGGTTTATCAGTACTTTTTTTTTTTTTTTTTTTTAGATTCCATATATATGCGTTAGCATACAGTATTTGCTTTTCTCTTTCTGACTTACTTCACTCTGTATGACAGACTCTTGGTTCACCCACCTCGCTACAAATAACTCAATTTCGTTTCTTTTTATGGCTGAGTAATATTCCATTGCATATATGTGCCGCATCTTCCTTATCCATTCATCTGTCAATGGACGTTTAGGTTGGTTCCATGTCCTACTGTAAATAGTACTGCAATGAACATTGTGGTACATGTCACTTTTTGAATTATGGTTTTCTCAGGGTATATGCCCAGTAGTGGGATTGCTCAGTCGTATGGTAGTCTATTTTTAGTTTTTTAAGGGACTTCCATACTGTTTTCCATAGTGGTTGTATCAATTACATTCCGACCAACAGTGCAGGAAAATTCCCTTTCCACCACACCCTTTCCAGCATTTATTGTTTCTAGATTTTTTGATAATGGCCATTCTGACTGGTGTGAGGTGATACCTCATTGTAGTTTTGATTTGCATTTCTCTAATGATTAGCGATGTTGAGCATCTTTTCATGTGCCTCTTAGCTATCTGTATGTCTTCCTTGGTGAAATGTCTATTTAGGTCTTCAGCCCATTTTTTAACTGGATTGTTTTGTTTTTTTGAAATTGAGCTCCATGAGCTGTTTGCATATTTTGGAGATTAATCCACTGTCTGTTGTTTCATTTGCAAATACTTTCTCCCATTCTGAGGACTGTCTTTTTGTCTTGTTTATGGTTTCCTTTGCTGTGCAAAAGCTTTTAAGTTTAATTAAGTTCCATTTGTTTATTTTTGTTTTTATTTCCGTTATTCTAGGAGGTGGGTCAAAAAAGATCTTGCTGTGGTTTATGTCAAAGGGTGTTTTTCCTATGTTTTCCTCTAAGAGTGCTATAGTGTCTGGTTAAGTGTTTAATCCATTTTGAGTGTACTTTTGTGTATGGTGTTAGGAAGTGTTCTAATTTCATTCTTTTACATGTAGCTGTTCAGTTTCCCCAGCTCCACTTATTGAAGAAGCTGTCTTTTCTCCATTGTATATTCTTGCCTCCTTCGTCATAAATTAGGTGCCCATAGGTGCATGGGTTTATCTCTGGGCATTCTATCTTGTACCATTGATTTAAATTTCTGGTTTTGTGTCAATACCATACTGTCTTGATTACTGTAGCTTTGTGGTACAGTTTGAAGTCAGGGAGCCTGATTCCTCCAACTCCATTTTACTTTCTCAAGATCGCTTTAGCTACTCAGGGTCTTTGTGTTTCCATACGAATTGTAAAATTTTTTGTTCTAATTCTGTGAAAAATGCCATTGGTAGTTTGATAGGGATTGCACTGAATCTGTAGATTGCTTTAGGTAGTATAGTCATTTTCACAATATTGATTCTTCCAATCCAAGAACATGGTATATTTACCCATCTGTTTATGTCATCTTTGGTTTCTTTCATCAGTGTTTTATAGTTTACTAAGTACAAGTCTTTCGCCTCCTTAGGCAGGTTTATTCCTAGGTATTTTATTCTTTCTGTTGCAGTGGTAAATGGGAGGGTTTCCTTAATTTCTCTTTTTGATTTTTTGTTGTTGGTGTATAGGAATGCGAGATTTCTGTGCATTAATTTTGTATCCTGCAACCTTACCAAATTCATTGATTAGTTCTAGTAGCTTTCTGGTGGCATCTTCAGGGTTTTCTGTGTATAGTATCATGTCATCGGCAAACAGTGACAGCTTTACTTCTTCTTTTCTGATTTGGATTCCTTATATTTCTTCTTCTTCTCTGAATGCTGTGGCTAGGACTTCCAAAACTATGTTGAATAAGAGTGACTGGAGTGGACATACTTTTCTCGTTCCTGGTTTTAGTGGAAATGCTTTCAGTGTTTCACCACTGAGAATGATGTTGGCTGTGGGTTTATCATATGTGGCCTTTATTATGTTGAGGTAGGTTCCCTCTATGCCCACTTTCTGGAGAGTTTTTATCATAAATGGGTGTTGAATTTTGTCAAAAGCTTTTTATGCATCTATTCAGAAGATCACATGGTTTTTATTCCTTAATTTGTTAATGTGCTATATCACGTTGATTGATTTGCGTATATTGAAGAATCCTTGCATCCCTGGGATAAATCCCATTTGATCATGGTCTATGATCTTTCAGTGTGCTGTTGGATTCTGTTTGCTAGTATTTTGTTCAGGATTTTTGCATCTATGTTCGTCAGGGATATTGGTCTGTAATTTTCTTTTTTGTGATATCTTTGTCTGATTTTGGTATCAGGGTGATGGTGGCTTCGTAGAATGAATTTGGGAGTGTTTCTCCCTCTGCAATTTTTTGGAAGAGTTTGAGAAGGATCGGTGTTAGCTCTTCTCTAAGTGTTTGATAGAATTCGCCTGTGAAGCCACCTGGTGCTGGACTTTTGTTTGTTGGAAGATTTCTTAATTACGGTTTCTATTTCATTGCTTGTGACAGGTCTGTTTATGTTTTCTAATTTTTCCTGGTTCAGTCTTGGAAAATTGTACCAAGAATTTGTCCATTTCTTCGTGGTTGTCCAATTTATCGGCATATAGTTGTTTGTAGTAGTCTCTTATAATCCTTTGTATTTCTGCAGTGTCAGTTGTGATTTCTCCTTTTTCATTTCTAATTTTATTGATTTGCATCCTCTCCCTTTTTTTCTTGAGTCTGGCTAAGGGTTTATCAATTTTGTTTATCTTCTCAAAGAATGAGTTTTAGTTTTATTGATCTTTGCTATTGTTTTCTTTGTTTCTATTTCATTTATTTCTGCTCTGATCTTTATGATTTCTTTCCTTCTACTGACTTTGGGTTGTCTTTGTTCTTCTTCCTCTAGTTGTTTTAAGGGTAGGGTTAGATTGTTTATTTGAGGTTTTTCTTGTTTCATTAGATCAGATTGTATTGCTGTAAACTTCCCTCTTAGAACTGATTTTGCTGCATCCCATAGGTTTTGGGTCTTCGTGTTTTCATTGTCATTTGTTTCTAAGTATTTTTTAAATTTCTTCTTTGATTTCTCCAGTGATCTCTTGATTATTTGGTAGCACACTGCTTACCCTCCATGTATTTGTGTTTTTTACAGTTTTTTTCCTGTAACTGATTTCCAATCTCATAGCATTGTGGTCAGAAAAGATGCTTGATACGATTTCAATTTTCTTAAATTTTCCAAGGCTTGATTTGTGACCCAAGATGTGATATATCCTGGATAAAGTTCCAAGTGCACTTGAGAAGAAAGCATATTCTGCCAATTTTGGGTGGAATGTTCTATAAATATCAATTAGATCTAGCTGGTCTATTGTGTCATTTAAAGCTTGTGTTTCCTTCTTTATTTTCTGTTTGGATGATCTGTCCATTGGTTTAAGTGGGGTGTTAAAGCCCCCTACTATTATGGTGTTACTGTCGATTTCTCCTTTCATGGTCGTTAGCATTTGCCTTATATATTGAGGTGCTCCTATGTTGGGTGCATAAACATTTATAATTGTTATATTTTCTTCTTGGAGTGATCCTTTGATCATTAATGTAGTGTCCCTCCTTATCTCTTGTAAGTCTTTATTTTAAAGTCTATTTTATCTGATACAAGTATTGCTATTCCAGCTTTCTTTTGATTTCCATTTGCATGTAATATCTTTTTCCATCCCTTCACTTTCAGTCTGTATGTGTCCCTAGGTCTGAAGTGGGTCTCTAGTAGACAGCATATCTATGGGTCTTGTTTTTGTATCCATTCAACCAGTCTTTGTCTTCTGGTCGGGGCATTTAATCCATTTACATTCAAGGTTATTATTGATATGTATGTTCCTATTACCATTTTCTTAATTGTTTTGGGTTTGTTTTTGTGGGTTTTTTTCTTCTCTTGTGTTTCCCACTTAGAGAAGTTTCTTTAGCATTTGTTGTAAAGCTGGTTTGGTGGTGCTGAATTCTCTTAGCTTTTGCTTGTCTGAAAAGCTTTTGACTTCTCAATCGAATCTGAATGAGATCCTTGCTGGGTAGAGTAATCTTGGTTGTAGGTTTTTCTCTTTCATCACTTTAAGTATACCCTGCCACTCCCTTCTGGCCTGCAGAGTTTCCACTGAAAAATCAGCTGATAACCTCATGGGGATTCCTTTGTATGTTATTTTTTTTTTCCCTTGCTGCTTTTAATATTTTTTCTTTGAATTTAATTTTTGTTAGTTTGATTAATATGTGTCTTGGTGTGTTTTCCCTAGGGTTTATCCTGTATGGGACTCTCTGTGCTTCCTGGACTTGGGTGACTATTTCCTTTCCCATGTTAGGGAAGTTTCCAACTATAATCTCTTCAAATATTTTCTCTCTTTTTTTTTTTTTCTCTTCCTCTTCTGGGACCCCTGTAATTCGAATGTTGGTGTGTTTAGTGTTGTCTCAGAGAGCTCTGAGATTGTCTTCAATTCTTTTCATTCTTTTTTCTTTATTCTGCTCCTCAGCAGTTATTTCTACCATTTTGTCTTCCAGCTCACTTATTCGTTCTTCTGGCTGAGTTATTCTGTTATTGATTCCTTCTAGTGTATTTTTTTATTTCAGTTATTGTGTTGTTCAACTCTATTTGTTCTTTAGTTCTTCTAGATCTTTGTTAAACATTTCTTGTAATTTCTCAATCCGTGCCTCCATTCTATTTCCGAGATTCTGGATCATCTTTACTATCATTACTCTGAATTCTTTTTCAGGTAGATTGCCTATTTCCTCTTCATTTATTTGGTCTGGTAGGTTTTTACCTTGCTCCTTCATCTGTGACTTATTTTTTTGCTGTCTCTTTTTCTTTCTTTTTTTTTAATGAGTGGGAGTTCCTGTTTTACCGTTTGTTTGGCCTGAGGCTTCCAACACTAGTGTTTGCAGGCTATTGCGTAGAGCTGGGTCTTGGTGCTGAGATGAGAAACTCTGTGAGACCTCACTCTGATGAATATTCCGTGGGGTCTTAGGTTCTCTGTTAGTCCGGTGGTTCAGCCTCGGAGCTCCCACCACAAGAGCTCTGGCCCAACCCTGGACTCGTGAACCAAGATCCCGCAAGCCATCCGTTCACTTCGGGGCTCCTCCCATCTCCTTGGGTGTCAGAGTTTTCCACCACCAGCCGGCAGACACCCTAGTTGTAGGGAGACGCTAACTCCATGTCTTCCCACACTGCCACCTTGACTCCGCCTGTCATCTCCAGATTCTTAATCACATCTGCAAAGACCCTTCTGCCACAGAAGGCAACATTGACAGGCTCCAGGAACTAAGAATGTGAGCCTATTTGCAGGCCATTATTCAACCTCCACGATCTCTGAATTTTCCTTTTAAAACTTATTCATTTACTCATTCATCTACCCACCCACTGACCCCGCTTCACTCCACAGGAGTTGGTTGGTCAGGCCATACATTATGGCCAAGCAAACTCTATGCGATGAATTTTCAAAAGATGTGCTGACACATCCTGATCAATATGTAAAATTGATTTTTACCTCAAATGAGTATACGTTCTCACAGGATGACGTTTTTCAGAAACAAACAAACATTGAGCAGAGTAGGTGATAGAGTACTGTATAGATTAGGATATCTAGCTGCCAGTAAAAGGGCAGAGACAGTGCTTAACATTAAAGGCATGCTAGAAAAATGTATCCGATTTTCTGGAATGTACAGACCGTGTTTACAGGAAGATAAAGGAATTTCCCTTATAAGCATGTTAAAGACCATGTCACGGACAGAAAATGGCCCAACTCAAACTGCAGCAGGTCCACAGTGAGACCAAATGAATAAAGTATCAATAATAACTGTGGAAGCTTCCAGAGATGCTGTGGCAAGCTGTTCCTCTCCAGTGGTGATTTTACTGTAATTATCGTAATGTGTTTTGGGTTGCTGACTTTCTGCCTTTTCATACCAGTATGGACCCCTGGTCCTGGGGATGGAGGCATCTTTCCATAATCTTTTGGGTGGAGGCTGGGCAGGGGGGAAAATGCCTATGTATCACAGGATTCTTTTAGGAAGAAAAAGAGGGAAACTCTTTCAGTTAATCCACTAAGAGGGGGCACCAGAGCATCTCTGCACAAAAACACAGTCACTTGGGGCTCTTGGTACCTCGGTTTAAAGTGCTCCACAGGATGGCAGCTTATGCCTGAATTTCTCCCACACAAGGTCGGTCCCTCTCAAGTGAATTTCCATATGTACAACCCAGTCCCTATTTCAAGTAAAACCATTTCAAGTAAACTTTTCAAATTCAGTGAAAATCATCCAGCCATTCTCACACTTTCATGAAAACAATGACAACGTGAAGCTTCCCCTTTATTTTTAGTTTGTTTGTCCTGTGTAAAGTTCTAGAAGCAAGCACACTCACTAAAGGAAAAGAAGAGCTGGAGGTGGGGGGGGGGGCACAGGGAGACAGTGGCAACATTACTGTGAGTGAGTAGTGTGAAGAAGAAAATATTTTCAGGACAAAACCTCAAAATAAAATTTGAGTGCCCCAAGTAAACACAAATGAAGCAACAAGTAGTGACAAAAATGGCTAACTGGAGATAAATTTTTTTCTACATTTCTAATCACATCACAAATAGTCTCCAATAAAGAAGCACTTTAACAGGTGCACACTAAAAAAAAATGCTTTTTACTTTGATTTAAATTCAAGTGTTATGCCTTGTCCAACAACTGTAATAGGAGAAAGACTGTATATCCTGAATGCTACATTTGAACTAGGTGGCAATTCTCTTCCTGGTATCAATTTCAGACATTCATATAAATCTTAAAAAAAAATGATAAAGTTACTGACCTAAAAGCATCCAATAAGTAAACATATACACATTTCTATAAAATGTGTGCTACAAATCAAAAATTACAAGTAACATAGAAGGAAAGATGGATATTTATAATGAGTGAGATATAAATTTGAAATAGGGGAACTTATTAATATTTTAATCTTTCTGATAATTCTTTCAAACTACCTAATATATTTATACCAGCAAATATTGCCTCAAGGACTCAAATGAAATCTAAATCATAATGATCACCCATTTAACTAATTTATTAAATCAAACATGTTCAATTATACACTAAATCTAATGATATGACCAGAATGAAGGCAGAGCTACAAATTTCAGTGAGAATTAAGAATATTATTAAAGGTCTTTTAACTTGTTATCTACTTGATCAGGGATACCCAAAACATGCTTGGTCCTCTTAGTTCTCTAGGATCAGGGTTTCCCCAACCAAAGATAATAGTTACCATAGCATTTGCTACATGGTACCCACCTTTCAAAGAATAGACAGCCAATATCTCATCTAATTCTTCAAGCAACTTGAGAAAGAGAGGTGTCCCTGTCCACACTTTCGATATGAGGAACCAAGCATTGAGAGATTTAATAACTTGCTCAAGATTACAGAACTAGTGGTTGACAGAAGAACCCCAAAGCCTATAGAGAAATTGCTGAAATCCAAGGACTTCCTATATATAAAAGGTACCCATCCAGGCTTCTCAACATAGATTCCATGTCAGAATTTCCCATGGAAGTTTTTAGAAAAATACTTGTCCAGGCACACTTGTCCATACACATCTCCAAGTCATCATGATGTCTACTGTATGTGCAGAAGTTCTAGTCTCTGTATTTCAAGAGATCCTGGGGGTACATTAGGACTGAAACTCCTGTTTTTTAGTAACAGTAGATCACAACGGTATCATAACTACTTGAAATAGATGGCATGTCTACAATGTTAAGGTGCTTTCCCATATGTGACCACATGTGATATAACATTAACTTGGCAAGGGTGACAGGGAGACACTGGTTGTTATACCCAACTAAGGTTTGAGCCAACTGACACAAAGGAAGCATTGAGGCAGGAGATAGATGGGCTCCAGGTTAGACATTTACAGCCAGACTCCTGTTCATACTTCCAGATAAAAATAACAAGAGTAAATAACTGGACTTTGCCTCTGGTGGACTATTTAAGATAACAGTAATGGCAGGGGCAGAGAGGAGCTGAGTCCTGCCCAGATTAGAGATAAAGGGAATCACATAAGTGATTCACACCATCACTCTCTCTCTGAGCCCGCCCATGAGTGTCTATTCACACATACTCGTTTTCCTCCTAATGAACACTTTACTTGTTTCACTACTTTCTATCTTTTTGTGAAAATTCATTTCTACAAAGCCAACGGGCCAGGGCCTTGTCACTGGCCTTGTGGTCTAGTGGCTAGGATTCAGCGCTCTCACTGCCGCGGCCTGACTTCAATCTCCTGTCGGGGAACGAAATCCTGCTTCAAGCCGCTACAGGCTGAGGCCACCCAAAATCAGCACCAACGTCCTGACCTTGGAGGCAACTCAAACATTCTACAACCCAGTCCTTCTGTTTCATTAACAAGAAGTCTAAGGTCCAGAGAGGTACCCTGACTTTCTCAACATCACTCACTAGAAAACAAGGGTGCTCATTAGAATTCAGCTCCTAAAATTCCATATGCAATGCATTCCTTCCAGTACCCTTGGCCTGCCCCCAGCCTTCTTACTTTAAGCACCATTTCCCCGTTATTTTCACTCTGCCAATCACACAGATAATAAACAGAGAATGAGAATTTTGGAGCTGAAAGATTCCTACTGGGCAATTTTGAGTACTTCCTGAGGGCCATACACTTTCGTATGTTGTCTTGTTAGACCACAGTGATCCAGTGTCCCCAAAGCCACAGAAAATGTGACTTGCTCCAGGTCACACCGCAGGACTGAAGCAAGGCCAGGACCCTGGCGTCTCCAGACTTCACAGCAGGAGGCTGAGTGCACCGGGAGCAGTTCCCCAACCACAGTCACCTTCATGGTTTTGGTCACATCTTACGCCCCCTGTACTATCACTTGGTGTTTATTTTCTTTACATCTGCTCAGTCTGTCTTTAAATTACTTTGAAATGTTCTATCTCTACTAGCAAACCAGTATCACCTACCACAGATAGAGAGTTAACCTTGTTAACCTTGAAACAAAAGAGATGTTAAACTCTTGCTAGAAGGGATCCCTGCCTGAGGCTCGAGTTTTCCCTTTTCGTGAATACAGGCATCAGTGAAGTGCATGCACGAGCCTTCTAGATATTCATGAATTCACTCCAAAGGTCATATAAAAGTGACCAGATTATTTCCACAGTGTTAATATGTCCCTCTAATTCTCATTCTTAGTACTCAAAGAACATGTCAGCACTTTATACGCAGAGAGTAAAATGCCAACCTGGAGTTTTTTCATATTATTCATATACGTATTTTTATACATGATTAAAGGAAGAAAAACATGATGGAAATTTAGAAATATGAAGGCATGATACATATTTTATAATTACATTTTACTGTGTTCTGTTAAGTGACCAGAGGGTTTTTGAAGACACAGATGCTTCCAAATTAAATTATTATTAAACCCCTTAAGCCTTATATTAACTTTAGACTGTCACTAGAAACTTTTGATAAATTAAACAATATGCAGTATATAAGCATTAGACATAGTTTAATATATTTAAAATAGATTCTTAGTTTAATATATTTAAAATAGATTCTTACACATCTGTAAGCGCAAACTAAGACTTGAAATGTTTTAAATACATTTTTCCTTTAGTGAAAATGCTTTGTTTTGATTTGTTTTTCAGAAATCTAATTAATGAAAGCTACAGAGCAATAATCTAGCATAGAGAAATGCCTTGAGCGTTGGGATTTTTTAATGCTTACCATTCAATTCATTCTGTTGCTAAAAATGATTTTTTTTTACTTTGAATCTAATAGGATTTGGTGAATAAAATAATAATGTGAATATGTAGCTAAATTTCCAATAGTAGAAGAAATTTCACATGTAATAAACCAAACCAAAAGGGAATTAATAATACAGAGTCAAACTACAACGTCCACTTCAGAATGAAATTGAATCAGTGCTCCTTGCCCTGCAAGGAGGGTATTTGTTGAAGCAAAGGGGACCAAGAAGATTAGCTTTACAGGATAATCACGTTATGTTACACTTTTATTGAATGTACTTACATTTTGAACTATACAATTGTTTTTGTAATGTTTCCAAATGTATATAATCATCAGCCATGTAATGGTAGGTTTCTACTTAAGTTTTGCAATCAAAGGAGAACAGAAATCAAATACATCTAGTGTGGGCACTTCACATCACTTAAAACAAAACAGATAAGCATTTGACCATCAGCTAGCAGTAAATTTACCAACGTACTAAATTTTACACACATCCCCCTGCCCGATCATACAGTAAATGGTAATTACTTTATACTGAAAAGATGCACAGGGACTTCCCTGGTGGTCCAGTGGGTAAGACTCCATACTCCCAATGCAGGGGGCCTGGGTTCAATCCCTGGTCAGAACTAGATCCCACATGCATGCCACAACTAAGAAGCCCGCATGCTGCAACTAAGACCCAGTGCAGCCAAAATAAAGAAAGAAATATTTAAAAAAAGAAAGAAAGATGCACAGTCTCCCTCACCAGAATTCTCTCCCTTTGCCAAGAGCTACCAGCAGTAGTAACCATCAGCTAAGGGATGGGGCTGGAGTAAAACATATTCCTTCGCTGTGACCATATCTCCCCTCCGTTGAAGAAAAGACATGTAAAAATGCTTTCTAGAGGAAGCATTTTCTGAGGCTAAAGAAATACCTCCATTTTTTCCACTGCCTTTCTATTAGTGGACCCCAATAACTGAAAAATCACACTCTACTTTCCGGATTTAAAATTGATAGAACCTGGCAATGTTAATTATGTAAGTGAGAGGAGACAAGAAGAGGAAAATGCCGGAAGCAAATGTGGAAAATGAGGCTCAAGCTCTCCTCACTGAGTCTTCCCAGCCACTTCATGTACATTACACTCACTTCAGATATACTGTAGAATTCTTCCAAAGATTGGAGACAAGAATATGGATTTTTAAACACACCCAGGTTCGAGATCCACTACTATGTTCTGACTGAATAACCTGTCGCTACTGTATTAGGTTCCCAGAGGAAACAGAATCCACCTCAGATGGTCCAAAAGCAGAGGCTCTATTGAAGTTTTATTAACAGAGGAGCAAGTAGGGAAAGGAACCAGCAAGGGACATGGAGGCACTCAGAGTAGCAACAGAAGGAAGCCAGGGCATCCCTGCTCCCCAGAAGGCAAGGGGAGGCAATGGTTATACCACAGCCCAGGGAGGCTGGGCTGGATGTGGGCGACCAGGAAGGGTAGCCATGGTCAAGTACAGTGTTCAGTCAGGGGAGAAGCAGGGAAGACAATCCCAACTGCTTTCTGCTTCAGTCCTCCAACTTCTTGCCTAACCATCACATTAGTCAATCCCAGATCCAAGGGAGACTGGGCAGTGTAGTACAGAGGACAGAAAGGGGCAGAGACTGGACAGAGACTAAGGCAGAAGGGGCAGAGGCAGGGATGTGGGTGAAAGTGGCAGAGTAAGCAACGCACTGATCAATGACAATACAAAATCATCCTGGCTGAGTACAGACATGAATCTCTGAAATTCCATACACTCTTACACGGAAGATTACAAAAAAGACCAATGATCAGGATGTTCCCCATGGGTGCACAATGACATATTCCAAGCCAAAACTCTGTCCTGATTTATGCTGTGGTCTTTTCAAGGGGGAGCTTCCCCACCCAGGTCACAGTCTTCAAATATTGGAACCAACAGTCCCCCTGGAGTCAGCAATAAATGAAAATGGTGCCTTTAATTTCAAATTATTAAGTAATACATTGATGAATAACCATGGCATGATTAGTTAGTTCAGGACCTCAGTGCACAATGGAAGAATCCATCCATTACCTGCTCGAGTAATTCTTTCCTCCCAGCAACTTTAAAAACAACCAAGGAAAATTACTGTCCCTTAGTGAAGCTTAGTGAATTTCATATGCATTTAATTAGGTAACTTACAGCTCAAGGAGGAGAACCATGGCAAATAGTTGTTCTTTTCCAATTAGAAGAATAGACTATTCCACTGGCAATATTGATGTTTCCCGTACCTACTTACACAGGAGTTTTCCTACTTTTTTTTTTTTTTTTAGTTTAGCTAACTGCTTTAACATTTAATGAAGCTTTTGTGACCACTGTTCTCTGGCTGAAAAAAACAGCCACGAGCAGCCTCCCTACGGGCAAAATATACCTTATTCCTCACCAGCGGCCATTGGCGATCCACACCACCACCAGAGGATTTTAACAAAAACATCTTATGCGCAAACAGAAAAACAAACCGAGAATATGGATCACCAGGCAATGCCTCTACTGATCATAAAGGTGCTTTACCTTAACCTACAGTAATGATCCTAGCCCAGCGGCTCAGAGTAGGCACTTCACCTCTTTTAAACCAAGGAACAACCTGAAGTGGGATAAATGAGTTAGACTTGGGGAGGAGGTTTAGTGGGGAACTAGCCGCAGAAAGTACAGAATCTTGAGACTGTACAGCTATTCCGTTTGCATTTCTACCTGTCTTCAAGGGAACGTCCAAGCAAAGAAGGGTACTGGGAACCAAGCTGGCTGCCCTGTTTGTGATTCCCTCTATCTTAAGTGTGTCCCCTCCTCTGATGCCCCCGGCCGCTTCACACACAGATGAAGAAACTCAGAGGATGACACACATTTTGTAGCTACTAGTGAATTATATATATATATATATATATATATATATGTTTTTGTGTGTGTGGGTTAACGTTTCTATACATCTTTAAAATTTTTTGTGCCATATACGGCAAGTAAACATTCCTACTGTAGACAAGGACCAAAAGGCAAAGACAAAACCATTTTATTTGGTATGATCAAGATTAAAAATTCACTGCCTTGGAATTTCAGATAATTTATAGTTGACTGTGGTAAGCTACATAATGGATCTGATGAGCTCATCAATATATTTGGCAAACATGGCTGTGCAATGTGGCGATAACATATTTCCAATCTCTAAGCCTTGATAATTCACTGTGTGTTTCACAAACAATCGGGCTCCTAGGTTTCCAAGGGATTCTAAGCACATCGCTCAGACTGACAGAGCAAGTATTCCAGACAATTGGTTCCCTGAGGGTCAAGACAGTGATGCTCCATCAGGATTCAAACGGGTCATAAACCCTTCATGGATCTCTCTCAAGTGGATGGTGATGTCTCCCTAGGGCCGCTCATCATTTGCTTCTACAGTCAAGCACTTGTCATTATAGACAAACACCCCGTCAGTCTTAGGTACTCATCCAATCAAGTCTTACTGCAACCAGGGAAGAGAACCAGCAGTACAAAGAAGTCCAAAGAGAAAAATTAGGCATGCGTGTCTATTGAGGCATGACTGCTCACTGCTATGCACTTCATTTCTCTATCTGCCCTTTCAGCATTACCACAAAATTCAGCACCTGTTTACCTATTCTGACTGCAGACATCTAAATCGTTCTAGGACCATATATATCAAAAGCCCTAAAACACCAAACCCATTTCTAGGAATTTATCCTAAGGAAGTAACTGGACAAGTGCCTAAAAGATGTATGTACAAGGTTGTTTGCTGCTGTGTTCTTTACAGAAGCAAAAGACTGGAAACACATCAATCTCAGTTTCGTTGTCCCCTGAGCTGGACTGCAAAGTCTCATTTACACCTGTCACAATTACATCTTGCCACCTAATGCCAGGAGCAGACTATAGACGGCTTTCAGCTAAAGGAACATCACAGTCCTGAGTGCTTTGGAAAACAGAAAGCCAACGTTGTATGTATTTTAAAGCAGAAGCTCCAGCCCCCCATCTTGCTCACATCTCTTAGTTCCCTGAAAGGTGGCCAGACCTAATTTTTATTGTACAAACAGCACGTCAACCACTCCTTATTAAAAGTTCTTCCAAGTCTTTCTGTCGCACCAGGCCCCGCTGCATGCCTGGGCATGGGTTTGAAGACCCTGCATGATCTAAGTCTTTCTTACTTCCCAGCCCACCTACCCTACTGCCGCTCCTGTCCTCTCCCACTCTGTGCTCCAGCCACACTGGATTTCACCAAGCACTCTTACCTTTAGGCCTTTGCACATGCTGTTCATTCATTCGGCCTGGAATGCCCTTCCTTAACTTCCTCAGCCCAGCTACTGCGACCTGCCCTGTCATTCTCAGAGGCCTGTCCTCACTCCTCTCCCACTCTTTCCATGGGTGCGCCCGGTATCCTCCCCCCATGCGTGTGTTTCCACGCTTGTTGGTACCTTACACATGATATTGTAACTGTTTTCTTATCTGTCTTCCCCGTGGCACTCTTAAGCACCTTGGAGGCAGAGAATTTGGCTTGCTCATGTTTCAGAAGACAAAAAATAAATTTGGGGGCCATCTCCAACCTCTACTCCCGCGTCTGGCCTGGGTTGCTGGTCCTCAGTGGTTTCTTTCTCACTCCCAATTCCTCAATGGAGAAACAGACTCCATTGACTCAGGAAGCCACTCTCAGAGTTGCTGCTCCTGCCCTTCCCACATTATTAAGGTGCAATAGTCCTGAATGCACAGGCCCCTCCTCACCAGCTCTATTATGTACACAAAGTGAGGGGTGGGTCGAACAGAGGAGATGCAAAGTAGGACAAGTACCATTAGGCTATTTTATTCCTCAGTGCTTATTAAGCATCAGAATGCCACAGGTGTGCGTGGATTTACCTCTACTACACGCCAGTGCCACTCTAAGCACTTTACATACATTAACTCGTGTGGTATTCACAGCTACCTGAGGAGGCATGTCCCACTACTATCTCTACTTCAGACAGGAGAGGTTAAAAAAAATCACTTACAATCTCCAAGCTTTTAAATGGCAAAGCCAGGATGGGAACCGAGACAGCTTGGCTGCCCCATTTGTGCCTTTAAACACCAACCAGTGCTGCCTTTCCAACATACCTGAGGTGATTTAGCCCCTGGGCCTAGACAAAGGAGATGGCTTAGACTAGACTATCTCAGCAGCAGAGGAAAATGTGAGCCCGTGGTATCATCAAGAGAGAAAGCCGACTGAGGAACAGGAAGGCTATCAAATGGACAGAGTGCAACAGAAACTGACAAAGATGAGAGGGACAAACTAGCCCAAGAGCCGCATCATCTTCCTCCCCAAGGGCGTGGCATGAGCTGGGAATAGATGTTAATAATCACACCACTTCTGAATCTCACCTATGCAGGCAGAGCCTGTGGGAGCCTCCAAGGGGCTAAAGGGATGGCCAAGTAACTCACTGGGTGATTTTCCTCCCACTGCTATCATGCCAGGGATCCCATGGTACAAAAAGGCAACTATTTTGGGAAGAACCACTTTTAACAATCCAAGGCTTTGGATATCCAACTTCTACCCCTCTAAGCCATCCCTTGACTCCCTCCACCTCTACCACAACCAGGAATTTGCTCTCCAGAAACAAAGATGACAGAAATAAAGTGGAAACACAGAGATGCTATCACAGCTGACTCAGAGAAACATTTGTACCTGCCCCCCCGATCTCAAAACTTGGCTTGACTGACATCGACTGCTCACGGACATCACTTAACAAAAGATTCTAAAAACATTAGGAAAAATTTATTTAAAGAACTCTCCATTTCCAGGATCCTATGACTGTATTCCAAGGTAATAAAATATAAATGAGAATAAAGAACAAGCTAATAAACTGAACTGAAGGCTGCATTTCAATAATAAGGTTTGGGAGCCACTTACTAACCACGTGTATCTCACTCTCATGACTTATATCATGGGCTAAGTTACTTAACAGAAATGAAAGCTCATGCTGCTTCTGTTATCCGATGCAGATGCTTTTTGGAGTTGAACAATGTGGCGTTTGCTTCAGAGCGCTTGTATCTAATCAATATGTAATGCTAAATGTGATTTAAAATCAATTTAGCTGTACTCTTGCTCTCCCATGAGTCAAGGGGGAAACAAAGGTAACATTTGAGATATGAAACCATTCAACTATTTCCCAAAGAAGGCACAGATCTCTTGCTTCTAATGTAGTCTAAGATGTAGATACAGTTGGTTCATACTGCAAACTTCACGTTAGGAAAAGAACTGTGCTGAAGCAGCTAGGATATTGTACCCTAAAAGGTATATGTCAACTCTGTTTCTTTTCTTTCAAACAATTTAACTATTAAAAGCTTCCTCACTTGTTATAAATGTTTTCCAAATTACAGGAAATTTAAAAAGAAAAAGGATATAATAATACATGTAAAACATATATTTAATTTCCTATAGTATTATGTATTTCCTAAGTATAAGGATCCCTATATGTAATATTTGCTACCCTACATATTTTCTGTATATAATCTGTAGCAATTATACACACACACAGAGAGCTAACCTTGAGTGTTTACAATGGTCTGGACTTGGCGACACCCATAGCATCCATCCATCTGACCAATAGTTACCGACTCCCAACTCCGTGCCAGGTTATATTATTTACACTCAAAGAAAATTAGGCTGAGAGAGCTTTTAAAAGTAGCCAGTTCAGGACTCAAATATCTAATGATGCAACAGAATCCAGAAACTCTATCTTATATAAGGATGTTTACACAACCAAAACAGCCAGTAAGTTTCCCTTGAGTTTCAGTCCAAATTTCAAGTGTCCTACTTATAAAAATTACATATTAATTAAACCAACTGACTATTCGTGGTTAACATAAATATAGCCTCTGAGTAATGCTTACTATTTTTTTTCTGTGTACATTCAAACAACTGTGCAGTTACGGTTCTTAACGAACAGAATTTTTTAATGCCTTTTCTAAAAGCGATTGAAAATAGCCCTATAAAACATACCCACGTAAAATCTGCCTTTTTTAAAAACTTGGATTTAATTTACAGAATTATGAAATAACAAAGTAAAGTTGTATTAAAAGACCACCTAAAGTTCTAGTTGAAGTTAATTAGGATAGAAATACTTTGTTATATAAGAATAAAGCAAATGACTGAGTTACACCCACAGGATAACCCACCCTCTGATTTGTAAAGTTCAAAACAAAGAAGTAGTTCACAAGAATTTTATGGTCAATTTTATGGTTTATGTGTTGGAATAGAGACAAAATGACATAACTCTCATAAAATTAGAATTTAAAAATGTCCTTAGAAGTTGTCACAACTTGAGCAAGGAAAACCTGAATTGCACCAAAAGTCTCTAGAAAAATTTTAACCCTAAGTATAGTCTTACAAATGGTCCCAAATTAATATTCCCTCTTCACCACAGTTTCAGAATAAACTGGGTTGATGCCAGGCAATGCAGTAGATACGCTGATGATCTCTACTGGGTATTTGATAATCTTTCCTTTACATTCTGGCAAAATACCCTCATAGGCTCAAAATTGGTTCACTATGCCCTAAATAAGGATCTAGAGTTGCACTGTCCAGTGGGGTAGCCACTGGCTACATGTCATGATTGCACCCGTGACATGTGGCCAGTCTATACCATATGCTCTAAGTGTAAAATACACAATGGATTTCAAAGACTCATTACAGAAAAAGAATACAAAATATCTTATTAATTTTTTATACTGATTACACATTTAAGTATTTTAGATATATTGAATTGAATAAACTATATTAAAATTAAATTCACCTATTTACCTTTTTACTTTTTAAATGTGACGATGAGAAGATTTTAAAATTACGTTTGTGGCTTACATTTTATTGGGCGGTACTGGTATAGAGGGTTAAAAAAAAAAGATGGGGAGCTCCCATTTCTGGCTAAGAACTTATTTTTTTTTAATATGTTAAATTACCAGTTACATTTTTTCAGATTAAATGTGCACGTTTTAACACAGAACATATTCTGACAGATCTGACAGAAAACATGAAAAACGTGTGCTTTGTATCATTACGATTATCTTTCAGATAACAACAGCTGTTTGCCTATACAAGCAAGAGACTGTTTTTCCACACACCACCAAGTACCAGCATTCAATCACGAAAGAAAACTAATTCTCCCTGGGCTTTCCCCACATGCTGTACGTCGGCAGCAAGCTGTGCATTCGTATGTACTCCGAAAGTCTGAACCAAGTCGGGTCTGCTTCCCGGCTGACTACTTTGCCCCTTCTCTCTTAACATGGCAAATACAAAATGCTTGCATTGGGCTGACTCAGAAGCAAGTGAATCACTAAGGCCTATACAAAACCCCAACCGGACAGGTGAGCACCATTTCTGCTCTTCCTTACTCACAACGGAGATTAGAAGACATCCATCTCTTGGCGGACTATGAAAGCACTGGGCAAAAGTCAACTGTTAAAGAACATATTCTTTGTCTTATGACACTGAAGAATCTCTTGAAAGTCTCTCACAAATCTCAAGATTCCATTGATCACACTGTGTGGTCAAGAACCACCTCACCTGTCAAAACCTAATTAGATCTGTGCTACTCAAAATGAAGCCAACAGTCACATGTGGCTATTTAAGTTTAAATTACTTAAAATTAGAAATGCAGTTCCTCAGTCTCAGTAGGCACATTTTAAAAAAAATTTATTCAAGTATAGTTGATTTACAATGTTGTATTAATTTCTTCTGTACAGCAAAGTGATTCAGTTATACATATATATTCTTTTTCACATTCTTTTCCATTATGGTTTATCACAGGATATTGAATATGGTTCCCTGTGCTACACCGTAGGACCTTGTTGTTTATCCATCCTACGTATACTAGTTTGCATTTGCTAATCCCGAACTCCCAATCCTTCCCTCCCCTCCCCACCTTGGCAACCACAAGTCTGTTCTCTATGTCTGTGAGTCTGTTTTGTAGATATGTTCATTTGCATCATATTTTTGTTTCCACATATAAGTGATATCATATGGTATTTGTCTATCAGTAGGCACATTTCAAGTGTTCAGTAACCACATGTGGCTGCTGGCTACTATAGAGGATGGTGTAGAACATTTCCATCATTGCAGAAAGCTCTGTTGGACAGTGTCAAATCAGATAACATGCAAAAAATTAGCAATCCACAAAACTTGAAAAAGAAAGAAGTAGGATGGAGAGAGGCATGTGACTGGAATGCAAACTACGGGACTATTTTAAAACAACATATCCCATCGTTACAGTTACACTATGTCAAGCCAAACAAAAGGAACTCTGCATTGTTAGTTTGGTGAGCTCTTACACTATGCTCGAGATGGAGACAGAAAGCAAAGTACGTGGGCAGAAATTTCATTTATAAATACTGGCTTGATACCTGCCATGTCCACACTCAGACTACAGCTGAGGCAAAAATTCAGCTACCGATGAACGTCAGCTTTACTTTTCTGCAAGAGGAAGCTAGGCTCAGTAACATTTCTTCCTGGACTAAGTTTACAGCTGAGACACTGGTTCTCTCCTTAATGTGATTAATTGTGGTACTATGCATGCATTAGCGAATAAATGCTTTTTTATCAGAAGGTAGGAAAGACCACAATACTATGTGCATTTTCCCTTCCTTCTCACCCACTAGGAAGAATTGAAGCAATACCAGGGAGTTAAAATAGTCAAATAATGGGTAAAAGCCTGTCTCTGGAATCCAGAAGACTGGTTTTTGGCTTCACTTCTTTCTGGTTACGTGAGCTTGCACTCTGCCTCAGTGTCCTCACCTACAAAGTCTACAAGAAATAACGTCTGAAAAATTCTTGGGGCACACAATTTCCGACAAAGGGAATGCTTAGCAAATGCAATCCTTCTTACTCTAATTATTAATTTTAAAAATGCCTAGCAATTTGGTCACAGTGAACATAAGTAAGTACAACTTAAATAACAATACTACAAAACTATGGCAACAATACCACAAACTGCCTGTATCCCCCCCCCCCCCCCCCCCCCCCGCCCAGGCTGCTTTCAAGCTGCACAAGTTACTAGCATTGCACTGTGCGCATTCCTAGCACAGTGAGTTGCTCTAAAAGCCCTGGGTTATGGTACTAGAAGAGAGGACTGAAATGAGAAATGAAACAGACACTAAAATCTTCCTTGGGAGGCCACAAGAGATATGTGATCACTCAGGATTTCCAAAGAATCCAGAGACAGCAGGAGCATCGGAACACGGAGCAGGCACGAGAGACTGGAACATCTGAAAGTCTCATAAAGAAAACAGTTAGCATTCGTGGTCACGGGATACAATCAAACTTAGGGTATTCCTTGTAAAGACACTGAAGTGTCCTCTGAAATGTATAATCAGCCATTGCTGTCAAGCCTGAGCATTTCCAAGTTTGAAAAATCATATACCCAACTTCCCATCTGCAAAACAATCTCCCTAACAAAGTTATTTTTTCCCATTTGTGTACAGACCTGGAGAAAAGTGTCATGCCCCAGAAGCAGCAGAAGGCAAGATGAAATAAATTTCCTAGAGGAGCTTCAACAGAAACATATATATGTTCTGCATCGATAAAATTAATCATAGGAAACTGCCCCAATTCCACCACCTTCCACTTCAAGTCTATAGCTTTTCCATTAATCACTACTACTCTAGAGACATGCCTAACATCGTAACAGTGTATGACAGACCATATGAGCTCAATTTTCTGCAACAGTCTGTACTACAAAAAACTCTGTCTTACTGTCTCTACAAATCATCAAAACATTCAAAAATTCCAATACCTTAACATCCAAAGTGTATATATCAGATTATCTCTTGTACCTGGAATTGACAGAAAAATCCTTCATCGCACTCTGTCTTCCAAAAGTGAGCTCAGGGACTTCCCTGGTGGTCCACTGGGCAAGACTCCGCATTCCCAGTGCTGGGGGCCCATATTTGTTAACTAAGAAGTGATTCGTTTTCAGCCAACATGCTATATTTCTTATCCATACCTTAAAACAAAGGAGAATGTCTGAAAGTAATACGCTTATTTCCAATTCTCATCAACTAAATCCACGGAAGATAAGGACGTTAAATTATCAGACACCGGGCATTTCTTGGAATTCTACCCACACAGCCTCTCTGTTGAAATCAGCTCTCAACACCTCGAGTATATGTCAGAGGGCTTCTTGAGCCCATCAGTTCACCCAGGCTCCTGACTTACTCTAATTTACCCTCTTGAATTTTATTTCCTCCCTCAGAAAAAAGAAGCCCATCTGCTAGACGGCAATATTCGAAGCCAACATGTCAAAAGTGGAATCCCTGCTTCATAACAGCTGTGAATCAAAACAGGAATGACTGAAATTAACTACATTGTGCTCTGGAGCAGATGTGCACTCAGATACCCACTCAAGCTCTTTTGTTCCAGGCACCGTGTGTAAATCATTCATAGGCAACACAGTGGGCCATATTCTCACCTCGTTGTTATTCATGTTAATTCTTAATGTTCCCTGAACTACTGCAGACTGAAATTTTTTTTTTAAGTTTACGATCTTTCTTTTTTCCAAAAGAGGAGATTCTGAACGTTGTCAATCACTCACTAGAAGTCTCGACTAAACAGATGGGTTTTGACACCTCTGGCTTGATTTTAAATGCAAACATGTCAATTTATGCTCTGGCACAGGTTCTTCTGTCTCTAAATCTTTTTGCGGGTATAGAATTTTTTTTAAGTTTTGTTCTCTAAACTCAGTGGTTCCTATATTAGCAATTAAGCCAATAGAGGTCTTATCACAGAAACAGTTATGTAATTCCTACATTTTAATCCAGTAGTCTTAAGTAATTTTAAATCATTACTAAAATCTCTACAAGATAAATTCCAAGTGAGAGAAGAGACACATGCAATTGAAATTACATACTTATATGAACGTAAAAGTACGGAAAAAAAATTGAGCTTGCTGTCTTGGTGGCTCCATAACCAATTAACACGTATTACGTTCCTACAGCCAGAACTAGCAAGTGAGGGACACGTTACCTCCAATTTTTGTTCTTGTGCCCATGACAGACATTGGAAATCCACTGCAGGACTTCTGCCATCCTTGCCCTTCAGATGCAACAGACTCAATTAGCTGCTCTTTTGAGATATAAACCTAGGACAGACCTTAACATCAAATACTAAATTATCTAGTTAGAAAGATGGAATATACACAAATGAAATGACTTGAGAATATTTTAAGCAAAATGCCAAAATATGTAAGATGATTGATTGCAGGATGATTACTAAATTATTGAAACAGCACATTTGTTTTATTCCATAATGGAACTGTGTTGTTTTGAGTTGGTTACATCCACATAGCACTTTAGTTCAGACTGGTAATTCTGTATTAAGCCCGTTTTGGGGCAATAATATATTGAACTTTTAATTTAATTTTATTTTAAATCATTAAATTAGCAGTATAATTTTTAAATGGTGAAATTAAAATCTGTTCAATTACAGCACTGTGTTTTAAACCCACGATATGTGAACTCTGCAGAAGTGTGAAGAATTGGGTCCACGCGAAAACAATGGCAACAGAGAATGGGAAAAACACTTTCTATCACAAATCAGAAGTACTTGTATAAAATCTTCTTTACTGTACTCTAAACTGTTAGGAACCATGCCTTGAAAGTAACCCACTATTTATTGCTTCTCCCCCTTTCTCTCAAGACATCATTTTCAGAGATGGAAATGCTATGTGCTTAACTCTGAGACGATGCCTCTAGCCAGCTCTCTCTGATTTATAATTGGTATCATTCTTTCCCAAATTCTAGGTTAACTTCCATCTTCATTATGGGTGTTGTAGTAAGTTCCTTTGTTCTTTCTGTGTCTTCCTGGGTATTTTAGTGAGAGGCAGGCAAAGGCTGCATGCCAGGCTGCCAGGCAAATGCTCACAGTCCCTGGGTCAGTGCCTGTATGCAGCATGGGCTTAGTAAGTAGTTACTGAATGAAAAACTGCATGAGCAAACTTTAAAGAGTAGAAACAGCGCTCTGCCTAGTAGAGCAGGCAGCTGATAACCTGGTATAATTTGAAAGGTGCTGAAAAAACTGCCTTGATCCCTTTATCTGCTAGACCTAACAGAGTTCCTGGGATTCTCACTTTATGAGTATTTTGTGTTTGGGCACTGAATGTTGTGTTGTTTTGGTTTTTTTTGGTAGGATATATATAGTCCTAAATTTACTGTTTTAACTATTTTTAAGTGTACAGTTCTGTGGTGTCATATATATTCACTTATTGAGAACCACCCCTTTTTTAAAAAATAGATTAAGTATCCTTTTCTTCTGATCAACAGCAAGATGATTTACATAATCCCATTAAACTCTGAGTTGCCCTCTTCCCTTAAGTAAAACATGAAGACTCAAAATCAACATGGAACATGGTAAGAGAAGAACTTGGAGGCTGAAAAAGATTTTGCCTTTGATAAGGATCCAAAACTTTAACTGAGGCTCAAAGGAGGTAAAACTATTGTCTGGAGGCATTGAAAGTCAAGCATTATAGAGAGTGGCCAGAAGTGAAGGAAAATAGACCAGAGGGAAAACTGGAAATAAGCTCACATTTATTGACTTTTTAAGCAAATGCTGTCACAAAGGTCTCCCACCCAACTTTCTCCAGGAATTCAGCAGCAGCCCTATTTTTACAGCCAATTTTGACATAGAAAAGGCACATTACATGCCCAGAGCAAGTAAGGAGGAATCTACCCATACTGTTAGATTCCAACTTTTACGCTTGCTGAACCCTGCTCTATTGTCTTCTCATGTGAAGACAAGACTGATATCCTCTAAATACAAAGTAAGCATCTATAGAAGTATGTTTCCAGTATCAACTGACAGGTACCCCCAGCCTCTTCTTTCCTCCTTTGTCCTACTCTTTATTCAAGAAGCTGAGCCACTGTGTATTCATTTCCTCTGGGGAGGAATATGACAAAGCAGAAAGCTGAGGAAAAATGGACAATCTCTCTGGCTTTTGTGAATCAGTATCTAGGATTTGAAGAAATTAATTGGGTTTCCAAAACAAAAGTACAAGAAAACACCATGATTAAGAACCTGGTTTCTCCTCACCCAACCCAAAATACCACTCTCTCCTTCTAGACAACTTAGACTGGAAATAGTGAAAAGAATAGAGTGAAAGAAGGATAACAAAGATTCAGATCCCTGCTCCTCTGGCCAGGCCTCGGAGATGGCAAAAACCTCAGCTGGCTCGGGGGAAGAGTAGCAAGAAGATCTGACCCCTCCTTCCATAATGGAGAAACCTATGAGAAGGGTACAGTTCTTCTTTCAGTCCTTTCCTTTCAAGATTTTATTTAATTTTTTTTGCAGAAAGTGCATTATTTTAAGTACATATGGAACATTTAGCAAAACTGAACATAATAGAGTAAGCCTCAACAATTTAAAAAATTGTGATAAAATATACACAGCATAAAATTTACCAACTTAACCACTTTGAAGGGTACAATACAGTGCCATTAAGTATAGTCACGTTACTATACAACCATCACCACCATCCTTTCAGGATTTTAAACACCTAACATTCCCAACCACGTTTCTTAGCGCTCCAACATAGTATACAAGCAAGAGAAACAGCCCTGTGGTCTAATGAGCGCCATGGATAGAACAGAAACCTCGTAACCCACACGCTTTGCAGACACCAGCAACGTGCGGGTCCATGTTGATGCCACAGAGAGGACCACGCAGGACAACAGGTGTCTCCTTGGATGCCACAGTGGACAGATGACATCGGGGACCAGGTGGGACCCTGCCCCATCCCCATAACAACCCAGGGAAAGGGGAAAGAGAATCCCAAACTTATTAATATCATTTCCTCCCACCAACCTGATGGAATGGATATTTAAAATAAAAATTAAATTCTAGAAAATGATTATTTTTGCATATCTTAGTTTGTGTAATGAATCGTATCTTCTATACAATATCTTAAACGTAACTCTATACACTGAAAAAATTACAGAATGACAGCATAGATTGTTAGGTATGAGGGTGCCTGGTACAGCAACACAAATATTTCAAGAGATTTTTACTTTGTACAGTCTGTTGAGATACCAAAAGTTGCCTGCAGTTCTGTAAATGTGGGGAATGGAGGTTGGGGGGAGCGCACAGGGATGGGGCAGGAAACTTATCTAATCATAAGGCGAATTTATTTATTTACTTACTTACATACATCTTTATTGGAGTATAATTGCTTTACAATGGTGTGTTAGTTTCTGCTGTATAACAAAGTGAATCAGCTGTACATATACATATATCCCCATATCTCCTCCCTCTTGAGTCTCCCTCCCACCCTCCCTATCCCAGACCTCTAGGTGGTCACAAATCACCGAGCTGATCTCCCTGTGCTATGCGGCTGCTTCCCACTAGCTATCTATTTTACATCTGGTAGTGTATATAAGTCCATGCCACTCTCTCACTTCATCCCAGCTTACCCTTCCCCCTCCCCGTGTCCTCAAGTCCATTCTCTACGTCTGCTTCTTTATTCCTGTCCTGCCCCTAGGTTCTTCATAAAGCTGATTTAAATGGATACATTCTCTAGCAGTCTAAGGCAAAACTACAGGAAGGCAGCACACCATATAAACGAAGAGCTATAACTCTATAGCTATAGCTCAAGCTATTGATTCTGCTGTTTGATTAGATTTCACCTGGAACAAGTATATGTAGAGGTTGAGAAAGGTGAGGCATTAATCATTCTAAATGCCACCTACTCATGCTTCCCCATATATGTTACTAACACCACCCCAAATTCCCCAACACTCACTGTCATAATACCCTTGTAGTCTAACTAATAATTTTTTCTCTTTTACAATGGTCTAAGCTATAATTTAAAATTAGTTAGCCTGGTATCATTTTCTATAGTAGAATCCCTTTCTATCCCCCATTTACATTCTAATTCACTGTAGATGGAACAGTCCACAACAAAAGAAAAACCGTCCTTTTCTGCTTTAAAGTTCCCTTTAAATGCCCTGGATTCTGTTAATTTTTGATGGAAAATAACTTTATCCTAACAATGGTGGACAGCTAGAATTTCAAAGAGCATGCTTTTGGTGACTCGTGTTTATAAAATCATGTATCACTTTCTCTTGTGGCTTGTCATCAAATGTGACATAACTTAATGTGACAGCTCCAATTGTAAGGATGGCATTTTGTACTTTGCTTTCAAACTCTA
This sequence comes from Phocoena sinus, assembly GCF_008692025.1. Lineage (NCBI taxonomy): Eukaryota > Metazoa > Chordata > Mammalia > Artiodactyla > Phocoenidae > Phocoena > Phocoena sinus. The sequence goes on along the minus strand of NC_045773.1, from coordinate 29,313,127 downwards.
AAGCTCTAGTCATCCAACAGAAGCTGGCTGACCTCAGTGGAGCAGACGGGGAACTGCTAACAGGTTGCCAACTTTAAATGAGTGCTGAGTAGCTTAGTATATCTCTAGAATAATTCCTTTAAAATACAATTAATCATCATTTCACAAAGGTCCTCAGTGAAGTGTACTTTATTTTGCTTATAGGAGGCATTTTATTGAAAACTGCCTTTTCAAGGTCACAGAGAAGGATAAATCATTAAGATTTCAGGGATGCAAGCACGGGGGAAGACGAGAGCTCATAGACTAGAGTTAGGATCTAGAAGATCTATGAAATCAAGCTTGAGACTAAAAGAGCACATTGTTCCTTCAATCAAATTCATGAAAGCAGACCGTTGTTTAAAGACAGTAACACCTTCTTTGCTTCCCATTACGGACCCTTTACAAGGAATAAAGCATAAAATCCCAAACCACAGTAGTTTACTAAAGCTTAGATGACATGAATGAATGGTAAGACCCACCACTATTTTATGTAATTTAAGAAAATATACCTTTCTAAAAACTATGGCATGCTATCAGTTACACGAAGAGCCTGGTTTCACAAACGTTACGACACACAAATGCATTCTATTAATTTTTTTAAGGTAACATTTGTTATTTGAAGTTACACCAGTAATTTCTTGATAAAACAAAATCACTTCCAAAACTGAGGATAGTTTTTCAGCTTTGTTGCTGTGCAGAGTGTGAGCTTACCTCTTTCTCCCTTTTATATTTCATTTCCATCAATCAACCCCTAGGGCAATGAGATTAAAACAACAGAGGAAATCCTGGCTAGGAAAGAAATGCCTGTTCCCTGCCTACGTTTGCCTTCATCTGTTCCCAAATCCACAGTGACTCCTTTGAGAGGACCCAGAAAAAAGTCATCAATTAATATTTTTATTCTTAGAGAGTGGTGCCCTTGACATCTCTGGAGACCTAGAAATTCTGCCAGCACAGCCAGGCTATGGTACTCATAATAGAAGTGGGGGAAAAAAAAAACAGTTGGCAATGCCATCTTGTTTTTACTGATCAGAACAGCCATAAGCTTAAAGAAAACCATCCAATTACAAATGTGAAAATAATAATAACAATACTAGATTTGTCAACTGAATAATGAGGATTAAATGCTTATAACATGTTATTGCAAACAAAGAAAAAACTCGGGATTCCAAGGTGGAACTGGAAGCTGCAACCTGATTCCACTAAAACAAGATGTGATGTGCAAGATCATTTTTGACACCAGTATCTCCTTTTGATGAGGCAGAAAATCAAAGCCCATAATGAGGTTAAATTGAAAAGCACATGTGAATTTAGTTTTTTGATGCAATCCATTGCACGGAAGTTGCTTTCTTAGAAATTTTATTTTTTTAAATAGGTTTTTTCTTTCTTTTCTCCTTTATTTCCAGATAAAGGAAATATTTTTTCCCCCTTTGTAAGTATCCCACGGATACTTAATATCTTCGATAAGCCATACCCACTTGAAATACAATGCCTGCATTAGAAATACATCACCTTATGATTTGATAAAATAGTTGGGGTTACAAATATGCTTTTATGATGTTCTTCATTTTTTGTCTTAATGCAAAGATTCCCAATCCTCGAACCAACTGAACTGTTTTGGTCATGAAACATTACCTTCTCAGCATGTGGTATGCCCATCAGCAGAAAAGTAGTAAAGAAGAACAGACTAACTTTATTTATTACATTTGCATTGTCATTTACAAAGTCATTTACTTAATGGATGAGTCTCATTAGCAGTCCAACCACAATATAAAGAATACAACGATGTGTTTCATAGGTTCATTAAAATAATATTTCAAAGGAGTCATTAGAAAAGAAGAAGCTAGAGATTCCACAGACAGTAAGTTGTCTGCAAATAAATGAGATGGAAACATGTTTTCAAATAAGTTAGAAAACATGTTTACAAATATATACAGCCATTAAAAAAGGAAGCATCAACTTAGCAAGTGCTGAGGGGACAATTACTCAGGCAATTCACAAAAACAAAGCTAACACTTTCACATCAACATTTATTGTGGATGTAAATGGCTGTAGGTATTAAAAAATGTGTCTTAAGAAGGAAAATTCATTCTATAGCCCCAAGATGATTCTCCTGGTTGAAGCCAAATATAAAACATTCAATCCTGTTTTCAGATCACTACTATTCTTCTGTGCACACTTTTGTATTATTTATCCCCAACCTGCCTATTTTTTCATTAAAAAAAAAAAAAAAACATAATAAATTAGCAAAATGGATAGTCCTACTAAGACAGAACCACACCAAGAAAAACTGCCTGTTTATACCTCTGTATTCAAAAAAACAAAGTTCCTTAAAACCCATATTCCTTAACCATGCCTAAGGGTTAACAAATGTTTGTCCTACAAATGAATGGATGATTGAAGGAAAGAGCAAAACCATTACTTAACCAAGGGGAGTTTTTAGGTTAGGTTGTTAATTACTATTGTTTGATCAATTTTTTTGATCTAGAATTTCCACCTTTAAGCAAAATAATAACCAGTTTTATGCAGTATATTGCCAGTACCGTTGAAGTCTTTTCACATAAAATAGTGTCAAATTTTTCACTAAAGTCATAGAGTCTATATTAAAACCAAGAATTTCATAGGGATTCATTTATGAATTTTTTCACAAAGAATACTAAGATGTACACTAAAACCGCTAAAGAAAAAATGATTGCAGTAATTTATTAACTCTCTGTCTTTGAAAGGGTTTAGTTTTATAGTTCTACAAAGGGCAAAGACAGACACACACACAGTATAAGTATACCTCGGATTCTGAAATAAGCCTTCATCACCTAGACTGTAGCACTTTTGGTAGATAGCAAGGATGACCTCATGTAACGGTGCAGTGCTCTCCCACTGCGCATTCAACCTCACTCTCAGATGCTCAGCTTAGTCATGTGATTTAATTTGATCAATGGAATATTAGGAAATGTGACTCAGAAACAGGCTTGAAAAGCACTTGTGTATTTCCATTTGTGCTCTCCCCCCACTGCCATCGGCATGAGAACATGCCTGGGTTAGCTTGCTGGAGGACAGAAATATATGGAGCAGAGCTGAGTCACTCTAGTCAAGGAAAGCCTGGATGAGCTCAGATCTCCCCACAGCCAGCCAAGCCCAGACACGTGAGTGAACACGGCCAAGTTCAGCAGAGTTGCCTGGGTGGCCCTAGTTGACCCTAGAATTATGAGCAATAAACGTTATTGCAGCGTGGCGCTACTCGACACCCAACAAACTCATGCATGACCTCTGTAGTAAAATTTATTCTCCCAATAGAGGACCCAGGTTTCATAAAGTCAAACTAGTGCTATACTTTATTAAAATAATTTATAAACCATTATTCATTTTTTATTTTTTAAAGAGAAAAGAAAAGATGTATGCAAAGTCTCAGTTTTTAAGTATTGGAAGCTAATCCAACAAAATGCACGAAGTGCTGAATTCAACCCACTAGTTGCTAATTGTCAACCTCTGTTCTAGATATTAAGAATGCTCTCTGATCTCAAGTTGTTTACAGATTTCGTGGGACAGATAAAGCATGCATTACATAAAAGAAGTTAAAACAGTCATACCTTAATGCTTATCATGTGAAAAAATATGGATTTCTAAATGCCTTTTGGAATGCTTGATTAAAGATAAAAACTGACTACTCCCTACAATTAAGGAATTTAATATCTATTTTTAAAATATATAACTGATAAGCAACCATATTCCAAGGGGTTCATCACAAGTCTAACTTTTTCTGGGCCTACTAAAATCCAAAAAAATAAATGCTCTCTGGATAAACAGTTCATAAACTAAAGACCTCAGAATACAGCTTGAGAAAAAGCAAAACAACTCAAAGATCTTTTTCTTTTAACTCTACTACAACTTAGACAATGTTTTCCAAAGAAATATTTTTTTTAATTGAAAAGCAAATCCCACCGCTAAACGCAAGTGGTACAAACCGTGTATCACCACCATATTTATGTCTAATGTCACATATTTCTTCCTAGACTGTCAGCTCCCTGAGGATCAGACCTGGTTATGTTGACAGCTGTTCTCTGAAGTATTTACAATTCCCTGACTCATTCTCTCTAATCATGTGGCTGCAGCAGGTAAAAATAAGGCACCAGAAACCATCATTCTGATAAAATAACTGGAGAGAATTAGTAGTGGCGTGGCAGCCACTCACCTAAAAATGCTTTCAGTCAAGATCAAGTTCTATAGAAATAAAATTAGATTGTTACAGTATACATTCCTTTACCTATAGCAGGGGTGAAATGATCAAGGACCCAATAAAAATATCAATACCAGTTGGGACTGGGTAAGCAAGTGTCCTGGGAATGTCAATCTCAAATGCCTGAAGAAGCCAGGGCAGGCAGTAAATGAGCAGACCAGGTCTGATTTCAAGGTATATGTGCATTTGGTTTCTGAGCAGTAAACCCAACTAAAAAAATACGTTTCTGCTACTAAGCCCTAGCCAACTTTCACTATGCAGGAAGATAGAGTTCCAAGCTGCTAGAGCTTTCTATGTTTTCAAATGGAACCACGAAAAGCAATTTTTACCTATTATCTCCAAAATCTTAAATGATATCCCATTTTTTTTCAGCCCTTATGTAGAACAAATAAAACACATTTACGCATCTGTGCTCTGCAAAAAAGGGTATAATCTTTGTTCCTAGTTAAGGAAGCTAAAAGGAAACAAGCGATGTCTCTTCCTCTTCCTTCTTCCTCAATGTATTCCACCAACAGTGCACTTAAAGTATGGTTGAGGGATGTTGCCTCCTCAACCAATTCATTATTGGCCTCAGAAGGCATAAGAACAGTGGTGGACAGAGGACTTCCACGATTTGACCTGCTGGTGTTTCATGCCCTTGTATTGATATAATCCCCTCCCTCCGGTGAGGGAAGGACCTGTGACTTGCTTTTGACCAATAAAACATGCAAAGGTGATGTGATGTTACTTCCATGATTATTTTATGTTTCCTAAGACTCTGCCTTGCTACCAGACTCTCTCATCTCTCTCTCTCACTTGTTGGCTTTGAAGAAGCAAGCTGCCCTAAATCCTACAGCCAAAGAAATTCTGTGAGCAACCTGAGGGAATTTGGAAGTAGAGACTTTGCTAGTCCAGTCGCTGATGAGACCACAGCCCCAGCTGAAACCCAGATTGCAGCCTAGTAAGGTGCTGAAGCAGAAAACCCACGTAAGCCACGCCTGAACTGCTGACCCACATTTAATGAGATAATAAATGTGTGTTGTTTTCCACTATTAAGTTTGGTATAATTTGTTACACGGTAATAGGAAACTAATACAAGGAGCTTGCCCCAGAACACACATCAACTACATCACTAGGCACATTGTTTACTTCAGTTGATATTTACTCTTTACAATATGTCTTTCTCAGTGAAGGAAGCAATGCATTGAACTACATTCTGGGGAAAGCTCTATCTCAGAGCAGACCGATACCTTCAGTAGCTCTGTTCTGCGGTTCCTCAGCACCATGGGAAAACATGTCTGGACTAATGGTATATGAAGAAAAGAAAAAAGGTCACATTTTCTTACTTTGACTTAGAACTCTGTTTAATGATATGTGCAACAGGGGAGGAGAAGGGCAGAGTCAGGGCAATAGAGACGGGGGAGAAGTAGTTTTATTACCCAACATCCTTCAAAGTTACACCATAAGAATTTGTTATTACTACAGTTAAAAGCAACGGATAAGCTAATCGATACTACCTGTAATAAGCTGATAATGACAACAGATGTGATGCGGATAGCAAGATGAAAATTCCCATGGAATTATCATAATACTATACTCCCTGGAGCATTTGAAAATGTAGAGACTCTAATCATACCCACAGCTGGCAAGGAAACTGACCAGTCACCTGTGTCATTCCCTCTCCCAATGTATTTCTTAATCCAACAAATTCACTTACAGATCCCTGCAAAAATCATGCATTTTCTTTACTGCTAAGTCCTAGCTCTGGCTAACCCCGGTGACCTCTAAGGATTTAACTAGGTAGCCCTTACTCCAAGAAGCCTTCTTGATAACTCCGTCCCTCCTCATTACTTCCGTAACATCCTATGCCACCTCTATCATTTCACCTCCTGCCTTGTATTATTATTACTTCTTCAGGCGTCTGTCTTACCCACTGGAGTAATTACCATTTTGGATGAGGGATCATGGCTCTCATTTTTGTACTTCCAACATGTACTTTGACTATAGTAGGTGCTCAGTAAATGGGAAGTGAAGGGTAAATAAATGAATGCCATTACCCAAGGCTGTGCAAGAGATAACGGGAGCCATTTAACTATGATGAGGCAAAAATAAGCTTGGATCCTGCAGGCGAAAATACACTGAGAGCTTTGAAACACGAAATTGGTTAGCAGTGAGCCTGAGGCAGAGGTCTTCAAAGGTAAAAGATTTATACAAAACAATAGGAAACTAACACATGTTAAAATTGGGAGAAATATTATAGGCACCCACTATACCCAGATGTTAATTTTTTTCATATCTTGCTTCAAGCAGTATATGCATATCATTAACTCATATCTAATATAAAGAGCTAGGCCTTTCTAAAAGCATTTCTTCTTAGGTTCCTACTCAGCTAGTTTTCTCAGTTACCAGGAAATAAGGGAGCCCCTTCTGGTCAGAATGGCCTTGCAACACAGTAAGAAAGATTCAGTCCTCTACTCTCACCCCACCTTGGAGATCAGTTCCTTAAAATGCAACAAATGGTTTGTCAGACAGCCTTAATTTTCAGTTGAATAACTTTGGTTTGTATAGAGGCCAGTTCTTCACATTTATTTCAATGGTTTAGGAGGATAAACTTGAAATCATTCCTCCTGAAGAAACTTCAAGGTGACCTTAATGTTATTCTACCACTCCTGCTATGACTCCTTCAGAGTAATAATAATAATAAATAAAGCCAACTCTTTAGAAATAAGATGGGCAAAGAAAACAAAAAGGCACTACACAGAAAGAAACTATTCCAGCAGTTGAAAAACAAATTAAATAAAAAAAGCAATCTCAATACACAAAAATTCACATTAAAACAAGATGTTAGATTCACTGTTAAAAGTACAAAGACTTTGTAAAATATGATATGTGCAAAGAAAAGAACACTCATACGGTGATGATGAGCATGATAGCTTTTCTGGCGAGACATGGTAGCATGCAGAAAAACCTGAACACATCATATACATTTATCCAAACTATTCTACTTGGAACTCCAAGGAAACAATCAGATGCTCAGAGATGTATGTGCTAGAGTTGTTCTATCATGATCATGAGCTGGATCGTCTCAATGTCCCACAATAAATAGTTGGTAATATCAAATATGGTACATGATACAATGGACTACTATGTTATGAATAATAAAGGATTTTTTTAATGGCATGTGACATGCTCACAATGCATGAGGTGGAAAAGAAGCAGCTACCAAATGTTGTTTAAAATACAATTTCCATTTTATTTTAAAAATGTATATAAATGCATAGCAAAAAAAGGTATACACATTAAAATGGTATCATTAGCTATCTGTGAAAGGTAGACTTACCAGTGACTTGTTTTCTTCTTCATATTTTTACTTGAAACTTTTCCTACCCATCTATGTGTGGCCCATCAGAACCATAAAAATGAAAAAATGAAAATGAAAAAAATGAAAAAAATCCAAGGCATAGGATTAGAAAGCATAAAGTTCCTATAAGCTGCTAAGTAAAGACTCAGTATCTCCTTAGGTTGTGACATAGGATAATTCTCCCCAAAGCCCCAAGCCAACCCAATCTCAATAGCATTTCATTCTATAAGCATCAATTAAGATGTTTCCACATAGGATATGAAGAAACAGAAACAATAGATACCCAGAATCCAATACCAGTTAAGTCATTTTCCCCAAATTTAATTCTAATAATAGGGCCATGTTAAAGAGCAAAGGTTCACATCATTTAGCATTAATGAGAGGATTACCTCATTGATGAGTGAATAGGAAAAACAATTCCAAATTTAAAACCACTAATTCAATATGGCTTTTATTTTATTTTATTTATTTTTGGCTGCGTTGGGTCTTCGTTGCTGTGTGCGGGCTTTCTCTACTTGTGGTGAGCGGGGGGCTACTCTTAGTTGCAGTGGTTTCTCATTGCGGTGGCTTCTTTTGTTGTGGAGAATGGGCTCTAGGCGTGTGGGCTTCAGTAGTTGTGGCATGCGGGTTCACTAGTTGTGGCTCGCAGGCTCTAGAGCACAGGCTCAGTAGTTGTGGTGCATGGGCTTAGTTGCTCTACAGCCTGTGGGATCTTCCCCGACCAGGAATGCTCAAACCCGTGTCCCCTGCGTTGGCAGGTGGATTCTCAACCACTGCACCACCAGGGAAGTCCTCAATCTGGCTTTTAAATGTCAGTGGATACAGGTTGCCACAAACTATCCAGGTCCAAGTGATTGTATTATACCTGATTCTGTTTAACTCTGCTAAATATATATCATTTTTAAAAGAATCAGCAGTGCACTTTATTCTGGTTATTCTTTGGTATTTTGTTAGTAATTATAAAATTGGATTGAATTTTGATGACAGAATTGGCAAGGTAAGGGCAGGTGGCCCTACAGTCCCTTTCAAGCCTATGGATCTGTAACTGGTTTTCCTTAAATATCCCCACTAAATTTATGTTTTAATTATAAATCACTAATCTGTAAACTAGGATTTTAAAGAATTTTGAATCATAGATCTTTTTAGTCTTCAATGAATTATACTGTCTGCATTTGTTAATAATTCAGTCAAACAAAATAATGGTAAATTAGTCATTTTCTGTGTCAGATAAAACACACACATACAGAAAACAAACGATTATTTGTACTCAAAGGATATTGTTATAATCTTGACTCACTTGTCATGTAACACTGGAACAAAATGGTCACACTAATTGCCAAAATCAAGTTTCCCTTCCCGATTTACAAGCTGTTCCATTTTATTCTATAAATTCTGAGCTGTCACAGACTCAGGAAATTATTACTGTCATCAATAGATAGATTGTTTTAGTGGTGCAGATGGCTGTCCTTTTATAGGCCAACTTAATGACTTGTTCTTATCTAATCTGTCATCTGTTATTTAGTTGTCATTATGAACTTTTTGGGTTTCATATCAATCAATTTTCCATGTTTACTAAACAGATGGCTTTATTAAAAAAAAAAGCAAAGCAAGAAAATGACATTAAATGATTAAAAAAAACCTGCAAAGGCTACATACACTTTCCAGTGTATCTAAATAAAATTAAACATTGCTATTAAAAAAGTAAATTTGAAGCCAAAGTGAAATAGTTTTTAAAACTCAATGGACTCAAAGAAACAAGCAGTAGCAGCTGTCTACAAGTAGAATGAATTACATGAAAATAGGAATAGGTTCTTCTCCCAATTTTTAATCACAAAAATTTAAAATCTACTCTGACAAATAGAGATGACAAATGTCAACTGATATAAATCATCAATTCAGAAGCTCTTTGTGTTTTAATTCACAGGTGTACCTCCTTTGTTGTTTGTAATCTTTTTTAGAGGGTAGGTTAATTACATAAAATACTTTCATTTAGTGAAAATTGTTCTTTATTTTTGTCATCCTTAAGATTTCTTTGTTTAATTACTGGGTTATTATCAAATCGAGACCCAAGCTCAAGAAGCATAATGGTAAATTTAAATGGCTTATATCAATGAGATTAGAGCTTAGAAAACAGTAAGTGGCACTGTGCCATGGAAGAGCACTGTTAGTTCAGGCTGTACTAGAGAAAGAACTTGACAGTTATAAGAAACTAAACTATATTATTGTGAAATAATCTAACATTACATTTATAACAGTATGTTTAAGATACTGTGTGTGTGTGTATATATGTGTGTTCAGGGGGGATATCATATCAGTAAACTTGGGGCTTACTTTATCAGTCCCTAATAATGCTGCAAAGGTTATAAGGACAGAGCCTTCTGATATGTGTACAAAAATATTCCAGAAATAGTTTCCTAGTGTCACGTGAACCACATCTTCCATTGTTGAATGAAATGAGTTCAACTCTGGTTTTTATCTGCCCAAATTCACGGTTCCTTAGCAATACAAAGTTAAGAATGAGGAAGATTATGAAGGCTTAATTCTTTATGGCCTTCAGACAAAGTAGAATAACTTAAGATGGCAAGCCAGCCAAATTTTCCAAAAAGACATTTCCTTTACAGTTGTATTTTCTTATACGATAACCACAGTAAAACACAAAGCTAGAGCAGATAGCCATCATGCCATTCCAAGGTGCTCAGAGCCTTGATAGGATGGAAAAAAACTATCAAAAGAAAACTGAATATCTGATACTTTATTTGAGACTGACAAAAATTTTCTATTCCCTCTTATGGAGAACAAAGTCAAAAAGGTATATTATATATCAGAAAGCCAGAGACTTTAAGTCCTACAAACGCCTTAATGTGGAAAGAGAATTTGTCTTCAGCTTAAACCCTTAAGGCAGAGAACACACGTTTGATGACAAACGTGTGCCTGGAACTGGGCCAGGTGCTCTACACACACTAGATCAATCCTGAGTAACTATGAAAGCAGTCCAACTTCAGCCAAGGGAGCTCCTAAAGCAAGAGGTGAAAGACCACACGTTTGAGGAAAGTCACACAACACGGTCAAGCTCTGGTTGCGGTTAGTTTTCCTCCCTTCACAGCTACTGGTCCATGACAGGTTTTGATCTGTTCAAAATACTTTGTAGGCATTCTTAAGTGATTAAAAACCTTGGGACTGCTTCAGATCATCAAATCTGCAAGCAAACACCAGCCAAGATCATTTTTTATGGATTCCACCACATTAAGCAATCATTTATCAAAGTTTTACACGCTATTTAAGGATCACGTGGTATAAACCTTCACTCAAAGCCAGAATGGCTGGCACGACATGACAATAGTCTGTGGCTGTTGTATTTAGGCATATTATTTTGGGGAGTGTACACTGTCATACTGAAATGCATATTTACTATATTTCAAAAGCTTGGAACTAGAGGCTGTTGGTGATTTTCACAGAAGTGAAATCACACTGCCATCGCAGTCCGTGAATAAGATTATCTCTTCTTTTCAGTATACTTGGAGCATTCTGTGCCTCTAGGTCATAGCGGCTCAGATATGAGAACTAACCTTCTCCCACTAGGTGAGTGATTCTTAAAGTGTGGTCCAGGAAGAGGAGAAGGAGAAACATCCAGCAACGCGTTAGCAATAAAAATAAAAGACCCCCAACCCAGACCTCCTGAATGCAAACTGGAGGTGGGGTTTAGCAATCTGCGCTTTAACAAGCACCCCCGTGTCCCTCTGGTGTCCAGCTGACTGTATCGAACAGTATCCTGGACATAATAGCCACTTAATAAATGTTTGTGATTTAAATCAAATTAAAATGTTCTGAAGACAACTTGCTTACTTTAACATATTTATTTATGAGAATAATCTAACACACGGGTTTCCTTGCCAGTGTTTCCACTACTACGAGATCTTAACACTGGAGAGCTATTTTGTCAAGAACTTTCCATTCCTTAACTAGGCACGGCTAGGTTCTGTTGACTTGTCACTAACTGAAACCAAGGATGGACCATAATCAGAATGAAGAGGGGTGAGGAAGAGAAAAGCAAAAAAGAAAGGAAAGCCATTTTATTCCTTCTGTTCATGTGGTACAAAGATCCCAGGTGTGCCCTATATATTCTTAAGATGTAAATCACATTAAATTAGGATAACTGAGTAAATAGTGTGAGTTTTAGGGAAAACATATTAAGATCATAAACAAAATCAGCTCTATTTTAAGGAGAGTGCGTAGTTTAAAAAGGCCAATAAACATTGGTAAGTAACGTGGGAGAGGATAATAATACAAACACAACATGACAGGTCTACACTGCCTGATGCTTTGTACTGCTCTGCCAGCCCCACGCATTTATGGCACAGCAAGCAAGTGCATAGGCTCCTGAGCCAGATTAAGTGGGTTATAATCTGGCTTAGGTCTTCACTAGCTGTAGGTCCTTGGGGAAAACAGTCATCTCCTTTGTGTCTTGAGTATCCTCATCTGTAAAATGGAACAACAATAGTAACTCATAGAACTGATGAAAGATTTAAATTAAATAATGTGTATTGTAAACGCTCAATATGTGGTAGGGTTTTGCTTTGTTTTGTTGTTTTTTGTCTTTTTTCTGTAACGGGTGTTACGGAAGTCAATGTAGCTGCAAGAGCCACTAAATTTTAAGAGGTTGATAGTCTATCTGTCCAAGTTACAGAACATAAAACAAAAAGGTCATTAAGTCAGGGGTAGAATCCTATCAGTGCTTACCCAGCCCTGGGGGCACCACAGGTATTTAGTAAGTGCAGGCCAAATAAGATGGATTATACCACAATACCAAGAAGTCTCCCCCATGATTTGTGGTTGAGAATTACTCAACAGAGACTTTACCACTTCACAGAACGGAGTAGATTGACATGACTTCATCATACCCGGATGACAAAACTGAGAAAAGTAAATTCCCTAAATACATAATTGTTCTAAATATTAAAATATTTTTTCCTAATTCTGGGACAGCTTGCACCCCCATCACCATAACAACCCATAAACACTGCTTATCTTTCACCTAGGAGGCAGGAGCAGGAGATTCTGGTGTTTATCACCTGGGCCTTTTCTTCTTCTTGACAGACTATGAAATTCCAGTGTTCTCCAAACAAGTCCAGTTTTACAGAGCCAATTGTGACCTTCCCCAAAAGTGCAGCAGCAACACAGGCAAACATCCAAAGGTAAGGGAATGGTACACATCAGGTTAGGGGCTGGCTTTCCATTAGAGGCCAATAAAACCAACAGCAATGGAAAATGCAGGATGCACCAGAGACCTTCTAAGCCAATCAACAGAGGGCAGGATGAACAGCAATCATGCAAACACTAGGACATTCGAGGCTCTTCTGCTCTGAGGAAACCGCAGGTCCTTGCTTTGGACAAAGAACACAAATGTGCAGGTTTTTAAGTTTTCTACTCTTAGCATTTATCACTTAAATTCTATTTGAATATTAGGCTTTTTAGGGTTTATATTAGACTTTGTGGCTAAATATTCATGAGTACCCTCTAAAAATTTAAATAAATCAAAATACTGAACAGTGGAGAGTCTAAGGGCTAAAGCAAAGGTGGGGCAAGAAGCAATGGTGGAAGGCCTTTTGGAGAAGGTATGAATTTGCTGAGCCCACATGAGACAAATGCAGTTTAGTGAGGTTGAAAGGAAAAGGGAAAGGATGCTGAGAGGGACAATGTGAGAGAGAACACTGGGGACAATAATGAACCGAGCTTAGACACCTAGCCTGAACCGGGGGGTGATCCACGGGGCTTAGAAGGATGCTGTGGTAGTATAGCGAAACCCAAGTGTTTTGAGCCTGGCAGACCTGGGTTTTAATTCTGTCTCTTTCTGACCTTTGGAAAGATATTTAATCTGAGATTCACTTGGAGCACCCACAAGAGGGCAATGATACCTATCAGATAAAACAGGTTTAGAACACTTAACAGCAACAAGTAGTAGGTATTCCAACTATTTCTTTTCTCTTCCCATCATCAGAACAAATGCCAGATCTTTACTTCAAAATCAACACGGCCAAAACCAAATTCACTGCCTTTTCTTATAAGTTTCCTTCTTCTTATAACTTTTCTTATAACTTCTTATAACTTTTCTTATAAGTTTCCTTCCTTCTCAACTGCCCTGTCTTATTAATAGGGCCACCTCCTCTCCCCTGACCCAAGCTTGGAATATCTGACTGACCACTGTCTCACCTCTCACCTTCAAAATGAGTGCCCAGGCAAATTATATCTCCCAAAACTTCTCATTTCCATCTCTTCATCTCTATTTTGTCAGTCACCACCCAGATGTAACTCTGAACTTTCGGAAAGGCTTTCTAACTGACACTCTTGATTACCCTCCCACCAATTCATACTACATCTTACTGCTTAGATTATCTTTTTAGAACACTGCTCTAATATTCCTCCTACAATGGTTCCCTGTCTCCTGCCACTCAGTTATTCATTCATCTAATAGAGTTACTGGACACCATTCAAATATCAAGTACTATGCTTTGTACTACAGGTGCAAAAATGAATAAATCACAGCCTTGAACGTCCAGTAGGGAGAAAGAAATAAACAGAGTATAATACAATGCTACAAACAAGAGATAGAAATGTGGACAATAATTTTAGAGGATCAATAGGATAATATCTCACAGAGGTGATGCTGTATCTGAGAAGTGTCTTAAGAGATGAGAGGTGTTTGTCAGGCAAAGAAGTGGAGAAGGATACCTTTTTCCTCTTCCAGGATACAAGACTAAAAAACAAACAAACAAAAAGCCCAACCACCTGTATTCTGTATATAAAAGATACCCCTACACACTGGGGATGTTAAATGGAGTCACTGCTGCAGTAAGAGTGTAACTGAGTAATTACTTAGTAATTATTTAGGATGTAAAGAGATTTTCCAGGAGGAACCAGGTAAAACAAAGGACAGGTTCTTCACAGAAGATGCAGTGGCAATGACTAAGAATTCCTTTGGGCAATTATTGGGTCAGTTATCAAAATAAAGGAGGTAGAGATTTGAGGAGCAAACAAGTAAGAGATGAGAAAAACGACACAACATGATAGACATTAGCACTCCACTGGCCAAAGAAAGAGAGGGTTGGGGAAGGGAGTTTTAATCCTCAATGACAGTGAGCACAGAACTTACTACTTTTGAAATAAATATTCTTATCACAACCCCTCCTGACCCCAATAAACACTAAAGAGTGGCAGGAGGAGAAGTTGTTTTGAGGGCAGTAAGCTTTAATGTCACCTCATACCTAACCTCACGTGGATCCACTCATGGGAGAGTCAAATCCAGAGGCCTATTTCATTACAGACCTCATTATATATATATATATCTCCTCCCTCCATTCTTAAAGCAAGTGACCCAGGTCAGTTCAAGATCTGCAGCATCACAGAGCATTTCAACCAATTTGCACACAAATCTCCTGACACGCATGCCCTGAATCTGCGGTTGAAACTGTGATTTCTTAGAAGCTCAACACATGTCAAATATGAGAGCTTTTCTATTTAAATTTTGGGATGGGAGGGGCAAAAAATATTTTCATCTCATTTTCTGATCAAATTAGTCTCTCTTACCATATTTGTTGTTTGTGTGTTTCTAGGACTAATGATACTACCAGGTGTGAGCTGTGTACTCATCACAAATAAGAAGGGGTCCTTCCTTGTCTCTGTCCTCTCACCACCTGCACAGTGTCTGGCATTTAAGTGTCAGAGTAATCACAGGAGAGAGCAGTATAAATGACATGCATATGTTATAGTATATATGAATGTATTATCATCGCATAGGTGAATGAGGCTGAATACCTTACCTATTCAATGGTACATCCAGTTTTATGAACTCTTCTGTGACTCTGTTTCTTCATCAATAGAATGTGCATCATACTGCCTTCCGCAAAGGTTGTGTGAGGGATAAACAGGGTAAGATACACAAAAAGCCTAATGAGTCTTTCGTAAAAGCTAGTGAAATACGGAACAAAAGCAAAAACAAAACTAAAGCAAAAAACAGCATGCTTTTTAGACAAATAAGAGATTAAACAACAGTGATGATAATTATACATAATAGAGCCTCAGGAGGCACCCCTAGGCTCTCAGAAAGCTCCTTCAACTTACTCATATTAGGTATCTCTAGGAATCAAAATGGAAACACACTGTTTTGTCCAAATGGAGATGATGGTTAGAGAAGTAAGGTGGGTGACAGTGCGAATCCCAGATTCTACTTGCCTGTGAAAAAAAAGGCTCACTATTTTCCCGGAGAGAGGCCAGGCAGGAGATGGGAAGAAGGGAAGAGAGTTGGTAAAGATATTTATTCCTCTAGTTCCTCCCTGGGAGGTCACCTCCATCTGGTTTCCTCAATGGAAGGTCACTGTCCTCTCGAGGCAGGTTCCTCCCACACCTCAATCCTCTGTGGTTCCAATACCAGCTCCCTCCCCTTGTCCCTTCAGGTCAAAGAGTAATAACAGCTCTACTATTACTGATCTCAGTTTACACATTTTCTGTGGTTCCCTACACTCAGTCCACAACTTTGTCAATAGTCCTCTTGTACATAAAATCTTCAACTCATCTTGATTTGAATGTGCCACCTGTTTCCTGTTGAGAACCCAACTGATAGAGCCTTGCAAATTGTGCTTTTGGTCTAGGAGCGCCACACTACCGTTGTTCTCCAAACATTCTGTGCATTTCTACAGCTCCTGTGTCTGTACATTCCATGCTGGCTTTAAGTTAATGGCCTTCCCACTGTTTCTGACTTCATGACTTCTCAAGGTGGTTCTTTTAATCAAACCTCCTTTGATCCCACCGTGGGCAGAATTAGGGTCTCCTTCTGTCATACTATACGTCTACAACTTTGACAACACATTATATTGTGTACATTTGGAGAATGGCTAAGTCTCAACATCTACCACTACACCTGGTACCCAGTAGATAAAAAGAAATGAATGCTTGAATGAAATTATTGCTGTCACATATATTCTTCATAGAGTTTTACCCATCCAGTCAACTGTTACCGGCAATCCATTTAGCAACATGGAAGCACCAAATACTCAGAGCCCTGAAATTGAGATCTTCCTGGGAACCCAAAAATTAACCTACATGTAAGATTTATTTATTAAAAAACCCATAGGGGAGGCAAATAAGAAGATATGTTTTGAATCTGAGCTTGCAGGTTACACGTTTTCTTTAATAACCTGATGTACTGAAAAAATATATGACAAATTGTTGAATAATGAAGCATTTTATTTTAGTAGTTACTGAGTTTTAAATTCTAAGACAGATCTTAAAATCATATATACATACACCACACATATGTTAGTACATTAAAATAATAACTGATTCAAACTCACCTAAATAGCTTATTCTCATTAAAACAATGTACTTTTCTGTTAAGTAACAATATTTTCTTCCCTCACACAATTCATTTCTCCAAAGAAGGCTGCATTACTGTCACAGACCCTTCTGTTCTTAGAACCTAGGAGGTCATTTCTTACAGAGCAAAATGTCTAACACTTACATGTAGATTTCCAAAGCTTTGGTATCTTTCTTAGCTTTTAATATCTACTATGGTATCATTGCCCAGAAAGTCAATTCCTAGTCAAGGATTTTTAAATAATCTGACTCTGGATGTTCAGAACTTTAGTTAGCTCTCAATTGCTAAACTGTGAAACTTTTTTTCCTCCTCTCATGAAAATATGTATCAATAAAACACACCTGATTAACAGCCTAGACCAAGCAGCATGCAAAATTCATAGACGCTAATGCCTCTTAGCAGGGTACTTAGTATTTACAAATCATTTTGCCTCCACTTAATGACCAAATCATTGGTGTTCTAAATAAAACATATACAGTATGGCAACTATTGCCTTGCCAATGAATGCTACTGCTTTCCATTATTCATTTCCACTTCAGAAAATGACTCCTCAAGAAACCCTACAAACCATTTTTTCGTATACAGCTGACTTTTTGTAAAAGGAGGAAGGGGCTACCTTTAGTTAACAAACCATATGCTAATAAGCACTTTTCATGTGATATTTATTTTCATCCTTCAGCAACCCTTCAAGACAAGGTCACAGAGGCTAAGAGACTTGCCCAAGGTTAGGCAAGCAAGACAACAAGCAGTTAAATCTCCGATGCCCAATCTCAAGTTCTTACTATTATATCATGCTGACTACCTATGTAGGCTAAGGTGTCATGTATAGCAACTGAAAATATCTACATGATAGGGTGCACTTGTGATTCTTCTTTGTCCCATTATGTCTGCCCTCTGAGGAGAGTGAGGGACAAGAAGAGATTTTTGTGTCAGTCCATTATCACTGATGCTCATCACCAGAGAACTATTCTGTAAAATGAACACAACCTTCCTCTAACAATGCTAAATGCTAGTGGACCCTGGCCTGGCCCTTTCTTTTTCATTCTCAGAGGATCAGTGTTCTTAATGTTGTAGCATCAATTCTTTTCAATTAAGCCAGGTCCTATTCCTGCCTGGACGTTCAGCTCTCAGACAAATGGCTTCAATTATCCAGGGCCTGTTTCTCGACCAGGAGCCAATTCCCTCGGATAAAATAGATAATGTTCCTCAATGTCCCTCCAGAGTATTTTTTTTTTAAATTTTAAGAATATAACATTTCAGTGAATTGTCTAGGGAATAAATTGTTTTCATTGGAGGGAAAATTGCTAATTCTGCTCCTTTCTAAAGACAATGGAAATTCTAAGCAAACTTTTATCCTAAAAAAACATAAAAGGTAGGAAAAATACAAACCACATCATAAAACAACAAATAAACCCTTCTAGATTATATTCTTAGCCAAAATGCATTTGATGAATTTGAAACCCTGGATACATTATGAACAAATTTACCTTGATTTATTATGCAAAATCATTAGCAGTTTGAATTATTTCACTGCTTATTGTTTTAAAAAATCCTATATTTTTAAATAATTGAGGTAAAAGTTACATGTGATGAAATAGATTTTATAATGCGTAAGTTCTGACAAATGTATACACACATGAAACCAAGACCCTAATCAAGTTAGAGACCATTTCCACCATCCTAAGAAGCTTCCAGTGGCCCCTCCAGTCAAGCCCCATCACCTCTATAGGCAACCACTGATATGATTTTAATACTCACAGGTAAGTTTTACCTGTTTTTGAATATAAATGTAATCATACAATATGCACTCTCTTTTGTCTCCTTCCTTCCACTGTTTAAGATTCATCCATGCTTTTGTGTTTATCAGGAGTTATAATTTTCATGGCTGAACAGTACCGCACTATACAAATGAGCACCCGTTTATTCTCTTGAAGGACTTCTGAATTATTTACAGTGTAGGGCTTCGATGAATAAAGTTACTATGAACATTTGTATAGAAAAATTTTTGTGGATATATGTTTTCATTTTTCTTGGGTAAATACACAGAGAGGAGCATTGCCGGGTAATAAAGTATATGTTTAACTTTACGAGAAACGGAACTATTTTCTACAGTGGTTGTATCATTTTATATTTCAGCCAGCAATGTGTAAGAGTTTCTGTTACTCATGGTCATCAGTCACCACAGACTTTAATTGTTGCTATTCAAGTGGGAACAGAGATATCTTATTCTGGTTTTTTTCCCCCATAGTCATAGCTAATGATATTGAATATCTTTTAATGGAATCATTGGTCATATATAAAACACATATTTATATTTATACATTTGGATAATGTCCGTTGAAATCTTCTACCCTTTACATAAATTGAGTGGGGTTTTTTTTTTGTTATTCAAGTGTAGGAGTTAGTTATTTTTTTAAAATATATATTCTAAATACATGCCCTTTATTAGACATATGCATAAGTATTTTCTTCCAGACAGTGGCTTGCCTTTTCATTTTTCATTTCATTTTTCTTAACTGCGTCTCTAGATAAGTAGAAGCTTTTAATTTTAATGAACTCCAATTGATTTTTTTTTTTTCTGTAGTTAACGCTTTTTGTTTACTCTCTAAGAAATCTGTCTAGCCCAAGGTCTCTAAGATATTTTTCTACATTTTGTTCTAGAAGCTTTACAGTTTTAGCTTTTACATTTAAGTCTATGATCCACCTCAAAATAATTCATATTTCTTTCACTTTTTTCTTACTGTACTTTAGCTTGGGTAATTTCTATTTATATGACTTTAAGTGCACTGACCTCTCATCATGCAGAGTCTAACTGGCTGGTAATCCCATCTATTACATTTTTCATTTCAGCACTTTTCAACTCTAGTATTCCCTTTTGTTTCTTTTTATAGTTATCATTTCTCAGCCAAAAGTCCCCATCTGTTTAGGCACTACATCAAACTTTTTCTTTACGTTCTTGAACATTGTTAAAATAGCTATAACTGCAATATCTTGGTCATCTTGGCATCTGTTTCCAGTGACCGCTTGTTTTCTTGATTGGATATCATATCTTCCTGCTTCTTCACACATATCATAATTACCCATGATACACAACAAGGTGTCTGGATTATCTTTTCTTCCCTTAGAGATATGAAGTATTATCTGGGCAGTCAATTAAATTATTCGCAGATCCTCTTGACCCTGTCAGGCTTTTTTTTTTAATACTCTGTTAGAGTGGACTTGTTTGGCTCTACTCTTAGTTTGAAGGAAATGGTCCTCATTCAAGATTATGATCTTACTCCTAAGTCAACTAAGTTTCTGAGCTGTTCAGCCAGAACTTTCCACTCTGCCCAGGACCCCAACACCTCTCAGCACTGTATGACCTTTGGAATCTCTGTTGAGCATTCAGCCCTGCAGAAGTCATCCTCTGCTAGGTCCTACAGAGTCCCACTCTGGGCATGCACAGCAGAGCCCTGGCAAATAACATGCAGGTTACCACCACGAGTCTACTTCTGTGTCCTATTCTGCACGGATTCCTCTTTCCAGTACCCTGTCAAATGTTAGCCACTTCAGCAGCTCTGAACTTCCAACTCAGATGAACACCATGGCTCTCCACTGTGGCCTCCCCTCGAGATATAAGGAAATCTTGCCTGTTTCCTTCCTTTCAAGGATCATACCTCTACTGGCTATTTTCCAATGCCTAAAATCAGTTGTCCTATACATTTTGTCCAGTTTTATAGTTGTTTACTGCAGTAAACTGTGCCATTTATTCTATCATGGTTGATATTCAGTCTTAACATTAAATTGGTAGGCAGTAGACCAACTACATATGTTTATGTCAATTGATGACCTTCGAGAGAATACTGCTCAAGTGAAATCCTAATCAAGGTAACCAATATAAAGGCAGGCTCAAGAGTATTTCATGCAATGTCTTTAAGTCGTAGAGAAAAACAGTCAGGATTAACCATGTTGGCAATAATTTCTACACTACATAAAAACAGTGTTTGTAACATATCTATATTAGCCTAATAAAGAAAAGTGTCTGCTACAACAGTAAGTGATTCACTGCCTATGTCAGAGAGCTTTGGAACCTTCATTTCTCACACATAGTGTCATTTTTTTCATAATATGTTAGAGGAAGAGCCATTAGAAAAACTTATGTCATAAACATTAAGTTTATGGATACATGCTTGAATTAACAACATATTTGGCCAAGATTCAAAATGACTTCATGTTTTCTGAGGCCCAATTCAGTTAGAACTTGAGGTCAAGCAAAATATCAGGTCTAAAAGCTGACATAAAAATAGATTTCCTCTCTACCCTCCTCTTTCAGGTACTAATTAATTTTGCTGGGAGTGTTTTTCTACTCAAACTACAGACCCCCTCCCAGAAAGAAATTCCTCCTAGGGCTTTCATTAGCATCAGTTCATTGAAGATGCCCAAATCAACATTCCAAGGTCAAACCTCCCCCTAAGTTTAAGTATCCACCTAGATATCCACCTTGAACTCAACATCTCCAAAACACAATTCCTTCTCTTCCTACAAAAATATGTACCTTCTCCTGAACCTCCGTTCTGGCTACATTATGCGCCTACTCACCCAGAAGTGAACTCTCCTTTCATTTACCCTTTCACGTATCCAATCCATCACTAAGCCCCAGAAGTTCCTGGCTTTCATTATATCTCAAGTTTGTCCCCTTGCTTCCACCCCTGCTCTACTGAGAACTTTTGCTCATTGCTCACCTAATCTGTTTCCACAGCCTTCAAATGGTCTCTTCCCTCCAATCTATCCATACCTCAACTCCCAACTGCTCTTCTTAAAACATCAATTTGACCAGATCTTTCCATCTTTTAAAATGCTACCAAATACACTCAGACATCTCCAGCGTAAAGTTCACATTGCTTTTGCTTCTTCCCATCTCTCCTTCCTTAAGCCCACGTCTCCTCGTTGATAATTTACACTCTAGTGACACCAAACCATTGAGAGGTTGCTTGAATGTATCATATAATTTCAGGATCTCAACCTTTTGCAACAGTCAGGCCATCTGCCTGAGATTAAACTACTCATACCTGGGACCCAGATCAAACGTCTCTACCTCTGAGCTCCTGAATAGTAGGAGAACCAGTAGAACAGCCTGGTTCTTCTAGCCTCTTTTGTCTTGATCCACTTCTTTTACTACACTACATTTAAAATGATCTGTTGGTCCCCTACTAGATGGTAAATGACTTGTGAAAAGGAAGTGTAACAAATGTATGTTTCCTCACCCATGAACCAGCACAATGCTTCACCCACAGGGTACCTCCAATAAATGCTGGGTGACAGATAGATGAGTTGCAGAAAAATATCCACTTCCATTAACGCACAGAGGGAACACTGAAACTGCTCTCAATGGCAATTCTGAAGTGTGGGGTGTTGCCCAGTGGCTGTGACCAAAGCTGTTGAAATCAACATCAGTATGACAACCGGCACTTTAAAATTCAGAAAAAGCATCTAGTTATTGTCATGACCAGCCACTGCCTATGGCCTATATTTCTTTGCTTATTTAAAATATGACTAGACTAGTTTTCAAATCTATGTAATTTTTAGCTCATCACATATACAGTGTATATATGTGTGTGTGTATATACATATATATAAAATATATGGATAAATGGATATGTAGTATACATGTAGTTATACATTTAAAAAAAAATGAAACAATCTAGAGATGAGACGTGTTAGGTTTCTTCCCCCCTATCTTGTGATGATCATTTGGCAAGTAATTTTAATTTTTCAGTCATTTTTAAAAATATTTGAACTGGCAACCTAAGAGCATGGATCTGCCCAAAATGAGTATCTTTAGTAAATCTGGACTTCACAAATCACCTTCCATTTTTTACCTCAAAATTCTCTGTAAATCTTATACCCATTTTATAAAAGAGAATGCTGAGGAAAATTAGAAAACTAGAAAACTGTTCCAGGGAGCTACCCTACTGTACCCTGTTTGTGGCAGATCCAGTAGTAGGGGCTACCTAAAGAGCTTGGAATGGGCCCACACCATTAGGGCAGATGCCCTTCCAAAGCCCACAGTAGATGCTCAATGGATATTTGAATGGCTGATGATGCTAATGATATTAATTTTAGTTACTACTTAATGAGCATTTACTGTGTGGCAAGCAGCATGTTGAAGTGCCTCAGATGCATTATCGCACTAGTCTCAGGATAACTCTGTGAGGTGGGTGTTATTGCCTTTTTACATAGAAGAGGTAACCTAGAGGTGGAGAGGAAAGAAAAGAACAGCAAAACTCCAGCAAGAAGACCCAAGTCCTATCTTGCCTCTGACACCAGCTTCCTGTTCAGAGAGTAAGACCAGACTACCTCTAATGCTGCTTCTAGCTTTAGCATTCCAGGATTTGAATCAAAATGTTATTAGAACCGTTTGTGAGAGAAACAGAGGTCATGCTTTATAATAAAATCTCTATTAAAAATGCATTTTTTTAGTGTAGTAAACCTTCTTAAAGGAAATGAAGAGGATTAAATCAAAGTAGTCTAAAGTCACTAGAAGTACATAGTGTCCCTGTCAATGGCACTTTTTAAAAAAGATGATGTAGCAATTGCTTCAGGGCACTCCCTTTTATTTTTCAATATTATTGGAATGAAGAGCAACAATAATTTCTAATACTAAAGTTATCATTCTTTTCTACGATTTAACTTAGAAATTATAAAAAATAATTGCAACAGTATTTCTGAAATACATTTTAAAAAATACACCCAGATAGATGAACATTCACAAATTATTTGATGACCAATTGCAAAGGCAGGAGCACGGTCAGGGGAGTAAGAGAGGAGGGAGAGCAATGACTGCTTATTTGAGAACTTCGTTTAGGGTTTTGGTTGTTTCTTTTAACTCAAACTGTTTCCATAACAAGTTATATAAAGTTAGGTTTCCGCACCTGTCCCATTAAAATTTTAGTTACTTTTCACAATAAAATCCTCATAATTATGTAAAAATTGGCAAGGCCCTGCTAATGACAACTCCTATATTTTTACACCATTAGGCCCAGAGCTTATAAAAGAGGTGCCAAGAAAAGGCATCTTCATTATGTAAGTCACTGTCTTGTGGAGTTATCTCTGGAATGGCTTAGATGCTTCCTCTACCTTTACTTAAATGGTATCTGAACACAAGTGTTAGTAGAAATGTCAGTGTTTGGGAACTAGAAATGCTGTTACACAACCCAGCAAGACCGGGAAATGCTGAATATTCTACCTCTTTCTCTGAAAAGTCAGAAAACAAAGAGACTTGTGAAGCTCCACTTAAACCAACCTTCCAAACTTACCCGAGCAGTGTCAACCAGCCCTTCACCACCATATTTTTCCTTCCCTCCGAATTACCTACTAACACTGTGTAGAACATAAGGGGAGGATTAATCTATGACTGTGGCTTATCTGTAATTTATCTATTTAGAATATTATACTAAATTATAGATTTAATGTCACCAGTCTGTTTGCTTCTCTCTACCTCACTTTATTTCTCTCTTCTCTTCTTGGTCTCCTTTCCCCCTTTCACCTCCACACCTGGATTATAAATTACTGGTCCAAGGCCAAAAAAGTCAGGAGTACAAACTCAATAAACAAACAACCCAAAGCTCTTGACTTCCTGATGACAAACTTATATGAAATTAGCGACAACTACTTCAATATGCATGAACCTCTTTCTAACAAGCTGCTTCTTTTATCTGCAGTTCTCAATATGCTTTAGGATGTCTTTCATTTCTTCCTTATCTTGGCTCCTACTTCCCCCACAGACTTCAAAAAATATATATATATTTGGTGGTTGATATGATCAGTGCACTTCCTCTGAAATTAAAGTTTCTTTTGATATTGAGCTCAGTACATTTAAAGTGGAAATCAAATGACTCAGGCTGGTTTTAAAGATTTAAGCCAATAGTGAAGAATTTAATATGCTGGTGTTGGGTTTCATAATCAAATAGAGAAGAACCTGTTTCTGTTCTAAAATCTACCCAACCAAAATTTCAAAGTGTCTCCAAAATTGTATTAAATTTGTATTAAATAGAAATATTCAGCAAATATTTAGTAAAGGCCTTTAAGTGCCAGTCACAGCTTTGGGTGCTGGGGATACAACATAACCTGCGTAGACCCTGCTTTTGCCTTCAGGAGCTTTTAGTCTGGCAGAGAAGTTAGATATTAATTTCATAATTAAATTTGTAGTGATCTAATCAAAATTGTGATCATTGCCATGAGGGCGATAATTGAGCTGATCTAGCCTAGTCTGAGGGTAGGGAAAGCGGATGAGGATGGGACCAGAGAAGGACTTCAGAAAGCAGCGTTTAAGCGAAGACCTAAAGAATGAGGGGGTCTCAGTGAACTTTCAGAGAGACAGAACAGCATCAAATGGGAAGAAGCTTGCCACGTCTGAGAAGAGAGAAAGGCCAGTGTGGTTGCAGTACAGACAGCAAGGCAGAATGGTGTCAGACGAGTCAGAAAATAAGCAGGGCCAGCATCATAGGAGCTCAGAGGCCATGTTAATAATTTAGGACTTCATGCCAAAAGCAATGGCAAGTCACCAAAGGTTTTAAAAGCAGCAGATGAACATGACCAGGTTCACAGATTCCCCTGGCTCAGTGAAGAGACGCAACACTTCTCGGTGATAGCGGGGAAGCCAGTGATTATCCCCATCGTGTCCATTAATGACCAGAAAAAAACACCACAAAGAATAAGCCATCGAGGAAAGAGTACAACTTCAGTGGAACTCCAAACTGCCATTCCTAAACCTGTATTTCAAACTTCAGATGCAAACAGCTCTGGCAGCCACGTGAGAATGGGTCAAAGGCAGTAAGTAGGACTGAAAGCCGACGGACTAATTAGAGGGTTATTGTCTAGGTAAGTGATCTTGGTGATTCAGGAGCAGAGAAAAGTGAAGGGACAGGAGCCACAGAGAAGGCAGAATCTGTAGTATTGTACATGGTGAATCTCCTTATTGGGATTATTACATACAGTTTTCAAAAATTAATGGTTTGGGTTTCTCTTGAAATTTGTATGACACTGGAATATGCTCACAAATTCTAATTACTTTTTCAAATATAAAACAAATAAAAATTGACCCTGCCAGAGGAATAAAGCCAACAATATTTAATCAATCTCAAATCCTTTAGGAACTTAGCAAAACAACAATTCATAGTTTAATTATAAACAATTCTCACCTAATCATTTTAAAAGACCTATTAAGAATGTGTGCTGGCAACACAGTCTAGATTTAGTTACTTTTTGCAACTGGAAGTATTAAGTCTTGGGCTTCTACTTATTCAAAATTAACTTCCTCCCCTGCTAATCCAATTCTGTAAGGTTTTACTCAATGTTACTCTACATAAGCTGGACAAAAAGTATTAAATTAAGTGATAGTACATCTTTTATTAAAAAATAAACCATGTGAGTTATAATAACAGTCTTTGGAGACTGAGAGTTATGGCCAGTGGGGTCCTTCCATTCTAGCTTTCTTACCTCCAATGTGCTAAGAAAATGAAAAAATAAACCCACTCACTAGATTGCCTACAAGACAGCCTCTCAAGCAAAGTAATGACATTTATATAAAAATAATTCCAGCATGAAACTATAGAATATGCATATCAAAGTAACAGCTTGGTTCTAAAACCTGTGGAGCCCAAAGTCAAGACCAAATAGCATAATCAATTCTCCCATAAGCATTCAGAATGTTTCCTTAATGTTGAGATGTGATAATAGTTGGGTGACAGTGTCTTTTTGAAAAAGTCTGTTAAGGAGGAGAGACTGTTACTCGCTGAATCAGTTCTTGCAGTTTCCTTTGTTGTCCAATAGCCAGATAAGAGGATATCAGAAAAAAATGAAAAAATGAGAACAGGACAAGTTAAAGCATGTGATCAAAACCCGAGTTTGACAAGATTTATACGACATGTGGGATTCTGGAAGAAGAAGGGAGAGAGACTTTAAGAGTAGCGGTGGTGTATGTTAGTGAAAGAAGCGAGAGAAAAGATGATAAAAGATTTCACTTCATGTTATGAAAGAATTCTTCCTTTTTTCTGTTTTGCAAAAAAAAAAAAAAAGAAAGAAAAATACAAACAAACAAAAACTGTAGTGAAGATTTTTAAATGCTTTTGAATTATCCCGGATGCCAGATTTATTATTCTTTGAATGTAATACCATCCTTAAGCAGAGCCCAATAAGATGTAATTTTATATGTTTACAGTAATATTGACAATACCAATACTATTATACCTTCTTAAAATAGGCATGCATGGAATAATAGTAATACCATTCTAAGAACATAACAGCTCAAGTTTAATTGAGGTTACTTCCATATGCTAGAGCTTTCCTCTGCCAGGACTGTTCTCCCCTCTATCCTAAATTTTCATTGGGTCATTGCTTGCTCAGATATCACATCTAAGTTTAAACATCTGTTCTGCAGAGAGATCCTCTCAGAACCTATAGCTGCAATGCTGTCCAAGAGAACTCCCTGCAATGATGAAAGTATTCTAAAGCCAAGTTGTCCAGTATGGTAGCCACATGTGACCACTTAACACCTGAAATATGGTAGTATGACTGGGGGGTGAATTTTTAATTTAATTATAATTAAATTAAATAACTTTAAAATAAAAATAAAAGAAATATAAATATATAAAAGAAATCTAAATTACATTTAAATAGCCACATGGGGCTAGGGGTCACCTACCATACAAAATCACAGGCAAGACAGAGTTTAAGTTCTTTTATTTTGTTAATATTCTGTATGTCTCCTTTGTAGCACTTGGCACATGTGCAGTTGTATAGTGTTTATAATTATTTGTTTAATGACCATCTTCCCCACTAAACTATCAAGACTGTCTTGATCCCACTCAAATAGTCCACACCTAACACACACAGTGCCTACTCAAAGAGCTACTGACCGACTTATTTAAATAAAACGTTTCATTATTTTATCACTTAATATCAGCGACTAATTTGTTGGTTACATGAATACCAAAAGTTGATGTAAGAAAACTGGAACACTAGCTGTTTACAAGGTGTGAACGTTCTGGTAAAGTCCAGAAAGTGCTACCAGAAATTATCAAAATCTGTGGGAAAATGTGTTTGCTACAGATTTTTCCTAAACACACAAACACACACAAAACGCACACATACAAACACAGCTGCCTTCAGAAAAGAGTCTTCTATTTTGCTCTATAATCTGTTCTGGCTATGTTAATGATGACACTCTTCTGCAAACGAGAAAAATCAATGCAAAACAAATTCACAATTTAGCACAGGAAGGTGTAAGAAAGTTGGCACAAAGAAGCTGTCCCTCCCTAGTTTAAATGAACATTTTACCTTCAGAGCATAGTAGCTAATTTTCTTAAATCCTTTTAAACATGTTAACTTCTCCAGAAGCAAATGTTCAATAGTTATTCTTTGTCAACTTTGAAAACAAAAGAAAAATATACTGTCATAATACAGTATGCAATACAGATACCTTAATGCCCCCAGTGGGAATAGCGACATACAAGCATGGATGGTATAGATGAAGATACGAATTCCAGAGAAGAACGGTGGCTACAATTCACTGGCAAATATATGTGGTTTGTTCTTTCTCAATTAACTGGTTTGATCATTCATCCGTATATGCATCTCTCCATACCTATGTCTGCCCTTTATAGTTATACTATCTTTCACCATGGAACACACAGTCTGCATTCAAAATCAGAAAAGTACACAGGCAACTAAGAGATAAGGCTGGAAGGAAAGCAGCACCCAAGACAAGTAGATAGCTCATGCTGGGAAGAACCATTAAGGTAAGACAGTTCAAATGCTTGCAACAAGCAGAGATCCAAAGTACTTCCATTAAGAATTTCTAATAAAAAATGCTAGTGCATAGCCTTCCCTCTCATTATGAAATCCTGAATTGAGACTCAACCTAAGAGAACATGAGGGTGGGGCTGGAAGAACACATAAAAATTGAATAATGCATATGTGTTACATAAATTCATGGATTCATGATTAAGACAATCAGTGAATGGTTTAAATAAATAAAAGACAGTTTGTTGCATCAATGTTTTGAATCAAATGAAGCAATGTAGGGACCATCATTATAAAAACCTGTAGTATCGACCCAAATAAGCTCACTATGAAGAGTGATAGAAAAGCATACAATTATAACTTGTGCCTAAATTTTCTTCATCTGGCGTGTGCCTACTTTTTCAGGTGGCCTAGCAGGTAAAACTTACAAACCAAGACCATCAGGGCTCACGTGGCCCTTTCATGTCTCTTCTCATGATGAGTCTGGAGACATTTAATCATTTGAAGGTTGAAATACTAAGAAATTTCTGCCAAGTGCTATTATCATTCAGCAATAATTTAAGTAATGGAAGTATTTGTCAAAAGTACAGAACAACCTACACAGATTTAACATGTCAAACCAATATGATAAAATTATTTTACTATTAAGGTAATTTTAAGATGGGTATGACATTTTGCTTTTTTGTCTTCTGAAAAAATGAAAAATGTATTTGAAGAGTTATCAATTCCTGACCTTCAAACACTGGATGGAAGTAAAGCAGAGATCATGGTGATTATCACATGAATGTGAGTCTTAAGGCCCAGGCTGGGAAGTTCATTCCATTATCACAAAGTAACTTGAAGAGAGATTCAACATGGAGTCATGAAAACAATGCATTAACGGGAAGGAGAATACTATCATCTACTGAAAGCGCTACAAATCAGGTAAGTGATGCACATCCCCAATCCCTGGAGATTTGTTCATGTGGCCTGGCTGAAACTGGTCTTGCAGAGTTTGACCTTTGTCTTTGGTTGTACAATGATAAAGAATCCACTTAATCCCACAGGAGTGAAAACGAGAGCACGTTACTGCTATAGGGTGAACAGCTAAAGGTTAATTGAGTTTTAGATACTTATCTCTAATTGTTCAAGATTTTATCCTAATATCAATTAATGCACAGGCACCCTGAGGCCATAAGGAATAGATTCATTCTAAATTTAAATATATCCTTCCACCCGAAAAGAGAAGCATTTTCCCCAGATAATTCTCATAATCAGACTCCAGCTTCCCAGATGAAATAGTTCAAATTAATCAAACATTCCTCAAAATATTGCTTTAAGTGAGTAAATGACTGAAAGAGTTATCTAGTTAATCCAAGCACTACAGATACTCTATGTTGATAATTTGAAACATTAATTAAATATACATATGAAAATACATAGCATGTAATCTTTCTTAGGGAACTATATTCTAAAAATACCAAAACTTTAACTTAATAAGTTAGAGACACTTTTCACTTTCTGTAAATAGAAAACTGAGTAATCTTGGTTCAACAAGAGTAAGCTTGGCATGCCATTTACTCCAGCATTCAAGGCAGGTCATGAATTAAAAATAAATAAGTATTTTTAAGTCATTGGAATATGATTTTGTATAATCGGTCAATATCTTAAAAGGTACATCTATTTATTGTCACAATAAAGCATCTGGTAAGTTTGAGAGAGCCATTTTTGAGAGGTAAGAATGTGCCTAGCTTTCAGAACACCTGGTATAAAAAACGGTTAATTTACAAAACAAATAAAATTAATGGTGACTGATTTGCATGGCGAAAGAATCCCCAGGTTAGGGGAAAACAAAAAAAAACCCCTGCCTTTGTATGTTTAAATTTACAATATTATCATTAATACATAACCTTTAAGATATACAACAGCAGCAACATCAATAACAATAGCTACAACTTATGGAGAAATTTGTGTCATCCACGTACTATGCTGAATCTATATATTTATTATCTCATTTAAGCCTCATAGCAACTCCTAAGGGTTAGGTGCTCTCATTATTTTCCTTTTACAATGACAACAATGGGACTTAGAGTAACTTCTCAAGGTTGTATAACTTTGTTGGAAAAAGAAGATAAAGCAAAATTAACTTTTAGTTTTTAAAAGGCTTTTAGAGGAATGGAACTGTGAATATCTACATGCTTTCGCATATGTCAAAGTTAATTGTCTGACTGCGTATTTTCCATCTTTTCAGACATGTTTTAGAAATACAAACCAATCATCAATTATTATCACTACCAGCTTCCAACCACTCTGAGCCTTTTTAACTGATAAGGCAGAGATGGAGGGATGTTTCTTAGGTGATTTCATTCATCATATGGTATCCAATAGAGAACAGGGGACTAGCGATGTCTTGGTTCAAGCATGCTAGAACATGTCCCAGTTCTAGCATGCCAGCAGGATGGTAACCACATAACAAAAGAGCCACATAGTGGTTTCTGGTACTTACTTTTATGACCAAGTACCTTGCATCCTTTGAAACACCATGATTTATAAAGTAACTAAATAGCTCATGGGTAACACTTTGGTGCTTGATGTCATCATACATAAATAATTCTACACTTCCCAAATATTCTGTTCTTGTGCTTTGCCCCCAAGATTCTTCCCCAGCTTAGCAGAGGTGTGCTAAATTGCTTAATGGGCAAAACAAAAACAAAACAAAAAAACCTGTTAGACACGAAACAACAAAAAACACATAGAGCTATCCCACTGCGTAGATATAATTTCAAAGAACAGGGAAGAGAATGGATGTAAAAGATCTGTCTGCACTAACGCCCCTTCTCCCTTTCAATATCAGAGATGCCTATGTTTAATATTAGGCCTCTCTAAATCAGACTTCTGCAACCTTAGCTTACCACGATTGCTGGCCTACACAATCATTATTCTTTTTCTGTGCAAGTGGATAGACTAAGGGCTTGAGGCTGTGATAACTGCTCTGTGAGTATGGCCTTTTCCAAAGGCCCAGAGTAACCACAATCCTAGGTCCACAATTGTGTCTCTGAAAATGTTTCTCCAAGTCTAGAGCTGCACTGTCTAATATCATACCTGGTAGCTATAAGTAGCTGTTTATGTTTAAATTTAATTAAATAATTAATAATTGCTACTATACTGGACAACACCAACACAGTTCTACTGAACTGTTTTGGCCTAGAGTAACATTTCCTAACCCGTTACCTTGGCCAGGGTTTTATATCAAGGCCAGTCAATGGATTTAGGCTCACATGCCAACACTAGTCCCTTTGAATTGGCTTCCTGGAGTAGAAAAAAATTGCAGTGCCTGAAATAGTGATGTCTCTCTGGGACACAGAATTGGGGAGGGGTGGCCACATATGCCAAATAAGACTCCTAAAGACCTTCTACCAGCAGTAATATAAAACTGCCAAAAATCAAAAACATGAGACTACCAGACCTCAGAGATTACCCATGTCTCTCCATGGGCCACTTAAAAATAAGCAGGAAAGAAGTTTTTTCCCCCAGGCACTCGGAGTTAAATAAAGTCTTTAGTATCATCCCTAATTACAATCTAGGCCTGATCCGAGACAGACCAGTCATACTAATTAAGTCAGAAAATACTCTACAAATCAGTAATACAGATAGTACTGATACAATATTTTAAATTCCTATTTACCGACATGAAAACCTTACCCTCTAAATAACACTCTTCTTCTTTTTTCTGTTAAGTAAACAACTGTGCCACTGTTAACAGCTCCAACCTAGCACCCAGATTCTTCCCTGATGGAGCTCAATAATCTCATCAGAGGTTTTTCTCCTCACTTAGGAATCATTTGGGGGTACTCTGACTCCAACAGGCCTCTCGGAAACCAAACAGAACTGTACACGGTGCATCATATGCAGCGTCTGGTCTAGTCTAAATTCCTAAATGACAAGCACAGCTAGCACAACACGCATTTGGAATGAGGCCGCGAATGAGAAATCAGGCCTCTACCTTATCATTAGCCATCACCTTCCCAGACGCTAACTCCCCTCCCTGCCAAACCACCCTTACCTGCCAGAGACCTCTTGCTGATGTCATGATTACCCTGTCAAATCAAATTTAGCAGTACACAAGCCATCAGGAGCGACATTCCTCCTTTTGCATTTTCATTCACTAGGAAGGTATGAACTCTACGTAGAGTGGGTAGACTCTCCGTTATCTGCTGCAACTCTAAACCATTTGAATTGCATCACTAAAGTGAATTGGCACTGAAAACAAAGTAATAAGAATGCATATTGATAGAAAAGTAGGTAGGAACTAGGGGTCTCTTTCATGCCGGCTTTCCAGTGAATTCCGAGAACTTCGATGAGGCCGAAGTGATGTTTATTTCAGCTATGAACACTGGGTGAAATCTCACTTTATAAAGGCCTGAAGGACTTGCCAGTCACGGTTGTGACTGGTAATAAAACATAAATCACTGGAAACTTGAATTAGATATTCCTATCCCAAATCTCTGGAGCAGTCGTTCTCAACCAAGGGCCAATTTTCCTCCTTTCTCACCCCTTAGGTGTATTTGGCAATGTCTACTAACATTTTTGGTTGAGGGTGTTACTGGCATCTAGTGAGTAGAGATCGGAGATGTTACTAAACATCCTACAATGCACAGGAAAGTCCCCTCATAAACAAAGAACTATCCAGCCCCAAATGTCAATAATGCCCAGGTTGAAAATCACACCCTAAAACTGTGCATGGTCACTATCACTTACTTGATTATTTGGGGACTTACAATTTGCATGGACATGAGCTGCTTTTGGTGGGGGGGGGGGGGGGGGGGAGATTCCTTCTGTCCCTTCACAGATTTCAAGCTTAACAAAGGCACTGTTAACAATTAGAAGGTAAAGAGGTACAGCTATTAGTAAAAATATTTTTCAACATGGGCTGTTTTGCTATTTGGTCAATCCTTATTATCTAGTCTTCTTAACTAATAGGGTAATTTTATTTTTAACTCACCATCAGCATTCAATTCACCATCAGCATTTTGACAGTGAGAACGTGTTGGATCACTTTCTCACTGTAAAAAAGACATTAATTACCAAAAAGCAGAATATGACCATCTTTACAAAAGTAGGTATTTTCTAGAAAAATGTCAAAATTGCCTTACAACTTTAGAGAAGATTCTTTTTTTTAATTCTATAGTTACTATTACCTCTTTAATAATAATGACTTTCACAATTCTTAAAGATAGAGTTCACAACAAAAATGATGGCATAAAGCAGAATTAAGTGGTGTTATTTCCCGTCTTTGAGAGAATCCAACTACAGTTTGAGGGTTTGGTATCTCTGTGCCAATGCAAGAACAGGGTAAAGCATTTTATTTTCACACATTCTATAGTAGGTTAAAGCAAACACACAGCAGTTAAACCCTAATAGTTGATTAGTCCCATACTTGCTTTGTCATTTCCTTACCATGTACTGATGAGTGATGGTACATACATATATGTAAAAAGAATGGGAATCAATATTCCTCAGCATTTTCTACCATTAAAGGCATGTTTAAAACCTGGCAACATGCTGTGTCCACCTGTTACAACTTTCTTTGTCCTAAGTCTTTATTAACATTACCAGTAAAAGAAAACATCAAATATCACTGCTTTAACAGCAGGAGAAAATGCTTGCACTTAGAAGGTAGGGTCTAAATCCGCAAATTGAATGAAATAATCTAAAATACTGAGAGGAGACCTTCAAGACGGTAGAGAAATAAGACGTGGAGATCACCTTCCTCCCCACAAATACGTCAGAAATAAAACTACATGTGGAACAACTCCTACAGAACACCTACTGAACGCAGGCAGACCTCAGATTTTCCAAAAGGCAAGAAAATCCTGCGTACCTGGGTAGGGCAAAAGAAAAAAGGAAAAACAGAGATAAAAGAATAGGGATGGGACCTGCACCTCTGGGAGGGAGCTGTGAAGGAGGAAAAGTTTCCACACACTAGGAAGCCCCTTCTCTGGCGGAGACTGGGGGTGGCGGTGGGGAAAGCTTCGGAGCCACAGAGGAGAGCGCAGCAATAGGGGTGCAGAGGGCAAAGCAGAGAGATTCCCGCACAGAGGATCGGAGCCGACCAGCACTCACCAGCCCAAGTGGCTTGTCTGCTCACCCGCTGGGGAAGGGTTGGGGCTGGGAGCTGAGGCTCTGGCTTCGGAGGTCGGATCCCAGGGAGAGGACTGGGATTGTCTGCATGAACACAGCCTGAAGGGGACTAGTGCACCACAGTTAGCCAGGAGGGAATCCGGGAAAACGTCTGGAACTGCCTAAGAGGCAAAAGACCACGGTATCACGGTGAGCAAGGAGAGGGGATTCAGAGCACCACCTAAAAAAGCTCCAGAAACCCGCACAAGCCACGGATATCAGCGCAGACATCAGAGACGGGCATGAGATGCTAATGCTGCTGCTGCCGCTGCCGCCACCAAGAAGCCTGTGTGCGAGCACAGGTCACTCTCCACACCTCCCCTCCTGGAGCCTGCGCAGCCCGCCAAAGCCAGGGTCCTGTGATCCAGGGACAACTTCCCCGGGAGAACACACGCCACGCCTCAGGCTGGTGCAACGTCACGCTGGCCTCTGCCGCCGCAGGCTCGCCCCGCATCCGTACCCCTCCCTCCCCCTGGCCTGAGTGAGCCAGAGCTCCTGATTCAGCGGCTCCTTTAACCCCGTCTTGTGTGAGCGAAGAACAGACGCCCTCCGGCGACCTACACGCAGAGGCGGGGCCAAATCCAAAGCTGAGCCCCGGGAGCTGTGCGAACAAAGAAGAGAAAGAGAAATCTCTCCCAGCAGCCTCAGAAGCAGCGGATTAAAGCTCCACAATCAACTTGATGTACCTGCATCTGTGGAATACCTGAATAGACAACGAATCATCCCAAATTGAGGAGGTGGACATTGGGAGCAACTGCAGACTTGGGGTCTGCTTTCTGCATCGAATTTGTTTCTGGTTTTATGTTTATCTTAGTTTAGTATTTAGAGTATATTATCATTGGTAGATTTCTTTATTGATTTGGTTGCTCTCTTCCTTTTTTTCTATATTTAGATATATATTTTTTTTTCTTTTTCTCTTTTTGTGAGTGTGTATGTGTATGCTTCTGTGTGTGATTTTGTCTGTATAGCTTTGCTTTTACCATTCGTCCTAGGATCCTGTCTGTCCGTTTTTTGTTGTGTGTTTTTTGTTTTTTTTTTTAAGTACAGTTTTTAGCACTTGTTATTATTGGCGGATGTGTCTTTTGGTTTGGTTGCACTCTTCTTTCTTTCTTTAAAAATTTTTTTATTACTTAAAAATTTTTTTACTTTTATAACCTTTTTTTACTTTAATAACTTTGTATTATTTTATTGTATTCTTTCTTTCTTTCTTTTTTTCTCCCTTTTTTTCTGAGCCATGTGGCTGGCAGGGTCTTGGTGCTCGGGCCAGGTGTCAGACCTCAGCCTCTGAGGTGGGAGAGCTGAGCTCAGGACATTGGTCCACCAGAGACCTCCTGGCTCCACGTACTATCAAACAGCAAAAGCTCTCCCAGAGATCTCCATCTCAACGGTAACACCCAGCTCCGTTCAACGACCAGCAAGCTACACTGCTGAACACCCTATGCCAAACAACTATCAAGCTGGAACACAACCCCATCCATTAAGACAGAGGCTGCCTAAAATCATACTAAGGTCACAGACACCCCAAAACACACCACTGGACTCGGTCCTGCCCACCAGAGAGACAAGATAGAGCCCCACACGCCAGAGCACAGGCACCAGCCTCCTCCACAAGCCACTGAACCAAACTTACCCACTGGGGTCAGACACCAAAAACAATGGAAACTACAAACCTGCAGCCTATGAAAAGGAAACCCCAAACACAGTAAGTTAAGGTAAATGAGAAGCCAGAGAAATACACAGCAGATAAAGAAGGTAAAAACCCACCAGACCAAGCAAATGAAGAGGAAATAGGCAGTCTACCTGAAAAAGAATTCAGAGTAATGATAGTAAAGATGATCCAAAATCTTGGAAATAGAATGGAGAAAATACAAGACACGTTTCACATGAACCTAGAGAACTAAAGAGAAAACAATGATGAACAACACAATACATGAAATTAAAAATTCTCTAGAAGGGATCGATAGCAGAATAACTAGGGCAGAAGAACGGATAAGTGACTTGGAAGATAAAATAGTGGAAATAACTACTGCAGAGCAGAATAAAGAAAAAAGAATGAAAAGAATTGAGGACAGTCTCAGAGACCTCAGGGACAAGATTAAATGCACCAACATTCGAATTATAGGGGCAGCAGCAGAAGAAGAGAAAAAGACAGAGACTGAGAAAATATTTGAAGAGATTATAGTTGAAAACTTCCCTCACAAGGGAAGGGAAATAATCAACTTCAGGAAACACAGAGAGTTTCATACAGGATAAATCCAGGGGAACATGCCAAGACACACATTAATCAAACTATTCAAAAATTAAACACAAAGAAAAAATATTAAAAGCAGCAAGGGAAAAGCAACAAATAACATACAAGGGAATCTCCATAAGGTTAACAGCTGATCTTTCAGCAGAAACTCTGCAAGCCAGAAGGGAGTGGCAGGACATAATTAAAGTGATAAAAGGGAAAAAACTACAACCAAGATTACTCTCCCCAGCAAGGATCTCATTCAGATTCAACAGAGAAATTAAAACCTTTACAGACAAGCAAAAGGTAAGAGAATTCAGTACCACCAAACCAGCTTTACAACAAACGCTAAAGCAACTTCTCTAGGCAGGAAACACAAGAGAAGGAAAAGACCTACAATAAAAAAAACCCAAAAATTAAGAAAATGGTAATAGGAGCATACATATCAATAACTACCTTAAAAGTAAATGGATTAAATGCTCCAAACAAAAGACACAGACTGGCTGAAGGGATACAAAAACAAGACCTGTATATATGGTGCCTGCAAGAGACCCAATTCAGACCTAGGGACACATACAGACTGAAAGTAAGGTGATGGAAAAAGATATTCCATGCAAATGGAAATCAAAAGAAACCTGCAGTAGTAATTCTCATATCAGACAAAGCAGACTTTGAAATAAAGACTATTACAAGAGACAAAAAAGGACACTACATAATGATCAAGGGATCTATCCATGAGGAAGATATAGCAACGGTAAATATTTATGCACCCAACATAGGACCACCTCAATACATAAG
This sequence comes from Phocoena sinus, assembly GCF_008692025.1. Classification (NCBI taxonomy): domain Eukaryota; kingdom Metazoa; phylum Chordata; class Mammalia; order Artiodactyla; family Phocoenidae; genus Phocoena; species Phocoena sinus. The sequence continues at coordinate 29,275,203 of NC_045773.1, read as the reverse complement.
GCAAATGCTAACAGCCATAAAAGGGGAAATCAACAGTAAGACAAAAATAGTAGGGGACTTTAACACCCCACTTTCACCAATGGACAGATAATCCAAAATGAGAATAGATAAGGAAACACAAGTTTTAAATGACACATTAGAGAAGATGGACTTAAGAGATATTTATAGGACACTCCATCCAAAAACAAAAGAATACACATTCTTCTCAAGTGGTCATGGAATATTCTCCAGGATAGATCATATCTTGGGTCACAAATCAAGCCTTGGAAAATATAAGAAAATTGAAATTATATCAAGTATCTTTTCCGACTACAATGCTATGAGACTAGATATCAACCACAGGAAAATATCTGTAAAAACAACAAATGCATGGAGGCTAAACAATACACTACTAAATAACCAAGAGATCACTGAAGAAATCAAAGAGGAAATCAAAAAATACCTAGAAACAAATGACAATGAAAACACGACAATCAAAAACCTATGGGATGCAGCAAAAGCACTACTCAGACGGAAGTTTATAGCGATATAATCATACTTCAAGAAACAAGAAACATCTCAAATAAACAACCTAACCGTACACCTAAAGCAATTAGGGAAAGAAAAAAAAAAACCCAAAGGTAGCAGAAGGAAAGAAACCATAAAGATCAGATCAGAGGGCTTCCCTGGTGGCGCAGTGGTTGAGAGTCTGCCTGCCAATGCAGGGGACAGAGGTTCGTGCCCCAGTCCAGGAGGATCACACATGCCGTGGAGCGGCTGGGCCCGTGAGCCATGGCTGCTGAGCCTGCGCATCTGGAGCCCATGCTCCGCAACGGGAGAGGTCACAACAGTGAGAGGCCCACGTACCACAAAAAAAAAAAAAAAAAAAAAAAGATCAGAAAGAAATGAAAAAGTAATGAAGCAAATAATAGCAAAGATCAATAAAAGCAAAAGCTGGTTCTTTGAGAAGATAAACAAAATCGATAAACCGTTAGCCAGACTCATCAAGGAAAAAAAAAGGGAGAAGACTCTAATCAACAGATTTAGAAATGAAAAAAGGAGAAGTAACCAATGACACTGCAGAAAGACAAAGGATCGTGAGAGACTACTACAAGCAACTATATGCCAATAAATGGACAACCTGGAAGAAATGGACAAACTCTTAGAAAAGCACAACCTTCCAAGACAGAACCAGGAAAAAACAGAAAATATAAACAGACCAATCACAAGCACTGAAACCGAAACTGTGATTAAAAATTTCCAATAGACGAAAGCCAAGGACCAGATGGCTTCATAGGCGAATTCTATCAAACATTTAGAGAAGAGCTAACACCTATCCTTCTCAAACTCTTCCAAAATATAGCAAAGGGAGGAACACTCCCACACTCTTTCTATGAGGCCACCGTCACCCTGATACCAAAACCAGACAAAGATGTCACAAAGAAAGAAAACTACAGGCCAATATCACTGATGAACATAGATGCAAAAATCCTCAACAAAATACTAGCAAACAGAATCCAACAGCACATTAAAAGGATCATACACCATGATCAAGTGGGGTTTATCCCAGGAATGCAAGGATTCTTAAATATACGCAAATCAATCAATGTGATACACCATATTAACAAATTGAAGGAGAAAACCCATATGATCATCTCAATAGATGCAGAAAAAGCTTTCAACAAAATTCAACACCCATTTATGATAAAAAAAAAAAACCCTCCAGAACGTAGGCAGAGACAGAACGTACCTCAACATAATAAAGGGCATATATGACAAACCCACAGCCAACATGTCCTCAATGGTGAAAAACTGAGACCATTTCCTCTAAGATCAGGAACAAGACAAGGTTGTCCACTCTCACCACTATTACTCAACATAGTTTTGGAAGTTTTAGCCACAGCAATCAGACAAGAAAAAGAAATAAAAGGAATCCAAATTGGCAAAGAAGAAGTAAAGCTGTCACTGTTTGCAGATGACATGATACTGTACATAGAGAATCCTAAAGATGCTACCAGAAAACTACTAGAGCTAATCAATGAATTTGGTAAAGTAGCAGGATACAAAATTAATGCACAGAAATCTCTTGCCTCCTATATGCTAATGATGAAAAATCTGAGAGAGAAATTAAGGAAACAATCCCATTTACCACTGAAACAAAAAGAATAAAATACCTAGGAATAAACCTACCTAAGGAGACAGAAGACCTGTATGCAGAAAACTGTAAGACACTGATGAAAGAAAGATGATACAAACAGATGGAGAGATATACCATGTTCTTGGATTGGAAGAATCAACATTGTGAAAATGACTATACTATCCAAAGCAATCTACAGATTCAGTGTAATCCCTACCAAACTACCAATGATATTTTTCACAGAACTAGAACAAAAAATTTCACAATTTGTATGGAAACACAAATTTTTTTTGTGTTTGTTTTGGCTATTGGGTCTTCCCCAATAGCCAAAACAATCCTGAGAAAGAAAAACGGAGCTGGAGGAATCAGGCTCCCTGACTTCAGACTATACTACAAAGCTACAGTAATCAAGACAGTATGGTACTGGCACAAAAACAGGATAGAACAGGATAGAAAGCCCAGGATAGAAATGGAACAGGATAGAAAGGAACAGGATAGAAAGCCCAGAGATAAACCCATGCACATATGGTCACCTTATCTTTGATGAAGGAAGCAAAAATATACACTGGAGAAAAGACAGCCTCTTCAATAAGTGGTGCTGGGAAAACTGGACAGCTACATGTAAAGGAATGATATCAGAACACTCCCTAACACCATACACAAAAATAAACTCAAAATGGATTAAAGAACTAAATGTAAGGCCAGACACTATCAAACTCTTAGAGGAAAACATAGGCAGAACACTCTATGACATAAATCACAGCAAGGTCCTTTTTGACACACCTCCTAGAGAAACAGAAATAAAAACAAAAATAAACAAATGGGACCTAATGAAACTTAAAAGCTTTTGCACAGCAAAGGAAAACATAAATAAGACAAAAAGACAACCCTCAGAATGAGAGAAAATATTTAAAAATGAAGCAACTGACAAAGGGTTAACCTCCAAACTTACAAGCAGCTCATGCAGCTGAATATGAAAAAAACAAACAACCCAACCCCAAAATGGGCAGAAGACCTAAAGAGACATTTCTCCAAAGAAGATATACAGATTGCCAACAAACACATGAAAGGATGCTCAACATCACTAATCATTAGTGAAATGCAAATCAAAAGTACAATGGGGTATCACCTCACACCAGTTACAATGGCCATCATCAAAAAATCTACAAACAAGAAATGCTGGAGAGGGTGTGGAGAAAAGGGAACCCTCTTGCACTGTTGGTGGGAATGCAAAATTGATACAGCTACTATGGAGAACAGTATGAAGGTTCCTTAAAAAACTAAAAATAGAACTACCATACAACCCAGCGATCCCACTACTTGGCATATACCCTGAGAAAATGATAATTCAAAAAGAGTCATGTACCACAATGTTCATTGCAGCTCTAATTACAATAGCCAGGACATGGAAGCAACCTAAGTTCCATCGACAGAAGAATGGATAAGAAAATGTGGCACATATATACAATGGAATATTACTCAGCCATAAAAAGAAATGAAATTGAGTTATTTGTAGTGAGGTAGATGGATCTACAGTCTATCATACAGAGTGAAGTAAGTCAGAAAGAGAAAAACAAATATTGTATGCAAACACATACATACGGAATCTAAAAAAAAAAAAGAAATGGTTCTGAAGAACCTAGGGGCAGGATAGGAATAAAGACGCAGATGTAGAGAATGGACTTGAGGACACAGGGAGGGGGAAGAGTAAGCTGGGACGAAGTGAGAGAGTGGCATGGACATATATACACTACCAAATGTAAAACAGATAGCTGGTGGGAAGCAGCCACATAGCACAGGGAGATTAGCTCGGTGCTTTGTGACCAGCTAGAGGGGTGGGATAGGGAGGGTGGGAGGGAGACGCAACAGGGAGGAGATGTGGGGATATGTGCATATGTACGGCTGATTCACCTTTTTATAAAGCAGAAACTAACACATCATTGTAAAGCAATTATACTCCAATAGAGATGGGAGAGAGAAAAGAGAAAGAAGAAAGAAAGAGAGAGAGAGAGAGAAAGGAAGGAAGGAAGGGAGGAAGAAAAGTAAAATACTGAGAAAATAAATTACACCATGTATGTATCGTCATCTCCAACACCTTGCTTTGCCTCTGAATTTTCAAATCAACTATTTCATAAAATACTAGTCTTGATTAAATAAATAGAAGTGACCCCAAGTCATCTTTGTCTGGTTCTATGATATACTATTTTTATCTTAAAAATATGAATGAAATGTTTCAGAAGGAATCTTGATCTTCCAATTTGGGAAGGAGAAAAGGACCAACATTTCATGCTTGGATTCTGATATCATACTGGGAATTGACAAAACACTCAAAGATGAAGCAGGCTTTCACTCACATAAAAATTGCCAAAGGATAGCTCCATTTTGAACCAGTATGGAACATAATTACAATATCTTTAAAAAGAAACAAACCCCAAACCACCATTTTAAACCATGATAGCCCCTCAGCACAATCAAAAGATACACAACGGCTCAAAAAAAAATGAAAGAAACTTGTTATTCATTCCCCAACTACACACAATGCTTTAGGACAAGCACTGTGTGAGAGATGAACAAAGCAAGAAGGCATGTGTATACTAGCAAAAAAAAAAAAAAAAAAAAAAAAAAAAACCTGGAAATCATTTAAATGAAAACCTGTGGTCAGGAGTCTAATTTTATACTCATTGCATTCTCCTCCTCCTCTATGCAGCTTTTAAATATGCTCATCTTGTTTTAATTGCTCAGTAATGGACATAGCCTTCTAAGCAAAACCCTATTATTACAGCAAAGAAAAACGAACAGATAAGTTGTTAACATAACAGACTCTTGTTACAATTAAAAAGAAAAGAAATTCATGCAAAATAACATTTCCTATATACCCATCACCTAGTCTAACCCTGGTGTCTTACACATGCCTCTACTTCATTCTACACCTCAAGGCAAAACAGAAATGAGAAATATCTACTCCAGCCAATTAAAAAATATAAGGCAGCAGGAAGTTTTGTGACCACCAACCAACCAGCCACAGTGGAGAGGTATCCACTGAGGATCAATCTCTCATGTCCTCAGTAACTTTTGACAATGTCTTAAATCAACCACAAAATACAAGATACATAGCTTTATGTATACAATTCTTAAGAATAAAATCTATACTGTTGGGCACAGTAAATAAAAAGCAGCCCACATGAAAACTTAATTTTATAGTATTTAATTATTACTACATATTAGAGATAAAGACACAGAAGTTTAAAAGAAAACAGTAACTCTGAACAATCATATACATGATTATATATGTTGGTTATTCTAAAGGTGTGTAGAGCACAATTCTTATGAGTTAAATATTAATATGATTTTACAGTATTACTCTAGGAGATCACCTTGCATTTCTTCAGTGCCCCGGGAAATCTGTAAAAATTTGGGAATATCCTTCATTATATGAAGTAATAGAAATAATAACTAACCCTCTAGTGCTAATTATGTAGCAGGTAATGCTCGAAGTGCTATACACATATTAATACAACCCTACGTTACCTATGAGGAAACTGAGGCATGGAGCAAGTAACTTGGCCAGAGGCACAGAGCTCCAGAGACCATGTTCACTGGTCTGTTCTGCCTCCAGAAGAGCCCCTCTTTCCCCACCTTTTTCTTGCTCCCCCAACCTCCCATTGCTTGATTACCACCAAATAGCCATGCTCCAAAGCCAAGGATCCATAAACATCACGAGTGAGCTGCACGCTTGTGAGGAATCACCTTTCTGGCAGCACATTTGAGGGATTCAAGGATTTAGAACACCATGAAACAATTCAGCAGTAATGACAAGGCAATAATTCTCGAAGGCGCAACCTCACTTTACGGTGTCCATAAAAGCATCTATGATTATTGTACCATTCCCTTATTCCTCTTCCTGTACTCCATCACTGTTTGGATAGAAACCAGTGATTGCCCGGCCAGCTCCCTCATACACCCAGAGAGCAAGCGTCACTCGTTTTCTGGTAAACAACAATCCTTCTTCAAGCTGGTTATGACCTCACACTCCACTTCTTGCCTCTTCTTCGTGCAATGTCTTCTATTCTACATGCTTCTACCATCACAGTACACATGGCTGAAACCACTAATCTAAAACCCAGTACCCTACCTGCAAAAGAACACCACCCATCAAACCAACCAGCCCACACCCTCATTAAGGAGGGTCTACTGTGTATCCCAGGCAATAAATGGCACGTGCCTGACATGCACTGACAGCCCTTTAAAGCAGATAACTCATCCATTACAGGCATGAGTTCACTGCAAGTTTACAAAGGACAAGCAGTAGGTCCAAGACTTCATGGCTAGTTAGGGTGAAGGCAGGATTCTAACCAGGATTCTGTTCTAGAAAGTCCACACTTAGTGATATTGTTCTTACCCCTCCTTTGCCTAAGGATATCTTACTTATTCTTCGATTTCTCTCCCACTTGTCTGTGTTCTCCTTAGGGGCAGGTTCTATGCTTTGTTCACCCTGTTTCTATTCTATCAGTATTATACTCCCTAAGAAATGGGTTATCAGAACTTCCTGAACTAGTCAAAATATGAGAGGACAGCACCTAGCACTCAATAGGCACCTTAAGTGGTTATGGTGTAAATGGATGCACACAGATTAGGATTAACAGAATTCTTAGAAAGACTAAGTTTAACTTAGGTCAAAAGCATTGTTATACAACAACAGCCCTGAATTCCCAGTTCTCTCTTACCTTCCTGCCTCTGCCCTCTTTCTCCATCACTACTTCTCAATCTCTCTCTCTGTGTTCCTTCCCTCCCTCCATTTCTCTCAGTCCATCTTGTTCATACACCACCAGTGTTGCCACCACTCACTGCAGCTACTGCATTCATTAACACACCATACACCTTGTCAACAATCTCAGGTGAAATATTCTGCACCACATCAGAGATAAAACCCTAACGAAGCACAGCAGTGGCACTGGTATGACAAAGAACTCACCTCAACTGTACTTCAGGTAGCTTTCTGCACAAGCCAAGTCTCCTAGGCTAAGTAGGCCCAAACCTGACATCCAGATATGAGAAGATGAGTGATGCCTTTCCATCTCTCCTGTATATATTGCTACGGTCTGAATGTGCCCCCACAAAATTCACGTATTGGGATCTGTTAACATGGTGTTAGAAAATGGAGCCTTTGGGAGGTGATTAGGTCATCAGAGTAGTGCCCTCATGAATGGGATTAGTGCCTTATAAAAGAGATCCCACAGAGCTCCCTAGATGCTTCCAACATGTGAGTATACAATGAGAAGTTTGCAACCTAGAAGAGGGCCCTCACCCAACCATGCTGCCACCTTGATCTCAGACTTCAAGCATCTAGAACTGTGAGAAATAAACTCCTCTTGTTTATAAGCTACCTAGTCTGTGATATTTTATTATAGCAGTTCAAACAGACTAAGATGTATATGCACTCATACATAATTACTTTCCTTTGGCACACTATGACATCTTCATATAATAACACAGCCCTTCCTACACACGGGCTCTTGTGCTAAAAGTTTTTCATGCATCCTCTCAAGGAAGCCTCACCCAAATTTCACTCTATAGGGCCCACTGTCATCTGCATGACACAGATGAGGAGGCCGAGGCACAGTGGGCCTCAGTAACTTGCCTAAAGTCACAAAGTTACTAAGTGGAAGATATTCATTCCTAGAACCCACATTTTCTGAACAAAATTTCCCCCAGCACCCTCTGGCTGCTCTTGGTCAGCCTGGGGTTCTTTGTGTGGCAGGAAGTTCCTAACTGACAATTACCCTTATTTCCACTGCACTGGAATGGCATTATCCTTGTAGAGGTGCTAGATTTAGTAGTTCGTTCACATTCACTAACTGAGTTTCTATATAAGATGTTGGCAAAGTGTGGTCCCTAGACCAGCAGCATCAGCATCACTTGGGAGCGTGTAAGAAATGTACATCTTCAGGCCCTATCCCAGACCTATTGCATCACAAACTCTGGGGCTGGGCCCCAACTGCATGGGATTTAATAAGCCTTCCAGATAATTCTGATGCATGTGAAAGTTTGAGAATTACCACTCTACCCATATTTACTGCAAGTTTTGGGTAACGGTCTCTTTGAAGACTCACTGTCAGAAATGAAGGTAGAAAATGCATGGTGAGGCATCTTGCTCCAGTAACACACAGGGGCACATTCTGTCTACAATTCCTCACACTGTCATCTGTCCTCACACAAAGGCTTTCTGCTCTCAATTTCCAAATTACAACTACCTAACAGCTTTTAAAATGAATGTCTGGCTTAGCAGATTTTAAAATACTACAAGAGGGGGTGGGGATGGTGGTGTGATGAATTAGGCGATTGGGAATGACATGTATACACTGATGTGTATAAAACTGATGACTAATAAGAACCTGCTGTATAAAAAATAAATTAAATAAAATTTAAAAATTTAAAAAAAAATAAAATAAAATAAAATACTACAAGAGTAAGTATCTTTGTTTCTGGATTGGACTTGTCCAATGCAAACAAGAGAGGCAGGGCCACAGGTGACCGACCCATCACTCTACCTGTGAGAGCAAATTAATTAGCCCTCAACATTACTACCAGATTTATGTGCCAAGTACAGTTTGTAATGAGGTCTTTACCATGCAACCATACTTCAAGCAATCATTCATTTAAGTAAACACATTTTAATTACTGTCATTTCTTTCATTATTTATTCACTAGCCTACAATACACCTATCAGAAGAAACACTTCTTATTTGACTGTCAGCTCCTTCCTGGGTCCTATATATACCACTACCAGCCCCATCTCCATATTTTTTCTCTTAACTAAAGTTAATCACTACACAAGTTCTTGGGGACTTGGAGGCTACTGGGATGGCTGACCAACCCTAACGGCTGGCGGAGCCTTTGATCTGCTCCACTGAGAACCCTTTTCACACGTTCTCACAATACGTCTGCTGCAGTTAGGGTGTTGCAAAGCTGTTGTTGATAAAGTGACATTTGCTCTAAGCATTGTCACTTTGAAGAACAGCCAAGAAGGAAAATGAAAATCAATGTAATTACAAGTTATCAGCTTCAAATTTGATTCTCTTACTTGCTTCAAAACTGCCAAATGGGGCTTCCCTGGTGGCGCAGTGGTTGAGAATCCGCCTGCCCATGCAGGGGACACGGGTTCGTGCCCTGGTCCGGGAAGATCCCACATGCCGCGGAGTGGCTGGGCCCGTGAGCCATGGCTGCTGAGCCTGCGTGTCCGGAGCCTGTGCTCCGCCGCAGGAAAGGCCACAACAGTGAGAGGCCCGCATACCGCAAAAAACAAACAAAAAAACAAAACTGCCAGATGAAAATAATTTCAGTTTACCTGAGTAACAGTATATGGGTATTCAAATTTTTAAAAGCTTAATTTTGAATCTCAATTTCTAATATTAAAAAGAGGAAAAGCACTCAGTCCAATTTTCTCTGGTTAGAAACTCTAATTCTTCACAAAATACTTGCAATTTTGGGGTTGCCTGATAATTCACTATAATAAGTATTGAAATGGGTGTTTTAAGCCAGATGGTTATTAAACTCTTTGCTTCTGCCTTTACTGAATGATTTTTTTTTTTTAATTCTAATCACTGTTTGGGACAGAAGGGGGCACCCAAACAGGTATTATTTATGATCAATTCAATACAATGAATAGTTTGATTACTTGGTATTTATTATGATTCTACTATGCCCATATTTTCTGCACTTATTGTTATGAAAAAGATACTTTCACAAAATGAACAACTGAGCGTGAGTTTCTTGAAAGCAACTTAGGAAACTCTGATCAAGTAGATAATTCCATCAAGCGGACAGCATGACCAACTTCCAATTGACAACACATTCCTTAAGAGAAGTCAAAACCCAAAGGCTGCCCCACACAAATTTTGTTTGCCCCCATATAATTATTTTTTTAATTTAAATTAACTGTCAACTTTAAAGATTCAAGAGACTGTACTTAAATACCTAGATTTTCATCACCTCTTGAAAAATTGGCCACAGTGGGCTCTTAACCCACGTGGCAACAACTGGCTGGCCTCACTCCATGCTTCCTGCCTGGCTCCTGAGGGCCTCTGAGACTGTCACCCTGTTTTATGTTTTGTGGTAGATGGAGGGAAGTTCTCTTATTACTGGCCTGGAGTCATCCAAGAAGATATGAAAAGGAGGTGGGACAGAGGGTAAACTTTGGAGAATGCACAGGAAAGGAAAGGGGAGAGGGACGGGGTGTCTCTTAGGATACAGTTATGGTATAAGCAAAACCTCAGGAGTGAAGGTGGGGGAGAGATGTATAAGGCAAGGTGAAACAGTGTGAATGGACTGGTCTGGCTGGGTGAGGTGTAGGAACAGGAATATTGGGAGAAAGGTTTGAGAAGACTGAGTGGAGAATGACTGGAGAGAGCCTTGAACGCCAACTCAAGGAGCTTCTGGGACATTATCCAAGTTACAGCTCTTAATTTCCTTTTAAGAAACAAATCAACCCCCTCTACATGCAATTTCAGTGTATTTATATGCCCACTTAAGTGTGGATAACCTGCCCTACCTCCCAACCCCCAATCCTTTCAGTCAAGGAATAACATTTATTAATACGACAGTAACCTGGCAGCAATGGTGCCCAAACTCAAAGAGACCTGGCAATGGAAGCAGAGAGAGCGCTTCGGCAAGGAAGGAGAAAGGCTAAGGAAGCAGCACACAGGCACCTGAGTACTGGCCAGGTTCAAATCCTGATTCTACCACTCTAAGTACCACGGCCTTCTACAAGTCATTTAATATCTCTGAGTCTCAGTTTTTCATCTCCAATGGAGGAAACAGTACCTATATCCGAGGGCTGTTGTGAGGATTAAGTGAGGTAATACCCTTTATTGAGGCTGAAAAGAGTTCCTGACACAAAGTAAGAGCTCAATAAACGTTAGCTGTGCTACTGCCGTCAACATCATCACCACCGCCACCACCACTGCCACCACTTAAGAAACTGTACTGAGTCCTGAAGGATGGTGTCTGAGGTTTGGTCTGTGACCCTGGACATAGAAATGGAAGAAAACAGATGACAAAGAGGTTGTGAGGTAAAAATATATAGGATTTGGTTATTTTAGAAATGTAGGAAAAAGAGGTATTCAGAAGTATTCAAAGATCACTGCATGAACCTAAACCTGGGTGATACAATAAGGCAAGAGAGATGGAGAAGATCAAAAAAGATTCCTATCTTTGAAGAAGTCACATTTAAGGTGAGAAAAGAATGATGCAGTGGAAGTATCCCAGAAAACAGTTGAAAAGGCAGAAGTAGAATCCAATAGGAAGGTCTGAGGCAAGAGGCACATGTGACAGCTAGTAATGTTTGGTGAGATTAGTTTCAACAAGGTAAAGAAATTAGGAACTACAGTATCATGATAATTATTATTAGAAAACATTTACCATATGCAGGGAATGGCCTTAAGCATTTTGCATGGTCTATCTCGTTAGGTCCTCAGCATAACTGCCTCCCCATTTTATAGATCAAGACGCTGAGAATGAGAGAGGTTAGGCTCCCAGCTTTTAGGCACTATAAATTAAAATCCAGAGCCCTGACTCTGAAAAATTTGCTACACTTCTTCCCATAAAAGCAAAGAGAAATCTATGTGCTTTTATAAGCACATAGAGAGAAGGATGTAAGATGTCAAGAGGTGAAAGTGACTGAGTAATGCCTCTGAGGAAGAGGAAGGTAATGGGTTTATGAGCAGGCAGAGAGCCATCACAAGGCTCATTTGTGCTCTGAACACAGAAAAGCATTAAAGATAAGAAGAAGAAGGATCTGGGGGCTAAAAGGCAAACAGGTACACTTGTTAAGTTGAACACTTGTTAACAAAGTAATTCATCCCAAGATCAAGTGCCAATTTCAGGTGGAATGTAGGACAAATGGCAGGATTTCATTTGCTTAGTTTCACCCCCCCCCCAAAAAAAATGGGTACCAGAATTCTGAATTTACATTCAATTACAACAGAATTTAGGAATTATGTGTTGTCCTTTTCTCCAGCTTGGGCAGAGGTATTGTATTTTGCTTGGAAGGTTGCCAGTGCTTAGAATTTATCCTTATAAAGACACTGACTTCAGAGATACACATTCTGTGGCAGGAAATAACATCAAGTCCACAACAATTGCCACAACTACCACTCCACAAGCACACACCACACCAACAGCTAACATACAGAGCAGCTAACACAGAGCTTACTACCCATCAGGCACCACACTAACTGGGGCCACTACCCCAATTTCATTTAATTCCACGACTACCTCCATGTGGTTGGCCCTACTGTTAGCCACCTTTACAGATAATGACCTAAGGCTTAGTACACAATTACACACACAGTAAGTGGCCAAGCCAAATCAGTCTTTAAAATCAGTCCCATCTACCTCTGCTACCCATAGTGTGTCCTTCTTTTTGATATCTGGGTAAGTCCCTTGAAACATCTATTTATTCCATCAGAAAATTCAGAACTTATTTGTTCTGACAGTCACTATAGCATTATATAAAGTTCACAGTCACTATCCATGCTCTCTGTCACTCATATACAGGAATCTAAAGAGAGCAGCTATGTGATGTGGGAAACAGTAAGCTCTCTGCTCTCTGGAAGTTTGTGAGGGAGTGACCAAAAAAAAAGAGGATGGCTTCAAGATGGCGGAAGAGTAACACATGGAGATCACCTTCCTCCCCACAAATACATCAGAAATACATCTACATGTGGAACAGCTCCTACAGAACACCTACTGAACGCTGGCAGACCTCAGACCTCCCAAAAGGCAAGAAATTCCCCACGTACCTGGGTAGGGAAAAAGAAAAAACAGAGATAAAAGAATAGGGACGGGACCTGCACCAGTGGGAGGCAACTGTGAAGGAGGAAAGGTTTCCACACAGTAGGAAGCCCCTTCGCGGGCGGAGACTGCGGGTGGCGGTGAGGGGAGCTTCGGAGCCACAGAGTAGAGAACAGCAACAGGGGTGCGGAGGGCAAAGTGGAGAGATTCCCGCACAGAGGATCAGGGCCAACCGGCACTCACCAGCCCGAGAGGCTTGTCTGCTCACCCGCCAGGGCGGGCGAGGCTGTGAGCTTCGGATCCCAGGGAGAGGACTGGCACGTGAACATAGCCTGAAGGGCTTAGCTAGTGCACCATGGCTAGCCGGGAGGGAGTATGGGAAAAAGTCTGGACCTACCGAAGAGGCAAGAGACTTTTTCTTCCGTCTTTGATTCCTGGTGTGCGAAGAGAGGGGATCAAGAGTGCTGCTTAAAGGAACTCCAGAGACGGGTGTGAGCCACGGCTATCAGCATGGACACGGGACACTAAGGCTGCTGCGGCCGCCACCAAGAAGCCTGTGTGTGAGCACAGGTCACTATCCACACACCCCTTCCGGGGAGCCTGTGCAGCCCGCCACTGCAAGGGTCCTGGGATCCAGGGACAACTCCCCCAAGAGAACGCACAGCGCACCTCAGGCTGGTAAAATGTCACGCTGGCCTCTGCTGCCGCAGGCTCGCCCTGCACTCTGTACCCCTCCCTCCCCCTGGCCTGAGTGAGCCAGAGTCCCCGAATCAGCGGCTCCTTTAACCCCGTCCTGTCTGACCGAAAAACAGACACCTCCGGCGACCTACATGCAGAGGTGGGGCCAAATCAAAAGTTGAACCCCAGTAGCTGTGGGAACAAAGAAGAGAAAGGGAAATTTCTCCCAGCAGCCTCAGGAGCAGCGGATTAAACCTCCACAAACAACTGGATGTGCCCTGCATCTGTGGAATACCTGAATAAACAACCAATCATCCCAAATTGAGGAGGTAGACATTGGGAGAAATGATATACTTTTTTCCCTTTTTCTCTTTTTGTGAGGGTGTATGTGTATGCTTCTGTGTGTGCTTTTGTCTGTATAGCTTTACTTTTACCATTTGTCCTAGGGTTCTGTCTGTCCTTTTTTTTTGGATAGTTTTTAGCACTTCTTATCATTGGTGGATTTGTTTTTTGGTTTGGTTGCTCTCTTCTTTCTTTCTTTCCTTTTTGTATTAAAAAAATTTTAATGATATTTTTATTTTAATAACTTTATTTTATTTTGTCTTCTTTCTTTCTTTCCTTTTTTTCCCCCTTTTATATTGAGCCATGTGGATGACAGGCTCTTGGTGCTCCAGCCACATGCCAGGGCTGTGCCTCTGAGGTGGGATAGACAAGTTAAGGACACTGGTCCACCAGAGACCTCCCAGCTCCACATATTATCAAATGACAAAAATCTCCCAGAGATCTCCATCTCAACACCAAGAACCAGCTCCCCTCAACGACCAGCAAGCTACAGTGCTGGACACCCTATGCCAAACAACTAGCAAGACATGAACAGAACCCCATCCATTAGCAGAGAGGCTGCCTAAAATCATAATAAGGTCACAGACACCCCGAAACACACCACCAGACGTGAACCTTCCCACCAGCAAGACAAGATCCAGCCTCATCCACCAGAACACACGCAGTAGTCCCCTCCACGAGGAAGCCTACACAACCCACTGAACCAACCTAAGCCACTAGGGACAGACACCAAAAACAACGGCAACTACGAACCTCCAGCCTGCGAAAAGGAGACCCCAAACACAGTAAGTAAAACAAAATGAGAAGACAGAGAAACACACAGCGGATGAAGGAGCAAGGCAAAAATCCACCAGACCTAACAAATGAAGAGGAAATAGGCAGTCTACCTGAAAAAGAATTCAGAATAAGGATAGTAAAGATGATCCAAAATCTTGGAAAAAGAATGGACAAAATACAAGAAGCGTTTAACAAGGACCTAGAAGAACTAAACAGCAAACAAACAGTGATGAACAACACAATAAATGAAATTAAAAATCCTCTAGAAGGAATCAATAGCAGAATAACTGAGTCAGAAGAACAGATAAGTGACCTGCAAGATAAAATAGTGGAAATAACTACTGCAGAGCAGAATAAAGAAAAAAGAATGAAAAGAATTGAGGACAGTCTCAGAGACCTCTGGGACAACATTAAATGCACCAACATTCACATTATAGGGGTCCCAGAAGAAGAAGAGATAAAGAAAGGGACTGAGAAAATATTTGAGGAGATTATAGTTGAAAACTTTCCTAATATGGGAAAGGAAATAGTTAATCACGTCCAGGAAGTGCAGAGAGTCCCATACAGGATAAATCCAACGAGCAACTCCCAAGACATATATTAATCAAACTATCAAAAATTAAATACAAAGAAAAAAATATTAAAAGCAGCAAGGGAAAAACAACAAATAGCACACAAGGGAATCCCCAAAAGGTTAACAGCTGATCTTTCAGCAGAAACTCTGCAAGCCAGAAGGGAGTGGCAGGACATATTTAAAGTGATGAAAGGGAAAAACCTACAGCCAAGATTACTCTCCCCAGCAAGGATCTCATTCAGATTCAACAGAGAAATTAAAACCTTTACAGACAAGCAAAAGCTAAGAGAACTCAGCACCACCAACAACAAATGCTAAAGGAACTTCTCTAGACAGGAAACACAGGAGAAGGAAAAGACCTACAATAACAAACCCACAACAATTAAGAAAATGGTAATAAGAACATACATATCGATAATTACCTTAAATGTAAATGGATTAAATGCTCCAACCAAAAGACGTAGACTGGTTGAATGGATACAAAAACAACACCTGTATATATGCTGTCTACAAGAGATCCACTTCAGACCTAGGGACACGTAAAGACTGAGAGTGAGGGGATGGAAAAACACATTCCATGCAAATGGAAATCAAAAGAAAGCTAGAGTAGCAATTCTCATATCAGACAAAATAGACTTTAAAACAAAGACTATTACAAGAGACAAAGAAGGACACTACATAATGATCAAGGGATCAATCCAAGAAGAAGATATAACAATTGTAAATATTTATGCACCCAACATAGGAGCATCTCAATATATAAGGCAAATACTAACAGCCATAAAAGGGGAAATTGACAGTAACACAATCATAGTAGGGGGAATTTAACACCCCACTTTCACCAATGGACAGATAATCCAAAATGAAAATAAATAAGGAAACACAAGCGTTAAATGATACATTAAACAAGATGTACTTAATGATATTTACAGGACGTTCCATCCAGAAACAACAGAATACACATTCTTCTCAAGTGCTCATGGATATTCTCCAGGATAGAACATATCTTGGGTCACAAATCAAGCCTTGGTAAATTTAAGAAAATTCAAATCATATCAATTATCTTTTCCAAGCACAATGTTATGAGAATAGATATCAACTGCAGGAAAAACTCTGTAAAAAAATACAAAGACATGGAGGCTAAACAATACACTACTAAATGACCAAGAGATCACTGTAGAAGTCAAAGCAGAAATCAATAAATACCTAGAAAGAAATGACAATGAAAACATGACAACCCAAAATCTATAGGATGCAGCAAAAGCAGTTCTAAGAGGGACATTTATAGCAATACAGTCCTACCTTAAGAAACAAGAAACATCTCAAACAACCTAAACTTACACTTAAAACAATTAGAGAAAGAAGAACAAAAAAACCCCAAAGGTAGCAGAAGGAAAGAAATCATAAAGATCAGATCAGAAATAAATGGAAAAGAAATGAAGGAAATGATAGCAAAGATCAATAAAACTACAGGTTCTTTGAGAAGATAAACAAAATTGACAAACCATTAGCCAGACTCATCAAGAGAAAAAGGGAGAGGACTCAAATCAATAGAATTAAAAATGAAAAAGGAGAAGTAACAACTGACACTGCATACAAAGGATCGTGAGAGATTACTACAAGCAACTATATGCCAATAAAATGGACAACCTGGAAGAAATGGACAAATTCTTTGAAATGCACAACCTTCCGAGACTGAACCAGGAAGAAATAGAAAATATGAACAGACCAATCACAAGCACTGAAATTGAAACTCTGATGAAAAATCTTCCAACAAACAAAAGCCCAGGACCAGATGGCTTTACAGGCGAATTCTATCAAACAGTTAGAGAAGAGCTAACACCTATCCTTCTCCAACTCTTCCAAAATATAGCAGAAGGAAGAACACTCCCAAACTCATTCTACGAGGCCACCATCACCCTGATACCAAAACCAGACAAAGATGTCACAAAGAAAGAAAACTACAATCCAATATCACTGATACACATAGATGCAAAAATCCTCAACGAAATACTAGCAAACAGAATCCAACAGCACATTAAAAGGATCATACACAGGCTTCCCTGGTGGTGCAGTGGTTGAGAGGCCGCCTGCCGATGCAGGGGACACGGGTTCGAGCCCCGGTCCGGGAAGATGCAGCATGCCGCGTAGTGGCTAGGCCCGTGAGCCATGGCTGCTGAGCCTGCGCGTCCGGAGCCTGTGCTTCGTAACGGAAGAGGCCTCAACAGTGAGAGGCCCGCATACCGCAAAAAAAAAAAAGAAAAAAGAAAAAAAAAGGATCATACACTATGATCAAGTGGGGTTTATCCCAGGAATGCAAGGATTCTTCAATATAAGCCAATCAATCAATGTGATACACCATATTAACAAACTGAAGGAGAAAAACCATATGATCATTTCAATAGATGCAGAGAAAGCTTTTGACAAAGTTCAACACCGATTTATGATATAAACCCTCCAGAGAGTAGGCATAGAGGGAAATTTCCTCAACATAATAAAGGCCATATATGACAAACCTACAGCAAACATCGTCCTCAAAGGTGAAAAACTGAAACCATTTCCACTAAGATCAGGAACAAGACAAAGTTGCCCACTCTCACCACTATTATTCAACATAGTTTTGGAAGCTTTAGTCACAGCAATCAGAGAAAAAGAAATAAAAGGAATCCACATCGGAAAAGAAGAAATAAAGCTGTCACTGTTTTCAGATGACATGATACTATACATAGAGAATCCTAAAGATGCTACCAGAAAACTACTAGAGCTAATGAATGAATTTGGTAAAGTAGCAGGATACAAAATATAGATCAATGGAACAGGATAGAAAGCCCAGAGATAAACCCACGCACATATGGTCACCTTACCTTTGATAAAGGAGGCAAGAATATACAGTGGAGAAAAGACAGCCTCTTCAATAAGTGGTGCTGGGAAAACTGGACAGCTACATGTAAAAGAATGAAATTAGAACACTCCCTAACACCATACACAAAAATAAATTCAAAATGGATTAAAGACCTAAATGTAAGGCCAGACACTATCAAACTCTTAGAAGAAACATAGGCAGAACACTCTATGAGATAAGTCACAGCAAGATCCTTTTTGACCCACCTCCTATAGAAATGGAAATAAAAACAAAAATAAACAAATGGGACCTAATGAAACTTCAAAGCTTTTGCACAGCAAAGGAAACCATAAAAAAGACGAAAAGGCAACCCTCAGAATGGGAGAAAATATTTGCAAATGAAGCAACTGACAAAGGAGTAATCTCCAAAATTCACAAGCAGCTCATGCAGCTCAACATCAAAAAAACAAACAACCCAATCCAAAAATGGGCAGAAGACCTAAATAGACATTTCTCCAAAGAGAATATATACAGATTGCCAACAAATACATGAAAGGATGCTCAGCATCATTAATCATTAGAGAAATGCAAATCAAAACTACAATGAGATATCATCTCACACCGGTCAGAATGGCCATCATCAAAAAATCTACAAACAATAAATGCTGGAAAGGGTTTGGTGAAAACGGAACACTCTTGCACTGTTGGTGGGAATGTAAATTGATATATCCACTATGGAGAACAGTATGGAGGTTCCTTAAAAAACTAAAAATAGAATTACCATACTACCCAGCAATCCCACTACTGGGCATATACCCTGAGAAAACCATAATTCAAAAAGAGTCATATAGCACAATGTTCACTGCAGCTCTAATTACAATAGCCAGGACACAGAAGCAACCTAAGTGTCCATTGACAGATAAATGGATAAAGAAGATGTGGCACATATATACAATGGAATATTACTCAGCCATAAAAGGAAAAGAAATTGAGTTATTTGTAGTGAGGTGGATGGACCCAGAGTCTGTCATACAGACTGAAGTTAAGTCAGGAAGAGAAAAACAAATACCATATGCTAACACATGTATATAGACTCTAAAAAAAAAAAATGGTCATGAAGAGCCTAGGGGCAAGACAGGACTAAAGACACAGACCTACTAGAGAATGGACTTGAGGATATGGGGAGGGCGAAGGGTAAGCTGGGACAAAGTGAGAGAGTGGCATGGACATATTACACTACCAAACGTAAAATAGATAGCTAGTGGGAAGCAGCCGCATAGCATAGGGAGATCAGCTCAGTGCTTTGTGACCACCTAGAGGGGTGGGATAGGGAGGGTGAGAGGGAGGGAGATGCAAGAAGGAAGAGATATGGGAACATATGTATATGTATAACTGATTCACTTTGTTATAAAGCAGAAACTAACACACCATTGTAAAGTAATTATACTCCAATAAAGATGTTAAAGAAAAAAAGAAAAGAAAAGAAAAAAACACAATGATGATTCTTCTTATGCTTTGAAAGAAGACGGTGCTGGAGAAAAAAAAAATCACTCTTGTGCAGAGTGAAATGATCATAACTGCTAAGGACATTTTTGATTAGAAAATAAATACAAGATTAAATTATAGGTGCTGAGAAGGCAGACACAAAGGTTACATATTGTATGTTTCCATTTGTATGAAATATCCAGAATAGATGAATTCATAGAGAAAGACACAGATTAGTAGTCAGTAGGGGCTGGGGGGAAGGGAGGATGGGGAGAAAGTGCTTAATGGGTCAGGGGTTTTACTTTGGAATGATGGAAATGTGCTGAACTAGAAGGAGGTGGTGATGGCTCAACACCCTGAAGGTACTAAACGCAACTGAACCGTTCACTTCAAAATGGCTACCTTTATATGAGCTTTACTTCATTAAATTATGTTTAAAATGAAAAAGATTAATTTCTAGGCTGTATACTAATAAAGGGGTCTTCCACTTTTTCTCCAGAACATTTAAAAAAATCACTATGAAAGATGAAAACATTCTCTCTCTCATGTTTGGGCTTAATTTGGGGGGGAGGTGGGAAACATTGTTTCTCTCTCTCTGTCTTCATCTGCCCACAAAATCACGTATAAAAATGTACTAGGGCAACAAGGAAGCGTCTTCTGTATGGGTTATAGCCCCCACTACAATGTAAGGACATAGGGAAAGTATCACATGGATAAACAAATTCTTTTCTGTGAAGATGGTACCCTCTCCACTCAAAGTACTCAAAGATTAACTTCATTTGCAGGAAAGAAAGACACTTTTAAAAACAATTTAGAGGCAGAGCTTAGGTTGCCATCTGCTTAAGTTCAGGTTCTCTGACCAGCAGACACTGAATCAGAATGTGACATGCAAGAGATGTACTGGGGATAAAGGGAAGGAGGCCGGCAGGGAGAGCCATCTTTCAGACCATGAAGCAGGTCTGACTCCTGTGAAGGAGGGGCAAACGCTAGGAACTTTGGGTAGGAGGAATCTTGAGCTCCAGGGTAATTCTGAAAAAGGTTTGGTCAGGCCCAGAAGAAGTCCTTGAACTAGTCTTCCAGGGGAAGGCACCTCACTTATCACAGGTATGGGTGTGTCCTACTATCTCACCTGCCTTCTTTTCTTGGCTACAGGAAGTGCGGCCTCAGCTGGAGACAACGGTCAGTCCAAAACTGCAGCAACTGGGGTCTTCAGTCCATATGCTCTTGGGACAAAAGATCTGAGAGGCACATTTTTATAGAACCACATCTAATAATGTCAAAGTCCTCACTGTACAGATTTGGCAGTGAGTGAACTCCCCATCTCCCGCAGCAGTGAGCGAGAGAAAGGTGTGACTAGTTGAAATGTGAAAACTGATAACCAATTTTACTTTAAGTAGAAGTTTCTGCAACATCTCCCCCTAAATCTGTGAAGTGTACTGCTAAGGAGGGAGTGGAGAGAAAACACACAGCAATGAAAATATAACTGTCCACCTTCTAAGCAAAATTCCAGGCAGCAAAGAAACTAACCAAATGAGCAAGAGAAAACCAAGGGTGTAATCTACAAATGGCAAGTCAAATCCTGCACATCAAGTTTGACAGTTAATTAACATTAATTGAAAGTTTTACAAAGAAATACAGATTTTTGGTCTATTTAATCATATGGGAAACAGCATCAACACATAAAGTGTTAGCACTGCCCCATCTCAA
The DNA here is from genome assembly GCF_008692025.1 of Phocoena sinus. Classification (NCBI taxonomy): domain Eukaryota; kingdom Metazoa; phylum Chordata; class Mammalia; order Artiodactyla; family Phocoenidae; genus Phocoena; species Phocoena sinus. The sequence goes on along the minus strand of NC_045773.1, from coordinate 29,253,891 downwards.
ATGAGTAATAAACCTGTTCTATTAGAGCAATACGAGCATTTTACAACATATCCATCAGTTTTGTACTTGTAATTTTTGTCTGAAATCTAGAGAGATACTCAGTAAATTACACAGTTGACATGTTAGAAAAATACTAAGGTTACTGTATGACCCAAAAAATCAAATTACATGGGAGGAAGAAGGTACCTGGAATCGATCTATTTGGAACCAAATAGAAACATTATTTACATACTACATAGGTAGAAACAAAGGTTCAGGGGGAAAAAAACAAACAACAAAATCTGGATGTGTGACAAGAAAAGGCTTTAAAAAATATAATAATACAAATAATAAAAGCATTTATATATGTACGTACATACATACATAATTTAAAAAATAAGATGGTTTTGAAGAGGGAAAGGCCATGTATGAGAATGAAATTTTATCATATTCTGAGAAGTAACTACTATGCTTAACATAGAGTATTTTGAAAGCTAATGTTAATATATCTATTTGGGGTCAGATCATCAGTCCGTTTTAGAATATAATGTACTTTCTGTCAGCTTTCTACTCCTTGCAGGAACAATTTGCTAACCAGGAACTAAATAAATGACCTAAAAGTTAAAGTACATCTTCAGGTATTTTGTTTATATCCTAAGAAATGTTTCATCTTGCTGTAGTACCTATTTTATTAACTGTAAGGGATTTTGAGGAAAGTTCTGTGTGTGTGTGTGTGTGTGTGTGTGTGTGTGTGTATGTGTGTGTGTGTGTGTGTTTCAATGAGATTTCTTTCTCCCTGGTCTAAAATGAATACGCCATTTTCTCCAGTTCTTAACCCTTATGATGGAGGAAGTCATATCCTTCAACATTTTGTGAAGAAAGACTAGTTTCCCTCAGAGTCAAGTTCAAGGAGATAGATAACATCAAATGCCCGTGAGTTTGCCATCTCCCACAGCGACCGCCACCTGAAGGCCAGAGGCTAACTGCAATCTGATCCCACATCTGCCTCACCAGCGCTTTGGCCCAGCTTCACCTGGGTCTGGAGACTAGAAACACCTATTTCACGGGCAGCAGGCAGTCCAACAGTCACACACACAGTGGAGCAATCAAAAAGGTGAGTGGGGGAATATTCCCTTTCAGAGGATAAATTACCTTTTCCTGGAAAGTGACTATTGGCTGGCAATGAGGTGGTAATTTATTTCCCTCTAGCCTATAATAAACAAAAATACAAAGTAGGACACCGTTTACAACAGCTGTGTGGGTGATTATAATCACGTTTTAGCCTTGAAAACACTCCCTATCTCATCAGCTATGATACACATTTTTTTTTTTTTTTAGATTTTCATGCCTTCCAAAAGAAAAGCTTTTGTTTATCCCTATCTCATCAGCCATGATATATAAATATTTTTTTACATTTCTATGCATTCTAAAAGGAAAGCTTTTGTGTGTCTCAGCTTGGCAAGCTGTCCTTACCGCTCCCCGTTACCAAACTTTACAGAGTTGTAGATTTCTTTTGAGGTAAACCCTATTTCTCAATTCAGAATACCCTCTTGCTTCCTGACTTCAGGAAGGAGTCTGAAGGAGGCATTTCGGTGACGGAAAGAGGACAAGAGAGTTGCAGTATGTTAAGTCAGCAATGACTGAGCTGGTTGCTCTAGAAGGAGGGCAGCATTCAGGGCAGAAAAATGTTCTTTTAGGTAGGATTGCTCATTTCAGTGGGTCTTTTGGTGATGTAAGAGCCCAGCCTAAAGCAAGAGATCTTGCAACAAAGAGTATGGCAGTAATTAGAATAGACAGCACAGGAATTTGGGAGTCGTCTCTAGGTGCTGTAATAAAGTAGGGGCCGGGAGGGGATAGCACATCTCGGGACCTGGAGAAGAGAGGAGATGGAAGAGGCACTGGAATGGGAAGCAGAGGATGGAGGACTCTGACAGCAGTCTGAGCCCTAAGAAGGAAAGAACTTGAGGAGAAGCTCCAGGGAAGAGGGTGGCCAAGCTTGTGGCATCAGACTTTGCATCGGAAGTGGAGTCCTGCTTTGTCATAGAATTATGCTCTGTTATCTCCACACATCCAGAAAAAGTCTCTTAGAAACAATCACCTTGGGTTGGTAGCCCAGGGGATTAGAGAAAGAGGTAAAGAGATCTACCTGTCACCAAAGGCAAGAGGCTGAGTGGGGATGCCAGCCTGCACACAGAAGCAGGAATCCAGAGCAAGAGATGCTAGAAGAACTCAACAGGAGGGACCTCACACATGTCTGGAGACACTGCGGGTAGGGAGCTGGCCTTCCCACATCAAGTAGGATTAGGCCATTGCCTTTGGAACAGGACAAAGGGGCGCTCAAAAGACCGAAGAACTTAGGGGCCATCAGGACGCAACACGAGACGTTTGTTAATCTAAACTTGAGGTCTGTAAAAAAACAAAATTTAATTAGCTGTCAACATTTAAAAATGAGATGATTGAAGAAAACTCCAGGTATGTTGCTCCTTTGGTAAAAAAAAAAAAAAGAGAGAGAGAGAGAGAGAGAGAGAGAGAGAGAGAGAGAGAGAGAGAGAGAGAGAGAGAGAGACAAACTGAAAATGTCAGGCTTGAATTCCTAGGTGTTGCAGAGTGACTGCTGCCTTTACAGACAGCAAGGGCTAAGAGTTTGTAACAGACCCAGCCCTCACCATTACCTACCACCTAGCCCAGTTATTTATGGGGTCCACCTGCCCCTGGAGGCACCAGTTCTGCAAACCCTGAGAGCACAGGATTTGAAGGCTCCATCTATGAGGAAAGACATTTTCCATGCATTTACAATGGTTATTTTCACCTTGCCTATAGTGTCTGTTCAATATATGTGTGGTGAATTCCTTGGTTCTGAACTTGGAGGTGAAATGCAAGTTAATCTGCTGATATACGTGTGATCTCCATATTGGTTTTATGTTAATGGAAGGCCGGCATGGTGCCATATGCCCCCAGAGCCATGCTCTGCCCCTTCTTGACCTGTGCCCTGGAAAGTTCTTTTCTATGTATCTACCAGACTCATTTATCTCCTGACTTCTAGTTCAGTTTGGCCAATGAGAATCATCAGCAAGAGAGTGGCGAGAAGATGGGCAGATTACTTGCTCTCCTTCTCATCATGCTTCAGTAACCCCTGCTTGGCCCCCTTGGTTAGGGTCAGCACTTAGGTGTCTCTGGCAACACATTTGCCCCTCCAGGTCTAGAGGAGGTACCCGTTTCCCACCAGGGCTGGTGTCAGGTGCTTCACCACTCCCTGTAGCTCCCTTAGCCCTGCTCACACCTCAGAAAGAGTCCCTTTACTAAAATCCCTCCCACTAAGTCCTCTGATTGTGCCATCTGTTTCCTGCTGTGACATGATAGTTCAGATGTGAACATTCCAAATTCAGGTACAGAAGTAGTTGGACAGAAAAAAATAACAAAAGGTAGAGAAAAAAGAGTAGATTCTGAATGAGTTTTGAAAAAAATTGGAAGAAGTGCAGTCTTGCAGTTTGGTTTTCACAAGACTTCCTCACCTTAATCAGATACTTAAACAGTTGAGTATTCTGGGTCATTTCTTCTCTGAAGCCTTTCATTTCATGTGTAATTAGAAACATGCCAATCTGTAATGATGGCAGCCTTCAAAATGGTCAGTCTGTCACTTTCATATCCCTAACTCCAGACACAAATGCCTGCCTGATTACTAAGAGTCTTATTCAGGGGCTATTGTTTCCCCCACCCTGCCATCTCTTGATCTTTATCATCTTGCATTCTACTTAAAGAAGGGTTTAAAAAGAAGAAAGAAAATCCCACAGACACCCGATCAAACTGTATTCATAACCGAGGTAAAGTGCATCTGGTCTTGTCACTCACTGCTTTTGTTCTCCTGTCTAAATCTAAGAATAACCTGCAGTTAGTTGCAAAACAGGGAGGAAGTTTTCCAAGGACCATGGGTGGCAGAAATCAACCGGGATGGAAATTCAAAGTCAAGAGTCAGACTGGCTGGATTCCACTGTGGCTGCCACTTAACTCTCTCAACTTTTTTGGTCGTGATACTTAGTATTATAAACCTTAGTTTTACAAAAGATAGTAGCTATCCCTAATTAGACCTGGCGTATAGTGTCTCTTGAAGAGGACACAGTCTAAAAATTGGTTGGTTTCTCAGTTGACTGATACAGAGAAAAATAAGCTTTATTTTTACAAGTGATTAATTCTATTCACTTTTTAAAAACCTATTACTACAGCCATATGCAGTAGATTTCTCAAAGATACCTGTTTTCAAATTATCTGAGTTTCAGAGCAGAAAGCCTGATGCTGGTTTAGATAATACAACATTTTGCCTAAAATGAAGTAGGTTATTTGGTATATGCATATATACATACTACTTCTCTCTCTTCTGAGAGCTAGAAGTCATCCAAAAATGGGACAGATTTTTTGTCCCTTGAGGACTGAGAATATTAGTCCCTGTATCTTCATTGATAAACACAGTGCCTGGCACATAGTAGATGCTCAACCATAGTAGATGCTCACTCATTTTACTGAATGAAAAGAAAGCCTCTGTGGCCAACTGTCTGAGACTTCACACACTCTCATGCCAATACTCGGAATAAGTATCTACTCTTAAGGGCCACCTTTTCACAGTGATGCGCAGGCCCAGAACTCAAATCTTTTTTTTTTTTTTTTTAATATCTTTATTGGGGTATAATTGCTTTACAGTGGTGTGTTAGTTTCTGCTTTATAACAAAGTGAATCAGTTATACATATACATATGTTCCCATATCTCTTCCCTCTTGCATCTCCCTCCCTCCCACCCTCCCTATCCCACCCCTCCAGGCGGTCACAAAGCACCAAGCCGATATCCCTGTGCCATGCGGCTCAGAACTCAAATCTTACTTGACGGAGATCCTACAGTACCACACAAAGGTTCTCACTGGTTCTCTGTGTAGCATACAAAGTGTACACTTTGGCCTACAGAGGATAATGGAGCCCACAGTCCCTGTCATTCTCAAGTACTACTTATTTCCTCCAAAAATGAAAGCCCAGGTAGGCGAAGATAGAAAAAGAAGCATTGAAATGACCAGTGTAAAAACGCGGAATTGTATTGACAGGGTGAGGCCAAGAAAAAAGCAATTAGAAGGTTTGTCTTCATGCAGCTTCAACAGTGCTGGTTGCTAAAATTATCTCAGGAGCTGGTGGCATTTGGATTTCTTCTCAACAGACCTGGGAGTAGGCAGTGTTTAAGCTCCTTTCCTGAGAAGCATCCAGTGACATTCTACAGGAGTAAACATCTATATCTTTGCCTAGACCACTGTGATCAAGAGTTCCTAAGCTTTCTTTAGTGGCACAACAAATGCAGTGCTGAAAAGGGGAGCGAGGGTGGGGCATGTTTGTAACACAAACTCTCCTCAGGTAGTGAGGGCCAAGGGTTATGTTGATAGATCTACATGGTGGTACTGAATCCTTTCAGAGAAAGAGATACTCAAAAATTTGTATGGAATAGCTCCCTCACACGAGAAGAATATACATATACCATCAATCATGATGAATTAAAATTATCTTCCAATAGCCTAATGTACCAATTAAGAAATAATGTGCCCTTCAATAAAGATTTGTTCTCATTATATCAAAGAGGGAGAGGCTCACCTAGGTGCTCAGTTTTCTCCAACAGCCCCATCTCTAATCTAATCTAATCTAATCAAGTTGTTTACCTCTCTTTGAAAAAGGGAGCCTTATATAACTTAGAGCTCCCTTGGCAGCCTCAAGAAACGCTGTGGCAATGAAACTACGATAGACCCTGGAGCAAAAAAACTGTCAACACGTGCTAAGTCATCAGAACTGTGAGAAGAATGCAAAATCTCTTAAGAAGGAAGAGGCTATTCATCACCTAACAAACAAACAAAATAAAGAGTATATTTTAAACTGCACCCCACAAAAATGAGCATCTATCATTTCAAGCCATTGAGTATATATTGTACTACTGGTTGTGTCAGGATTTGGCAGGAGCCAAGGCTCTATTCCTGATTTGGGGGGGAAAAAAATCATTCATTCTTTAGGACAAGGTTTAAAGTCACCACCTCTGGACACACTCCCTGAGCCGAGGTTGATGTTCCCTTCACTGAATTTACACAGGTAGCTCTTTGTTCCTCTCTCCATCACAGCACTAAGATAGTTATTTTATTTGTCTCCAATAAGACAGTAGGCTCCACAAGAGCTAGGACCATGTCTATCTCCTAAATTCCCAGTACCCGCCACTGTGCTTGGCTTATAAGAACGATTAAGGAACAGCCCTTGGATTTGCTGAAATGTAAGTTTTTTGAAGTCCCAAGACCAGTCTTTACATAAAGCCTAAATATCTGAGGAGTTGCCAGTATTATGGGGCCCAACATTCCCAGGCTCCCATTCAGTAAGGGCACGTGACACAGGCCTTTCAGGTAACTGACTCAGAAAGTGACGGGAGGCGATAGGAGCTACCACAGAAATCCAGATTCTGAATGAGCAGGACAAAAGGACATCCAGGTTTCAGCGGTGGCAGCATCAGAGATCCTGCAGTATGTTTCTTTTTCCTCAAGCTAGCTAGAACAGTGGTTTTTAACTGGGTTCAATTTTGCCATTTTGGTCCGTACCCCACCCCTGCCAATGCCCAGGGATACTTAGCAATTTTTAGAGACATTTTTGGCTGTCACAGCTGGAAGGGTGCTGCTGACATTTAGTCAGTATAGGCCAAAGATGGTACTAAACACCCCGCAGTGCAGAGAGCAGTCTTCCCTCCACCCCCAGCCCCCACCCCTCCAAGAAAATGTCCACAGGGTATAGGTTGAAAATCCTGTGCAAGACTGATTTTGGTTGTCTACAACTAAAGATGACCATCTGTGCCTTTCTAAACCTCAATTTCCTTATCAGTAACAAAGCAAAAATAATCAAGTTCCTAAGTGTTAAGTGACAGAGCCTATCACATAGCAAGTGCTTATTTTTATCAGATATTTGTAGTAACTATTATCATAACAAAAGGCAACATTTATTCTGCACTTAGCATGGATGTTAGGTACCATGCTAATTATCTTAAAAATTGGTATACAGAGACCTTCAAGATGGCGGAGGAGTAAGACGTGGAGATCACCTTCCTCCCCACAAATACATCAAAACTACATCTACATGAGAGAGTGGCACGGACATATATACACTACCAAATATAAAATAGATAGCTAGTGGGAAGCAGCCACATAGCACAGGGAGTTTAGCTCGGTGCTTTGTGACAACCTAGAGGGGTAGGAGGGAGACACAAGAGGGAGGAGATATGGGGATATATGTATATGTATAGCTGATTCACTTTGTTATAAAGCAGAACTAAAAAACGTTGTAAAGCAATTATACTCCAATGAAGATGTTAAAAAAAAAATACACCTACATGTGTGGAACAACTCCTACAGAACACCTACTGAACTCTGCCAGAAGACCTCAGACTTCCCAAAAGGTTTGCTTTTACCATTTGTCCTAGGGTTCTGTCTGTTCATTTTTGTTTGCTGTGTTTTGTTTGTTTTCTTTTTATGAGCGTGGGTGCATGTTTCTTTGTGTGATTTTGTCTGTTGAGTTTTGCTTTTACCATTTGGATTGGGGCTCTTTCTGCTCGGCTTTTTCTTTTTCCCCCTTCCTTTTCATCTGAGACATGCGGCTGGCAGGGTCTTGGTGCTCCAGCTCGGTGTCAGGCCTGAGCCTCTGTGGTGGGAGACCGAGTCCAGGACAATGGACCACCAGAGACCTCCTGGCCCCAAATAATATCAATTGGCAGGAGCTCTCCCAGAGATCTCCATCTCACACTAATACCCAGCTCCACCCAACGGCCAGCAAGCTCCAGTGCTGGATGCCCACGCCAAACAACTAGCAAGACAGGAACACAAACCCACCCATTAGCAGAGAGGCTGCATAAAATCATACTAAGCTCACAGACACCCCAAAACACACCACCAGACTCGGGACTGCCCACCAGAGAGACAATATCCAGCCCCACCCACCAGAGCACCAGCACCAGTCCCCTCACCATGAAGCCTACGCAAGCCACTAAACCAACCTCACCCACTGGGGGCAGACACCAAAAACAACGGGAACTACGAACCTGCAGCCTGCAAAAAGGAGACACAGTAAGTTAAGCAAAATGAGAAGACAGAGAAATATGCAGCAGATAAAGGAGCAAGTTAAAAAACCACCAGACCAAACACATGAAGAGGAAACAGGCAGTCTACCTGAAAAAGAATTCAGAGTAATGATAGTAAAGATGATCCAAAATCCTGGAAATAGAATGGAGAAAATAAAAGAAACGGTTAACAAGGACCTAGAAGAACTAAAGAGCAAACAAACAATGATGAACAACACAAGAAATTAAATTTAAAAATCTCTAGAAGGAATCAATAGCAGAATAACTAAGGCAGAAGAATGGAGAAGTGACCTGGAAGATAAAATAGTGGGCATAAATACCACAGAGCAGAATAAAGAAAAAAGAATGAAAAGAATTGAGGACAGTCTCAGAGACCTCTTATACAACATTAAATGCACCAACATTCAAATTACAGAGGTCCCAGAAGAAGAAGAGGAAAACAGAGGGTCTGAGAAAATATTTGAAGAGATTGTAGTCAAAAACTTCCCTAACATAGGAAAGAAAATAGTCAATCAGGTCCAGGAAGTGCAGAGAGTCCCATACAGGATAAATCCAAGAAAAAACATGCCAAGACACATATTAATCAAACTAACAAAAATTAAACACAAAGAAAAAATATTAAAAGCAGCAAGGGAAAAGCAACAAGTACTATACAAGGGAATGCCCATAAGGTTAACAGCTGAACTTTCAGCAGAGACTCTGCAAGCCAGAAGGGTGTGGCAGGACATATTTAAAGTAATGAAAGGGAAAAACCTACAACCAAGATTACTCTCCTCAGCAAGGATCTCATTCAGATTCTACAGAGAAATTAAAAACCTTACAGACAAGCAAAAGTTAAGAGAATTCAGCATCACCAAACAAGCTTTACAACAAATTCTAAAGTAACTTCCCTAGGCAGGAAACACAAGAGAAGGAGAAGACCTACAAAACCAAACACAAAACAATTAAGAAAATGGTAATAAGAACATACATATTGATAATTACCTCAAATGTAAATGGATTAAAAGCTTCAACCAAAAGACACATACTGGATGAATGGATACAAAAACAAGACCCATATATATGCTGTTTCAAGAGACCAGCTTCAGACCTAGGGTCACATACACACTGAAAGTGAGGGGATGGAAAAAAATATTCCATGCAAATGGAAATCTAAAGAAAGCTGGAGTAGCATTTCTCATATCAGACAAAACAGACTCTAAAATAAAGATTATTACAAGAGACAAAGAAGGACACTACATAAAGATCAAGGGATCAATCCAAGATGTAACAATGGTAAATATTTATGCATGCAACATAGGAGCACCCCAATACATAAGGCAAATGCTAACAGCCTTAAAAGGGGAAATCAACAGTAACACAATAATAGTAGGAGACTTTAACACCCCACTTTCACCAATGGACAGATAATCCAAAATGAAAATAAATAAGGAAACACAAGCTTTAAATGATACATTAGACAACAGGACTAAATTGATATTTATAGGACATGCCATCCAAAAACAACAGAATACACTTTCTTCTCAAGTGCTCATGGAACATTCTCCAGAATAGATCATATCTTGGGTCACAAATCAAGCCTCAGTAAATTTAAGAAAACTGAAATCATATCAAGTATCTTTTCCGACCACAATGCTATGAGACTATGTATCAATTACAGGAAAAAAAGCATAAAAAATGCAAACACATGGAGGCTAAACAATACACTACTAAATAACCAAGAAATCACTGAGGAAATCAAAAAATACCTAGAAACAAATGACAATGAAAACACGACAATCCAAAACTTATGGGATTCAGCAAAAACAGTTCTAAGAGGGAAGTTTAGAGCAATACAAACCTACCTCAAGAAACAAGAAAAATCTCAAAAAAAACCCCTAAATTTATACCTAAAACAATTAGAGAAAGAAGAACAAAAAACCCCAACGTTAGCACAAGGAAAGAAATCATAAAGATCAGATCAGAAATAAATGAAAAAGAAATGAAGAAAACAATAACTGAGATCAATAATACTAAAAGCAGGTTCTTTGAAAACATAAACAAAATCGATAAACCATTAGCCAGACTCATCAAGAACAAAAGGGAGGATACTCAAATCAGCAGAATTAGAAATAAAAAAGGAGAAGTAACAACTGACACTGTAGAAATACAAAGGATCATGAGAGACTACTGCAAGCAACTATATGCCAATAAAATGGACAACCTGGAAGAAATGGACAAATTCTTAGGAAAGCACAACCTTCCAAGACAGAACCAGGATGAAACAGAAAATACGAACAGACTGATCACAAGCACTGAAATTGAAACTGTGATTAAAAATCTTCCAACAAACAAAAGCCAGGACCAGATGGCTTCATAGGCGAATTCTATCAAATATTTAGAGAAGAGCTAACACCTATTCTTCTTAAACTCTTCTATAATATAGCACAGGGAGGAACGCTCCTAAACTCATTCTATGAGGTCACCCTCACCCTGATACCAAAACCAGACAAAGATGTCACAAAAGAAGGAAACTACAGGCCAATGTCACTGATGAATATAGATGCAAAAATCCTCAACAAAACACTAGCAAACAGAATCCAACAGCACGTTAAAAGGATCATACACCATGATCAAGTGGGGTTTATCCCAGGAATGCAAGGATTCTTCAATAGATGCAAATCAATCAGTGTGATACAACATATTAACAAACTGAAGGATAAAAACCATATGATCATCTCAATAGATACAGAAAAAGCTTTCAACAAAATTCAACACCCATTTATGATAAAAACTACAGAAACCAGGCATAGAGGAAACTTACCTCAACATAATAAAGGCCATAAATGACAAACACACAGACAACATTGTTATCCATGGTGAAAAACTGAAACCATTTCCTCTAAGATCAGGAACAAGACAAGGCTGCCCACTCTCACTGCTATTATTCAAAATAGTTTTGGAAGTTTGGGCCACAGCAATCAGAGAAGAAAAAGAAATAAAAGAAATCCAAATCGGAAAAGAAGAAATAAAACTGTCACTGTTTGCAGATGACATGATACTATACACAGAGAAGCCTAAAGATGCTATCAGAAAACTACTAAAGCTAATCAATGAATTTGGTAAAGTAGCAGGATAGAATATTAATGCACAAGAAATCTCTTGCATTCCTACACACTAACGACGAAAAATCTGAAAGACAAATTAAGGAAACATTCCCAATTACCACTGAAACAAAAAGAATAAAATACCTAGGAATAAACCTACCTAAGGAGACAAAAGACCTGTATGCAGAATACTATACGACACTGATGAAAGAAAGTCAAGACGTTACAAACAGATAGAGAGATATACTATGTTCTTGGATTGGAAGAATCAACGTTGTGAAAATGACCATACTACCCAAAGCAATCTACAGATTCAATGCAATCCCTATCAAACTACCAATGGCATTTTTCACAGAACTAGAACAAAAAATTTCACAGTTTGTATGCAAACACAAAAGACCCCCAAATAGCCAAAGCAATCTTGAGAAAGAAAAACACAGCTGGAAGAATCAGGCTCCCTGACTTCAGACTATACTACAAAGCTACAGTAATCAAGACAGTATGATACTGGCACAAAAACAGAAATATAGATCAATGGAACAGGATAGAAAGCCCAGAGATAAACCCACACACATATGGTCACATTATCTTTGACAAAGAAGGCAAGAATATACAATGGAGAAAAAACAGCCGCTTCAATAGTGGTGCTGGGAAAACTGGACAGCTACATGTAAAAAGAAATTAGAACACTCCCTAACACCATACACAAAAGTAAACTCAAAATAGATTAAAGACCTAAATGTAAAGCCAGACAGTATAAAACTCTTAGAGGAAAACATAGGCAGAACACTCTATGACATAAATCACAGCAAGATCCTTTTTGACCCACCTTCTAGAGAAACGGAAATAAAAGCAAAAAATAAACCAAATGGGACCTAATGAAACTTCAAAGCTTTTGCACAGCAAAGGAAACCATAAACAAGATGAAAAGACAACCCTCAGAATGGGAGAAAGTATTTGCAAACAAATCACTGGACAAAGGATTAATCTCTAAAATATACAAGCAGCTCATGCAGCTCAATATCAAAAAAACAAACAACCCTATCCAAAAATAGGCAGAAGACCTAAACAGTCATTTCTCCAAAGAAGATATACAGATTGCCAACGAACACATGAAAGGATGCTCAACATCATTAATCATTACAGAAATACAAATCAAACACACAATGAGGTATCACCTCACACTGGTCAGAAAGGCCATCATCAAAAATATCTACAAACAGCAGGTTCTTATTAGTTATCTATTTTATACATAATAGTATATATATGTCAATCCCAATCTCCCAATTCATCCCACCACCATAAATAAATAAAAAAGAAGAAAAAAAAATGAACCTTTTGTATAGCAAAGGGAATGCTACTCAATACTGTGTAATGACCTATATGGGAATAGAAGCTAAAAAAGAATGGATACATGTATATGTATAACTGATTCACTTTGCTGTACAGCAGAAACTAACACAACATTGTAAATCAACTATACTCCAATAAAAATTAATTAAAAAGAGAAAAACAAATATCATATGCTAACATATATATATGGAATCTAAAAAAAATGGTTCTGCTGAACCTAAGGTCAGGACAGGAATAAAGATGCAGATGTAGAGAATGGACTTGAGGACACAGGGAGGAGGAGGCTAAAGTGGGATGAAGTGAAAGAGTAGCACTGATATATATACACTACCAAATGTAAAACAGATAGCTAGTGGGAAGCAGCTGCATAGCACAGGGAGATCAGCTCGGTGCTTTGTGACCACCTAGAGGGGTGAGATAGGGAGGGTGGGAGGGAGGCTCAAGAGGGAGGGGATATGGAGATATATGTACACATATAGCTGATTCACTTTGTTATACAGCAGAAACTGAAACAGCAATGTAAAGCAATTACACTCCAATAAAGACATTAAAAAAAACTGGTATAATAATTGCATATCCCCCAGTGCTCAAAACACACTTAGTGGATTGTTAAATGTTGCTGAATGACTGTTTGTTAAATAAATGGTCACAAGCACAGGCACATATATAAGACATAAAAATGTTTATCAGAACACAATGCTCAAAACCGTAAATTAAATTCCTCTTTTTCCATTAAGAATACTTTTCTCTAAAAATTTCCTGATCTTCAAAACAGGGTAATCTCACAGGCAAACTCAAAGCTGTTTTGTCCTTCGATTCAGACAAAATACAATCAAACGAGTCATGCCTGAAACCTATTTCTGCTGGCCCGGCAGACCACTGGAGCCAAGGCTGCCACTAATTCGGTCCTGCTATATGCAGGAAAGTGAAAAAGACACATGGTACTTCAAACAAATCAATTTCCTTTATTAGTTTCCTTTCTTTATTGTTTGCTTTTAGTGTACGTTTTGTGGATCAAGTTAATCATTTTCGTGTAAAGATCAATCTCAATACGTGCTTTCACTTTAAAGTCACTGTCAGATTTTGTGGAGATGCCAAATTCTGAAGGAGGATGGGAAATTATACACTAGATTTTTATTTCCAGCAGCCCAACCATTCCATGGCTTTTTAATAATCACATCCCCAAATCACCTTCTCCACTTTTGGCAATAAGATGTGCCCTTGCCAAGACTGGGCCCATTTCCCAATTTATGCCAATTGGATACTCTCTCCTGGAAACCTGAATCTTGATTATGGTAACCAAAAGCCTCAAAAGAACTGGAAATTTTCGCTTCCAATAGGGCTGTTCTCATAGCTGTTAAGTAGCTCTTGCTGTCTATAACCACACTTCTACCCTGTGTCCTGTCCATTCCCAAGTCTCATTCTCCATTCTCCAATCTCCTACAACCTGTACAGCGAACTACCCAAGAGACTGTCAATAAATTCATTTTTTCCTTGAACTAACTAAAATCTACTTCTGTTTGCTTAAAACCAAGGCATTGCTAACTGTTACTGGTAAAAATACTGGATTACTTAGGACATTACAAAATTCTACTGATATGTGCAGATGTAGATTCAGGGTACGATACTTCTGCTGTTTCTCCTTCATTTAACCTGTTACCCACCCTGTGCCTCAGTTCATAGGTCTGTGAAACAAAAAAACGTTGAGGAAGCCTAACACTTAGAGATGCTTAGTAAGCCAAGAAGGTTGCTACTACAAAGTTTCCTACAGATCAGACTACTTGAAACCATAAGCAAGTGATTAAATCTTTTTGAATATTGTGAAATTTTTCTAGATCAGACACTTATTAAGAAGGACTCATGCTCCAAGTTTAGATAATACTCAAGGGTAAGATACATATTTAAATATTTGTAAATATACATAAATAAACACATACACAGATATATATTTTAACAATACTTCTACGTTTCTCTTCCCTTTGATGAATTGTTGATCCATAAAGAAGAGTTTCATACAACCATTACCAGGACTTGTTGAAGCCACTCACAGTGAAAGCTGTATTTAAATTTTCAAGTATCAGTTACATACTAAACAAAGGTTCTACTGAAGACAGTAAATGCCTCATTCTGAAAGTATCTAAGAGAACTTTTTTTCAAGTTTCTTCCATCAGTACCTACCAAGTAACTTTTTGAAAACATAGGCAAGTTTATATATATAAATATATAAGGACATACTCAAGAACATTCATTCTGTAAACACTCATTTCTTTTTTTTTTTTTTTTTTTTGTGGTACGCGGGCCTCTCACTGTTGTGGCCTCTCCCGCCATGGAGCACAGGCTCTGGACGCGCAGGCTCAGCGGCCATGGCTCACGGGCCCAGCCGCTCCGCGGCATGTGGGATCTTCCCGGACCGGGGCACGAACCCGTGTCCCCTGCATCGGCAGGCGGACTCTCAACCACTGCGCCACCAGGGAAGCCCAACACATTTCCAATAAGCTGCACTGGCAACATCACAGCCTATGACATTTAAGCTCACTGAACACACTGGACATGATGTCGAGTTCCAACATACTTCCTCAACTGAGACTTGAGCCGAAAATTGGGGTTAAACTGGGCTTCCAGACTTAGACCTGAACATTTAGTTCTAAATAAATCCCATCCTAGGACCCCTGCCCCCAACTTTCAATCCATATTTGCCTACCAGGCACCCCCTAAAACAGCTACCTGCATCCATAACATTTAAGAATACAGATATCCCAGATTTCACTACATGTGAAATCCAACGTAGCAAGAAATCACAGTCAAAAGAAATGAACAAAGAGCATGAGATTTGGGGATCTTTAAAGACAGATGACAGGAAGTAAGGAAAAAGAGGAAAGCAAAAAGGTCACAGAAAAGTCATGGGAAGACTGAAATAAGGGAGATGAAGAGAGACAAGTCGGGGAGGAAAAAGGGGCGCTGAGGGTTTAGACTAGGAATAACTGACAAAAGAAAATGAAAGTCCGTATTTTAGGCCAAGTGTGCCATCTACTTTCCAATTTGGTATTTCCTAAGAGCTAATGGTACAGTAGACACTGCAGAAATTGGAAAAAAATATTAGTGTTTTAAAAATATTAGTATTAGTATCAAAACTTTGGTATTGATGCAGTTCTACCTAGGCACCTGCCCTCAAAGGAAAGATCAATTCCCACTGTTGGGGGTGGACTTTTTAAAAAAATGCTCCTAAATGGCTTTCCTGAGTGTATTTAGAAGAGTTACCTGCCACAGATTAAAGAATGCATGTCCTGGCCTTCCCTGGTGGCGCAGTGGTTGAGAGCCCGCCTGCCGATGCAGAGGACACGGGTTCGTGCCCCGGTCCGGGAAGATCCCACATGCCGCCGAGCGGCTGGGTCCGTGAGCCATGGCCGCTGAGCCTGCGCGTCCGGAGCCTGTGCTCCGCAACGGGAGAGGCCACAACAGTGAGAGGCCCGCATACCGCAAAAAAAAAAAAAAAAAAAAAAGAAAGAAACAGATTATCATCATAACACAAAATCTTCGTTTTTCACAATAATGCAACTCGTTTAGCAATCCTAAGTATTCCTATGCAACACTAAACTACTTTAGTTTTTCTCCTGGATGTATCTCTAAAGAAGTACGAGGAATATTTATTGTGTTTCAAAAAGCAAACAGGTATGCAACCCATCTGCTTAAAACCTTATAGGGTAACATAGACAAAGCAAGATAAAAAAGCTTCCAACTTTAAAAAGTATTCAACTTTAGGGCTTCCCTGGTGGCACAGTGGTTGGGAGTCCGCCTGCCGATGCGGGGGACACGGGTTCATGTTCCGGTCCGGGAGAATCCCGCATGCCGCGGAGCGGCTGTGCCCGTGAGCCGTGGCCTCTGGGCCTGCGCGTCCGGAGCCTATGCTCCCTGGTGCGAGAGGCCGCAGTGGTGAGACGCTCGTGTGCCGCAAAAAAAAAAAAAAAAAAAAAAGTATTCAACTTTAAATAATGGGAAAATCGAGCAAACACAACACCTTAACAACATTAATGCATTTTAATGCTTAATAATTCTGACAAGAAGTACAAATTTATGAGAATGGAAGCAAAACAGAGGATAATTCAGAATACTAAAAATCTGTTATTGTTTAGCTGAATGCATAGGTAAAATTAAATAGGAAAAGTAATGTCAGGTTTGATGCAGCTGTTTAGTAGCTGTATCTAGAGAGAGAGGCAAGTAGATCTTAAGCACTTCTGTCTCATCTAGGTGAGACTATTTACCAGTAAGAAGAAAACAGAAATAAGTGAGTATTTACCCAGACGGTAAAAGATGGCAGGTAATTTTGAATATTTGTTAGCCTCTCTAGAATTCAGAGTACTGAAGAAGAGAAAGCCTACATCAAAAGAGGAGAAAGGAAAAAAAATCAGCTGGTTATAGTGGTTATTTTAGTTATAAGACTGATGCAGGTTAATTTCATTCTAACCAAGCAATTATCAATAGATTCTCACAAGGTCTGACTATAGATAAAAGTACTGCAAGAAATGATTTTAAATATTTTAATTGGCAAAAGATAAAATTATAATGTGTTCAAACTGCTTTTTTCACTTTGAAAATAATCGACATAAGTAGATAACACCTTATGGATAACTACCTAAAATATATACTAGTCACTTTTCACAGCATTGTATTAAAAATCAGAATTGAATTTTCATATGTAGGATGAGCAGTGTACACTTCATTTTATTTTATAAAGCAAGAGAGTTAACAAGTAATTTTCCTGGAAAACTACTGAATAGGACAGAAGATGAATTTTTAAATGTTATTTAAGAAGTTTATATATATGTGTGTGTGTGTGTGTGTGTATATATGTATGTGTGTGTGTGTGTGTGTGTGTGTGTGTGTGTGTGTGTGTGTGTAGCGAGAAAGATATATATAGGCTTGCTTCTCTTCTCGTAAGCATTCTGCTTAGTGACTCCCTGCAAACACACATTGCAATCCAAGATCTTCCTTATTCCTATATGGAGTAAAAAGAAAGTTTAAAGTTTTAGTCTTTGCAAAATACATCTACCTTCCTGTTGACCAATAATTCTAGGATCCTGAGGCAGACAGGGAAACTTAAATAGTCAAAGAGAGGAGCTGGGGAAAACATTAACCCCTCATACATGTATCTAAGACTTTATGTTACATATGCTATATACACATAAAGGACTTCCACCTGCACCAGCGTACAAGGATCTTAGTTCCAAAGTAACGTGGGTTACAAGATTCTGATGTCAATATTCTTCACCAATCAGAACATTCTTAAATTAGTTCTTAAATGAATTGGTTTCCCCAGTCTATTCAGTAAGACGTTCTGCCTCCCTGTAAAGAAGGAAAGCTTATCTTATTTCTTATTTCAAATTGGAAGTTATCAAAGAAACCAGCATCCGCTCAGGGGAAAAAAATGGCACATTACTTTTCATAACCTCTTCTTCTCTAAGAAAATAATCCACTTAATGTGTCCAGAAGGACAATAATCCTGCTACTATACTGGGGAGTACAGACTACCAAGGACAGAGCCACTTATGAAAATACTAAGGAAGTGCCAAAGATTGAAGGGCTCATATAGCCACTGCTAATTACTATGTACACTGCAATTCTGGACCTACTGGTGATGTACTGGCCGATCTTTCTGGATTTTGTCTTTCCAGCTAAATGTTGTTTATTTTCCACATAATGCAAATGACAGGGAGGATGTTGGTTTGTGACTGGCAAGGTAAAAACTTAAAAATCATGTTTTAGATCAGGTCACAGAAAAATGCACCAGACCATCATTATGAAAAAGATAACGCTTTCAACAAACCTCACATGTTATATAATTTGGGGTAAAATATAAAAGATATAAATGTCCCACCATAAATATATTTGAGCTAGATTCATTTGACAATGCTGAAATCTCTAGTGATAACGATTCCCAAAAAGATGTGAATCTGTTTTCCGACTGGAAAACTCCCAGATGATGCCTTAGGAAAGTTAAGTTGGAATACACGTTTTAAACATTTAACAAAGGTAGCTTTATATTTATTATTTTGAAGGAAAGACTTTTCACTGTGTTATCACCACTTTTGGGATTTTAGCCTGGAAAGTTTATCAAAATAAAAGGAGGGCAGTTTATTATCATTTATTTGAGAAGAATCCTGAGGAAGGGGGATAAGGGCATGGATTAACTTGCATTCCTCATAATCCATTAGCAGGTACTTTTGTCAATAGAGAATGAGGACAGAAAAGTAAGACTACTTTCATATGTAGGTCCCTAAGAGATTCACAATCACCATCTCCTTTCTGTCTGCCATGATTTAAATTTTATTTTAATGTGGGCTGTTACAAATCTCCCTCCCTCTGTAGCTTCCTAGTCTCTCCCGAGATCATGGGAACTGTACCCAATATATTTTAATTGTGAGTACCGTACACTGAGCACCAGCGTTGAGCTAGGTAACCTGCAAATCTTACCCCGTTCGTTCTCACAGCCATGCCAGGACGCAATTGTTATTTTCTCCATTTTACAGGTGGGCAACCTCTGGCTCAGGGAAGCTAAGAACCCGACTCAAGCTTTCTCACCTAAGAAGGGGCTGAGCTGAGATTCAAATCCACACCTAACTCTTCGACCTGCTGATGGTGAGGATAAAAGGAAAAAAGTGAGTCCACTTCTAGAAGACTGTAAGTTCTTCTACCTACACGCAGCGAATGATTTTCACCAGCCCTTTAGGGAAGACCTGAAGGAGTAATCAGAGGGGAAACCTATCAAATAGAGGGGAAAACTGTCAAGGAATTAATAAATTCAAGGACTGTGAGAGGGAGTGAGGTATTAAAAAGAGGGAGGACCAGACATGGGGCTGGTGGCGGGGGAGGGGGAGAGGGAGAGAAACACTGAGGAAAAGAAAGGCAGAGCTGTGGAAGAGCTTTCCTGATTTTAACCTTCACAATGCGAATGGCTCAGAACACTGGCGATTCTAGGCCAATGGAGTTAAAAATCTTAGTCAAGAAGTACCATGCCAACTCCAGTGCTGCTTGCCCAGATGTGCCCCCGTTACTTTCTCAGTAAGTGCATGCTAAGTGAACTGAACACTGTCTCTCTCCTCAAATTGAAACATCTATAATGGTAAAGACATTGCCACTGGATTTGAAAGCAGCAGAGCAAGTTGGCTGCAGGAAGCTGTGTGTGTGTGTGGGTGTGTGGGTGTGTGTGTGTGCAGCACGTAAATTATCCTTGTAAACAGCTTACAAATTAGTTATGAAACTAGTAGTGTGTGATTGTCTACATAAATAACAAGCAAACAAGCAAAAAAATGCAGATCGGAAGAAATGTAACTCCAGTCACTTTCATGTCAACTGATCATCCACTCATCCATTTGCTTACATATTTATTTAATATCTACCACATGCCAGGCACTGTGCTACGTGCTAGGGGATATGTTGGTGAATAAAATAGGTATGGTTTTAGTAATTACCAAGCTTATGATCTAGTTTGGAAAACAGACGACTTTCAAGTAAAACAGAAATAAACACGTAACTACAAATCGTGATAGGGTATGAAGGAAACAAACAGGGTACAATGCCAAAGGCTGGCAAGACAGGTGGTGGGCTAGGGAGAGACAGATTTAGACCAGGTGGTTAGGAAAGACCTGAGACTGAACTCTAGAACCCAGCTGGCTCTCAAACGTGAGCATGCAACAGAATCCCAGGGAAGGCTTCTTAGCAGATTGCTAAGCCCCATCTCCTCCACACGTCTGATTCAGTAGCTGCGGAGCTGTGCAGATAATCTGCATTTCTAATAAGTTCCCAGGTGATGCTGACAGTGATCCCATTGCACTAGGAAACACACTTTGAGAACTGGTCTAGGACATGGTACATAAACAAAGGTTGGGAGATTAGGCAAGGAAGTTATAGATGTCCTTACAAATGACTGGTGACAAGATCAGTGCCAAATTCAAACACTATCTAGGACTTAGAGTCAGTCTAGATAATCAAGACAATAAACACTGTCTTCCTTCCTAAAAGAAAGGACTCTATTACCATCTTCTAAGCTAAGAATCTATAACAAATTCGATCAAAGGATACAAAGAACCAACTCCACAAAGCACTCCTAAATTAATACATCATCTATCATCCAAAAACCTTGATGTTATCAGAACATATTTAATAGAGAAGATAAAAGAGTTCAGAGGGTGACATTATAAGAATTATGTCAAAGATGGCATTTCTGCTAAAAGAAGAAGACATGATCTTACAATTATTGTCAGAGGAATCTAAGTTACATGTAAAGAAGATATCCTTGACCTCATATGGTTTAAAATATTTAACTGGCTTCCAAAGGAGAATAACCTTTATTAGCATTTTTAAAAATAGACAGAAAGCCACCAGAATTTCGATGGTCTGGTGGTTCTCAAACTTTAGTCTGCCCCCAAATCATCTGGAAACTTGTTAAAAGTGTAGATTTCCAAGGGCATCCTCAGAGTTTGATGATTAAATCAGATGATGTGAAGCCCAGGAATCTGCATGTTAATAGACATCCTCAGACATTGTGACATTGGTAGACTAAGGACTACAGTTCATGAGAAATGCCTAGCTAGGGCCAGGTTCCCCATAAAAGGCAAAACCCAGATGGACTATCTCTTACACTTTTGACAGGGATGCAATTGTTATTGAAGGATTATTATGTGCCAGGAACTGTGCTGGACACTTCTTAAAAGCGTCTCCTTTAATCTTGAATAGTATTATTATTGATATTTAAGCGAGCAGTGAGGAAAATGGGACCTAGCAAGGCAAAATAACATCCAAGGTCATGTAGCAAGTAAGTTAGGGAGCCAAGATGCAAACAGAACGTTTTTGACTCCAATAACAGATACTTCAACTACCCGGAACTCATGACTGCGAACCTCTACAATAATCATTAAGTGATTTTCTGGCAACCACAGGTTCTCCTAAAGTAGTACGTGATACAGACTTACAAATTCAAGAGAAGCAAGGTTGAACTATGTCTTGAGACTTGGGAATATCCCTGGATACCTGAAAATGAGCAGAGTCCCTAACTTGAAGATTTTTCCACTAATGTTTCTCTTGACGCAGTTATCCTGCACTGGACTCAGAGCCAGTGTTTAACAGCAAAGATCAGGGACTGGAAACAAAGGCCTGCCTTAAAAAAAAAAAATCTGTCTCTATCACGGATCAGCTGTGTGAATGTGGGTAAGTGATTTAACCTCTTTGAACCTCACTTTCCTCATCTATGAAATGAGATAATATTAATACTTACCACAGGGATTGCTGTGGTGCTTATATAACATTTGTGAAACACTCAGCATAGTACCTTGCACACAGGAGATGTTCAATAAATGTTATTCTTACTTTTTGTTTATTAAAATAAACAAGAATAAAATAAACTACTTGTTATTAAAATATTATCCCTAAAAGGCATGTGATACAGTTATAAAAATAACTGTACAAGAAATGTAAAGGGCCAGGGAACATATGAAAAGATGGTCAATCTTATTGGAATCAAGAAAAGGCAAAAACAAATCAGAACAGTAAAATACCACTATACTCCGTAAGCTCAGAAAAACGTCAACTTTGATAATATTAAAGAAAAATCGATGTAGATGTGGAGAAATAAATATTCTGTCTTACACACTGCACATTTATACAACCATTTAAAGGGGGGCAGTTTGTTAATTTTTCATGCTGTGTGATACAGAAATTCTATTTCTTCTTATTGACCTTAGAACAGACATCAGTAAACTTTTTCTGTAAAAGGACAGATAGTAAGTATTTTAGGCTTTGGAAGCCTTACAGTCTCTGTGAAAACAAGTCAGCTGTTGTAGTTCAAAAGCAGCCATAGATAATACATAAATGAACGGATATGGCTAGGTTGAAATAAAATTTTATTTGAATTCCATATAATTTTCTCACATCAAGAAATGTTATGCATCTTTTGATTTTTTTCAACTATTTAAAAATGTTAAAACAATTCTTAGCTTGTGGGCCACACAAAAACAGCAGTGGGCTGGATTTGGCTGAGCGGCCGGTCACAGTTTGCCAACTTACAGTGGTCTTCACACACGCAAACCAAGGAGGCATGCACAAAGATATTCATCAAAGCTGTGAAAAGCTGCAAACGACTATCATCAGTTCATCAACAGGGAAGGGGCTAAAGAAATTGTGGTATATCTACAGTCTGGAATACCATGCTAGTAAAAAAGAACAAAATAATTCTAAAGACACTAATAAGAAGACACCCAGTAAACTGTTCCCTGAAAAAGTTGCAGCTCTACAGATACAGTATGATTCCACTAGCTAAAAACAGAAGCAAAAAAACTTCTAATTTAACAATGCTATATGTTTTCTACTGAAAATTCTCCTGACCAGGAAATACAATTCTTTCAAAAGTTTAGAAGAATCAGCACAAACTGTTCTCAGGGGTACGAAGGGGAGGAGGGACCAAGATGAGGGTTAGGGGTGTAAAAGGATTAGTTTCATCTATATTATTTCCATTTTGTCCAAGGAGACTGGATTCATGGGAAAACAATTGAAAGAGCTGAACTGGGACTTAGAGCACAAAGGCTCTAACTCTTGCACTACTGCAGCACTGAGAAAATTTGTAAAAGGATGACATGGGTCACTGCGGGTCGGACCTTCTGAGATCCCAGACGCAGAAATAGCCCATTTGCCGAGATCGACTTACCTGCTATTCACAAATGTTTGGATTTGTCTCTCAACAACTAAGTGACAAATCAGGTACAGACTGGAATGAGAAAAGAGGCAAAGAAAATAGAAGAAAGCCAAGGAACATGCATTCTTTAAGAGCACTCCAGGGGATTTTTGGACAGATTCCTTCTGTGCTTTTATTGAGAATGTCTCAGTTCTCAGTGATCAAGACACTGATGACAGCAAAGAAAAAATATAATGCCGAGTCACATTTCAGAGTGTAGATGTGGGGTGGGCATCCGATCAGCATTTACTTGCCTAACCAAATCAGAGAAGAAAGTGGTCACAGCAGATACCCTGTCTCAGCTCATTACTCAACACCTGTTAAACGTGATTAAAAGCCCTTGCTAATTATGTGTTAAGAGCATCTTGAGCTGTAATGGATCCCAGAGGTCTGTGAAGTTGACTTCATTTACATGTTTGTCTCCTTTCACAAGGTCTCAGCCAAACATCGCAAAAATCTACTGAGCATTTTACGAACTCCCAGGTGATCACCTCAGAGTTTCCAGTCCACCGTGCCTTCCTACAAAGAACAGCGAGTGCCTAAGATGTACATTTGTTTCATAAATAAAACAGGCAAGGTTTGTATTTTATGGGGCACAAATGGGCCTCTTGTTGCAATTATTACAGAAGACTGCTAATCTGTATACATTAAATTATTCATTACATTTTGTGATCTCAGCTAAAAGACTCAACAGCATTTAAGTGGCAGAATGCACCCAAACCCTCTTCTGTCTCACCTTAAGAAAAGCAAAACTGCAAAAATCATATATCAGAAAGGATTTAGAGAAGGCTTTTTGTTTGTTTTAAATATGTTAAAATATTAGTATATTAGGTTATAAAATTATGTAATGTATAAATATATACACACACACTACCGACTAAGACACCGCAGTTATCAGGGTCTGTTTCATGCTTCTCTTAAACAGTATTTAACCTAAAAATTTTTTGAACTCTTCCTAGAGTTAATTAATTGAAAGTCAGCTAATTAACCTCTCCTCCTTTTGGGGGATGGGCGGGGGACAGAGGGATAGAGCTAGAGGCAGAAATTAATTCCTTCTTGCTTGGCAAAGTAATGAACAGGAGGTAACTTCAACAATTACATGTGATGGAAGATTACCTAGCAGTTAAAAACACTGAACAAAATCTCTATGCATTGTCATAGAAAGATGTCTGTGATATACCTACTGGAAAAAAGCAAAGTGCTGACCATATAGCAAATGGTGATCTAAGTTTTTTAAAATAACAGCCAAAGTCCACATATGTGCATCTTCAGATGTGTGTATACAGACAAAAGGGCCTGAAAACATACACAGCTACAAGGTCTTATAAGCAAACTGATTCTGCATGCATCAGCCCCAATGGAAAGTGTGTATCCCAAATGACCCACATGATTTTCATAACCAGAAAGGGATTTTGATGGTCCCTCCTCACCCCCCAACAGCCCATCAGAATGGTATAGATCGTGTGCCCTGGAGACTGGCAGCTACACCTCACATCTCCCATCTACACTTACTACCAGGTCATCTTGATAATCTCCAACGTTCCCCTCTACCTCTGCCATTTCCTCATTTGCATAATGGAGCAAATAGCATCTACTTCATAAGTTGTTGTGAGGGTTAAATGACTTAATAACCGTGTTGAATTGGCTTAGCAAGTGCCTTGAGCGGTCACCTTCCTATCATCGTTAGCTAGGACTGTCTTCATCTTGTTTCAGCCATAATGTGAAATTCCTTTAGTCACTGCCTTTTCTAATTTGCCAAATGTAAAACAGGCAGGAGTAGGCACAGTCTCTGCGTTCCTCCTCCCTAACCCCCCCTTCTTACCCCTTTAAGCCCCAAATAAAATCATTGGTTTTTACTTTCCTGAAACATTTTCACCCTGCTACAGATCAAGGTGATCAAACACCACCTTGTTTCTAATGAGTTGCTTCTCGGTTGTGGTCTGAAGGTGAGGGGGGTGAGGTGGGCAGTTGACTTCTCATGGTGGCTGACCGTTCCGTTAGCACATTTGTGGTTCGTTTTTTTCCTCCAACGTTCTTCTTGCTAAAACTTCCTTCCTTCTCAAATTTCTTACTTTTAATTGTCTTTTCATATTAGTCTGTAAATTTCTGTCATTTTGGTGAAAACTGGGGCTCTAATCACATTTCCACTGTTGTACTATCTGGAACCTTAGGAAAGGTACTGCCATTAGCTAGGTTCAGTTTCCTTATTGATAAAATGGACATAATATCATCTACATACTTTCCCTTAGTTTTTAAGTAAAGAATTCATGCCCATTTTAATAAACAAAACTAAAAATGAAACAAAATAAGTAACAGAAGCTAATTAAAACCATCTACAACCCCACTACAGGTCTACTGTACTTTCTTATAATCCTCAGAAAGGTACATAGCTAAACGTTTGGGATCAAGTGGTTTAGAGAATTCTGAATCTTTTTTTTCCCTTTTATTTATTAGGCTCTATCTCCATACCACTTTCAATGTCAATTTTCAGTCTGATATGTCTAATTGAACACCTTTTATCATGTCTAACTATACACCCACAATCACAAATATGAAGGCTTTGTTTGTTTTAACCAAAAAAAGGGCATCATGCTTTACGTATTATGTATAACTTGCTTTGCTAATTTTACAACATACCGTGTGCAATCCTCCACATCAAATATACATTCTCACTTTTAATCTTATAATAATCCATAGTATAGGCATACCATAGTCTATTCAACTCATCTCCTAGTGATCAAAATTCACTTTGTTTCAAATTTTTGTCAGTATGGACAATGCTGCAATTAATAATATATATATCCGTGTGTGTGTGTGTGTGTGTGTGTGTGTGTGTGTGTGTGTGTGTGTGTGTATAGGAATAGATTCACAAAGACAAGATGATTATGTCAAAGGCAAGGTGTATTTTTAATTGAAAATGATACGGCCAAACTGACAACGTATTTCTGCATTCTAACCAGCATGGGACGTTACATATTTTTAACTTTTGTCTAAACCATGGGTGAAAAAACTTGTTATTTTACTTAGCAATTCTCTGAGATTAATTCTTCCCTTTTATTGGTCATTTGGATTTTCCTCTTCTGTAACTTGCCCATGTACATCCAATGACCACTTCATCTGGTTGACCTTTTTTTTAAAACTTTATGCAGGATCTTAGCATTTAAGTGGTTTAATTACTGGTCTGTCATGTGCGTTTTACTTTTTCCCCCCTCCCCCGCCACCAGGGATACTGGCTGCATCCGAATGTGCTTATGGTCAAGCACACACTGAAAGGCTGTTTAGGGGAACACGTGCTTTAATACATTCCTGCTTCCAACTTGCCTTACCATGCATGCCCTCCTGTGCCTGTCAGGGCTAATCCCTCCAACTCACATTTTGTTACCATCATATCTCTTCCTTGTGCCTCTTGCTTTGGAAGCTGTAACTTTCTCTCTTCTATTTCCTGCTCTCCTGTCATCACAATTACCTCCATAAAGAACTAAGATTTCTCCCCGTCTCCCCAGTCTTCTTTTTTTTTTTTTTCCAAAGGGAGAATAAAGCTTTGACCGAAGACAGTTTTGATGAGATGACTAGAAAAACTGCTTTTCTTCATTGGCATTTTAAAAATATTGCTCAGTGGTTTGGGACCCATTTGTCTCTACCGCCGCCACCTATCGGCTTTTGACTTCGGCTGCTTTAACTCCACATTCTGTTTTGCTCCACTTCAGCTCTTTAGCTGCTAGGTTTGGTCTGGCTTCACTGATTTACTGTAACTAACCTCATTCCCTCTCTGGATTCTGAATCCCATCCTAGAAAAGACTGCTTCCAGCTCATACAGTCACTCACTTATTGACTGAATGAAGTCTAGATCAATCAATAAACATTTTAGCATAAGTGGGTTCAATTCCAGGAGCACAGATGTTTTCAGATAGTTTCAGATGGTGAGATCCATAAATTTTAATCATTTTTGCAAAACTATTAAATCGTGACATATTTATTAAATTTCACCCTGTGAACTAAAAAATTTCAACTTAGGAGAAAATCATGATACAGATATAGGTAACAAAGAATCATTTTATTTACTTTATATTAGATATTCTACTTATCACTATAGATATATTATGCTATTTATTACTATTGAAGCATTATTATAATAAAATACCAGGCACAGTCCCCCAAAATTAAGTTTTTAAACTTAAATTTCTCCAGTTTTTTCCCCATTAATATCAATTTGCTAGGCTTTGCTTGTTTGGGAGCTAACATCAAATATTTAAGAAATTATTAAGGTCGAATAACTAGAAACGGAGGGCATTCTGTTAAATTGCCCCCCTCTCCGAGAATTGGGAAAGCACAACTTTTATTCCCCAAGGGTGTGAAAACTCTCAGGGGAAGCAGACAGACTACTTCAGAGGCTGTCGCAAAACTTCATGGGCAAAGTGCTTTCAGCCTGGAGCAAGGTAGTGGCAGTAAGAGAAGAGAATAGAGACCCATTTGAAAGGCTGAGCTAACGCGATTTGCTGGAGAGTTCTCAGGCAAGGTGACGGCACATTTTGATATGTAAAAAGTGTCTGCATTTTAAAATTTCTGACCAGTTTTCAATTTTGCCCATTACAACCTTAACCTAGCTATCCTTGCTTATATGAATGTGGTATCATTTTTCTTTGACTTAACTGCCCAAATACAACTCCAGTTTTCAGTGTTCAAGTACTTCTCATTCTTTATCATATGTCCCAAAGTTCAAACACTAGCGGTGTAGAAATTCTCCAAAGATGTACGTGTAGAAGCCTGACATGTGAAGAGAGAACAAGCAACAGAGTCGTTGACTCTGTGCAGTTTTGCAGCAGAAGCAATTCCATAGCCAGTGCTGTAATGCTTGGGATCAAGCAGTATTCAGATAAAATATCTGCATGTCCTGAAACGGAACACATCCTTTAAAGCTACTCCCTTTCATAAACTATTCTAAGGTGTTTGAAGCTCGTCTCATATCTTATCACATTTTAAATATCTAAAAGAATCAATTTTTTGTTCTTCACAACATTCTATTTTTTGTTGTTGTTGCTGTTGCTACTGTTGAAGGACGATCAATTGTGATTTGCATAAACTCAAGGGCAACTTAAAAGACAGTTGCAGTAACTAAGATTGAAACTGGCATGGCTTTCCCTGGTGAGGTGTTAGACATAAAAATGGCTTTCATTTCATAATGGAGAAAAAGAGTGAGGTCTCTCAGTCATACCAGACTCCCCCTCTAATCTTTTCCCCAAACAGTAGCCTTGGTGATCTTTTTATCATGAAAATCCTATCATGTGATTCCACATACTAAACTTTTTCCATGGCTTTCCATTGTCCTAACGGTACAATATGAATTCCTCAACGTGGTTTCCAAGACTCTACCTTAGAGCTCCCAACCCTAGTAGATCCACCCCGATTTAACACAAATATTTTGTAATGCCCTCTTTAGTCTCTGGAAATGAAATCTACCATTAAATAATTTACCTACACTCTTCAAGTAGTGTCATAACTTTAAAGTCATTATAATGCCTTAATTTTACTATAAAGGAGAAAGACTAGAATTGAATAGAATGTGTTAACAGAAGCTGTCATCTCTCTGGACATACACAAGGGAACATGCGGCCTCAGTTACCCCTAGCAGGCATACCAGGATTATGACAAGTCACTATGAGATGAAGCAAACACTATCCACGGCAGAGCAGAGACAGAGAAAACTCAGGTTTGTGGTGACTTCACAGAGCTGCCGCATCAACCAACCCTAAAGCCCATACTACGTTCAGATTGTCCAATGATCTAAGCCAATAAATTCCCTTAAGATGAAACTTTTAGCACTTTTTTCTGCCGATGACACAAAACACAACCAATACATCCAACCAAACACAGAGCATGAGGAATAGAGCCAACTCTCCCTCATCAGACTGTCTAAAGTATGCTTTATATGATCACCCAAAGAAAACATGAAAATCAGTGCTTTTCTCTGATTTATGAAATATTACGAACTTCATAAAAATGATGTGTTACCAGAAGAGCCTCATCTAGGTGTTTAGGAACATGTTTCTGCCTAATAATCCCTAAAAGATTAGATGCAAGTTTCTTGCTTTTTTATGTGCTTTAACTTAAGGTTTACCATAGTTCTCAGTGCTTTAGGGCAATGCTGCAAATAGTAAACAAAAGTTATTAGAGCTAGTTACCCCTACTTCCTCCTGCCAGTCCTAGTGCAGCTAAGTAATGCAGCTGACCATTAGTATACTGAAATCCCACACTAACGTGGATTTCCATGGGTGGGGTGAGAATATTAAAAGCCCACATTAACTTCTTATAAGCAAGTATCTACTTCCTTAAGTGTAATTTTCCTAGTATCACCATAAACTCATTTCCCCCATCTTGTTCTCCTCATTCTTTCCAAAAAGCAAAATAGCTACTAAAAAAACTGACTATGTAGCAACTTATATTGTACTCCACCCTGATTTTGCTCTAGATTTTAATTGTACTACAATAATTACAGAAGTTAGAGCAAACACTTGGGAGGAACCATTTGTGTACCAGGTGTCTATTCCAAACACCTGGAAAACACTAACTCCTTTCATCCAGTAATAACCCTTTCAAGGGTAACTACTATTGTGTATCACCATTTTACTGATGAGACATTGAAGCTCAGAGAATTGAAAGCACTTACCCGCAGTCACACACTGGTAAGACAAGATTTCAACAGAGGGACATGATCTTAATCATTACACCATACTGCCTCTCAACACAGAACATGCCCGGGGAGGGGGTGGGGGTAGACTCAATGATATTGGAAACCATGTCTTGAGATTATTAGAAAATGAACTTGTGGGAATCTCAGAGCTTTTAGATGCAGGCAGAGAAATACTATCATACAAAGAGAATTAGGCAAACAAAAAGTGTTTTTTAAAGAGTTTTCAAAGCTCGTTAGCAACTCCTCACTATACCGTTTATCTCATTACCTTTAAACTTCCAAATCCTAAAAGCTTTGGTTTCAAATCAGTCACAATCTCTAGTTCTTTGACGTATTCACATTTACACACTTGCTCACACTCGTGCATATGCACACACAACATGCATGCACAAACACGCACCAAATACATGAGAGAAAAATACAATGAAATCTGCCTCCTTCTCTTTGTTGTTGATCAAATGCAGCTACAGAGTCAGCAGGGGATAAATATCGTGATGCTTACTTCATGTACAAGTACTTTGAAGAGGAACACAGTGGAGTAACTTTTTATGTAGCATTCTGAAGGAAAAAATATGCTGTAAAATCCAATCCCCGAGGAGTGTCATTTCAAGCAACGAGGTTTGCTTTCTTTATCTGTAGTGCATCTAGGTGATCAAACCAAACATAACTGATTCCCAGGCTCAGAAGTTTTCATCAGTAATCACCTTTTGCATTCATAAATAAATCAAAAAGTAATTTTAATCCTATCTTCCCTCTAACTCCTAACATCACAGCAAATACTTTTGTAATAGGCAAGGGACAAATTAAGGGACTTTCTCAAATGCAAGTGGCCAAGGATGGGTAACCTTCCTTGGATTTCCCTACCTCTGTGGGAGAAACACACGGATTAGAAAGCAGATGGTCACAACTCACCAGGGGATGGAAAATGTTATACTGCAGCGGGTTTGAATACACGGCTGACCTTGAAGACAGAAATGGTCATTAAGCTCAATTATAAATAGTGACTGGCACTAATAGAAAAGCAACTATGTTGTTTAGTTCTTGATAAACAGCAAAGAAAATACCAGCAAGGGGGTAAAATAATGATAAGACCTCTGCCCAAGTTAAATGATCTTCCTCTCCAATGTTCAGTAACATCGACTCAAGTCCACAGTGCCCTCCCACTCTGTGCCTCCATCATTCAGAGAGAATAAAACACAATCCAAGAAACCAACAGGCAATCGTCTCTTTTCCCTTACTGATAATGGTTCTCAGAACTATGATACACTCGTTCCCTTTTTTAATTAGGTGAAATCTATTTTATAAGCAAGAAACTCCTCAAAGAGGTCACAGATTTATCATGATATTGAAAGTCATAAAATCACATTCACAGGCTAAGTAGTTAAATCCAAATTACACACCACCCCATTAATTTTATAATCAATAGAGATTAAAGGAAATGAGGAAGTAAAGTAAATGATAGGATCCTAGCTTAAATCAAATCAATAGATATTTATTGGCATCTAGTACATTAAAGATGCCATGAAGAAGGAAGGGCAGTGTGGAGCCCTGTTCTGTGCCCTCCAGGAGCTTACCATCTGGCTGGGGCATCGATACATAGCATGCAGAAAGCTTTCCGGTAGAAGAGTAACAATGCGAGGGGTGTCACAAGGCCCCTCACAAGTAATGGACAACAGAACCATGCAGAAAAGCATGCTAGAGACAGTGCAATGGTTAAGAGCATGGGCTCCAGAGCCAAACTTCCTGGGTTTGAATCCTGACTCTACTACTTACAAGTTCATTGACCTTGCACCACTTATGCATGTTTCATATAAGTTAATACTTGCCAAGTGCTTAAAAATAAGGCCTGGCGCACAATAAGTGCCATGTAGCTGTTTGTTAAATAAGAGAATACTATTAAGAGAAGGGAAGATCTCTGTCACTCTGAAGTCTCCTGAAGTGCTGGTAGAATTTATGTGGGGAGGGAAAACACCATGTTCATTTTCCCCATTCCACCGATTCTTTCCCTAACCATTCTAAAAATTCGAAGTGATAAACGGTCCTCTACTCTGTTAACTCCCGATAGAAATCCCCTTTCTCAAAAAAAAAAAAAAAAACAACCTTTCTCCTTCCCTTTATTGATAAACTTTTTAACTCTTACACGCATGCACATATTACTTGCTCGTGATCATTCATTCCCCTGCCACTCAAACCTGACCCTAGCCCTCACCATTAGGCCCAGAGAACTGCAAAGAGCCTAACACTTAAATGTAACATCCCTTTTTAATCAGTCAGCATCCTCTCATCTCTCTAGAATATTAAAAACTATTCACCATTCTAGGCTCTGTCACTGTCACTAGAATGTTGACTTGTAGAAGCAAGGGACTTTCTTCCTCAAACCTACATCTCTTGGTATTCAGTAGTCTGTCAGAAATGAAATTGTTTTGCTAGATTATGCTCTCTACCACGACGATAAGGACATTTCTAAGAGGGTCCCCAAGATGCCCACCTCTGGTGTATATAACATATAATTTCTTCCTCTTAAGCATGGGCAGGACTCTGATATGATGTTGTCCGCTCCTGTAATGAGGTTACGTAATAGGACAAAGAGGGATTTTGCAGATGTAATTAAGACCCCCCAAATCAGGTGACTTTGAGTTAATCAAAGGGGAGGTTATGTTGGGTGGGCCGGGCCTAACCAGGTAAGCTCTTAAGAGAATGGGCCCTTCTAGACATAAGAAGTACAAACTTAAAAGAAATTCAGCTGCAACCCATGAAAAAAGTAAGCGTCCATGTTGTGAGAGGGCTTCATAAGAAGGCCATGTGGCAAAGACCTGAGAGAGTATTCTAGGAGCTAAGAATGGCCGCTGTCCAAAAGCTAACAAGATAATGGGGACATCAACCCTACAACTGCAAGAAAATAAATTATGCCAACAGGTGGGAGTTTGGAAGTGGACCTTTCCTTAGTC
Source organism: Phocoena sinus (assembly GCF_008692025.1). Lineage (NCBI taxonomy): Eukaryota > Metazoa > Chordata > Mammalia > Artiodactyla > Phocoenidae > Phocoena > Phocoena sinus. The sequence goes on along the minus strand of NC_045773.1, from coordinate 29,220,992 downwards.
AAGTCTCCAGATAAGAACACAGAGAGATGACACCTTGATTTCAGCCTTGAGGGACCCTTAGCAGAGCAACAATGTAATAGATGCCAGATTCCAGCCCATGAAAATTATGAAATACTGAATTTGGGTTCTTTTAAGCCACTAAGTTGTTACACAGTCATAGAAATCTAACATACCAGGGGACTGTCAAGATGGTGGAGGAGTAAGATGTGGAGATCACCTTCCTCCCCACAGATACATCAGAAATACATCTACGTGTGGAACAACTCCTACAGAACACCCACTGAATGCTGGCAGAAGACCTCAGACCTCCCCAAAGGGAAGAAAATCCCCGCGTACCTGGGTAGGGCAAAAGAAAAAAGAAAAAACAGAGACAAAGGAATAGGGATGGGACCTGCACCAGTGGGAGGGAGCTGTGAAGGAGGAAAAGTTTCCACACACGAGGAAGCCCCTTCGTGGGCAGAGATGGGGGGTAGGAAGGGGGGAAGCTTCGAAGCCACAAAGGAGAGCGCAGCAACAGGGGTGCAGAGGGAAAAGCGGAGACATTCCTGCACAGAGGTTTGGAGCCAACTGGCACTCACCAGCCCAAGAGACTTGTCTGCTCACCCTCTGGAGCAGGTGGGGGCTGGGAGCTGAGGCTCGGGCTTTGGAGGTCGGATCCCAGGGAGAGGACTGGGGTTGGCTGCATGACACAGCCTGAAGGGTGCTAGTGCGCCACAGCTAGACGGGAGGGAATCCGGGAAAAAGTCTGGACCTGCCCAAGAGGCAAGAGAACACTGTTTCGGGGTGCACAAGGAGAGGGGATTCAGAGCACCGCCTAAACAAGCTCCAGAGACAGGCATGAGCCACGGCTATCAGCACAGACACCAGAGACGGGCATGAAACGCTAAGGCTGCTGCTACAGCCACCAAGATGCCCGTGTACAAGCACAGGTCACAATCCACACCTCCCCTCCCGGGAGGCTGTGCAGCCCACCACTGCCAGAGTCCTGTGATCCAAGGACAATTTCCCCAGGGGAACACACAGCGGGCCTCAGGCTGTTGCAACATCCCACCAGCCTCTGCTGCTGCAGGCTCACCCCGCACTCCATACCCCTCTCTCCCCCTGGCCTGAGTGAGCCAGAGCCCCCTCATCAGCTGCTGTTTTAACCCCCTCCGGTCCAGGCATGGAACAGATGCCTAAGGGCGACCTACACACAGAGGTGGGGCCAAAACCAAAGCTGAACCCCAGGAGCTGTGTGAACAAACAACAGAAAGGGAAAATTCTCCTTGCAGCATCAGGAACAACAGAATAAATCCCAATAATCAAAATGACGTAACCTGCATCTGTGGGATACCTGAATAGACGTCCCAAAATTGAGGCGGTGACTTCAGGTGCAACTGTAGACCTGGGGTTTGCTGTCTGCAACTGATGTGTTTCTGATACTTACGTTTATCCTAGTTTAGTTTTTAGCACTTGTTATCATTGGTGGATGTGTTTATTGGTTTGGTTGCTCTCTTTTTTTAAAAAATTCTTATTATTTTTTATGTTAATAATTTGTTTTTCTTTCTTTTTTTCTCCCTTTTTCTCTGAGCCGTGTGGCTGACAGGGTCTTGGTGGTCCAGCCTGGTGTCAGGCCTGAGACTCTGAGGTGGGAGAACCGAGCTCAGGACACTGGACCACCAGAGACCTCCCGGCACCATGTAATATCAATTGGCAAGAGCTCTCCCAGAGATCTCCATCTCAATACTAAGACCAGCTCCACCCAACAGCCAGCAAGCTCCAGTGCTGGACGCCCCATACCAAACAACTAGTAAGACAGGAACACAACCCCACCCATTAGCAGAGAGGCTGCATAAAATCATAATAAGTTCACAGACACCCCAGAACACACCACTGGACACGGCCCTGCTCACCAGAGACACAAGATCCAGCCCCACCAACCAGAGCACAGGCACCAGTCCCCTCCACAAGCCAGTGAACCAACCTCACCCACTGGGGGCAGACACCAAAAGCAATGGGAACTATGAACCTGCAGCCTACGAAAAGGAGACCCCAAACACAGTAAGTTAAGCAAAAAGAGAAGACACAGAAACACACAGCAGATGAAAGAGCAAGGTAAAAACACACCAGACCAAACAAATGAAGAGGAAATAGGCAGTCTATCTGAAAAAGAATTCAGAGTAATGATAGTAAAGATGATCCAAAATCTTGTAAGTAGAATGGAGAAAATACAAGAAACATTTAACAAGGACCTAGAAGAACTAAACAGCAAACAAACAATGATGACCACCACAATAAACGGAATTAAAAATTCTCTAGAAGGAATCAATAGCAGAATAACTGAGGCAGAAGAACGGATAAATGACCTGGAACATAAAGTAGTGGAAATAAGTACGGTAGAGCATAATTTAAAAAAAAAGAATGAAAAGAACTGAGGACAGTCTCAGAGACATCTGGGACAACATTAAATGCACCCACGTTCAAATCATAGGGGTGGTAGAAGAAGAAGAGAAAAAGAAAGGGACTGAGAAAATATTTCAAGAGATTACAGTTGAAAATTTCCCTAACACGGGAAAGGAAATAGTCAATCAAGTCCAGGAAGCACAGAGAGTCCCATACAGGATAAATCCAGGAAGAAACAAGACAAGACACATTCATCAAACTATCAAAAATTAAATACAAAGAAAAAATATTAAAAGCAGCAAGGGAAAAGCAACAAATAACATACAAGGGAATCCCCATAAGGTTAACAGCTGATCATTCAGCAGAAGCTCTGCAAGCCAGAAGGGAGTGGCAAGACACATTTAAAGTGATGAAAGGGAAAAACCTACAACCAAGAATACTCTCCCCAGCAAGGATCTCATTCAGATTCGACGAAGAAATTAAAACCTTCACAGACAAGCAAAAGCTAAGAGACCTTCACAGACAAGCAAAAGCTAAGAAAACAGAAATATAGATCAATGGAACAGGATAGAAAGCCCAGAGATAAACCCATGCACATATGGTCACATTATCTTTGACAAAGAAGGCAAGAATATACAATGGAGAAAAGACAGCCTCTTCAATAAGTGGTGCTGGGAAAACTGGACAACTACACGTAAAAGAATGAAATTAGAACACTCCCTAACACCATACACAGAAATAAACTCAAAATGGATTAAAGACCTAAATGTAAGGCCAGACAGTATAAAACTCTTAGAGGAAAACAGGCAGAACACTGTATGACATAAATCACAGCAAGATCCTTTTTGACCCACCTCCTGGAGAAATGGAAATAAAAACAAAATAAACAAATGGGACCTAATGAAACTTCAAAGCTTTTGCACAGCAAAGGAAACCATAAATAAGACCAAAAGACTACCCTCAGTTTGGGAGAAAATATTTGCAAATGAAGCAATGACAAAGGATTAATCTCCAAAATTTACAAGCAGCTCATGCAGCTCAATTACAAAAAAACAAACAACCCAACCCAAAAACGGGCAGAAGACCTAAATAGACATTTCTCCAAGGAAGGTATACAGATTGCCAACAAACACATGAAAGGATGCTCAACATCACTAATCATTAGAGAAATGCAAATCAAAACCACAATGAGGTATCACCTCACTCAGGACAGAATGGCCATCATCAAAAAATCTACAAATAAGAAATGCTGGAGAGGGTGTGGAGAAAAGGGAACCCTCTTGCACTGTTGGTGGGAATGTAAATTGATACAGCCACTATGGAGAACAGTATGGAGGTTCCTTAAAAAACTAAAAGTTGAACTACCATACGATCCAGCAATCCCACTACTGGGCATATACCCTGAGAAAACCATAATTCAAATAGAGTCATGTACCACAATGTTCATTGCAGCTCTATTTACAATAGCCAGGACACGGAAGCAACCTAAGTGTCCATCAACAGATGAATGGATAAAGAAGATGTGGCACATATATACAACAGAATATTGCTCAGCCATAAAAGGAAATGAAATTGAGTTATTTTTAGTGAGATGGATGGACCCAGAGTTTGTCATACAGAATGAAATACGTCAGAAAGAGAAAAACAAACATATATGGAACACATATATATGGAATGTAAAAAAAAAAAAGGTTCTAGTGAACCTAGGGGCAGGACAGGAATAAAGATGCAGATGTAGAGAATGGACTTGAGGACATGGGCAAGGGGAAGGGTAAGCTGGGACAAAGTGAGAAAGTAGCATTGGCATATATACACTGGGAAGTGTAAAATAGATAGCTAGTGGGAAGCAGCCGCATAGCACAGGGAGATCAGCTTGGTGCTTTGTGACCACCTAGAGGGGTGGGATAGGGAGGGTGGGAAGGAGACACAAGAGGGAAGGATATGGGGATATATGTATACATATAGCTGATTCACTTTGTTATACAGCAACATTCAACGCATTCTATACAGCAGAAACTAACACAACATTGTAAAGCAACTATACTCCAAGAAAGATTAAAAAAAATAAAGAAATCTAACATACAACTTTCCCGGTTTTCCTCTGCCTTCCACAATCTTCTCTAACTCCATTGTCTTTACCTAACACTAAATGTATGTTGTTTTTCCTTCTGTCTCAGCACTCTCCAGAGTAATCACATCTAGTTGAATCACTTTAATAAGCATCTATATGTAGCTATCTCTAGATCCCTGGACCATTCTTCCTCTTAAGTCCATGTCCTAGTTTTCCCATTGCTTGATGGTCACCTCCATGTGGGCACCAAACTCCTTATTAGATGGGTCCAAATCTACCTTGTTATTGCCCCAACTGCTTCTTGCTCAAAGTAGGTCCTCCTCCTAACTGAGCTGTCTTGTTCATGACAGCTCAATTTGCCCAACATTTTGTCTGCAAGCATCCCTGGGAGACTCACCCTCTCCCCTTTCCATGATTAGAACCAATGATTGGCCAAGTCCTGTTGGCTTTTAACAAACACAGTTCACATTTAAGCCCTGTTTTCTATTCCCAATGGAATTTAGGCTCTTATTACTACCGGTCTGTCCTTTTTCCTGATTTATCAAAAACCTATTTCAAAATCTCTAAGTATTTACAAGTAGGTCTTTAAAAAGGCAATGGAACTAGCATCAGTTCCAATGGGCTCTTAAAGCCACACATGTAAATTTCAAATCTCAGCTCTGTCAGTTAATTGCAATGGCCTCATAATATTTTTTTAATGTCTCTGGGCCTTGGTTTCCTATCTGATTATTGGGGAAGATAACATTTATTGTGAGGATTACGTGAAAAGGAATCCAATAAATGGTGACTACTCTATTACCTAGAATATTGGCATAGGACCAGTTTCCCTAACAATCCGGCTTGAAAGCTTAAGAAGGTCTTCAAGCCCCTCTTTCTAAATTCCCTTAGTGAACCACCAAGGTGATCTTGACTGAGGTCTTGCATAGTAACTTCATCAGAGCATGTTTTGAGTCTCCATTCAGCTTATAAACTCTTGGAGAACGTTAACAGTATCACTTGCTTATCCTTGCCTCCCTGAACACTGACTACTAAATGTTATGATAAACAATGAAAAAGATTGAGAAGTGGTTAAAATGGAAACTTGGAAGCAGAAGGGAGGGCAGACAGGGAAGAAAGTGAAAGGGGTGAATGTAATAGGCAAGCTTCAACTTAGCAAATATCAAATTGAAGCAAAGATGCCCCTGTGTGTCTGGGGTTACTCTTAATGAGTAATTCCCCTTGGGACATAGGCACCATTACTGAAATCAGATCTTCTTCTGGACAGTTACAATTTTCCCATGGGAGGAGGCAGGCAGATTTACTGTCATTCAGCTCATCAAAAGCCACCCAAAGAAAATACCCACTGGAGGGCTTCCCTGGTGGTGAAGTGGTTAAGGATCTGCCTGCCAATGCAGGGGACATGGGTTCGAGCCCTGGTCCGGGAAGATCCCACGTGTTGCGGAGCAACTAAGCCCATGTGCCACAACTACCAAGCCTGCATTCTAGAGCCCGCGAGCCACAACTACTGAAGCCCATGTGCCTAGAGCCCACGCTCCACAACAACAGAAGCCACTGCAATAAGCCCGCACACTGCAATGAAGAGTAGCCTCCACTCGCCACAACTAGAGAAAGCCTGCACGCAGCAACAAAGACCCAATGCAGCCAAAAATAAATAAATAAATTTATTTAAAAAAAAATAAATTACCTTCCCCTTTAAAAAATTTTTTTTGAGGGGTACAGCCAAAAATAAATAACTAAATAAATAAAAAGGAAAGAAAATACCCACTGGAATGTCACTGGAATTCTTCTGTAATGAAGGCAAAGAATGAAGTGATTGGATATACTTGACAACTTTCAGTTAGCCCATTTGCCCCAAAGGTAAATAGTCGAAAATCTAATTTTTCCTCCTGCAGCTGAAAATATCTCAATGACACAACTTTATTTTCTGACAAACATTGGGGACACAGCATTCCTAAAAATTCTGGTTGGTTCTAATTTATGACAAATAAACCAGAAAGAAAATCCATTAAGATTTTTATAAATATCTTTAAGAGCTTTAAAAAACTTTCACTGATTTCTTTCACCCATCATTGTCAGAGAATTGGAAAAAAATAAAAGCCTTAAAGTTGGGTATATTCCAATCAATATTGGAACTTACAAAATTGTGTATAAATAGAGTCTCAGAGAAGAGAAGGGGCTGAATATGCAGATAAAATTCAAAGAAACACAAGCAGGAAGGAGGTAGGGAGTCAGGAGATGCAACAACTTGAGATCCTACAGGGGATGGGGAAACGAGAGGAGTGAAGGTTCCAGTTGGCTTTTTCAGATAGACTGGCAGAGAGAGAACAAGCAATGCCCGGACAAGAGCATCTCCAGTCAGCAAATTTAACCCATACCTGCCCGACTAATGTGCATCACACCGTGATGGACACATTCTGATAACACTTTTCAGGGAGCTGGGGAGGGCAGGACAGAACTTACAAACCAGATGTGCTATGGAGGAGGATGAGAAGGTAAAGAACACAGAATAAAAAGGTTTCTCTGTTGAGAACATTTAGATGTGATTTTAGACACATGGCCCCCACAACAACTCTCTAAGGTAATAATCATGACATCCATGTACAGCTGTGGCAGCCTAGACACCAAGAGGCTAAGTGAGAATGTAAGTGAGGTTACTGTTGAACAAGCATTCCCTTCCTTTCCCTGACATCCATGGGAGAAACACACCTCTCTGGGCTTTGATGGTGGACTTGGTCACGTGACCTACACGGGCCCCAAATGGAAGACAGTGCGACAGCTCTAAGCCTATGCCTTAAGAAGTTCCTGCCCTGTCCCTCCGGGAGCTTCCGACCACCATGAGAAGAACATGCTTCAGAGGTTCAACCATGAAGCCTCCATCCTGGCTGTCAACGTAAGACACGTGAGCAGCTGAGCCACCCTCACCTTCAGGCTTGCAGTAGAAACAGAGGTCCCCAGCTGCTCTGCAGAGCTGGAGGATATAATGATACTGTCTCATCCCAATGACTAATACAGAGACGAACCAGTTTACTGAGGTGTCTAAAACTGATTTTTTTTCCCATAATTGCCAGTTATTAGACCTTGGCACCATGGCTGAGACACAGAAGCCATTTTCTAAACAAATGTTAGTTTTCTTCTTGCTCAGAAAGGAAGCGCAAGAGGAGTTTAATATAGAAACTATTTCTGATTTCCACCTCACAGGCTCCAAATATAGCACACTTCTTATTTGGTGTATCTTATTTATGGGTAAACTTGAGTTTTATAGAGTGAACCTCACTTTGCTCTGGCTTCTTGTGGCTTTTACAGGCCTAGTTTCTGGTTTTTCCGTCCTTCCCTAAAGCTGCCTGCTTGCTGTTATTTTTACAAATCACATTAACCAAAAAGATTGCATTTTATTCTTTTACATCATTATCTCCCTAATCAGTGTACTTTGCTCCTCACCATATTTTTGTAAATCTCATCCGCTATTTTTTATGTTTCTGCTTCCTGCACTTATCTCCATCAAGTTTAGAAAATAGTCACTAACTATTGGATGACGCAAAGCTTTTACTGAACATTGTGGGATTATATCCATAAAAGGTTTTGATGTAGTCTGCTAATCAAACAGCTCTTTCTCTCACTTCCAGAAGTTTTCATCCTTTGAGATTAAGTCAATAGCTTCAAGGGCAGTGAGTTTCGGGTCAGCGATAATCTTCAACTATTCTGAAGTAAGACTGCTCCCTTTTCTCAGTCTTGGTTTTCCCGAGTAACTTTTTCCTTCGTTTTTCCTTTCTTAACCTCATGATTAAAATTAACTTACCAATAAATTTCACTCTGTCGCCTGCATCCAACATCCTTGGTCCATAATTCCCTTTTATGATGTTGGCCAGAGAATCTAGTGTTTACGTTTTCCTGAAAAACTGATGAACACTATAGGAGGGTGGACGCTCTCTCAACTTAAAAACCTCTGCTGGCTCCGCCTTGACTATCAAATCAATTCTGATCTCCTTAGCGTGGCTCATCTGCCTGTTGCACTGGCCTCATCTTTTCCCGAAGACGCCCCCAACCACCAACTTATTTCAACACTTCCCACCACACTTCCTTAAAAAGGAGCTAACACGCTCTCAGCGTGTATTTTAATTATTTTAAACTTTATTATTTTACTAGCGATGGAAAGAGGCTCAGCAAAAAAAGCAAAATATCCTGCCTGAGGCCACCCACCCAGTTAGTGGCAGAGCTGTCATTCCAAAGCTGCTCCTCATTTCCTCAGCCCTCCCCTCCTGTGCCTTGGCTTACACCGTTCCCTCTGCCAAAATGGCTCTCAAGCTCACCTTGCAGTGAGCACTTACTCTCTAATGCCAGCTCAGTCTTCTCTTAGTACCTTTTTCATGTCCACCCTGAGACAAAACGAACCACTGGTCCATTTGTGTATCCAGGTCCCCTTGTCTACTTCTATTAGGGAAAGAGTAAAACCCTTTGTACTTAGACCTCTGTTTACTCCATTGCCACACAGCTCCTTGAAGGCAGGGCCTCATCTTTAATCCCTGGAGATGATCGAAGTTCCTGGCACACTGCAGGTGCTCAAAAAATGAGTGTTGACCCCAATCTTGACACCAGAGGAAAACTGATATAGCTGTAGATAGCTGTCATAATTATCAAAGAAAAGGAAAGAGTGGGGAAAAAGGTGTGTGAAAATGTATCCATACTGGTTATCTATAGTATACGTGGATTCTATATAATAATATATGGGTCATCTGTATAGATAATCCATTAGGTTAATAAGGTACTATATAGATAACCCATACGAATTATCTATAATATGTTGATGGGATAAAGATAGAAATTGAGTACAAAGTAGAAGAGTGGCTAAATATCCCTATGGCATTTTTATGTTAAGACAGAAACTCTTTTAAAAGCCTTTGAGGATGGCTTATCAATACTTCATGTGCAAGAGGCAACTAGAGTGCAGGCCACTTTACAAATAAACACAACTTCTAATTTTCACAGCTCGGCAGCTGAGGAGGGTCATACGCTCCTTAAGATGTGTATTTTGGAGAAGGAGAGTCCCTGGCTCATGCGACTGGCGATGGTTCTACTAGGGGGAGAGCTTGTGATAGAGTGGATTTACAGTGTTGCCACACTAAACAATGTGCCTTCTTACATTTTGCCAGCTAACATCATATTACCTATACTCATTTATATTTGATAATGTTTCTTAAAAAACACGTTTCAAGTTTGTTTTTCACTGGCATATAGTAGGTACAGAGAGGTAGGTACATATAGTACAGAGAGGTGAAGAGACAGCAAAACACATGCCACAAGAATCGTCAACAGTAGCTTAAGTGACGGTGGTAACTACACACCTCTTCTGTGCCCTCTGTTTCTCTCAACATTTGCATTTCCCTTTCGGAATCTTTCAAAGCTGCATCCTACTGTCTACCTCTCAGCATTTGGAGAGTAAGTATTTTCCAGGTCACTACTGACAGAAAAATCACGATGAAAATCTATATACTTATAGTCACTTTGAAAGAACAGGTGAGTTAAATACTCAGCAGGAATCCAAGGCCCCATCTTTCTCTTTCTGACGTATCTTCTTCCCTTTCTCCTCCTCCATCCTGTGGGGTGAGGACCGGGGGCGGGTGTTTATGGAATAATTTCAAAGTGTACATCAATCTGACCCACCAGGGTGAAAATCACAATTTCCCCTTAGTCCTCCACAAGGCCACATTCATCCGCCACTGGACATGCTGCCTGATGTACATCTCCTCGTCTCCGTCTCAGGTTTTAATAACAAGTTCAAACAGACAGTTTGAAAAGACATTTCAAACCATTTTCTTTAATGCCGTGACAGACTTACACCAGCGTTACTCTAGATAAATGCTTGCTTCACCCCAAACAGATACCAGTCAATTTACTCCTGCATTTTGCCCGTTAATTATTTTGAAACATTTTGCAGGAGATTGCTCAGTCCCATTAAACAAAAACTCTCCCTTCAATTCCTTACCCACTCCCACCCACCCTGCAATCATAGTTTTTACACTTCGTGGTGTCATTTTTGAACTAACATTTTACTAACTACAACATTCATAGTTAAACCAAAGGAAAGAGGAATCATTTGTAACAATGTTTTTCTCATCTGTAATATCCATCACAGGTTTTCTTTTCCAGTTTATTTTACATCACCTCCAAACAAATAAATCTGGGGTTAAAATAGTATCCTTCCCTTGCTGGGCTGTGCAATGAAAAAGGTAATTTCCACAGTGCATAACTAAACTGTACTGACTGGACAGAATCGATGGCACAGAAGGAAAGCGGTAATGCATCACAGGACCGTCCCTTAACCATCAGTCAGCAGCAGAGATGACTGTGCCAGCGGCAAGCCATCAGCAAGCCATCAGCATACACATGTTTTCCTCTGTGCTTTCTGCTGAAATGTAGGCTATCCAGTTCATACCAGCCTTTGGCCAAAGCCCCATGGAAGTAACCACAAACCATAAACTTCCCGTCCTCTAAAAACATTTTAAATGGATAAAGTACGCAAATACAGCCACTGACGTTTCCAGGGAGTCTAACTTGTAAATGACTGAGTGTTACTGAAGTTGATTTTTAAATGAAAGATTCAGGTGTGATGGCAAAGCAGTTTTTCACAATTCCTCCATATGATCCAGGAGTTGATGCAGTACTGGGGAATTACATATGATGATGTAATTAAAAAAAAAAAACACATTTTTTTTTTTTAACCACCAGCTTGTTTGATGAAGGATGATGCTGAAATATCAAAGTAAACATTTATGTAACTGAGGAAGCAAGAAGGCTACTGCCTCAAGGGCACATAAAAGCCTAGACTTTCCTCTGGTTCCTTTTCAGAGTGGAGACAAATGCCAGATTGAGTTACTTCCATTCAACAATCTAATCAACAAATATACGTCGTTGTACCTACTATATGCCAGGCACTGTATTAGGTTCTTCAAACATAGAAGTGAAGAAAACAGATTTAAAAAACCCTACCCTCCGTGGAGTACATTCTAATCTACCTATTTTATTCATCTTCATAGACCTGAACCAAAAGATGTTTATTTTCATTTCTGAAGTATTTCATATTGAAATTAACTCAGTTCAAATTTTATTCCTTTTCCTAAAGAGTATGGGTTTTTAACAGTTCATCATCTTCAAAAGATGTGTGCCTGATGTCTAGGAAAAGCATTTTCGGTTTGACGTTCTTTTAACTGCTCACCCACTTTGCAGAATGCTGTGCTGCGAATGGAACTACCCAGACAACAGGAAAAGTAAACATTTTTTCCCAAGAATAAACGAAATAGAACACCTAATGTGTACTTCCTATTTGGTACTTTCCTATTTGATTTTATTTGTTTTGACATCCATCTCTGCCCCAAGTTCACAAATGAGGCCCATTAAAACCTCCAATTCAGTACAGCTTTCTTGAAAATTTGCAAAGTGGCAAACAAATCTTCCTTAAAAACCCATCACTGACGCTCTTGATCAATAGCTGGCATCAGTAAACCTTAAATAGACTTGTGGGCAAGACTGCTGGAGCCAGGCAAAGTATCTCTTAATATGGATACTGATGTCATTTAGGCAGAGAGAAGCTGGGCAGATTTGCAATAAAAGGAAAGTCATTATATAATACGTCCAAGCCATAAATACACACTCCATTAAGTTATAAAATTCTATATGTCTTTAGGAGGGCTTCCTGTCAGCCACTTAACTTAGAGAAAAAAAGGAAAGCTCTATTAAACATTCATTCGGCCAGAACTTACCGAACCCCTACTCTATGTCCAGCATAACACATCATCATCATCACTACCATGTGTTGATTCACTGTGTACCAGATACTGTACTTGTTGATTACATGCTCCATCTCATTTAATCAATGAGCAACACTCTAAGATGAATGTAAATCTTACCCTCATATTCAGAGTTTATGTTATCTGCTTGTTATCAAACAGCCAGCTAAATAATCAGGCACTAAAATAAGGGTCTGTCAATCTCCTAAACTCATGATCTGCCCCGCCCCCCCCAACTTTATTAAGATATAATTGACATATAACATCGATATGTTTAGGTGTACAATGTGTTGCCTTGATACACTTATATACTGCAAAATTATTACTACCCTAGCTTGAACCACCTTCATGATGTCACATAATAACCATTTCTTTTTGGGGACGGGTACTTTTAAGACTTACTCTCTTAGCAACCTTATTAACTATAATCACCATGCTGTTTATTAGATCCCCCAACAAATTATTCATCTTATAGCTGGAATTTTATACTCTTTGACACCCTTCCCCACCCTACCCCCATCCCTCAGCCCCTGCTAATCACTATTAGTCTCTGTTTCTATGAGTTCAGGTTTTTTCGATTTCACATATTATGTGATACTAGTATTTGTCTTTATCTGCCTGATTTATTTTACTTAGCATAATGCCCTCAAGGTCTACCCATGTTTTCTCAAATGACAAGATTTCCTTCTTTCTTATGATTGAAAAATATTCCACTGTGTATATACACCACATTTTCTTTATCCATCCATCTGTTGACAACACTTATGTTGTTTCCGTATCTTCGTTACTGTGACTAATGCTACAATGAACATGGGTGTAGATATCTCTTTGAGATCCTGTTTTCATTTCCTTTGGATACACACCCTGAAGTGGGATTGCTGGGTCCTATGGTGGTTCTATTTTCATTTTTATTTTTTGAGAAACTTGCATACTCTTTTCCGCAGTGGCTGCGCCAGTTTACGTTCCCACCATCAGTGCACCAGGGTCCCCTTTTCTCTACATCCTTGCCAACACTTGTTATCTCATCCTTTTTTCACTTCGGGTACGCAGGCCTCTCAGTGTTGTGGAGCACAGGCTCCGGACACGCAGGCTCAGCAGCCATGGCTCACGGGCCTAGCCGCTCTGCGGCACGTGGGATCCTCCCGGACTGGGGCACGGACCCGCGTCCCCTGCATTGGCAGGCGGACTCTCAACCACTGAGCCACCAGGGAAGCCCTATCTCTTATCTTTTTGATGATGGCCATTCTAACAGGTATGAGGTGACATCTCATTGCAGTTTTGATTTGCATTTTCCCTGATGATTAGTGATGTTGATCATCCTTTCATGTACCTGTTGGCCATTTGTAGGTCTTCTTTGGAAAAATGTCTATTCAGTTACTTTGATCATTTTTAATCATTTTTTTCCATTGAGTTTTATGATTTTTAATACAGCTTGGATATTAACCTATCACATATAACATTGCAAATAATTCTTTCATCCCATAAGTTGTCTTTTCATTTTGTTGATGGTTTCCTTTACTGTACAGAAACTTTAGTTTGATACAGTCTCACTTGTTAATTTCTTTCTTTTGTTGTTTGTACTTTTAGTGTCAAATTCTAAAAATCATTAACAAGATTGATTTCAAGAGGATTACCCCCTATGTTTTCCTCTAAGAGTCTCAACGCTTCAGGTCTTATGTTCAAGTCTTTAATCTATTTTGAGTTGGTTTTTTTGTACGGTGTAAGATATAGGGTAAGCCCATGGTCTTAACTACTCCATTTTACTGTTTCCAAATCAGTTGCTTAATATGTGAATTCATTTGCATCATTAGCCTAGAATTTCTGAGTTGAAAAGGACTTTAAATATTATCTAATGAATGATGAACTTCAGAAGTCAGCCCATTTCCCTTTGCCATCTGCAACAACGTGGATAGATCTGGAGGGTATTATGCTTAGTGAAATAAGTCAGACAGATAAAGACAAATAATGTATGTTATCACATGTATGTGGAATCTGAAAAATAAACGACTGTAACACACAAAAAAAGACTCACATATAGAGAATGGATTAGTGGTTACCAGTGGGGATTGGGAATGGAGGAGGAGCAAGATACGGGTAGGAGAAGAGGAGGTACAAACTACTACGCATAAAATAAGCAAGCTACGGGGCTTCCCTGGTGGCACAGTGGTTGAGAGTCCCCCTGCTGATGCAGGGGACCCGGGTTCGTGCCCCGGTCCGGGAAGAGCCCACGTGCCGCGGAGCGATTGGGCCCGTGAGCCATGGCCGCTGAGCCTGCGCGTCCGGAGCCTGTGCTCCGCAACGGGAGAGGCCACAACCAATGAGAGGCCTGCGAACCGCAAAAAGAAAAAATTAAAAATAAATAAATAAATAAGCTACAAGGGTATATTGTACAGTACAGGGAATATAGCCAATATTTTATAATAACTTTAAATGGAGTATAATCTATAAAAATATGGACTGTGTTATACTCTTGAAACTAATATTACATAATATTGTAAATCAACTATGATTCAATTTAAAAAGAATTCACAGAAATCATAATGAGAAAAGTTTAAAAGGAAAATGAGTGCATTAATAATTTTAAAAAAAAAAGGTGGATTAAGAAACAGAAGTTAGCCCATCTCCCGTGACTTGCTAGAGGCATAGGTGAAACAAGAATTTAGGTTCTAATACAAGCTTGCTTCTACTATTCCGTATATAATTGTAAATAACCCATAATAATAATGATAATAGCAGCTAGTATTTGTGGAATCCAGTATCCATCAAAATTTTAAGCTCTATAAATTTAAAAGCTCATTTAATCTTCACAACTTTATGAGATGCATCCCATCATCCCCATATTATAGGTGTACAGTTGTGACACAGAAAATATCTTTACCGGGGTACATAGCTACTAAGTGGTGGAGGAAGAATTTGAATCCAGCTCCAAAGCCCAGCTCTTAAATACTATACTATTCTGCTTCTTAGTAAGTACCCAAAACCCAATTTTCCCAATGTATTAAACAACTTTTTAAAAGCCCTCAGTTTCAAACGGACTTGAGGACACAGGGAGGGGGAAGGGTAAACTGAGACAAAGTGAGAGAGTAGCATGGACATATATACACTACCAAATGTAAAACAGATAGCTAGTGGGAAGCAGCTGCATAGCACAGGGAGATCAGCTCTGTGCTTTGCGACCACCTAGAGGGGTGGGAGGGAGACACAAGAGGGAGGGGATATGGGGATATATGTATATGTATAGCTGATTCACTTTGTTATACAGCGGAAACTAACACAACATTGTAAAGCAATTATACTCCAATAAAGATGTTAAAAAAAAAAAAAAGCCCTCAGTTTCTCTATGATGCTTCTTCAGTCACCCCAGTACAAATTTATTTCCTCCTTTTCTCAACCATGCTTTGAGACTTTGACTCTTTTATCCTATCAGCCTTATTAAGTGAACACACACACTTCCTCCCAACAGAAAATTGCTCCTGAGATCAGGGGTTGTGTCTTTAACTCTATCTGTTCTCTCCAGTACTCTCTCTCTCTCACAATCACTGATCTCGAGTAGACAGCAAAAACTTTCAAACTGAACAAGAACAAAAAGTGGCAGGTAGCTGGCAAAGATACTTCTAATTCACCTTACTAAATTTGATAGAGGGTTTGCTCACTCAAAACAATCCATATCCACATTCAGGGAAAATCCAGATCTAAACATCATATTTTACAAACAAGTACTTAACTAGTAGGTGTTTGCCTGATTTAAGGTATTCCGCACCCTTCGTACCAAAATAATGATTAGTCATTTGAATTAATAGATATCCACATACTTCAACAACAGCTGTCTGGAATGATATATGATGGTATTTTACAATTTTTTAAAAAATTAAGGAAGATTCATACAGTGATGTAGGCTAACTCAATATTGTTAACTCTATAATTCAAATTTAACAGAAACTATTCATGTTTAATCATCAATTCCCTTTTACTAAGACAGTAAGAAAACACACTCTTGCTGGTCAGTAACTAATCACATTGCTGAGTTAACCCAAGCTTTGCAATGCCTTTTAAAACATAATGAGTGATGTGCATTGAACCCAGAACACCGAAATTGCCTAAGCTACTCCCTGGCACACTACACGACCTGCTTCCATCAGCTCAATTGTACATTAAACCAGGAATCTAGCATCCAGCATTTTTCTTGGCAGAAAATAAGTACTCAAATATTTATTCAATTTATGGATTAATTAATGAATTAATTTAGGCAATTGTTCCTCCAAAATTTCCAAACTTGAATTCTTCCTTTTCTCACTTGTGTTTTCTACATGGTACCCTGTGTGAAGCCATGCAGGGCTATTTCCCTGTGCTGGAAGATATGAAGTAAGACCTTTTCCATCCTTTTACATTACTTCTGAACTCTGCTCTTTGTTTTGGCCATGGGCCCATAGGAACTGACGTCAGAGGACGGGTGGTTAGAGGGATGGTACCTCGAGCTACATGGTCTGAGTCAATGATTACCCTGGGCACATCTTCCCTCTGATACTGGAAACCACCAGAACCACACCGAGCAGCCTGGTAAGATGGCAGTGGCTCTTGCTCCTCTCTGGGAATCAAGTTATCTCCTGACCCTTGGATGTCCGGAACCACCCCTCCCTCCCACCTTAAATTCTCAGACTCCTGGAAGGGCAGAAGGGCATATATTGTCTTTTAGAGTGGAAAAAGTGTTACAGAGAGAGTATCTCTGAAAAAACTGCCTATTTCAGAGACAAGAGATTCTCTTTGGGCTTATTCAAAAGCCCTCCTCCCATGTTGCTTTGTGGGCTAGAGATTCACACACTGGTCTTAAGGCACCAAAGCCACACTCACATTCATGCTGCTTTCCATCACATTTTGAATCCTTTACTGATTCCCATCACTCACTAAGGTACTCTCAGCCCTGCTTTACATCTGCAGCCCCACAACTGCTCACACTCAGTCACAGCCCTGCAAGTTACAACTTGACCTTGTCCCTTGAGTCTCATTTTACAGAGGCAATGGAGTTAAGAGCATTATTCATTAGCAAGTCAAAAATTACTTAAATAACCAAATGGTTCCTAAACTTCTCTGAGTGGTGCCAGTAGCAACTCACTGCCCTGGGTCTGCTTCTCCTCCTCATTTTTCCAGACTAGAAATTGGTATTTACCCAGCCATCAGTTCCCAAGGCTAGGTTTTCTCCCATGCAGGGGGAAATCGGGCTTGCTGCACTCTAAGTCATTTGACTGTGAATGTCCTACTGCCTGTCTCTACATGGAAGATGACGTATAAATGAAATCATTTACACAACAGCCACTCTAATTTTTAAAATAAATCTTAGAGATGTCAAGTTAGGCATATGACAAATAAAAATATCCTAAATAACAAGAGACCATGTATTGAACATTTACTATGTACCATGTCCTATGCCTAGAACTTTACCTGCATTATCAATGAATACTCTCAGCAGTCCTATGAGAAATGCACTAACGCTATTCCATCATGAGAAAGCTAAATATAAAAACTCTGCCCATAGTCATAGGGAATGTGGATGCATTTATGTCAAATTGTCGGTTGAAACTATACAGCGCACAGAATCTCCAAATATAAGCAAACAAACAAAATGTGTACATATCTGTAGTAGTTTTTCTCTTTACTTTCTTACTATTTCTACAATATTCAATGGGGCGACAAATCTCTAGAATTTCTCATTTCAGGATATTTTCACTGACACAGTCTCTCTCATACAAACACTATCAGCATCTCTCTCTACTTGCTCAACTAGGTGGAGTTGAACCTAAGTGCAAGTAAAGTAGGGCAATGAATAATACTCATCACTTTAGGTGCTTTACTGTTCACACTGCAGTATGATTCTGATACTCTAGTAAACTACAACCCAGAAAGAGCAACGTATTGTGAACATCTTAGACATGACAACCAGTTATAGGAAGTTATCCTTTCTTAGAAATTTGTAACTTTATCTCTTTTATTTCTGTTGTTTTGTTCTTAGAACTCTTTCAAAGCCCAATAAGGTAAAACCAGATAACTATCTTTACCTGATGGAGCAGGTAGAAAAGCAGAAAAATTAAAGAAAAGAAAAAAGGCAATTTTACCCTGAAAGAACCTAACTGAATATTTCATCAACATTTGATGAATAACTGATGAACTCTAGCTTTATCCTCTTCAGATTCCTTCTAGATTGTGCTACCAGTAAGTATGACTGAGTCACTTGCCTACTAATAAAATTGTCAACAGGAGAAGTTAATTCACAAAACTGTATAAGTTACTACAAATGGCTAGCACTTCTAAGCAATAAATATATATAGATACTCTCTTGAATATTTTTCTCGGAAGCAGAAAGAGTCGCCACTCAACAATAAAGTAGCTCACTGAATCATTTAAAAAGTGGGCTGGAAAAAACAATAAGATCTTTAAAACCATTTATCATCTCAAACTTCTTAAACAACTGTGTCATTTTTGTTTGTTTGTTTCCCTTAGAGAATAGGCACAGGAAAAAAATCACTTAACCCATGGAGATCACAACACACAGACATACTTTTTAAAAGAGCCACATACAAACCGGTTAATATAACTAAGTCATTGTCAAATCATTGCTGGAAATCTTAGACCAAGAATTTAAGAGTTAATGTTTGATATTAAAATATATATATATTTATTTATTTATTACTGATTATTTTAAAAAATACATTTTATGATGCACACAGGGATGCCTTTAAAAGTCTGACTTTCTGTCCCAACTCTATCCATTGTCCCTCTGAAAGCTGACTCTGTTCTCCAAGTACCATTATTCTTATCCTGTCATTTTAGCTCATTTTATTTTCCTCCAAGTCACTCTTAAAGGAATATGATTCTCTCTGTTTTCCAAAGATACACGATTTCCTCACAATGCCTGATTGCTTTATTATCTAGATGAGGTGCCTGATTCATCTTCCTAATTAACAAAGACTTTTTACACAGGATAAAAAGAACTTCTTGTGGTGGGTAGAGGAATGGTCTACAGAAAATGCAAAATCATACCCAATTGTCTTTTTAAAAAATTCCCTGTAATATATGAGATAGGTCATATGATTTTCTGGCAGAGAAGAGACTGCCCAAAGACCCTAACTCCATTAGATTAGAACATGGATAAATGAATACTGCAACATTTTCTGGATATGGTCACGATAGCATCACCACAGATGTGCCTTAGATATCTTGGCCCTACCTAGTGACTCCGCATGGATTACCATCAG
Organism: Phocoena sinus; assembly: GCF_008692025.1. Taxonomy (NCBI): domain Eukaryota; kingdom Metazoa; phylum Chordata; class Mammalia; order Artiodactyla; family Phocoenidae; genus Phocoena; species Phocoena sinus. The sequence continues at coordinate 29,201,511 of NC_045773.1, read as the reverse complement.
TACTCTAGAGCAACGGTTCTAAAATATAATGCACTTAGAGAGCTTATTAAAAACAGAGTCTCCTGGGTCCCATCTCCAGAGATTCCAAGTCACTAGGTCTGGGTGAGCCCATAAATTTGCACTGCTAACAAGATCACAGGCGATGCCAAATGCCAGTTTTGAGACCACACTTTGAAAATCACTCTAGAGCACTGTGATTCCAAAGCACTCAGGGTAAGCTGTATCCCTTACTCTGCTTCTAAAATTCTGTTCTTGGACGATCCTGGCCTGCCGCTTTAAGAAGCACTTGCTCTTTAAAGAAAGGACACTGCGGAAGTGGGAGGCTATCCTCCTTTGTCTAAAAAAAAAAAAAAAAGTAATGGCTCTTCACTCAGAACAGAGAGCAAGCTGACACTGGTTTACAAAGGCCTATCTCATTCCTGATCCTTTATCACTTGAGAGATGTGAGCAGTCCAAGTCAAAAATGCACATTGCACATTCCCAGCAAGCCACTCACTGGGCCAACTGTAATTTTATTTAAGCCTGTCTGAACTTGCTTTTATTTTTTTTCCCCTGTAGCCACTCATGATTTTTTTCCTTTTGCAAGAAAGAACTCAAAAACAAACCAAAAATCAAGCATTTCTATTTATATCAAGATTCACACTGTAACTCCCTACTCATCCTCCTATGCAAAAAGAAAACATAAGACCATAATAGCCACCCTTCAAAGATGATTAAATAACAATCATCTGAAAGCCAGATTGTTGGTAACATTTCCATGCCTTTTGTGTGCAAATCCATACGGTGGTGGTTGGAAGACCAAATATCTAAGAATAAAACTGATATATTCCTCACTGTAAAGCAGCAGTTGTAAACACAAATTCCTACAGCATAAATAATGTAATTTAATGGATCAAGCCAGGAGTAAGGCAAGAGAGAGTAGTAGGGACAATGGAGAATTTGAGAGTTCTAGCCTTATCTAAAGAAAGCTGCTACTCTTTAGCTCCAGACCAAAGTCCAATTCCAGTAACATCCATAAATGAGTCATCCTTGGGACAGTTACTATTTGTGGTTTTTCACCTAGTCCTAGTTCTTGGTGTGTCCAGAGATTTTAAGTTAAGTTATAGGTGTTATGTATGAAAAATTACCAAGAAAATGGATGATGGTAACTTCTTTCAAATAAGTTTCAGTCTAGTCTCTGACAGGCAGCCTGAGATGGGATAAGTCACCTTTATCCAATTCAGGACAGTGTTGAATCAAAGTTGGCTGGTGTCTTGAAAGATTCGGTCAGCCTCTTTTGCTCATACTCTTGGACATAGTTTGAAAGCCTATGGTGTGTACCAGTATCCCATGTCCTTCACGGGTGCTGAATTCCAATTACTTTACGTTCAGTACTGGGAGACTGTCACAAACTGTTTTGCTTTTTCAGTTATTTGCTTCTTAGCTTCCTAGCCTCACACCCTACAAGGTGTAAGAACTAGGCAAAATGCCTCAGGCAGCAGAACTGCCGAGGATCAGGCTCATATCTAGTATGTGTCTTCTCTCTGAGATCTTGGCCCCTCAAGTCCTGGCTGCTCTGGTAGCCCCAAAGTTCACTGGTGGTCCCTTCAGTCTTGTGAGATTGCCAAAAATTCTGCTGCCTTCTTAGCTTCCTATGCATGATCTTTTGCCTGGTTTCTCAGCCTTTCATTCCAAGCCCAGAGTTGGCAAGTTTCCTGAAGGGAAAAGTAGCTTATAGAATGTGGGCTCACCACTCCATAGTTCACTTGCTCTAGGAGTCTTGGTTTTCTTGGCAGCTCTCTGATTTCTTCAAATTAGGTATGTTCCAGACTTTGTTTACATTTGGCTTTTCTATCGTTTTCCAAGAAGCAATGGTTTGTCATAAGCCACTCCTACTTACCCAGAAGCAGAAGTCCCCAGATTAATATAGTAATATAACTACTTCCCTAAGAAATAATGTTTTTATTCTGAAATTTGGAGTTTAAAGTCAAATTTAAACACCTAATCCACAAAAGCTATGTAGGAATTTTTTTTTTTAAAGAATTGACTACCAAAAAAAAATTGACTACAAATGTGATTATTTATACATATATATGCATTCCATTTCAAACAAGACATCAACTAATTCTTTTGGTTGAGTGCTCTCCTTTAAGACAGATATGTCAAGCATTGTTTGTAATTTGTCAGCAGCCTTAAAAGAAATTTCAAATAAGCACAAATTAATGTTACGGTTTAGAGTACATGAGACACTCTAGATAAATATTTGATGATAGATGGACAGTAGGCAGAGGAATGGTTTCATCTGACATAGTAACAACAACAACAACAAAGTGACAAGACGCACACCCTTAGGCTTATCAGGGAACAAGATGAGGATGCTACTGACAGAACCTCACTCCCGTAGCTGCAAGTAAGTGGCCCCACTTAAAGCAAAGAGATAGTATCTAGATATAGACACCACCTGCCTTAAGCCTTTCTGTATAATATAGTGCCTTGGATGAAGAGGTACATAAGAGGGATGGTAAAATAACCGAATTATTCCCATTACCGTGTGTTATCTCCACCGGTGGTTTCTGATATTCCTGAGAAGTCATCTGCAGAAGAAAGTAAAAGAGCGACAACAAATTCTCTTTATCACAAGTGTTGAAGGCCCTTTGAGATTACTGCCCTGTTAGGACAACTAGCCTAAGGAGTAAGGAACTCCCCACCACGGAGGCAGGTTGAGAATGTAGCAGTGGCCTTGGTACGAGATTATCCATAGTGAATGCTGACTTAAGTTCCTCTGCGACTGTAAGTGACTACACGGTGGGTTCCTGCTGCGAGGGCTCTAGTCCTTTCCGTAACGGGCCTATACTCTGCGGATGTTATTACTAACAGCAAATTCCCAGGCACCTGTATGATGGGGATGTGGAAAGACATCAGAGCACAGCACATTTCCTAAGCTAACTGCCTGATTTTCACAATTATCTAGTCTTAAGATTGAGTCACCCAAATATCTAGACATGAAAACAAACAATGAATAGAAATGACTTTAGCGTGGTGTGCAGTTTCAAATAACGGGGAAAAAAGGAGCATTACCTGTACGTGGCACACACTGTGCCAAGGATGTTACATGAAATCTGTTCATCTTCACAACAACTCTTACAATCCTCATTTTTACAGATGAGGAAAATGAAGCACAGAGTGGTTTAGTCATTTATTCTAGGTGGTAAGTAACAGAGAGCCGACCAGAAACTAGGCCTCTAGTTGCCACATCTCAAGTCCTTCACCACACGGCTTTACGGGCCTCCTGGACTGCACTGATCATCTTAATGCTTAGCTTCATAGTCCCTGTACTTTAACAATGTGACTACAGATTAAGGACATGTGCCTTTCCTTGCCATCCTTAAATTCTGAGCTAAATAGAAAATTAACGACATCGTGGGAGCCGTGATTCTTCCCTAACATACTGTGCTAAGACATGGTTTATGAGATCTTTGTATCTAGTTGAAATGTGTTTACTAAGCCTTGCCAGGAAGTTCCTTCTATGGGGATATTATACACTGGCCACATAAATGGCTGTAAGAACTAAGAAGCCTTCCTTCCAACCAGCCCTTTACCTCCAAATAAGTAATTAAGTAGATTTGGAAAATGAAGCATCTGGTTAATTCCCTTTGACAAGTCACTAGGGCTGCATAAAGAATAGTCACTTAATACAAAAAGGGTGGGAAGATTGCACAGTTTGCCTACCTCAACACTGCTGCAAAACACACACTGATGTGTAGAAAAAGTATCTTTGAGAAGGCAAAACCTGGTTTGATTGCCTGGAGACTACACACTGCAAATCTGCTTTTCAAGGAGCATTTACTAAGCATTAGAGGAAAGAGAACAGGTGTCCCAGTCTGCAGGCCAACATCTTGTTGCTGGCTTTTCTCATATCTTTGCAACCACGAGCAAGTCACATTGTGAGCTTCCGTTTCTTCCTCAATAAAAGGTGCCAACCTGCCTCATGACGTTTTTGTAAAGGCGGCACCTGTGGAAGCAATTCAAAAACTATTCACACGTAAGATCATGTATATGATATATGCATATATATGACATACACACACACACACACAAAGCACCAAGGCGAAGCTGTGCGTATCATACAGATGCCAAGGACTATACCAGCAACAAGGCAGAACAGAGGAGACAAGTCCACTAAGCCACCCCAGAAGAAGTGAGCCTGAGAGAACATGCTGGGTTTCCATAGTGATAGGAAAAGGGCAGAGCAGTCCAGGCGAAGGAATACGAAGGGAGAGGAGTACAAAGGTTGGCTACAGAAATGGGTCCCAGAGAGCCTCGCTAATGAGCACCAGGTAAGTGTGGAATTCTGGGAAGAAATAGCAGTGGAGAAGACTCACTCATTAATAGAAAATCATTTGTTATAGAAAAATCTGTGTGCCGGGCACCATAAACCAAAAACACCAACATGCAGGATCCTGCTTTATCCTGATAACAAGCCCAGGGAAGGGATGCCCCCAATTTACTGATTAAGTACCAGAGGCTCTGAGCACTTTCTCAACTGCCAGGTCCACATAGAGAGTAAAGAGGTAGAAGACAGGTTCAAAATGGGGTCTGTTTGACTCCAGGAATCATGCTTCCTGCCCACCTTGCTATGTTGCCTCTCTTTATACCACGTCAGGATACAAGCCAGCTTGTGTACTAGCCTGTATTTCTTTAGATGAGAACAACTTTCTACTTAAATACATGGAAAAAAAAAATAAGGTATGATATACACTCAAATGTTTCACAGCCCTATCTCTCTGTGTGGTGGGATCATAGGGGACTATCTCAACATCCTGAAGTATTATCTGACTTTTTTTAATCAGAAAGAGAAAACAAGTAAAATATTAAAATGCAACCGCATTTTTCCTCCTTAAGGATAGCTCTGTTGTTTTTTTTTTTCCAAAATTATTCAGAACATCTGTGTCAAAAACAGAAATGAGGGAGTCAAAAGGGGGAGCCTGTTTAGGGTTAAATATTATAAATTTGATTTTTTATGATTATAATTATCTGTGGGACATGAGGAAGCAGCTAAAAACATCTGAGTGAACCTAGTCTAGTGAGGGGTTGGACTTGAGGTTCATGATTATAGGGGCAGGAGGTCACTGTAGAGCTCTTCAGAAACTGGGTAGTCCCCACCCCAAGACTTTCAGAGGGAACTTTGGTGAGAACCACTAATCTAGAATCCACTGTACTGGTGGGAATACGCAGTGACATCTCAAATACGCTGGCCTGGAGAAAGGCTAGGAATCACAAAGAGATAATTGATAGAGAGAGATGCAATTAGATAAGACAGTACAGGGAGAAGGTAAAAGAAAAGCAGTAAGCTCAGGACAGACCTAAGGGAGCTCCATATTTGGAGACCAGAAAGAAGATAAAGGGAAATGAAGGGCAGGGGAGAGGAGAGTGAACAGAAGTGTGGGTGGGTAGGAGGGTATTAAAAAGAACATTCTAATATGAATCCTTATTTCTTATAATGAAAGCAAGCTTTAGAATGTAAAACTCTATTTTCAAAAGAATATTTCATAATATATGTAAATTTTTACCTGGATTAAGAGAGAAAAGGAAGAAGCTGGCTTCCATTTAGCCAATATAAAACTTCATAATCTCTTATATTATTGGGAGGAGATCACAGACTATTTCAATGATTTAATAAGCAGATAAAGCTTTTTCAAAATTAGCTGTTTTCAACAGTTAAGAGTTAACATGGATACCTGTAAGTTGTTTAATGAAAACCTGTTTCTAGGAGTTCTTAGGGCAACTAAGAAGGCAATCACAATATTAAAATGCTCTTAACACTAGCAAAATAGCAATTAATTAAAATCCCAACATGCAGTTATTCCTATTAAAAAAAAGATTTTTACAAAGTTTTACGTATCTGGCAATCTTGAAATTAATCTGAACACTGTACTCACAGAAAATAGCCAAGGTCAAGAAATCCTTACCCTTTTTTGTTGTGGGAAATACTCAGAATCACAAGGACCAATCTGCCCTTGGATATTCTAAGACCCTGCCTCAGTGACTACTTTGTTTCATAAAACCCCAATTTTTCCCCTCCTTCTTTGACACATTACTCATTAATGAACTTTTTCCCTATTATAAGAGCCTGAATAAAGTCATCTCCTTAATTGTCTGGTACATTTTTTCTTTGACACATTTAACTGTTAAGAGTTTTCCAGAGAAATGTAGCAAGAAATAAATGAGACCATATCACACATACTTTTTCCATGCTCTTTTTCAGAAAGATGTATGAATGCAAAACATCAGGTAAATAAAATTTCACAAAGGATACTGCATATCAATTGATGCTGCTAGTGCCACAACTGCAAGAAAGAATGAGTTATCTATGTAAAATCCCACTTTGCATGAAGATAAATCAGTACAATTGAAAATTGCTTCAAATTTCTTATTTGAATACCAAGGGAAGTAACAATAAGCAAGGAAGCCTAACTCCCCAACAACAGGAAACACTCCCAACCTCACATAACCCCACAGGTGGCACTGGGCCATTTCATAAGGGCCAGAAGTTTTGACCAATTCTAGCAACATGGAAAGAGAGAAAATCATTTTTAGCCAAGGAACAAGATCCTAACCATGAAGATGATGTAAGGATAAAAACCTCACGCCCACATGGGACTCAGGAACCACCCAGTTCCAAATTTCAACAGCTTCCTGAATCATGAAATCCAGGCACAATTCAGTGTGGCAAATCCAACTGATGTTTTAAGACGTGATTTTCCACTCCCTGGCTTCAGACTATACTACAAACCTACAGTAGTCAAAACAGTATGTTCACACAAAAACAGGTATCTAGATCAATGGAAGAAGATACAGAGTCCAGAAATAAACCCATGCACTTATGGTCAATTAATCTATGACAAAGGAGCCAATAATATACAATAGAGAAAAGGCACCTCAATAAGTGGTGCTGGGAAAACTGTACAGCTACATGTAAAAGAATGAAATTAGAACATTCTTTAACACCATACACAAAAATAAGCTCAAAATGGATTAAAGGCCTACATGTAAGACCAAAAACTGTAAAACTCCTAGAGGAAAACATAGGCAGAATACTTTGACATAAACCATAGTGATATTTTTTGGATCTATCGCCTAAAGCAAAGGAAACAAAAGCAAATAAATGGGACCTAATTAAAAACGTTTGCAAAGCAAAGGAAACAACTGACAAAATGAAAAGACAACCTACAGAATGGGAGAAAAGATTTTCAAATGATATAACTGATAAGGGGTCAATATCCAACATATATATAAACAGCTAATATAACTCAACATCAAAAAAATAAACAACCCAATTAAAAAGTGGGCAGAAGAAATGAATAGACATTTTTCCAAATAGTAAATGCAAATAGCCAAGAGGCACATGAAAAGATAGTCAACATCGCTAATCATCAGGGAAATGCAAATCAAAACCACAATGAGATATCACCTCACACCTGTCAGAATTGCTATCATCAAAAAGAACACAAACAACAAATGTTGGCAAGGATGTGGAGGAAAAGGGACCCTCCCACATTGTTGGTGGGAATGTAAACTGGGTACAGCCACTGTAGAAAAGAGAATGGAGGGTTTCTCAAGAAACTAAAAATAGAACTACCATATGACTCAGCAATTGCATTCCTGGGTATAAATCTGAAAAAAATAAAAACACTAATTCGAAAAGATATATGTACCCCAACGTTCACAGCAGCAGTATTTACAATTGCCAAGATATGGAAGCAACCTAAGTGTCCATCAACAGATGAATGGATAAAAGAGATGTGGTATATATATAAACACAATGGAATACTAAGTCATAAAAATGAATGAAATTTTACCATTTGCAGCAACATGGATGGACTTGGAGGGTATTATGCTAAGTGAAATAAGTCAGACAGAGAAAGACAAATACTGTATCACTTATATGTGGAATCTAAAAAATACAAGTTACTGAAAGTAACAAAAAAGAAGCAGACTCACAGATATAGAGAACAAACTAGTGGTGAGAGGTAAGGGGGTAAGGGATTCAGAGGTACAAACTATTATGTATGAACTAAGCTACAAGGATATATACTAGAACACAGGGAATACAGCCAATATTTTACAATAACTATCAATGGAGTATAAACTTTAAAACTTGTGAATCACTATATTGTACACCTATAACTTAGATAATACTGTACATCAACTATACTTCAATAAAAAAATTTAAGGAAAAGAGAGTTGTGATTTTCTGTAAGTTTATTTTGCTCACACTGTATTTCAATACTTCTGTGGGACTTCTCATGCCTAAATCTGGGCGGGGGGCGCGTAAAATAGTCTAACCACATGTTATTTTAGATTCTGCATAAGTGAATTTACACAACTTTAAGGCAGAAAAGTTTGCAGTAGAATCAGCCACACTAGATAACAAAACTTCCCTAATTTGGACTAAAAAGTAGCAACCTATTTCCTGAGCACTGCACAAAATTATGCATATGTTTTATCTCAGTTAAGTCTGCAGAAACCCCTACAAGATAGCATTCGACAGATGCAAAAGATGAGACTGGGAGAAGCTTTACTGTGTGCCCATGACAACCAGGCTGGTAGAAAGTAACTGGTAAATAGTGATTATTAAGGAAGGATTCAACATACAGCACTGTTATAGTGGAAGGACAATGAAATTTGTATGAGGCCGACAGAATGTAGTCAAAAGTATTTTAAGTGACCAGTTTAATTAATTCAAAGCAATGATAAGTAATTACAGATCAATCTTCTGAATGTCAATGGATAGTTCTAAAGTGCTGCGGCTTGCTTGAAAAGTTTCTTCTGAGTTGATTAAATATCCTCTCCAAAATCTTGTTTACATTATTAATTTGCTCCGCAACCCCTGTCTTCAGAGAAGTGCAAGTTTCCACCTGATCCCTGAAGGGTTAGCACATATTTTTTTTTTTTTTTTTTTTTTTTTTTTTGCGGTACGCGGGCCTCTTTTTTTTTTTTGAGGTACGCGGGCCTCTCACTGCTGTGGCCTCTCCCGTTGCGGAGCACAGGCTCCGGACGCGCAGGCTCAGCGGCCATGGCTCACGGGCCTAGCCGCTTCGCGGCATGTGGGATCTTCCCGGACCGGGGCACGAACCCGCGTCCCCTGCATCGGCAGGCGGACTCTCAACCACTGCGCCACCAGGGAAGCCCTAGCACATATTTTTAATTAAAACAGTCTTGAATAAATTGAGTTGTTATTCTTACAGGTTATATTACTAATAGTATTAACTCCAAATAAAAGGTTAAAAAACAAGGTACATTATAAGTAGACAAACATAGGTGCCTTGGACACTGAAAGATACACCTAAACCTCATATAAAGATTGGACTCCAAATTATGAAAAAGGGACAGTAAGTCATTTCTATAGTTTTCATGAATGATTCACAGCATCAAAGAATGTAAAGATGTGTCAAAAGTTTACAAGTTTAAAGTACAAACTGAGCACTTCCTTTAGGAAAAGCTAAAACAAAATTAAACACCATTAGAAAGATTTAGACACTTTGCTCTCTTATGATCTAAATTATAGTAACAGGGTTGTGTACTTAATGATGCAATTATATGCTGTCATGACCAGTTTAATTATTATATGCCTGAGTGGATTTTTTTTTTTTAAATCAAGTGCTCCATAGAACTTCTACACCTGAATGCTTCTAACCCAGCTTTGCCATACTTTCGCTATATTCAATTCTCTATGGACACAGAGGAGTGGTCTTTACTTTAAAATGATTCTATTTAAAATTCTTTAACTTGACTTTTAAGCCCTTAATGATTAGGTGCCATTTTCTCAGCATCTACTCCGCAGAGGGGCTCAACTCATTCATTCATTCTTTCCGACATTTGAAAGCCTCCCACGCGCCAGGTACCGGACTAGGATGTGAGGTGGACATTTGAAGGAGGCCACAGGATCTAACCGACAAAGAAGAGGACTGGAAACCAACAGGGAACTCTGAAACAGAGAGGCAGCTTTGAGTCATGTCTACGCACTCCGGTTCCACAGTCAGATCTAGCTTATTCCTAGGTGTGACGTGAGGTAAGTTACTTAAGCTCTCTGACTCAACCTTTTCTTCATTGGGAAAATGGGGGCAACAAACGCCTCTACCTTCGTGAAGTTGTCGTGAGGACTAAATGAGATGCCTATGCCAAGCTCTTAACACAATGCCTGGCACAGAGTATGTGCTCAGTGAGTACTAACTGCCACAGGCTGATCATTATATTATTACTGCTGCTTTTTGCATTGTAATAAGCGTCATGATGAGCCAAGTGGAGGATGCTAATAAGAGTGCCAAGGAAGACCAATAAATCTTTCTGGAGCAGCTCAGTCTGAATGGACAGAATTGTAGGAGAGAAAACGCCAAGTAATGGGTCTTCAGCATTTGTTCAAGAAAAACTTCAAGAGGAGATGTCGTGTTCATGTAAATGACCGTTTTGTCTTAAGAAAGCAGCCTGCAGCTACTGATCAGACCAGAACCCTAGCCATGCTGCTGATGATATCATCATCATCCATAAATTCATTTGCTGCATCATATCTTGGCATACAAATGCCCACTTGTTACAATTATCCTTTCAGTTTGACACGGAGAGAAAGCAACCAGAAAGCAACTTCTACTTACCCTGGGAAGCTCCTCCAAATAATTAAAATTCTGAAGCTCTCCTCACGCTGAAGGCAGATCAGACCCTCATCAGTGGCACGTTCTATTAAATAAGCAGGTTCATGTTTGTTGTTCTTTCCGGCACAAGTCCTTGAGCTCACAAATCCCACAGCACTGAAAGTCATTATTTTTTAACCTAATTTAATTTTTAAAGCCCCAAATCCGTCTTCTGAAAAGGTCAACATTCCTTGTTATAGGTCTTGGGCCCTTTCTAGGTACTAGTCACTGTGTTAGGATTGTTACACACAGGATCTCATCACCTATCCTCTTTCTAGGGACATGCTACTATTACTCAGGGTTTTCAAGATAAGGAAACTGAGGCACAAGATAGGTGAAGTCATTTACCCAAGTTTCATTACCTCGATCATATTAGAGCTACGATTTGAACCCAACTTTGAACTCAATGTCCATAGCCACTGCATTAGAGCATAGGCACCTTGAGAATACATTTCATTTTCTTTCTTTTCTTCGATGTTTTAAAGCAATACTCATTTTCAAAATACAAATTAAGGTAGGGGTGAGGGTGAGGTAAAGTGAGGTGAGGGGGGTGAATGGTGGCAAAAGGAAAATGAAAGTAAATTATTCAGCCACTGAGGTCAGATGTTAAAGTGGAATTCAGGGATGACCCCCATCAGGTTGGGTTTATCATGAAGATTAGGCAGGGTTCTCTTTATAACCAAAGACTGAACTCAATTTTGAGGCAGGGTCCTAGGCAGCAACGGCTGCTGATTTCCTATTAGACTGTGACGTTTTCCTCATATCATTTCCCCCCATTATTTTCAATTTCCCCCGTTATTGAGCTTCATACCAGAAACCTTCTCCCAGGCATTTACAAGGTGACTGGTGAGCCTTCCTCATAAAACAGGATGAAAGCAACTTACCTACATGTAAGTCTTTAGGACCAACCACATGACTGACAACTGTTGATGAAGACAAGGTTGTTGTAAGTATAAAAATGAGACAATGCTTTGCTTAGCACAGTGCCAGGTACACAGTGGGCACTTAACATGTGTTTGTTCCATTATTAATAATAATTTTATGGATATTATCGTAATTCCTAAAGAGAGTCATTTAACTAATATCAGAGTAACACCCCATGTCAGATGCTCTTCTCTCAAGATTATGCAACCCAACAGAGAGAAGTAACTAAAACAAGCGACCAGCCCCCACGGGGAGGCATCCTGCAAGTGGCCGCCCTGTTTCACTTGTGGTAACATGCTCAGCCAGAGAAAATTATTTTAATAAAAGTTCATCAATAGGGAGAAATTAAGCCTGGATTAGCTTGGCATCAGAGATAGGAAATTCATAAAGAGGAACAAAAATAATCTTTTTTAAAGGATGAAAATCCATTACTAGACATACCTCCTTACCAAATGCAGTTCCAATTAAGTGCCATTACCAGTTAGATAAACTGAGTCCAACAGTGGCTGGATTCATGGAATGAGCTAATGAATTTAACTAGCCAATTAATCTCAAAGATGTCCAATCCATGTGCATGAAGGCACTGCCAGTTAGCCTGACTAGCAAAAAGAGTCGGCATGTAAAGGGCCCCCAGACTCAATTCACATTTCATCAGATGCCCCCCGATAATGTTGGCTCACAGCTGGATTTGTACAACACAAAATACACACAGTTGCATTTAAATATTTATAAGTATAAATACTCAAAAGGGGGTATCTTTTTTACTTATCATACAGCTTATGGAAAGAAGGTTGCAAAACTCTCGGATGCCTCAAGAGGGTGGCCCCCAAGGCTTTCTTCACTGAAGTTGAAGAGCATGTATTTCACACCTACTCTGTTACACTCACCCCTACCCATCTCCCAAGACCAGAACTGACTTGTTACTTCCCTTCCATGCTGACTTTAGACGTAACTGTCAGTTGTGCAAAGTCACACTTTGGAGAACGCTCCTTCTCTTCTTAATGACAACGCTAATTATAGAACTAACCTGTTTAGTCTCTTGCCCCAAAGATTTCAGCATTTAACTCGACTCTCCCATAATTCACTGTAGTGCAGCAATTAAATTAATGGCAAATCAGCAGTGTGGAATCCTTTAAATCCCTACGGGCTTGTTCCTTTGATTAGACCAGATCAAGGAAGCTGCAGCTATTTGCAGGCAGATTAGAGGGGCTCCCTTTTTTTATTGCCGTCAGCACTGAAGATTGAAAGGTCGCGCGTGTTGACATCTTACCCATATCCACCTGTGACAGTTTACATTGAGGTTATTCTTAAACAAGGTTTTCAATACAGCAAGAGAACCATATGGATCAGGAGGCATGAAGGCTCCCTAATACACTTCAGGCAAAGGTACCGGGCAGGTTTATACTTCTCTTCTTTCTCAGCACACCCTGGCTGCCACCCCCAGGGGCCAATAACTGATGCAGGCGACCAGTGTTCTGATGCTCTGTGAGATGCGATGCAGCCTTCAGGGTCATACAACACCCAATTAGGCTCTTCATGGTTTGGGGGCTAAGCTGCATTTTATTACATTTCAATCTTTGGCAGAAAGAAAAGCATCTCTTAAAATGCATTTATCAGTCATGCCCAAATCTAGCTTCATCAAAATCACCTGGACATTTTCTAGTTAAAAAAAGTTCAAAAAAACAGCTTCCCACGGGCTTCCCTGGTGGCGCAGTGGTTGAGAGTCCGCCTGTCGATGCAGGGGACACGGGTTCGTGCCCCAGTCCGGAAAGTTCCCACATGCTGCAGAGCGGCTAGGCCTGTGAGCCATAGCCGCTGAGCCTGCGCGTCCGGAGCCTGTGCTCTGCAATGGGAGAGGCCAGGGCGGTGAGAGGCCCGCATACCGAAAAACAAAAACAAACAAACAAAAAAACAGCTTCCCACAACTCACCCCAGAGCTAATGAATAATTATCTCTTGGGGGTTGGGCGGAGGAATCCGTTGTTTCCAAAAGCTCCCAAGATGGTTCTGGTAATTACCCCATTCAAGGAATCACTGGCATAAGTCATAATGCAAAGGTATAAGGAAGTACACATGAAGTATATAAATAACAATGCTCCATTAACTTAAACATTGAGTAGGCTTGGAAAGTCAGGCTGCCTGAGATTAAAATCTCACTCTCTAGGGTAAATTGCTGAACCTCTCTGGGTCTCAATTTTCCTCAAATTTCCAATGGGATTAATAACACCACAGACACATGTATGTAAAGCTCTTAACTTTGGGCCAGAACCAAAGTAAACTGAAAGTATGAGTGATTATTATTCTTTAACCAGATTCCAGAAATTCTAGAAAGCAGAGCTCAGTGCATAGTAGTATACAGATTTTCCACAAAACACAGTAGTCATTTTCCTCTCACTCAATCTTTACACTTAATACTAAGCGTGGATTAGGCTAAACGTAATGAATAAATTAGAATTACAAGCTGCATTACTTAATAATTAACTTAATTCTAAGGCATCATCAATTCACTAATAGCTTCCCTGAAGTTAAAGAAAGGAAACACATATGTGATGATTGTAATTGGGATGACTACATCCCCATTTCAGAAATGTCAATATTCCCTGGGGTGAAGTGAGATGAGGGAATCAGATCTCATATAGAACCCAGAAAAGTCTGTATTAATAGGACTACATGTATCAGCCATATATAAAGTCCTTCTCCTGAGTTGCAATCAGTAGAACAAGAGTCCTACAAAATATTCCAGTGGCGAGTAGTTCGGGAATCACTGTCTGTGATCACCCTCTTCCCCAACCCGGTCTCTCCATAGGTTTACAATGCATATTCGAGGCACACACACATACTTAAAAATCTGAAGGTTGAGAAGTCTTCCTAACAGAAATACCAACTTAACTTGGCTTGAGCTTTCCTTCTTACCCTTTGGGGAATAAACCCTCTCAGGACATATTTTGAAAAAATGTAAATTAAGGCCAAGTTTCTTGGCTATGCTAATTATGAAAATGTTTGTCCAAATATCCTGTCTGGTTAGAATGAGAGGTCTATGGGGAAAGGAGTTCCATGTCGTTAGACTAACCGCAGGAATCAGCTTCCTTCCAAGGGTAATAAGACCTTTTTGTGTTGTTGTTTATTGGATTTTTTTAATGAACCATGAGAAAACAATAGAGAAAGCCATTACTTTTCCTGAGAAAGCTTTTAAGTTGAGAAAATTATTGAGCATTTATAATGCATGATAATTTGACAGACACTTTTACAGTTTTTAATTATTTCAATGATAAGATTAAAAATCTAGAACTGTTTATTCAGACCCACCTTGGTAAAATAAATATATTCAATAAGCACAGAGTACAGATAGCTTTAATATTACTTGTAGACCAGGAGGATCCATTTTTCCCAAAACATGTATCATCCCATGTGTGCTGCGATTTACAATCCCCAAAGCATTAAAGTTTGAATTGTGAATCTACTGTTTCAGATTCATTGGAATTCTGATCCTATAGTCACTCTAAAATAGATGCAGACTAGAAGAAAATTCTCCACATTTTAAAGCCAGATGGCCTATATCAGCTAAATAGTTTTTCATGGCTTCTTCAGAAAATTCATGTTGGAAATAGTGAGTTAATTTAAGTAGATATGAATTTAAGGGATCCTTAGTCATCAATCCCAAACTTAGGACTCTATTTCAAGAAAATATGTTTTAATTAAGTTAAAAAGTAACAAAAAATATATATATTACAACCCTGGCACAGAAAACTTTTAAGAAAATTCCCTTAATGTTGAGGGGAAAAAAAACTCTTTCACGTTCCATTGTGTGATCAAATAAAAATGTTTCTTCACTTTGAAAAATGAGATCTTTATTTGAACTAACCTCTGGAAGCACTAAAACAAGACCTGATTGTTTCATTGAATTTTCTAGTATTAAATATGTTAATCCCTAGCCCTAACCCTAATTTTTAATCATGATTAAAAAAAGAATTCCAAAAACTACTGTTCTACTGCTTCTAGTCTTAGACTGTTAGAAACCCAGGACCTGGATTATACTATGCAACATTCTTAAACAAACAAGCTCTTGGGCTCTCTCTATCATAGATACAAATACTGGCATACCCCGGAGAGACTGCTTGCTGGGTTGCAGACCACCACAATAAAGTGATTAACACAATAAAGTGAGTCACACGAATATTTTGGTTTGCCACTGCATATAAAAGTTAGAGTTACACTATACTGTAGTCTACTAAGTGTGCAATAGCATTATGTCTGAGAAAAAACAATGTACACACCTTAATTAAGAAAATACTTTATTGCTAAAAAATGCTAACTGTTATCAGACAATGCAGGTTGCCATAAATTTTCAATTTGTAAAAAAAGCAGTATCTGTGAAGCCCCAAAGCCAAGTGAAATAAAACAAGGTATGCTTGTATATATAAATATACACAGAAAGACTCTCCAGCAGTCTGGGAGACATTACTATACTGAGTAATTCAGCTAAATGAAATCAAGCAACTAATAAAAAGAATTGCAACCTGTTCTCTTCATCACATTTAAATCTCTTTTTTTAAGATGAAAGAAAGCAGCGATATCATAGACTTAAAAAGCACATTATGTTATAGTGTGATCTCTTCTCTATCACTGTAAGAACCGTTCAGCTGTACATGACAAGACCACTTCATATCATTCCCTATTTGAAGTAAAAACGTTGGAAGCTTTTGCCTTCTGCAGGTTACCTCCATGTTTGCCCATTAAGCATTCAGAGTCAGTCTCTCACCTAAGAGTCTTAGAAAATAGGCCATTACTTTATTTAGGGCAAAGGTCTTCAGGGGCAGCGCGAGGCAGATTCAGTATGGGAGACCACAAACGAGCCATGTTCTGCCTAACTGGAGTACCCCACTTGGAATCTGTTTGATAAACTGATTATAAGATTATAAGTGATAAAGGAATGTGCAGATTAAAAATAAAGATCTGAAAAATCACTATTTTAGTGGAAGAGGGACACGCATGCAAGACAAGACTCACCCTTGCATCAAGGTGAGGATCTCGGGTAGGATTTCCTGTTTGCTGAGACAGTCCTTTGTACCTAAGGGCCCATAACAAAGGGCCACATTATAGAGAGTGCCCTGCCTGCCAGCTAAGAACCAGCAACAGCGCTGTTCCAGGAGCACAACTCTGAATCCTATTACTGATTCAAGTACTGAGCGAACCAGAGGTTGAAGTGTTCGGGTTTGCCTAAGGCAGTAACAGTCTACGGTAAAAGCACACACTAAATGGGTGCTACCAACGAACTGGGCATGGTGCCGGGAGCAGGGGCCATCCTCAAACCACAACAGTCACAGTTCCTGTCTGCCTGGAGTTCAAGTCTAATGGAAGGATGATGATTAATCAAATAATAAAAAGAGCTACCAAATAATGAGCCCCTTCTATGCATCAGGGACCATTCGAACATCAACTCACTCAATCCTCACCACATAGTACCTAAGGATGAGGTACTATGACATCTCCATCTTACAGAAGAGGCACTAGGGAAGAGCTTCAGGGCAGAGGTCAAAGCACCAGCAAAGGAACCATGGTAGGGGAAGGGCAGGGTGAGCATGGAGACTAAAATCTGGCCTGTCAGGCCAGAGAGCACAGAGAGGGTGGTGAGCATGGGATGCTGGATGGCAAGAGACAAGAGAAGAAAGATGCATCAGGGTCATGCTGGGTAGGGTCCTGTCAGCCACTGTAAGTGGTTTCTGTCTTTATCCTAAGACTAATGGGAACTCATTGCCGGAAGGTCACTTGGCCATGCATGTGTTTTCAGAAGTTCTCTCTGGGTTCATCTACACAATTTCTGAGCGCAGTCAGGATTTACCTGGCACAGTCTTCTCTCACAGACTGACCAACGCAAAACCAACCCCATTCTGGATCATTCTGAATGTTCCTGATGCGTTTCCACGGCCTGCCATGGACTGACCACCTCGGTAGTAACTGTTCCAACTAATTTCTACCTGACTTTCATCATGTGGGAACAAACATCAACTTCTTACACTTTAGCATGGAAGGGAAACTTTGAGAAGAGCGAAGTTTAAAAACAATGCTATTCTCTTTAAAATCTTTTCTTCATTTGTAGGTGGTAGAGGGGACAGAAATCATATCACATTATGGAATATCATGGGACATCTGTTCACACTTAAAAGTATTTAGGTGTTATATGTAAATGTTGAGAAGAAAAAAAGTCCTGTTTTCCTTATCCCTCGGGAATCAAGCTTTGTTTTTTAAAAAAAATTCTGAGAATTAACAGAAAATGATTTATCTATCCTTATTTCTCTGAAAAGAAAACAATTTTTCTTTTCAGTGTATAAGGGTTTAATCACATTTATAAGGATTTTATCACATAAGAGCAACCACTGAACCCTGAACAAGGGCAGAATTCCATGGGACTGAGTCTTCGAATCACAACTACTGGTCCTAAAACCATAACTCCATTGATAGTGATTAAATACCCATTACTGCACCCTCCCTCCATCCCTTCCTCCATTCTTCCCTCTCTGAAGAGAGAAGGGAACGTTTTACTAAATCTATCATTTATTAGGGGGGAAAAAGCATAAAACCCTGAATTCTAATAATCATGATCTTGCAAAGCCATTCATGCAGGAGAAGTTATAGTGTGTCTGGAGGGATGGCCTTGGATATGGACATGAACTTTAATCAAAAGAAACTGGACTCCAGGAGAGGCTCTAGCTTTGGGCAATTAACTTAAGCCTTCTGGGCTTCAGTATTCACATAAGTAACACAGAAAGGATAACAATATCTAAGATTGTGGTAAGATTAAATATTTAGCACAGGGCCTGGCACAATAAAGGGTAGTGGTATCAGTTTTTTATTATTATCCACAAATAGTATAACTGTACCTAAGAAATAATATCTACTTTGGGTTGGACCCATCGCCCTTATAGCAAGACTGGTGCAAAGAGAAATGTCAGAAAGTTCTTTTGTGGGAAAATGTATCATTTGCCCTTCATCTCCGGAGTTTGGGAGTGTCACCACAACATCTTCACTTCCCCTTAACTCCTTTGGAAGTGTAGAGGTAAAAAGAAGGAAAACAAACAAAAAAACAAAACAAAAACCCAACAACAACAAAAAAGGAAAACAACCTACTTAATAAGCAACACTGTGGCAGAACTGAGCCCACTAAAAGATCCTTTTGTCTCTTGCTCAGAAGGCATGACCCAACGAGCAGAAATAGATTTGTCCAGGTTCCCCTGCATTTTTGACATGAATAGAGAGCCTCTGGGCCAAGTCCATGCCATTGTATCTTCCACTGTTCAACTAGAAGGTGAGAAGAGTCATATTTTAAATAAAGGAAATTGGTATTAATCATATTTTTACTAATTTATTAAGCCAATTTTATATCAAGATGGCATCGTAAGACTTCGTCTTTTAAACAATTCATTCTTAGGCCCATTTATTTCCTCAAATTAATTCCTTCTCTTTTGATTCTGCAAAGTTTTGTACCATGCTCTGCTGTAAAAGCAGTCTAGTCTTTGCTGCCTTTCAACTCTGCATTCTTTGTTTTCTCATAGAGAGCATAAAAATATTTATAATCCTTCAAGAACTTCTGACAGGATAGGAAACTGCCTTTATGTGCCCAAAAGCCCCCAATCCCCAAGACATCTAAGCAAGGTAAGTTGGGGGAAACATTTAAATAGCAGTAATTATCATATCTCTGACTGCAAGAAAAACAAATGCCTCCAATACCATTATTCATTTAAGTTTTCTGACAACCTGACATTTATCTTTTTGGGTGTCATATTATAGAAATGTCTCTTATTATATTCATTTTACAGAGACTGACTACTTTTAATACTAATGAGTTACATGTCCCAGAGTTGATCCTTTTCTGCCAAAAAAAAAAAAAAAAAAATTGGAAAAAGCTAAAGCTATTATGCTGATTACAAACCAAAGTGTGTTACAGTAAATGATGCAAAGAAAATTCAACAAATAGGTATATGCACTTGAAAGTGGTACTTCTCCACTCTCAAAGCGCTGGTTGTAAGATAAGCACCAACACTGAGAAATCCATCCCCATATAGACGGCCGGTTTCTCCAATAAAATTCAATTCAAACCAAACAGTAATTAAAGCAGTTAATTTCTATGAGCACTGTTCCAAGGTTAACTAAAGGGCTGCGGGGAGCTGGATGCAGGGAGATCAATTAGGAACCTATTAAAATATTCCAAGAGACAGAGATAGGTAGATAGGTAGATGGGTAGATGGGGGGGGGGGGGAGAGAGAGGGAGGGAGGGAGGGAGAACACAAACATGGGATAGAGAAGTGGAAATAGAAAAGGAGGACGTGAGAAATGATCACGAGAGAATGACCAGGAACTAGAGAGAATATGGGAAAGTGAAGTAGAATATTTCAAGGCTTCAGAAATTTGACAATGGGAAGGCCATTATCCATCCAAAGAATGGAAGAAGCAGTGGTTTGGTAGGGAAGAGTTTTCAAAATACTGTTTGAGGCATTTGCACATGAAATCTGACCCCACAGAGAACTATAGTTAACAACACTGGGAGACACATCAGAGGTAGAGATGTTATTTTGGGAGATGGTTACAGAACATTATACTCAGAAGGGGAACTGGAAAAAGAGACATCTCCAAAAATCCCAGTGCATTTTTCTCCCTAACACCAGCAGTGACACAATCAGGACAGAGACTGTGTCTGCTTACCCAGTAATCAAGAGAGATAAAGTAGCTGAGGCCGACAGAGGGCAGAGGGTCAATCCCGACCGGACCAACACCAAAGGCAAGATTTTCTTCTGGTAGAGGAAACCAAAATAATTTTCATCATTAAGCTTATTTTTTTCATCCAGGGAAAGATGAAGATGTGTTCACATTATAATAATTTGAAAAATTCAGAATTAACGAAAAAATAAGCCTCAGCATCTTAAATCAACTGAATAGAGCAATAGAGAATGGATGCAGCCCCAAAGGGCCTCTATCACATTCATACATAATAAAAACACCAGTCATGTTTATAGACCAATTTTATAGGGCTAAATTAATGAGCAGTTTTGGAGTGTTCTGGAAATTCCACAATATTCTTTTTTATATTAGAGCTTTTGCATTTAATAATGGTTAGATAAGAAAATCATTAACTACATCTTCAGCAGAGTAGAAGTGAGGCACGGGAGGCTCAATTTCATCTGTGTATTACTCTTAAAACATAACTCTAATTTTTACATAGCACTATTTAAATAGCAAACACAGCTGACTTTTACAATGACCCATGTTGAATTTGGTGCCATTTCCCGCTTCTAGAAATTTGCGCATGTCAGAAAAGCACACTACTTATACTCCCTTCAATATAAACCAATTGCTTGGGAAAGAATGAAAAAAATAGGAATAAAAATAATAATAGCAGCAGTAACTGAGGTATTTACTATGTGCCAGGCACGGGGCCAGACAGAGACTCCGTGTTCATCATTTTTTTAAACTTCACAACATTTCTATCAGTTAGGTATCTTGTGATGTCCACTGAACAGATGAGGAAACTAAAGGTCAGGGAAGTTAACTCAGTTACTTAAATATTTTTCTCCTTGGATAAAATTACATATGCCACAGGGTCTGAAAGCTTTTTTTTTGTTTTTTTTTTTTGCCTGCCCATCCATTCCTTGGTGAGCCTTTTTTTTTTTATTTTATTTATTTATTTTTGGCTGCATTGGGCCTTCATTGCTGCGCACAGGCTCTCTAGTTGCAGGGAGCGGGGCTACTCTTCGTTGTGGTGCACGGGCTTCTCATTGCGGTGGCTTCTCTTGTTGGGGAGCACAGGCTCTAGGCACACAGGCTTCAGTAGCTGTGGCACACAGGCTCAGTAGTTGTGGCTCACGGGCTCTAGAGTGCAGGCTCAGTAGTTGTGGCACACGGGCTTCGTTGCTCCGCGGCATGTGGGATCTTCCCAGACCAGGGCTCGAACCCGTGTCCCCTGCATTGGCAGGCAGATTCTTAACCACTGCGCCACCAGGGAAGTCCCCAGCATTATTTTTCTAGTCAATTACTTATTTATGTAAGAAACAACAAATAATCATTAAACTCAATATGAGTAGAAATTGAATTTAATACTGTAGTTATTACTTTGAAACCAAAACTCTATCCTCACCAGAAACCCACATTAGCAAAGCACCCAAGTGTTGAATGGAGTTGAAGGAGCATTTGTGAGCTTAGAACTACAGCAGGCAATGTAGGAACTGGAGGGGCTGTAACCAGGAACCCAGGGAGTTTGTGGGAAATCACAAGGTTAGGGTACCAGTTTTTTGGTCACTTAGACATACACTTAGGTGCTTACCAACTTCATGGGCTTAGCCCAACCAGTTAACCTGCCCAAACCTCATGTTCCTCTAGTGGAAACAAAATGGGGAGGCTAATGCCACCAACCTCCCAGCTTCATCATCAGCATTCTACGGGAAAATACACACAAAGCACTTACCACAACAACTAGCATACAATTCACCTAGTAATAAAGCTATCATCATCATTACTGTTGTCAGTAGTAACCATGACCTCAAGGAGATAATAGAGGCAGGAGGAGTAGAAAAGAAAGACAGCTATGAGGTCAGTCACAGCAGTCTCCAAATTCCAAGTCTCTCGTTTAGGGGGTGTGCAAAGTTACTCAACACATCCGAACTTTACTGTTCCTAGGGATAAAATATAAATTAAAATACTCCCCTCGCAGGAGATGGAAAAACAGAGCTAATGTGTCAAAAATACCATACATAGAGCCTGGAACATAGGAAGTTTCTTTTGTTGTTCGTATGGAGATGCTTTCAACACTAGAATCATGCGACAATTACAGGCCATAGAGGAAATAAATGCAAATGCCAAATAAAAACAAATCCTGCTGTAGGTAAAGAAAGACTTTATTTGAAAAGACACTTGCAATAAGGTGAAAAGGACTATTATAATAGGAAGAGGAAGACTATTGCAATAGGGAGAGAGTTCTGACCATGAGATCTCTGAGTGTCTCAAGGTCAGCAGAAAGGAATTT